>NC_133541.1:157532258-158178266 GCF_048773025.1 Camelus bactrianus
AAACTCCATTCCATACATATATATGGGGATGTACTGGCTCCAACTCGGTTTTACAGTGAAAACTGCAGGAACTTCAAACCGGCACTAGGAAACAGACTGAGAAAGCAGAGAAAAAGTGTCTCCTGCAAGCCGTTCCCTTGGTGCTAGATGAACGAACGTCTCTCCAATTGCTCAGTTCTGAGAGATAAGTGTGTGTGAAAGCCGCCCTTCACCTAGCTTGTTGGGAACACAAAGTTTCTTTTCAGTTGCAAACTCCATTCCATACATATATATGGGGAGGTACTAGATCCAACTCGGTTTTACAGTGAAAACTGCAGGAACTTCAAACCGGCACTAGGAAACAGACTGAGAAAGCAGAGAAAAAGTGTCTCCTGCAACCCGTTCCCTTGGTGCTAGATGAACGATCGTCTCTCTACATGCTCAGTTCTGAGAGATAGGTGTGTGTGAAAGCCGTCCTTCAACTAGCTAGTTGGGAACACAAAGTTTCTTTTCAGTTGCAAACTCCACTCCATATATATACATGGGGAGGTACTAGCTCCAACTCGGTTTTACACTGAAAACTGCAGGAACTTCAAACCGGCACTAGGAAACAGACTGAGAAAGCAGAGAAAATGTGTCTCCTGCAACCTGTTCCTTTGATGCTACATGCACGAACGTCTCTCCACTTGCTCAGTTCTGAGAGATAAGTGTGTGTGAAAGCCGTCCTTCACCTAGCTTGTTGGGAACACAAAGTTTCTTTTCAGTTGCAAACTCCACTCCATACATATATATGGGGATGTACTGGCTCCAACTCGGTTTTACAGTGAAAACTGCAGGAACTTCAAACCGGCACTAGGAAACAGACTGAGAAAGCAGAGAAAGAGTGTCTCCTGCAACCCGTTCCCTTGGTGCTAGATGAACGAACGTCTCTCCACTTGCTCATTTCTGAGAGATAAGTGTGTGTGAAAGCCGCCCTTCACCCAGCTTGTTGGGAACACAAAGTTTCTTTTCAGTTGCAAACTCCACTCCATACATATATATGGGGAGGTACTAGATCCAACTCGGTTTTACAGTGAAAACTGCAGGAACTTCAAACCGGCACTAGGAAACAGACTGAGAAAGCAGATAAAAAGTGTCTCCTGCAAACCGTTCCCTTGGTGCTAGGGGAACGAACGTCTCTCCAATTGCTCAGTTCTGAGAGATAAGTGTGTGTGAAAGCCGTCCTTCACCTAGCTTGTTGGGAACACAAAGTTTCTTTTCAGTTGCAAACTCCATTCCATACATATATATGGGGATGTACTGGCTCCAACTCGGTTTTACACTGAAAACTGCAGGAACTTCAAACCGGCACTAGGAAACAGACTAGAAAGCAGAGAAAAAGTGTCTCCTGCAACCCGTTCCCTTGGTGCTAGATGAACGAACGTCTCTCCACTTGCTCAGTTCTGACAGAAAAGTGTGTGTGAAAGCCGTCCTTCACCTAGCTAGTTGGGAACACAAAGTTTCTTTTCAGTTGCAAACACCATTCCATACATATATATGGGTAGGTACTAGCTCCAACTCGGTTTTACAGTGAAAACTGCAGGAACTTCAAACCGGCACTAGGAAACAGACTGAGAAAGCAGAGAAAAAGTGTCTCCTGCAACCCGTTCCCTTGTTGCTAGATGAACGAACGTCTCTACACTTGCTCAGTTCTGAGAGATAAGTGTGTGTGAAAGCCGTCCTTCACCTAGCTTGTTGGGAACACAAAGTTTCTTTTCAGTTGCAAACTCCATTCCATAAATATATATGGGGAGATACTAGCTCCAACTCGGTTTTACAGTGAAAACTGCAGGAACTTCAAACTGGCACTAGGAAACAGACTGAGAAAGCAGAGAAACAGTGTCCCCTGCAACCCGTTCCCTTGGTGCTAGATGAACGAACGTCTCTCCTCTTGCTCAGTTCTGAGAGATAAGTGTGTGTGAAAGCCGCCCTTCACCTAGCTTGTTGGGAACACAAAGTTTCATTTCAGTTGCAAACTCCATTCAATACATATATATGGGGAGGTACTAGCTCCAACTCGGTTTTACAGTGAAAACTGCAGGAACTTCAAACCGGCACTAGGAAACAGACTGAGAAAGCAGAGAAAAAGTGTCTCCTGCAACCCGTTCCCTTGGTGCTAGATGAACGAACGTCTCTCCACTTGCTCAGTTCTGAGAGATAAGTGTGTGTGAAAGCCGTCCTTCACCTAGCTTGTTGGAAACACAAAGTATCTTTTCAGTTGCAAACTCCATTCCATACATATATATGGGGATGTACTGGCTCCAACTCGGTTTTACAGTGAAAACTGCAGGAACTTCAAACCGGCACTAGGAAACACACTGAGAAAGCAGAGAAAAAGTGTCTCCTGCAAGCCGTTCCCTTGGTGCTAGATGAACGAACGTCTCTCCAATTGCTCAGTTCTGAGAGATAAGTGTGTGTGAAAGCCGCCCTTCACCTAGCTTGTTGGGAACACAAAGTTTCTTTTCAGTTGCAAACTCCATTCAATACATATATATGGGGAGGTACTAGATCCAACTCGGTTTTACAGTGAAAACTGCAGGAACTTCAAACCGGCACTAGGAAACAGACTGAGAAAGCAGAGAAAAAGTGTCTCCTGCAACCCGTTCCCTTGGTGCTAGATGAACGATCGTCTCTCTACATGCTCAGTTCTGAGAGATAAGTGTGTGTGAAAGCCGTCCTTCAACTAGCTAGTTGTGAACACAAAGTTTCTTTTCAGTTGCAAACTCCACTCCATATATATACATGGGGAGGTACTAGCTCCAACTCGGTTTTACACTGAAAACTGCAGGAACTTCAAACCGGCACTAGGAAACAGACTGAGAAAGCAGAGAAAATGTGTCTCCTGCAACCCGTTCCTTTGATGCTACATGCACGAACGTCTCTCCACTTGCTCAGTTCTGAGAGATAAGTGTGTGTGAAAGCCGTCCTTCAACTAGCTTGTTGGGAACACAAAGTTTCTTTTCAGTTGCAAACTCCATTCCATAAATATATATGGGGAGGTAGTAGCTCCAACTCGGTTTTACAGTGAAAACTGCAGGAAATTCAAACCGGCACTAGGAAACAGACTGAGAAAGCAGAGAAAGAGTGTCTCCTGCAACCCGTTCCCTTGGTGCTAGATGAACGAACGTCTCTCCACTTGCTCATTTCTGAGAGATAAGTGTGTGTGAAAGCCGCCCTTCACCTAGCTTGTTGGAAACACAAAGTTTCTTTTCAGTTGCAAACTCCACTCCATACATATATATGGGGAGGTACTAGATCCAACTCGGTTTTAAAGTGAAAACTGCAGGAACTTCAAACCGGCACTAGGAAACAGACTGAGAAAGCAGATAAAAAGTGTCTCCTGCAAACCGTTCCCTTGGTGCTAGGGGAACGAACGTCTCTCCAATTGCTCAGTTCTGAGAGATAAGTGTGTGTGAAAGCCGTCCTTCACCTAGCTTGTTGGGAACACAAAGTTTCTTTTCAGTTGCAAACTCCATTCCATACATATATATGGGGATGTACTGGCTCCAACTCGGTTTTACAGTGAAAACTGCAGGAACTTCAAACCGGCACTAGGAAACAGACTGAGAAAGCAGAGAAAAAGTGTCTCCTGCAACCCGTTCCCTTGGTGCTAGATGAACGAACGTCTCTCCACTTGCTCAGTTCTGACAGAAAAGTGTGTGTGAAAGCCGTCCTTCACCTAGCTAGTTGGGAACACAAAGTTTCTTTTCAGTTGCAAACACCATTCCATACATATATATGGGTAGGTACTAGCTCCAACTCGGTTTTACAGTGAAAACTGCAGGAACTTCAAACCGGCACTAGGAAACAGACTGAGAAAGCAGAGAAAAAGTGTCTCCTGCAACCCGTTCCCTTGGTGCTAGATGAACGAACGTCTCTACACTTGCTCAGTTCTGAGAGATAAGTGTGTGTGAAAGCCGTCCTTCACCTAGCTTGTTGGGAACACAAAGTTTCTTTTCAGTTGCAAACTCCATTCCATAAATATATATGGGGAGATACTAGCTCCAACTCGGTTTTACAGTGAAAACTGCAGGAACTTCAAACTGGCACTAGGAAACAGACTGAGAAAGCAGAGAAACAGTGTCCCCTGCAACCCGTTCCCTTGGTGCTAGATGAACGAACGTCTCTCCTCTTGCTCAGTTCTGAGAGATAAGTGTGTGTGAAAGCCGCCCTTCACCTAGCTTGTTGGGAACACAAAGTTTCATTTCAGTTGCAAACTCCATTCAATACATATATATGGGGAGGTACTAGCTCCAACTCGGTTTTACAGTGAAAACTGCAGGAACTTCAAACCGGCACTAGGAAACAGACTGAGAAAGCAGAGAAAAAGTGTCTCCTGCAACCCGTTCCCTTGGTGCTAGATGAACGAACGTCTCTCCACTTGCTCAGTTCTGAGAGATAAGTGTGTGTGAAAGCCGTACTTCACCTAGCTTGTTGGAAACACAAAGTATCTTTTCAGTTGCAAACTCCATTCCATACATATATATGGGGATGTACTGGCTCCAACTCGGTTTTACAGTGAAAACTGCAGGAACTTCAAACCGGCACTAGGAAACAGACTGAGAAAGCAGAGAAAAAGTGTCTCCTGCAAGCCGTTCCCTTGGTGCTAGATGAACGAACGTCTCTCCAATTGCTCAGTTCTGAGAGATAAGTGTGTGTGAAAGCCGCCCTTCACCTAGCTTGTTGGGAACACAAAGTTTCTTTTCAGTTGCAAACTCCATTCCATACATATATATGGGGAGGTACTAGATCCAACTCGGTTTTACAGTGAAAACTGCAGGAACTTCAAACCGGCACTAGGAAACAGACTGAGAAAGCAGAGAAAAAGTGTCTCCTGCAACCCGTTCCCTTGGTGCTAGATGAACGATCGTCTCTCTACATGCTCAGTTCTGAGAGATAGGTGTGTGTGAAAGCCGTCCTTCAACTAGCTAGTTGGGAACACAAAGTTTCTTTTCAGTTGCAAACTCCACTCCATATATATACATGGGGAGGTACTAGCTCCAACTCGGTTTTACACTGAAAACTGCAGGAACTTCAAACCGGCACTAGGAAACAGACTGAGAAAGCAGAGAAAATGTGTCTCCTGCAACCCGTTCCTTTGATGCTACATGCACGAACGTCTCTCCACTTGCTCAGTTCTGAGAGATAAGTGTGTGTGAAAGCCGTCCTTCAACTAGCTTGTTGGGAACACAAAGTTTCTTTTCAGTTGCAAACTCCATTCCATAAATATATATGGGGAGGTAGTAGCTCCAACTCGGTTTTACAGTGAAAACTGCTGGAACTTCAAACCGGCACTAGGAAACAGACTGAGAAAGCAGATAAAAAGTGTCTCCTGCAACCCGTTCCCTTGGTGCTAGATGAACGAACGTCTCTCCACTAGCTAAGTTCAGAGAGATAAGTGTGTATGAAAGCCTTCATTCAATTAGCTTGCTGGGAACACAAAGTTTCTTTTCAGTAGTAAACTCCACTCCATACATATATATGGGGAGGTACTAGCTCCAACTCGGTTTTACAGTGAATACTGCAGGAACTTCAAACCGGCACTAGGAAACAGACTGAGAAAGCAGAGAAATAGTGTCTCCTGCAACCCGTTCCCTTGGTGCTAGATGAACGAACGTCTCTCCATTGCTCAGTTCTGAGAGATAAGTGTGTGTGAAAGCCGTCCTTCACCTAGCTTGTTGGGAACACAAAGTTTCTATTCAGTAGCAAACTCCACTCCATACATATATATGGGGAGGTACTAGCTCCAACACGGTTTTACAGTGAAAATTGCAGGAACAACAAACCGGCACTAGGAAACAGACTGAGAAAGCAGAGAAATAGTGTCTCCTGCAACCCGTTCCCTTAGTGCTAGATGAAAGAACGTCTCTCCACTTGCTCAGTTCTGAGAGATAAGTGTGTGTGAAAGCCGTCCTTCAACTAGCTTGTTGGTAACACAAAGTTTCTTTTCAATAGCAAACTCCATTCCATACATATATATGGGGAGGTACTAGTTCCAACTCCGTTTTACAGTGAAAACTGCAGGAAATTCAAACAGGCACTAGGAAACAGACTGAGAAAGCAGAGAAAAAGTGTCTCCTGCAACCCGTTCCCTTGGTGCTAGATGAACGAAAGTCTCTGTACACGCTCAGTTCTGAGAGATAATTGTATGTGAAAGCCGTCCTTCACCTAGCTTGTTGGGAACACAAAGTTTCTTTTCAGTTGCAAACTCCATTCAATACATTTATATTGGAGGTACTAGCTCCAACTCGGTTTTACAGTGAAAACTGCAGGAACTTCAAACCGGCACTAGGAAACAGACTGAGATAGCAGAGAAAAAGTGTCTCCTGCAACCCGTTCCCTTGGTGCTAGATGAACGAACGTCTCTCCATTGCTCAGTTCTGAGAGATAATTGTGTGTGAAAGCCGTCCTTCACCTAGCTTGTTGGGAACACAAAGTTTCTTTTCAGTAGCAAACTCCACTTCATACATATATATGGGGAGGTACTAGCTCCAATTCGGTTTTACAGTGAAAACTGCAGGAACTTCAAACCGGCACTATGAAACAGAATGAGAAAGCAGAGAAAAAGTGTCTCCTGCAACCCGTTCCCTTGGTGCTAGATGAACGAACGTCTCTGTACACGCTCAGTTCTGAGAGGTAATTGTGTGTGAAAGCCGTACTTCATCTAGCTTGTTGGGAACACAAAGTTTCTTTTCAGTTGCAAACTCCATTCCATTCATATATATGGGGAGGTACTAGCTCCAACTCGGTTTTACAGTGAAAACTGCAGGAACTTCAAACCGGCACTAGGAAACAGACTGAGAAAGCAGAGAAAAAGTGTCTCCTGCAACCCGTTCCCTTGGTGCTAGATGAACGAACGTCTCTGTACACGCTCAGTTCTGAGAGATAATTGTGTGTGAAAGCCGTCCTTCACCTAGCTTGTTGGGAACACAAAGTTTCTTTTCAGTTGCAAACTCCATTCCATACATTTATATTGGAGGTACTAGCTCCAACTCGGTTTTACAGTGAAAACTGCAGGAACTTCAAATAGGCACTAGGAAACAGACTGGGAAACCAGAGTAAAAGTTTCTCCTGCAACCCGTTCCCTTGGTGCTAGATGAACGAACGTCTCTGTACATGCTCAGTTTTGAGAGATAAGTGTGAGTGAAAGCCGTCCTTCACCTAGATATTTGGGAAAACAAAGTATCTTTTCACTTCCAAACTCCATTCCATACATATATATGGGGAGTTACTAGCTCCAACTCGGTTTTACAGTGAAAACTGCAGGAACTTCAAACCGGCACTAGGAAACAGACTGAGATAGCAGAGAAAAAGTGTCTCCTGCAACCCGTTCCCTTGGTGCTAGATGAACGAACGTCTCTCCACTTGCTCAGTTCTGAGAGATAATTGTGTGTGAAAGCCGTCCTTCACCTAGCTTGTTGGGAACACAAAGTTTCTTTTCAGTAGCAAACTCCACTTCATACATATATATGGGGAGGTACTAGCTCCAACTCGGTTTTACAGTGAAAACTGCAGGAACTTCAAACCGGCACTAGGAAACAGACTGAGAAAGCAGAGAAAAAGTGTCTCCTGCAACCCGTTCCCTTGGTGCTAGATGAACGAACGTCTCTGTACACGCTCAGTTCTGAGAGGTAATTGTGTGTGAAAGCCGTCCTTCACCTAGCTTGTTGGGAACACAAAGTTTCTTTTCAGTAGTAAACTCCACTTCATACATATATATGGGGAGGTTCTAGCTCCAACTCGGTTTTACAGTGAAAACTGCAGGAACTTCAAACCGGCACTAGGAAACAGACTGAGAAAGCAGAGAGAAAGTGTCTACTGCAACCCGTTCCCTTGGTGCTAGATGAACGAACGTCTGTGTACACGCTCAGTTCTGAGAGATAATTGTGTGTGAAAGCCGTCCTTCACCTAGCTTGTTGGGAACACAAAGTTTCTTTTCAGTTGCAAACTCCATTCCATACATTTATATTGGAGGTACTAGCTCCAACTCGGTTTTACAGTGAAAACTGCAGGAACTTCAAATAGGCACTAGGAAACAGACTGGGAAACCACAGTAAAAGTTTCTCCTGCAACCCGTTCCCTTGGTGCTAGATGAACGAACGTCTCTGTACATGCTCAGTTCTGAGAGATAAGTGTGTGTGAAAGCCGTCCTTCACCTAGCTATTTGGGAAAACAAAGTATCTTTTCAGTTCCAAACTCCATTCCATACATATATATGGGGAGTTACTAGCTCCAACTCGGTTTTACAGTGAAAACTGCAGGAACATCAAACCGTCACTAGGAAACAGACTGAGAAAGCAGAGAAAAAGTGTCTCCTGCAACCCGTTCCCTTGGTGCTAGATGAACGAACGTCTCTGTACACGCTCAGTTCCGAGAGATAATTGTGTGTGAAAGCCGTCCTTCACCTAGCTTGTTGGGAACACAAAGTTTCTTTTCAGTTGCAAACTCCATTCCATACATATATATGGGGAGGTACTAGCTCCAACTCGGTTTTACAGTGAAAACTGCAGGAACTTCAAACCGGCACTAGGAAACAGAATGAGAAAGCAGAGAAAAAGTGTCTCCTGCAACCCGTTCCCTTGGTGCTAGATGAACGAACGTCTCTGTACACGCTCAGTTCTGAGAGATAATTGTGTGTGAAAGCCGTCCTTCACCTAGCTTGTTGGGAACACAAAGTTTCTTTTCAGTAGCAAACTCCACTTCATACATATATATGGGGAGGTACTAGCTCCAACTCGGTTTTACAGTGAAAACTGCAGGAACTTCAAACCGGCACTAGGAAACAGACTGAGAAAGCAGAGAAAAAGTGTCTCCTGCAACCCGTTCCCTTGGTGCTAGATGAACGAACGTCTCTGTACACGCTCAGTTCTGAGAGGTAATTGTGTGTGAAAGCCGTCCTTCACCTAGCTTGTTGGGAACACAAAGTTTCTTTTCAGTAGTAAACTCCACTTCATACATATATATGGGGAGGTTCTAGCTCCAACTCGGTTTTACAGTGAAAACTGCAGGAACTTCAAACCGGCACTAGGAAACAGACTGAGAAAGCAGAGAGAAAGTGTCTACTGCAACCCGTTCCCTTGGTGCTAGATGAACGAACGTCTGTGTACACGCTCAGTTCTGAGAGATAATTGTGTGTGAAAGCCGTCCTTCACCTAGCTTGTTGGGAACACAAAGTTTCTTTTCAGTTGCAAACTCCATTCCATTCATATATATGGGGAGGTACTAGCTCCAACTCGGTTTTACAGTGAAAACTGCAGGAACTTCAAACCGGCACTAGGAAACAGACTGAGAAAGCAGAGAAAAAGTGTCTCCTGCAACCCGTTCCCTTGGTGCTAGATGAACGAACGTCTCTGTACACGCTCAGTTCTGAGAGATAATTGTGTGTGAAAGCCGTCCTTCACCTAGCTTGTTGGGAACACAAAGTTTCTTTTCAGTTGCAAACTCCATTCCATACATTTATATTGGAGGTACTAGCTCCAACTCGGTTTTACAGTGAAAACTGCAGGAACTTCAAATAGGCACTAGGAAACAGACTGGGAAACCAGAGTAAAAGTTTCTCCTGCAACCCGTTCCCTTGGTGCTAGATGAACGAACGTCTCTGTACATGCTCAGTTTTGAGAGATAAGTGTGAGTGAAAGCCGTCCTTCACCTAGATATTTGGGAAAACAAAGTATCTTTTCACTTCCAAACTCCATTCCATACATATATATGGGGAGTTACTAGCTCCAACTCGGTTTTACAGTGAAAACTGCAGGAACTTCAAACCGGCACTAGGAAACAGACTGAGATAGCAGAGAAAAAGTGTCTCCTGCAACCCGTTCCCTTGGTGCTAGATGAACGAACGTCTCTCCACTTGCTCAGTTCTGAGAGATAATTGTGTGTGAAAGCCGTCCTTCACCTAGCTTGTTGGGAACACAAAGTTTCTTTTCAGTAGCAAACTCCACTTCATACATATATATGGGGAGGTACTAGCTCCAACTCGGTTTTACAGTGAAAACTGCAGGAACTTCAAACCGGCACTAGGAAACAGACTGAGAAAGCAGAGAAAAAGTGTCTCCTGCAACCCGTTCCCTTGGTGCTAGATGAACGAACGTCTCTGTACACGCTCAGTTCTGAGAGGTAATTGTGTGTGAAAGCCGTCCTTCACCTAGCTTGTTGGGAACACAAAGTTTCTTTTCAGTAGTAAACTCCACTTCATACATATATATGGGGAGGTTCTAGCTCCAACTCGGTTTTACAGTGAAAACTGCAGGAACTTCAAACCGGCACTAGGAAACAGACTGAGAAAGCAGAGAGAAAGTGTCTACTGCAACCCGTTCCCTTGGTGCTAGATGAACGAACGTCTGTGTACACGCTCAGTTCTGAGAGATAATTGTGTGTGAAAGCCGTCCTTCACCTAGCTTGTTGGGAACACAAAGTTTCTTTTCAGTTGCAAACTCCATTCCATACATTTATATTGGAGGTACTAGCTCCAACTCGGTTTTACAGTGAAAACTGCAGGAACTTCAAATAGGCACTAGGAAACAGACTGGGAAACCACAGTAAAAGTTTCTCCTGCAACCCGTTCCCTTGGTGCTAGATGAACGAACGTCTCTGTACATGCTCAGTTCTGAGAGATAAGTGTGTGTGAAAGCCGTCCTTCACCTAGCTATTTGGGAAAACAAAGTATCTTTTCAGTTCCAAACTCCATTCCATACATATATATGGGGAGTTACTAGCTCCAACTCGGTTTTACAGTGAAAACTGCAGGAACATCAAACCGTCACTAGGAAACAGACTGAGAAAGCAGAGAAAAAGTGTCTCCTGCAACCCGTTCCCTTGGTGCTAGATGAACGAACGTCTCTGTACACGCTCAGTTCCGAGAGATAATTGTGTGTGAAAGCCGTCCTTCACCTAGCTTGTTGGGAACACAAAGTTTCTTTTCAGTTGCAAACTCCATTCCATACATATATATGGGGAGGTACTAGCTCCAACTCGGTTTTACAGTGAAAACTGCAGGAACTTCAAACCGGCACTAGGAAACAGAATGAGAAAGCAGAGAAAAAGTGTCTCCTGCAACCCGTTCCCTTGGTGCTAGATGAACGAACGTCTCTGTACACGCTCAGTTCTGAGAGATAATTGTGTGTGAAAGCCGTCCTTCACCTAGCTTGTTGGGAACACAAAGTTTCTTTTCAGTAGCAAACTCCACTTCATACATATATATGGGGAGGTACTAGCTCCAACTCGGTTTTACAGTGAAAACTGCGGGAACTTCAAACCGGCACAAGGAAACAGACTGAGAAAGCAGAGAAAAAGTGTCTCCTGCAACCCGTTCCCTTGGTGCTAGATGAACGAACGTCTCTGTACACGCTCAGTTCTGAGAGATAATTGTGTGTGAAAGCCGTCCTTCACCTAGCTTGTTGGGAACACAAAGTTTCCTTTCATTTGCAAACTCCATTCCATACATTTATATTGGAGGTACTAGCTCCAACTCGGTTTTACAGTGAAAACTGCAGGAACTTCAAACCGGCACTAGGAAACAGACTGAGATAGCAGAGAAAAAGTGTCTCCTGCAACCCGTTCCCTTGGTGCTAGATGAATGAACGTCTCTCCACTTGCTCAGTTCTGAGAGATAATTGTGTGTGAAAGCCGTCCTTCACCTAGCTTGTTGGGAACACAAAGTTTCTTTTCAGTAGCAAACTCCACTTCATACATATATATGGGGAGGTACTAGCTCCAACTCGGTTTTACAGTGAAAACTGCAGGAACTTCAAACCGGCACTAGGAAACAGAATGAGAAAGCAGAGAAAAAGTGTCTCCTGCAACCCGTTCCCTTGGTGCTAGATGAATGAACGTCTCTCCACTTGCTCAGTTCTGAGAGATAAGTGTGTGTGAAAGCCGTCCTTCACCTAGCTATTTGGGAAAACAAAGTATCTTTTCAGTTCCAAACTCCATTCCATACATATATATGGGGAGTTACTAGCTCCAACTCGGTTTTACAGTGAAAACTGAATGAACTTCAAACCGGCACTAGGAAACAGACTGAGATAGCAGAGAAAAAGTGTCTCCTGCAACCCGTTCCCTTGGTGCTAGATGAATGAACGTCTCTCCACTTGCTCAGTTCTGAGAGATAATTGTGTGTGAAAGCCGTCCTTCACCTAGCTTGTTGGGAACACAAAGTTTCTTTTCAGTAGCAAACTCCACTTCATACATATATATGGGGAGGTACTAGCTCCAACTCGGGTTTACAGTGGAAACTGCAGGAACTTCAAACCGGCACTAGGAAACAGACTGAGAAAGCAGAGAAAAAGTGTCTCCTGCAACCCGTTCCCTTGGTGCTAGATGAACGAACGTCTCTGTACATGCTCAGTTCTGAGAGATAATTGTGTGTGAAAGCCGTCCTTCACCTAGCTTGTTGGGAACACAAAGTTTCTTTTCAGTAGTAAACTCCACTTCATACATATATATGGGGAGGTTCTAGCTCCAACTCGGTTTTACAGTGAAAACTGCAGGAACTTCAAACCGGCACTAGGAAACAGACTGAGAAAGCAGAGAAAAAGTGTCTATTGCAACCCGTTCCCTTGGTGCTAGATGAACGAACGTCTCTCCACTTGCTCAGTTCTGAGAGATAATTGTGTGTGAAAGCCGTCCTTCACCTAGCTTGTTGGGAACACAAAGTTTCTTTTCAGTTGCAAACTCCATTCCATACATTTATATTGGAGGTACTAGCTGCAACTCGGTTTTACAGTGAAAACTGCAGGAACTTCAAATAGGCACTAGGAAACAGACTGGGAAACCAGAGTAAAAGTTTCTCCTGCAACCCGTTCCCTTGGTGCTAGATGAACGAACGTCTCTGTACATGCTCAGTTCTGAGAGATAAGTGTGTGTGAAAGCCGTCCTTCACCTAGCTATTTGGGAAAACAAAGTATCTTTTCAGTTCCAAACTCCATTCCATACATATATATGGGGAGTTACTAGCTCCAACTCGGTTTTACAGTGAAAACTGCAGGAACTTCAAACCGGCACTAGGAAACAGACTGAGATAGCAGAGAAAAAGTGCCTCCTGCAACCCGTTCCCTTGGTGCTAGATGAACGAACGTCTCTCCACTTGCTCAGTTCTGAGAGATAATTGTGTGTGAAAGCCGTCCTTCACCTAGCTTGTTGGGAACACAAAGTTTCTTTTCAGTAGCAAACTCCACTTCATACATATATATGGGGAGGTACTAGCTCCAACTCTTTTTTACAGTGAAAACTGCAGGAACTTCAAACCGGCACTAGGAAACAGACTGAGAAAGCAGAGAAAAAGTGTCTCCTGCAACCCGTTCCCTTGGTGCTAGATGAACGAACGTCTCTGTACACGCTCAGTTCTGAGAGATAATTGTGTGTGAAAGCCGTCCTTCACCTAGCTTGTTGGGAACACAAAGTTTCTTTTCAGTTGCAAACTCCATTCCATACATTTATATTGGAGGTACTAGCTCCAACTCGGTTTTACAGTGAAAACTGCAGGAACTTCAAATCGGCACTAGGAAACAGACTGAGATAGCAGAGAAAAAGTGTCTCCTGCAACCCGTTCCCTTGGTGCTAGATGAACGAACGTCTCTGTACACGCTCAGTTCTGAGAGATAATTGTGTGTGAAAGCCGTCCTACACCTAGCTTGTTGGGAACACAAAGTTTCTTTTCAGTAGCAAACTCCACTTCATACATATATATGGGGAGGTACTAGCTCCAACTCGGTTTTACAGTGAAAACTGCAGGAACTTCAAACCGGCACTAGGAAACAGAATGAGAAAGCAGAGAAAAAGTGTCTCCTGCAACCCGTTCCCTTGGTGCTAGATGAACGAACGTCTGTGTACACGCTCAGTTCTGAGAGATAATTGTGTGTGAAAGCCGTCCTTCACCTAGCTTGTTGGGAACACAAAGTTTCTTTTCAGTAGCAAACTCCACTTCATACATATATATGGGGAGGTACTAGCTCCAACTCGGTTTTACAGTGAAAACTGCAGGAACTTCAAACCGGCACTAGGAAACAGAATGAGAAAGCAGAGAAAAAGTGTCTCCTGCAACCCGTTCCCTTGGTGCTAGATGAACGAACGTCTCTGTACACGCTCAGTTCTGAGAGATAATTGTGTGTGAAAGCCGTCCTTCACCTAGCTTGTTGGGAACACAAAGTTTCTTTTCAGTAGCAAACTCCACTTCATACATATATATGGGGAGGTACTAGCTCCAACTCGGTTTTACAGTGAAAACTGCAGGAACTTCAAACCGTCACTAGGAAACATTCTGAGAAAGCAGAGAAAAAGTGTCTCCTGCAACCCGTTCCCTTGGTGCTAGATGAACGAACGTCTCTGTACACGCTCAGTTCCGAGAGATAATTGTGTGTGAAAGCCGTCCTTCACCTAGCTTGTTGGGAACACAAAGTTTCTTTTCAGTTGCAAACTCCATTCCATACATATATATGGGGAGGTACTAGCTCCAACTCGGTTTTACAGTGAAAACTGCAGGAACTTCAAACCGGCACTAGGAAACAGAATGAGAAAGCAGAGAAAAAGTGTCTCCTGCAACCCGTTCCCTTGGTGTTAGATGAACGAACGTCTCTGTACACGCTCAGTTCTGAGAGATAATTGTGTGTGAAAGCCGTCCTTCACCTAGCTTGTTGGGAACACAAAGTTTCTTTTCAGTAGCAAACTCCACTTCATACATATATATGGGGAGGTACTAGCTCCAACTCGGTTTTACAGTGAAAACTGCAGGAACTTCAAACCGGCACTAGGAAACAGACTGAGAAAGCAGAGAAAAAGTGTCTCCTGCAACCCGTTCCCTTGGTGCTAGATGAACGAACGTCTCTGTACACGCTCAGTTCTGAGAGGTAATTGTGTGTGAAAGCCGTCCTTCACCTAGCTTGTTGGGAACACAAAGTTTCTTTTCAGTAGTAAACTCCACTTCATACATATATATGGGGAGGTTCTAGCTCCAACTCTGTTTTACAGTGAAAACTGCAGGAACTTCAAACCGGCACTAGGAAACAGACTGAGAAAGCAGAGAGAAAGTGTCTACTGCAACCCGTTCCCTTGGTGCTAGAAGAACGAACGTCTGTGTACACGCTCAGTTCTGAGAGATAATTGTGTGTGAAAGCCGTCCTTCACCTAGCTTGTTGGGAACACAAAGTTTCTTTTCAGTTGCAAACTCCATTCCATACATTTATATTGGAGGTACTAGCTCCAACTCGGTTTTACAGTGAAAACTGCAGGAACTTCAAATAGGCACTAGGAAACAGACTGGGAAACCACAGTAAAAGTTTCTCCTGCAACCCGTTCCCTTGGTGCTAGATGAACGAACGTCTCTGTACATGCTCAGTTCTGAGAGATAAGTGTGTGTGAAAGCCGTCCTTCACCTAGCTATTTGGGAAAACAAAGTATCTTTTCAGTTCCAAACTCCATTCCATACATATATATGGGGAGTTACTAGCTCCAACTCGGTTTTACAGTGAAAACTGCAGGAACATCAAACCGTCACTAGGAAACAGACTGAGAAAGCAGAGAAAAAGTGTCTCCTGCAACCCGTTCCCTTGGTGCTAGATGAACGAACGTCTCTGTACACGCTCAGTTCCGAGAGATAATTGTGTGTGAAAGCCGTCCTTCACCTAGCTTGTTGGGAACACAAAGTTTCTTTTCAGTTGCAAACTCCATTCCATACATATATATGGGGAGGTACTAGCTCCAACTCGGTTTTACAGTGAAAACTGCAGGAACTTCAAACCGGCACTAGGAAACAGAATGAGAAAGCAGAGAAAAAGTGTCTCCTGCAACCCGTTCCCTTGGTGCTAGATGAACGAACGTCTCTGTACACGCTCAGTTCTGAGAGATAATTGTGTGTGAAAGCCGTCCTTCACCTAGCTTGTTGGGAACACAAAGTTTCTTTTCAGTTGCAAACTCCATTCCATTCATATATATGGGGAGGTACTAGCTCCAACTCGGTTTTACAGTGAAAACTGCAGGAACTTCAAACCGGCACTAGGAAACAGAATGAGAAAGCAGAGAAAAAGTGTCTCCTGCAACCCGTTCCCTTGGTGCTAGATGAATGAACGTCTCTCCACTTGCTCAGTTCTGAGAGATAAGTGTGTGTGAAAGCCGTCCTTCACCTAGCTTGTTGGGAACACAAAGTTTCTTTTCAGTAGCAAACTCCACTTCATACATATATATGGGGAGGTACTAGCTCCAACTCGGTTTTACAGTGAAAACTGCAGGAACTTCAAACCGGCACTAGGAAACAGACTGAGAAAGCAGAGAAAAAGTGTCTCCTGCAACCCGTTCCCTTGGTGCTAGATGAATGAACGTCTCTCCACTTGCTCAGTTCTGAGAGATAATTGTGTGTGAAAGCCGTCCTTCACCTAGCTTGTTGGGAACACAAAGTTTCTTTTCAGTAGCAAACTCCACTTCATACATATATATGGGGAGGTACTAGCTCCAACTCGGTTTTACAGTGAAAACTGCAGGAACTTCAAACCGGCACTAGGAAACAGACTGAGAAAGCAGAGAAAAAGTGTCTCCTGCAACCCGTTCCCTTGGTGCTAGATGAACGAACGTCTCTGTACATGCTCAGTTCTGAGAGATAATTGTGTGTGAAAGCCGTCCTTCACCTAGCTTGTTGGGAACACAAAGTTTCTTTTCAGTAGTAAACTCCACTTCATACATATATATGGGGAGGTTCTAGCTCCAACTCGGTTTTACAGTGAAAACTGCAGGAACTTCAAACCGGCACTAGGAAACAGACTGAGAAAGCAGAGAAAAAGTGTCTATTGCAACCCGTTCCCTTGGTGCTAGATGAACGAACGTCTCTCCACTTACTCAGTTCTGAGAGATAATTGTGTGTGAAAGCCGTCCTTCACCTAGCTTGTTGGGAACACAAAGTTTCTTTTCAGTTGCAAACTCCATTCCATACATTTATATTGGAGGTACTAGCTCCAACTCGGTTTTACAGTGAAAACTGCAGGAACTTCAAATAGGCACTAGGAAACAGACTGGGAAACCAGAGTAAAAGTTTCTCCTGCAACCCGTTCCCTTGGTGCTAGATGAACGAACGTCTCTGTACATGCTCAGTTCTGAGAGATAAGTGTGTGTGAAAGCCGTCCTTCACCTAGCTATTTGGGAAAACAAAGTATCTTTTCAGTTCCAAACTCCATTCCATACATATATATGGGGAGTTACTAGCTCCAACTCGGTTTTACAGTGAAAACTGCAGGAACTTCAAACCGGCACTAGGAAACAGACTGAGATAGCAGAGAAAAAGTGTCTCCTGCAACCCGTTCCCGTGGTGCTAGATGAACGAACGTCTCTCCACTTGCTCAGTTCTGAGAGATAATTGTGTGTGAAAGCCGTCCTTCACCTAGCTTGTTGGGAACACAAAGTTTCTTTTCAGTAGCAAACTCCACTTCATACATATATATGGGGAGGTACTAGCTCCAACTCTTTTTTACAGTGAAAACTGCAGGAACTTCAAACCGGCACTAGGAAACAGACTGAGAAAGCAGAGAAAAAGTGTCTCCTGCAACCCGTTCCCTTGGTGCTAGATGAACGAACGTCTCTGTACACGCTCAGTTCTGAGAGATAATTGTGTGTGAAAGCCGTCCTTCACCTAGCTTGTTGGGAACACAAAGTTTCTTTTCAGTTGCAAACTCCATTCCATACATTTATATTGGAGGTACTAGCTCCAACTCGGTTTTACAGTGAAAACTGCAGGAACTTCAAATAGGCACTAGGAAACAGACTGGGAAACCAGAGTAAAAGTTTCTCCTGCAACCCGTTCCCTTGGTGCTAGATGAACGAACGTCTCTGTACATGCTCAGTTCTGAGAGATAAGTGTGTGTGAAAGCCGTCCTTCACCTAGCTATTTGGGAAAACAAAGTATCTTTTCAGTTCCAAACTCCATTCCATACATATATATGGGGAGTTACTAGCTCCAACTCGGTTTTACAGTGAAAACTGCAGGAACTTCAAATCGGCACTAGGAAACAGACTGAGATAGCAGAGAAAAAGTGTCTCCTGCAACCCGTTCCCTTGGTGCTAGATGAACGAACGTCTCTGTACACGCTCAGTTCTGAGAGATAATTGTGTGTGAAAGCCGTCCTACACCTAGCTTGTTGGGAACACAAAGTTTCTTTTCAGTAGCAAACTCCACTTCATACATATATATGGGGAGGTACTAGCTCCAACTCGGTTTTACAGTGAAAACTGCAGGAACTTCAAACCGGCACTAGGAAACAGAATGAGAAAGCAGAGAAAAAGTGTCTCCTGCAACCCGTTCCCTTGGTGCTAGATGAACGAACGTCTGTGTACACGCTCAGTTCTGAGAGATAATTGTGTGTGAAAGCCGTCCTTCACCTAGCTTGTTGGGAACACAAAGTTTCTTTTCAGTAGCAAACTCCACTTCATACATATATATGGGGAGGTACTAGCTCCAACTCGGTTTTACAGTGAAAACTGCAGGAACTTCAAACCGGCACTAGGAAACAGAATGAGAAAGCAGAGAAAAAGTGTCTCCTGCAACCCGTTCCCTTGGTGCTAGATGAACGAACGTCTCTGTACACGCTCAGTTCTGAGAGATAATTGTGTGTGAAAGCCGTCCTTCACCTAGCTTGTTGGGAACACAAAGTTTCTTTTCAGTAGCAAACTCCACTTCATACATATATATGGGGAGGTTCTAGCTCCAACTCGGTTTTACAGTGAAAACTGCAGGAACTTCAAACCGGCACTTGGAAACAGACTGAGAAAGCAGAGAAAAAGTGTCTCCTGCAACCCGTTCCCTTGGTGCTAGATGAACGAACGTCTCTCCATTGCTCAGTTCTGAGAGATAATTGTGTGTGAAAGCCGTCCTTCACCTAGCTTGTTGGGAACACAAAGTTTCTTTTCAGTAGCAAACTCCACTTCATACATATATATGGGGAGGTTCTAGCTCCAACTCGGTTTTACAGTGAAAACTGCAGGAACTTCAAACCGGCACTAGGAAACAGACTGAGAAAGCAGAGAAAAAGTGTCTACTGCAACCAGTTCTCTTGGTGCTAGATGAACGAACGTCTCTGTACACGTTCAGTTCTGAGAGATAATTGTGTGTGAAAGCCGTCCTTCACCTAGCTTGTTGGGAACACAAAGTTTCTTTTCAGTTGCAAACTCCATTCCATACATTTATATTGGAGGTATTAGCTCCAACTCGGTTTTACAGTGAAAACTGCAGAAACTTCAAATAGGCACTAGGAAACAGACTGGGAAACCAGAGTAAAAGTTTCTCCTGCAACCCGTTCCCTTGGTGCTTGATGAACGAACGTCTCTCCACTTGCTCAGTTCTGAGAGATAATTGTGTGTGAAAGCCGTCCTTCACCTAGCTTGTTGGGAACACAAAGTTTCTTTTCAGTAGCAAACTCCACTTCATACATATATATGGGGAGGTTCTAGCTCCAACTCGGTTTTACAGTGAAAACTGCAGGAACTTCAAACCGGCACTAGGAAACAGAATGAGAAAGCAGAGAAAAAGTGTCTACTGCAACCAGTTCTCTTGGTGCTAGATGAACGAACGTCTCTGTACACGTTCAGTTCTGAGAGATAATTGTGTGTGAAAGCCGTCCTTCACCTAGCTTGTTGGGAACACAAAGTTTCTTTTCAGTTGCAAACTCCATTCCATACATTTATATTGGAGGTATTAGCTCCAACTCGGTTTTACAGTGAAAACTGCAGAAACTTCAAATAGGCACTAGGAAACAGACTGGGAAACCAGAGTAAAAGTTTCTCCTGCAACCCGTTCCCTTGGTGCTTGATGAACGAACGTCTCTCCACTTGCTCAGTTCTGAGAGATAATTGTGTGTGAAAGCCGTCCTTCACCTAGCTTGTTGGGAACACAAAGTTTCTTTTCAGTAGCAAACTCCACTTCATACATATATATGGGGACGTACTAGCTCCAACTCGGTTTTACAGTGAAAACTGCAGGAACTTCAAACCGGCACTAGGAAACAGAATGAGAAAGCAGAGAAAAAGTGTCTCCTGCAACCCGTTCCCTTGGTGCTAGATGAACGAACGTCTCTGTACACGCTCAGTTCTGAGAGATAATTGTGTGTGAAAGCCGTCCTTCACTTAGCTTGTTGAGAACACAAAGTTTCTTTTCAGTTGCAAACTCCATTCCATACATTTATATTGGAGGTACTAGCTCCAACTCGGTTTTACAGTGAAAACTGCAGGAACTTCAAACCGGCACTAGGAAACAGACTGAGATAGCAGAGAAAAAGTGTCTCCTGCAACCCGTTCCCTTGGTGCTAGATGAACGAACGTCTCTGTACACGCTCAGTTCTGAGAGATAATTGTGTGTGAAAGCCGTCCTTCACCTAGCTTGTTGGGAACACAAAGTTTCTTTTCAGTTGCAAACTCCATTCCATTCATATATATGGGGAGGTACTAGCTCCAACTCGGTTTTACAGTGAAAACTGCAGGAACTTCAAACCGGCACTAGGAAACAGACTGAGAAAGCAGAGAAAAAGTGTCTCCTGCAACCCGTTCCCTTGGTGCTAGATGAACGAACGTCTCTGTACACGCTCAGTTCTGAGAGATAATTGTGTGTGAAAGCCGTCCTTCACCTAGCTTGTTGGGAACACAAAGTTTCTTTTCAGTTGCAAACTCCATTCCATACATTTATATTGGAGGTACTAGCTCCAACTCGGTTTTACAGTGAAAACTGCAGGAACTTCAAATAGGCACTAGGAAACAGACTGGGAAACCAGAGTAAAAGTTTCTCCTGCAACCCGTTCCCTTGGTGCTAGATGAACGAACGTCTCTGTACATGCTCAGTTCTGAGAGATAAGTGTGTGTGAAAGCCGTCCTTCACCTAGCTATTTGGGAAAACAAAGTATCTTTTCAGTTCCAAACTCCATTCCATACATATATATGGGGAGTTACTAGCTCCAACTCGGTTTTACAGTGAAAACTGCAGGAACTTCAAATCGGCACTAGGAAACAGACTGAGATAGCAGAGAAAAAGTGTCTCCTGCAACCCGTTCCCTTGGTGCTAGATGAACGAACGTCTCTGATCACGCTCAGTTCTGAGAGATAATTGTGTGTGAAAGCCGTCCTACACCTAGCTTGTTGGGAACACAAAGTTTCTTTTCAGTAGCAAACTCCACTTCATACATATATATGGGGAGGTACTAGCTCCAACTCGGTTTTACAGTGAAAACTGCAGGAACTTCAAACCGGCACTAGGAAACAGAATGAGAAAGCAGAGAAAAAGTGTCTCCTGCAACCCGTTCCCTTGGTGCTAGATGAACAAACGTCTGTGTACACGCTCAGTTCTGAGAGATAATTGTGTGTGAAAGCCGTTCTTCACCTAGCTTGTTGGGAACACAAAGTTTCTTTTCAGTAGCAAACTCCACTTCATACATATATATGGGGAGGTACTAGCTCCAACTCGGTTTTACAGTGAAAACTGCAGGAACTTCAAACCGGCACTAGGAAACAGAATGAGAAAGCAGAGAAAAAGTGTCTCCTGCAACCCGTTCCCTTGGTGCTAGATGAACGAACGTCTCTGTACACGCTCAGTTCTGAGAGATAATTGTGTGTGAAAGCCGTCCTTCACCTAGCTTGTTGGGAACACAAAGTTTCTTTTCAGTAGCAAACTCCACTTCATACATATATATGGGGAGGTTCTAGCTCCAACTCGGTTTTACAGTGAAAACTGCAGGAACTTCAAACCGGCACTAGGAAACAGACTGAGAAAGCAGAGAAAAAGTGTCTCCTGCAACCCGTTCCCTTGGTGCTAGATGAACGAACGTCTCTCCATTGCTCAGTTCTGAGAGATAATTGTGTGTGAAAGCCGTCCTTCACCTAGCTTGTTGGGAACACAAAGTTTCTTTTCAGTAGCAAACTCCACTTCATACATATATATGGGGAGGTTCTAGCTCCAACTCGGTTTTACAGTGAAAACTGCAGGAACTTCAAACCGGCACTAGGAAACAGACTGAGAAAGCAGAGAAAAAGTGTCTACTGCAACCAGTTCTCTTGGTGCTAGATGAACGAACGTCTCTGTACACGTTCAGTTCTGAGAGATAATTGTGTGTGAAAGCCGTCCTTCACCTAGCTTGTTGGGAACACAAAGTTTCTTTTCAGTTGCAAACTCCATTCCATACATTTATATTGGAGGTATTAGCTCCAACTCGGTTTTACAGTGAAAACTGCAGAAACTTCAAATAGGCACTAGGAAACAGACTGGGAAACCAGAGTAAAAGTTTCTCCTGCAACCCGTTCCCTTGGTGCTTGATGAACGAACGTCTCTCCACTTGCTCAGTTCTGAGAGATAATTGTGTGTGAAAGCCGTCCTTCACCTAGCTTGTTGGGAACACAAAGTTTCTTTTCAGTAGCTAACTCCACTTCATACATATATATGGGGAAGTACTAGCTCCAACTCGGTTTTACAGTGAAAACTGCAGGAACTTCAAACCGGCACTAGGAAACAGAATGAGAAAGCAGAGAAAAAGTGTCTCCTGCAACCCGTTCCCTTGGTGCTAGATGAACGAACGTCTCTGTACACGCTCAGTTCTGAGAGATAATTGTGTGTGAAAGCCGTCCTTCACCTAGCTTGTTGGGAACACAAAGTTTCTTTTCAGTTGCAAACTCCATTCCATACATTTATATTGGAGGTACTAGCTCCAACTCGGTTTTACAGTGAAAACTGCAGGAACTTCAAACCGGCACTAGGAAACAGACTGAGATAGCAGAGAAAAAGTGTCTCCTGCAACCCGTTCCCTTGGTGCTAGATGAACGAACGTCTCTGTACACGCTCAGTTCTGAGAGATAATTGTGTGTGAAAGCCGTCCTTCACCTAGCTTGTTGGGAACACAAAGTTTCTTTTCAGTTGCAAACTCCATTCCATTCATATATATGGGGAGGTACTAGCTCCAACTCGGTTTTACAGTGAAAACTGCAGGAACTTCAAACCGGCACTAGGAAACAGACTGAGAAAGCAGAGAAAAAGTGTCTCCTGCAACCCGTTCCCTTGGTGCTAGATGAACGAACGTCTCTGTACACGCTCAGTTCTGAGAGATAATTGTGTGTGAAAGCCGTCCTTCACCTAGCTTGTTGGGAACACAAAGTTTCTTTTCAGTTGCAAACTCCATTCCATACATTTATATTGGAGGTACTAGCTCCAACTCGGTTTTACAGTGAAAACTGCAGGAACTTCAAATAGGCACTAGGAAACAGACTGGGAAACCAGAGTAAAAGTTTCTCCTGCAACCCGTTCCCTTGGTGCTAGATGAATGAACGTCTCTGTACATGCTCAGTTCTGAGAGATAAGTGTGTGTGAAAGCCGTCCTTCACCTAGCTATTTGGGATAACAAAGTATCTTTTCAGTTCCAAACTCCATTCCATACATATATATGGGGAGTTACTAGCTCCAACTCGGTTTTACAGTGAAAACTGCAGGAACTTCAAACCGGCACTAGGAAACAGACTGAGATAGCAGAGGAAAAGTGTCTCCTGCAACACGTTCCCTTGGTGCTAGATGAACGAACGTCTCTGTACACGCTCAGTTCTGAGAGATAATTGTGTGTGAAAGCCGTCCTTCACCTAGCTTGTTGGGAACACAAAGTTTCTTTTCAGTAGCAAACTCCACTTCATACATATATATGGGGAGGTAATAGCTCCAACTCGGTTTTACAGTGAAAACTGCAGGAACTTCAAATCGGCACTAGGAAACAGACTGAGAAAGCAGAGAAAAAGTGTCTCCTGCAACCCGTTCCCTTGGTGCTAGATGAACGAACGTCTCTGTACACGCTCAGTTCTGAGAGATAATTGTGTGTGAAAGCCGTCCTTCACCTAGCTTGTTGGGAACACAAAGTTTCTTTTCAGTTGCAAACTCCATTCCATACATTTATATTGGAGGTATTAGCTCCAACTCGGTTTTACAGTGAAAACTGCAGGAACTTCAAATAGGCACTAGGAAACAGACTGGGAAACCAGAGTAAAAGTTTCTCCTGCAACCCGTTCCCTTGGTGCTAGATGAACGAACGTCTCTCCACTTGCTCAGTTCTGAGAGATAAGTGTGTGTGAAAGCCGTCCTTCACCTAGCTTGTTGGGAACACAAAGTTTCTTTTCAGTAGCAAACTCCACTTCATACATATATATGGGGAGGTAATAGCTCCAACTCGGTTTTACAGTGAAAACTGCAGGAACTTCAAACCGGCACTAGGAAACAGACTGAGAAAGCAGAGAAAAAGTGTCTCCTGCAACCCGTTCCCTTGGTGCTAGATGAACGAACGTCTCTGTACACGCTCAGTTCTGAGAGATAATTGTGTGTGAAAGCCGTCCTTCACCTAGCTTTTTGGGAACACAAAGTTTCTTTTCAGTTGCAAACTCCATGACATACATTTATATTGGAGGTATTAGCTCCAACTCGGTTTTACAGTGAAAACTGCAGGAACTTCAAATAGGCACTAGGAAACAGACTGGGAAACCAGAGTAAAAGTTTCTCCTGCAACCCGTTCCCTTGGTGCTAGATGAACGAACGTCTCTCCACTTGCTCAGTTCTGAGAGATAAGTGTGTGTGAAAGCCGTCCTTCACCTAGCTTGTTGGGAACACAAAGTTTCTTTTCAGTTGCAATATCCATTCCATTCATATATATGGGGAGGTACTAGCTCCAACTCGGTTTTACAGTTAAAACTGCAGGAACTTCAAACCGGCACTAGGAAACAGACTGAGAAAGCAGAGAAAAAGTGTCTCCTGCAACCCGTTCCCTTGGTGCTAGATGAACGAACGTCTCTGTACACGCTCAGTTCTGAGAGATAATTGTGTGTGAAAGCCGTCCTTCACCTAGCTTGTTGGGAACACAAAGTTTCTTTTCAGTTGCAAACTCCATTCCATACATTTATATTGGAGGTACTAGCTCCAACTCGGTTTTACAGTGAAAACTGCAGGAACTTCAAATAGGCACTAGGAAACAGACTGGGAAACCAGAGTAAAAGTTTCTCCTGCAACCCGTTCCCTTGGTGCTAGATGAACGAACGTCTCTGTACATGCTCAGTTCTGAGAGATAAGTGTGTGTGAAAGCCGTCCTTCACCTAGCTATTTGGGAAAACAAAGTATCTTTTCAGTTCCAAACTCCATTCCATACATATATATGGGGAGTTACTAGCTCCAACTCGGTTTTACAGTAAAAACTGCAGGAACTTCAAATCGGCACTAGGAAACAGACTGAGATAGCAGAGAAAAAGTGTCTCCTGCAACCCGTTCCCTTGGTGCTAGATGAATGAACGTCTCTGTACACGCTCAGTTCTGAGAGATAATTGTGTGTGAAAGCCGTCCTACACCTAGCTTGTTGGGAACACAAGGTTTCTTTTCAGTAGCAAACTCCACTTCATACATATATATGGGGAGGTACTAGCTCCAACTCGGTTTTACAGTGAAAACTGCAGGAACTTCAAATAGGCACTAGGAAACAGACTGGGAAACCAGAGTAAAAGTTTCTCCTGCAACCCGTTCCCTTGGTGCTAAATGAACGAACGTCTCTCCACTTGCTCAGTTCTGAGAGATAATTGTGTGTGAAAGCCGTCCTTCACCTAGCTTGTTGGGAACACAAAGTTTCTTTTCAGTAGCAAACTCCACTTCATACATATATATGGGGACGTACTAGCTCCAACTCGGTTTTACAGTGAAAACTGCAGGAACTTCAAACCGGCACTAGGAAACAGAATGAGAAAGCAGAGAAAAAGTGTCTCCTGCTACCCGTTCCCTTGGTGCTAGATGAACGAACGTCTCTGTACACGCTCAGTTCTGAGAGATAATTGTGTGTGAAAGCCGTCCTTCACTTAGCTTGTTGGGAACACAAAGTTTCTTTTCAGTTGCAAACTCCATTCCATACATTTATATTGGAGGTACTAGCTCCAACTCGGTTTTACAGTGAAAACTGCAGGAACTTCAAACCGGCACTAGGAAACAGACTGAGATAGCAGAGAAAAAGTGTCTCCTGCAACCCGTTCCCTTGGTGCTAGATGAACGAACGTCTCTGTACACGCTCAGTTCTGAAAGATAATTGTGTGTGAAAGCCGTCCTTCACCTAGCTTGTTGGGAACACAAAGTTTCTTTTCAGTTGCAAACTCCATTCCATTCATATATATGGGGAGGTACTAGCTCCAACTCGGTTTTACAGTGAAAACTGCAGGAACTTCAAACCGGCACTAGGAAACAGACTGAGAAAGCAGAGAAAAAGTGTCTCCTGCAACCCGTTCCCTTGGTGCTAGATGAACGAACGTCTCTGTACACGCTCAGTTCTGAGAGATAATTGTGTGTGAAAGCCGTCCTTCACCTAGCTTGTTGGGAACACAAAGTTTCTTTTCAGTTGCAAACTCCATTCCATACATTTATATTGGAGGTACTAGCTCCAACTCGGTTTTACAGTGAAAACTGCAGGAACTTCAAATAGGCACTAGGAAACAGACTGGGAAACCAGAGTAATAGTTTCTCCTGCAACCCGTTCCCTTGGTGCTAGATGAACGAACGTCTCTCCACTTGCTCAGTTCTGAGAGATAAGTGTGTGTGAAAGCCGTCCTTCACCTAGCTTGTTGGGAACACAATGTTTCTTTTCAGTTGCAAAATCCATTCCATTCATATATATGGGGAGGTACTAGCTCCAACTCGGTTTTACAGTGAAAACTGCAGGAACTTCAAACCGGCACTAGGAAACAGACTGAGAAAGCAGAGAAAAAGTGACTCCTGCAACCCGTTCCCTTGGTGCTAGATGAACGAACGTCTCTGTACACGCTCAGTTCTGAGAGATAATTGTGTGTGAAAGCCGTCCTTCACCTAGCTTGTTGGGAACACAAAGTTTCTTTTCAGTTGCAAACTCCATTCCATACATTTATATTGGAGGTACTAGCTCCAACTCGGTTTTACAGTGAAAACTGCAGGAACTTCAAATAGGCACTAGGAAACAGACTGGGAAACCAGAGTAAAAGTTTCTCCTGCAACCCGTTCCCTTGGTGCTAGATGAACGAACGTCTCTGTACATGCTCAGTTCTGAGAGATAAGTGTGTGTGAAAGCCGTCTTTCACCTAGCTATTTGGGAAAACAAAGTATCTTTTCAGTTCCAAACTCCATTCCATACATATATATGGGGAGTTACTAGCTCCAACTCGGTTTTACAGTGAAAACTGCAGGAACTTCAAACCGGCACTAGGAAACAGACTGAGATAGCAGAGAAAAAGTGTCTCCTGCAACCCGTTCCCTTGGTGCTAGATGAACGAACGTCTCTGTACACGCTCAGTTCTGAGAGATAATTGTGTGTGAAAGCCGTCCTTCACCTAGCTTTTTGGGAACACAAAGTTTCTTTTCAGTAGCAAACTCCACTTCATACATATATATGGGGAGGTACTAGCTCCAACTCGGTTTTACAGTGAAAACTGCAGGAACTTCAAACCGGCACTAGGAAACAGACTGAGAAAGCAGAGAAAAAGTGTCTCCTGCAACCCGTTCCCTTGGTGCTAGATGAACGAACGTCTCTGTACACGCTCAGTTCTGAGAGATAATTGTGTGTGAAAGCCGTCCTTCACCTAGCTTGCTGGGAACACAAAGTTTCTTTTCAGTTGCAAACTCCATTCCATACATTTATATTGGAGGTATTAGCTCCAACTCGGTTTTACAGTGAAAACTGCAGGAACTTCAAATAGGCACTAGGAAACAGACTGGGAAACCAGAGTAAAAGTTTCTCCTGCAACCCGTTCCCTTGGTGCTAGATGAACGAACGTCTCTCCACTTGCTCAGTTCTGAGAGATAAGTGTGTGTGAAAGCCGTCCTTCACCTAGCTTGTTGGGAACACAAAGTTTCTTTTCAGTTGCAAAATCCATTCCATTCATATATATGGGGAGGTACTAGCTCCAACTCAGTTTTACAGTGAAAACTGCAGGAACTTCAAACCGGCACTAGGAAACAGACTGAGAAAGCAGAGAAAAAGTGTCTCCTGCAACCCGTTCCCTTGGTGCTAGATGAACGAACGTCTCTGTACACGATCAGTTCTGAGAGATAATTGTGTGTGAAAGCCGTCCTTCACCTAGCTTGTTGGGAACACAAAGTTTCTTTTCAGTTGCAAACTCCATTCCATACATTTATATTGGAGGTATTAGCTCCAACTCGGTTTTACAGTGAAAACTGCAGGAACTTCAAATAGGCACTAGGAAACAGACTGGGAAACCAGAGTAAAAGTTTCTCCTGCAACCCGTTCCCTTGGTGCTAGATGAACGAACGTCTCTGTACATGCTCAGTTCAGAGAGATAAGTGTGGGTGAAAGCCGTCCTTCACCTAGCTATTTGGGATAACAAAGTATCTTTTCAGTTCCATACTCCATTCCATACATATATATGGGGAGTTACTAGCTCCAACTCGGTTTTACAGTGAAAACTGCAGGAAATTCAAACCGGCACTAGGAAACAGACTGAGATAGCAGAGAAAAAGTGTCTCCTGCAACCCGTTCCCTTGGTGCTAGATGAACGAACGTCTGTGTACACGCTCAGTTCTGAGAGATAATTGTGTGTGAAAGCCGTCCTTCACCTAGCTTGTTGGGAACACAAAGTTTCTTTTCAGTAGCTAACTCCACTTCATACATATATATGGGGAGGTACTAGCTCCAACTCGGTTTTACAGTGAAAACTGCAGGAACTTCAAGCCGGCACTAGGAAACAGAATGAGAAAGCAGAGAAAAAGTGTCTCCTGCAACCCGTTCCCTTGGTGCTAGATGAACGAACGTCTCTGTACACGCTCAGTTCTGAGAGATAATTGTGTGTGAAAGCCGTCCTTCACCTAGCTTGTTGGGAACACAAAGTTTCTTTTCAGTAGCAAACTCCACTTCATACATATATATGGGGAGGTACTAGCTCCAACTCGGTTTTACAGTGAAAACTGCAGGAACTTCAAACCGGCACTAGGAAAAAGACTGAGAAAGCAGAGAAACAGTGTCTCCTGCAACCCGTTCCCTTGGTGCTAGATGAACGAACGTCTCTCCATTGCTCAGTTCTGAGAGATAATTGTGTGTGAAAGCCGTCCTTCACCTAGCTTGTTGGGAACACAAAGTTTCTTTTCAGTAGCAAACTCCACTTCATACATATATATGGGGAGGTACTAGCTCCAACTCGGTTTTACAGTGAAAACTGCAGGAACTTCAAACCGGCACTAGGAAACAGACTGAGAAAGCAGAGAAAAAGTGTCTACTGCAACCAGTTCTCTTGGTGCTAGATGAACGAACGTCTCTGTACACGTTCAGTTCTGAAAGATAATTGTGTGTGAAAGCCGTCCTTCACCTAGCTTGTTGGGAACACAAAGTTTCTTTTCAGTTGCAAACTCCATTCCATACATTTATATTGGAGGTATTAGCTCCAACTCGGTTTTACAGTGAAAACTGCAGGAACTTCAAATAGGCACTAGGAAACAGACTGGGAAACCAGAGTAAAAGTTTCTCCTGCAACCCGTTCCCTTGGTGCTAGATGAACGAACGTCTCTCCACTTGCTCAGTTCTGAGAGATAATTGTGTGTGAAAGCCGTCCTTCACCTAGCTTGTTGGGAACACAAAGTTTCTTTTCAGTAGCAAACTCCACTTCATACATATATATGGGGACGTACTAGCTCCAACTCGGTTTTACAGTGAAAACTGCAGGAACTTCAAACCGGCACTAGGAAACAGAATGAGAAAGCAGAGAAAAAGTGTCTCCTGCAACCCGTTCCCTTGGTGCTAGATGAACGAACGTCTCTGTACAAGCTCAGTTCTGAGAGATAATTGTGTGTGAAAGCCGTCCTTCACTTAGCTTGTTGGGAACACAAAGTTTCTTTTCAGTTGCAAACTCCATTCCATACATTTATATTGGAGGTACTAGCTCCAACTCGGTTTTACAGTGAAAACTGCAGGAACTTCAAACCGGCACTAGGAAACAGACTGAGATAGCAGAGAAAAAGTGTCTCCTGCAACCCGTTCCCTTGGTGCTAGATGAACGAACGTCTCTGTACACGCTCAGTTCTGAGAGATAATTGTGTGTGAAAGCCGTCCTTCACCTAGCTTGTTGGGAACACAAAGTTTCTTTTCAGTAGCAAACTCCACTTCATACATATATATGGGGAGGTACTAGCTCCAACTCGGTTTTACAGTGAAAACTGCAGGAACTTCAAACCGGCACTAGGAAACAGACTGAGAAAGCAGAGAAAAAGTGTCTCCTGCAACCCGTTCCCTTGGTGCTAGATGAACGAACGTCTCTGTACACGCTCAGTTCTGAGAGATAATTGTGTGTGAAAGCCGTCCTTCACCTAGCTTGTTGGGAACACAAAGTTTCTTTTCAGTTGCAAACTCCATTCCATACATTTATATTGGAGGTATTAGCTCTAACTCGGTTTTACAGTGAAAACTGCAGGAACTTCAAATAGGCACTAGGAAACAGACTGGGAAACCAGAGTAAAAGTTTCTCCTGCAACCCGTTCCCTTGGTGCTAGATGAACGAACGTCTCTCCACTTGCTCAGTTCTGAGAGATAAGTGTGTGTGAAAGCCGTCCTTCACCTAGCTTGTTGGGAACACAATGTTTCTTTTCAGTTGCAAAATCCATTCCATTCATATATATGGGTAGGTACTAGCTCCAACTCGGTTTTACAGTGAAAACTGCAGGAACTTCAAACCGGCACTAGGAAACAGACTGAGAAAGCAGAGAAAAAGTGTCTCCTGCAACCCGTTCCCTTGGTGCTAGATGAACGAACGTCTCTGTACACGCTCAGTTCTGAGAGATATTTGTGTGTGAAAGCCGTCCTTCACCTAGCTTGTTGGGAACACAAAGTTTCTTTTCAGTTGCAAACTCCATTCCATACATTTATATTGGAGGTACTAGCTCCAACTCGGTTTTACAGTGAAAACTGCAGGAACTTCAAATAGGCACTAGGAAACAGACTGGGAAACCAGAGTAATAGTTTCTCCTGCAACCCGTTCCCTTGGTGCTAGATGAACGAACGTCTCTGTACATGCTCAGTTCTGAGAGATAAGTGTGTGTGAAAGCCGTCTTTCACCTAGCTATTTGGGAAAACAAAGTATCTTTTCAGTTCCAAACTCCATTCCATACATATATATGGGGAGTTACTAGCTCCAACTCGGTTTTACAGTGAAAACTGCAGGAACTTCAAACCGGCACTAGGAAACAGACTGAGATAGCAGAGAAAAAGTGTCTCCTGCAACCCGTTCCCTTGGTGCTAGATGAACGAACGTCTCTGTACACGCTCAGTTCTGAGAGATAATTGTGTGTGAAAGCCGTCCTTCACCTAGCTTGTTGGGAACACAAAGTTTCTTTTCAGTAGCAAACTCCACTTCATACATATATATGGGGAGGTACTAGCTCCAACTCGGTTTTACAGTGAAAACTGCAGGAACTTCAAACCGGCACTAGGAAACAGACTGAGAAAGCAGAGAAAAAGTGTCTCCTGCAACCCGTTCCCTTGCTGCTAGATGAACGAACGTCTCTGTACACGCTCAGTTCTGAGAGATAATTGTGTGTGAAAGCCGTCCTTCACCTAGCTTGTTGGGAACACAAAGTTTCTTTTCAGTTGCAAACTCCATTCCATACATTTATATTGGAGGTATTAGCTCCAACTCGGTTTTACAGTGAAAACTGCAGGAACTTCAAATAGGCACTAGGAAACAGACTGGGAAACCAGAGTAAAAGTTTCTCCTGCAACCCGTTCCCTTGGTGCTAGATGAACGAACGTCTCTCCACTTGCTCAGTTCTGAGAGATAAGTGTGTGTGAAAGCCGTCCTTCACCTAGCTTGTTGGGAACACAAAGTTTCTTTTCAGTTGCAAAATCCATTCCATTCATATATATGGGGAGGTACTAGCTCCAACTCGGTTTTACAGTGAAAACTGCAGGAACTTCAAACCGGCACTAGGAAACAGACTGAGAAAGCAGAGAAAAAGTGTCTCCTGCAACCCGTTCCCTTGGTGCTAGATGAACGAACGTCTCTGTACACGCTCAGTTCTGAGAGATAATTGTGTGTGAAAGCCGTCCTTCACCTAGCTTGTTGGGAACACAAAGTTTCTTTTCAGTTGCAAACTCCATTCCATACATTTATATTGGAGGTATTAGCTCCAACTCGGTTTTACAGTGAAAACTGCAGGAACTTCAAATAGGCAATAGGAAACAGAATGAGAAAGCAGAGAAAAAGTGTCTCCTGCAACCCGTTCCCTTGGTGCTAGATGAACGAACGTCTCTGTACATGCTCAGTTCTGAGAGATAAGTGTGTGTGAAAGCCGTCCTTCACCTAGCTATTTGGGAAAACAAAGTATCTTTTCAGTTCCAAACTCCATTCCATACATATATATGGGGAGTTACTAGCTCCAACTCGGTTTTACAGTGAAAACTGCAGGAACTTCAAACCGGCACTAGGAAACAGACTGAGATAGCAGAGAAAAAGTGTCTCCTGCAACCCGTTCCCTTGGTGCTAGATGAACGAACGTCTCTCCACTTGCTCAGTTCTGAGAGATAATTGTGTGTGAAAGCCGTCCTTCACCTAGCTTGTTGGGAACACAAAGTTTCTTTTCAGTAGCAAACTCCACTTCATACATATATATGGGGAGGTACTAGCTCCAACTCGGTTTTACAGTGAAAACTGCAGGAACTTCAAACCGGCACTAGGAAACAGAATGAGAAAGCAGAGAAAAAGTGTCTCCTGCAACCCGTTCCCTTGGTGCTAGATGAACGAACGTCTCTGTACACGCTCAGTTCTGAGAGATAATTGTGTGTGAAAGCCGTCCTTCACCTAGCTTGTTGGGAACACAAAGTTTCTTTTCAGTTGCAAACTCCATTCCATTCATATATATGGGGAGGTACTAGCTCCAACTCGGTTTTACAGTGAAAACTGCAGGAACTTCAAACCGGCACTAGGAAACAGACTGAGAAAGCAGAGAAAAAGTGTCTCCTGCAACCCGTTCCCTTGGTGCTAGATGAATGAACGTCTCTCCACTTGCTCAGTTCTGAGAGATAAGTGTGTGTGAAAGCCGTCCTTCACCTAGCTATTTGGGAAAACAAAGTATCTTTTCAGTTCCAAACTCCATTCCATACATATATATGGGGAGTTACTAGCTCCAACTCGGTTTTACAGTGAAAACTGCAGGAACTTCAAAACGGCACTAGGAAACAGACTGAGATAGCAGAGAAAAAGTGTCTCCTGCAACCCGTTCCCTTGGTGCTAGATGAACGAACGTCTCTCCACTTGCTCAGTTCTGAGAGATAATTGTGTGTGAAAGCCGTCCTTCACCTAGCTTGTTGGGAACACAAAGTTTCTTTTCAGTAGCAAACTCCACTTCATACATATATATGGGGAGGTACTAGCTCCAACTCGGTTTTACAGTGAAAACTGCAGGAACTTCAAACCGGCACTAGGAAACAGAATGAGAAAGCAGAGAAAAAGTGTCTCCTGCAACCCGTTCCCTTGGTGCTAGATGAACGAACGTCTCTGTACACGCTCAGTTCTGAGAGATAATTGTGTGTGAAAGCCGTCCTTCACCTAGCTTGTTGGGAACACAAAGTTTCTTTTCAGTTGCAAAATCCATTCCATTCATATATATGGGGAGGTACTAGCTCCAACTCGGTTTTACAGTGAAAACTGCAGGAACTTCAAACCGGCACTAGGAAACAGACTGAGAAAGCAGAGAAAAAGTGTCTCCTGCAACCCGTTCCCTTGGTGCTAGATGAACGAACGTCTCTGTACACGCTCAGTTCTGAGAGATAATTGTGTGTGAAAGCCGTCCTTCACCTAGCTTGTTGGGAACACAAAGTTTCTTTTCAGTTGCAAACTCCATTCCATACATTTATATTGGAGGTACTAGCTCCAACTCGGTTTTACAGTGAAAACTGCAGGAACTTCAAATAGGCACTAGGAAACAGACTGGGAAACCAGAGTAAAAGTTTCTCCTGCAACCCGTTCCCTTGGTGCTAGATGAACGAACGTCTCTGTACACGCTCAGTTCTGAGAGATAATTGTGTGTGAAAGCCGTCCTTCACCTAGCTTGTTGGGAACACAAAGTTTCTTTTCAGTAGCAAACTCCACTTCATACATATATATGGGGAGGTACTAGCTCCAACTCGGTTTTACAGTGAAAACTGCAGGAACTTCAAACCGGCACTAGGAAACAGACTGAGAAAGCAGAGAAAAAGTGTCTACTGCAACCAGTTCTCTTGGTGCTAGATGAACGAACGTCTCTGTACACGTTCAGTTCTGAAAGATAATTGTGTGTGAAAGCCGTCCTTCACCTAGCTTGTTGGGAACACAAAGTTTCTTTTCAGTTGCAAACTCCATTCCATACATTTATATTGGAGGTATTAGCTCCAACTCGGTTTTACAGTGAAAACTGCAGGAACTTCAAATAGGCACTAGGAAACAGACTGGGAAACCAGAGTAAAAGTTTCTCCTGCAACCCGTTCCCTTGGTGCTAGATGAACGAACGTCTCTCCACTTGCTCAGTTCTGAGAGATAATTGTGTGTGAAAGCCGTCCTTCACCTAGCTTGTTGGGAACACAAAGTTTCTTTTCAGTAGCAAACTCCACTTCATACATATATATGGGGACGTACTAGCTCCAACTCGGTTTTACAGTGAAAACTGCAGGAACTTCAAACCGGCACTAGGAAACAGAATGAGAAAGCAGAGAAAAAGTGTCTCCTGCAACCCGTTCCTTTGGTGCTAGATGAACGAACGTCTCTGTACAAGCTCAGTTCTGAGAGATAATTGTGTGTGAAAGCCGTCCTTCACTTAGCTTGTTGGGAACACAAAGTTTCTTTTCAGTTGCAAACTCCATTCCATACATTTATATTGGAGGTACTAGCTCCAACTCGGTTTTACAGTGAAAACTGCAGGAACTTCAAACCGGCACTAGGAAACAGACTGAGATAGCACAGAAAAAGTGTCTCCTGCAACCCGTTCCCTTGGTGCTAGATGAACGAACGTCTCTGTACACGCTCAGTTCTGAGAGATAATTGTGTGTGAAAGCCGTCCTTCACCTAGCTTGTTGGGAACACAAAGTTTCTTTTCAGTAGCAAACTCCACTTCATACATATATATGGGGAGGTACTAGCTCCAACTCGGTTTTACAGTGAAAACTGCAGGAACTTCAAACCGGCACTAGGAAACAGACTGAGAAAGCAGAGAAAAAGTGTCTCCTGCAACCCGTTCCCTTGGTGCTAGATGAACGAACGTCTCTGTACACGCTCAGTTCTGAGAGATAATTGTGTGTGAAAGCCGTCCTTCACCTAGCTTGTTGGGAACACAAAGTTTCTTTTCAGTTGCAAACTCCATTCCATACATTTATATTGGAGGTATTAGCTCTAACTCGGTTTTACAGTGAAAACTGCAGGAACTTCAAATAGGCACTAGGAAACAGACTGGGAAACCAGAGTAAAAGTTTCTCCTGCAACCCGTTCCCTTGGTGCTAGATGAACGAACGTCTCTCCACTTGCTCAGTTCTGAGAGATAAGTGTGTGTGAAAGCCGTCCTTCACCTAGCTTGTTGGGAACACAATGTTTCTTTTCAGTTGCAAAATCCATTCCATTCATATATATGGGGAGGTACTAGCTCCAACTCGGTTTTACAGTGAAAACTGCAGGAACTTCAAACCGGCACTAGGAAACAGACTGAGAAAGCAGAGAAAAAGTGTCTCCTGCAACCCGTTCCCTTGGTGCTAGATGAACGAACGTCTCTGTACACGCTCAGTTCTGAGAGATATTTGTGTGTGAAAGCCGTCCTTCACCTAGCTTGTTGGGAACACAAAGTTTCTTTTCAGTTGCAAACTCCATTCCATACATTTATATTGGAGGTACTAGCTCCAACTCGGTTTTACAGTGAAAACTGCAGGAACTTCAAATAGGCACTAGGAAACAGACTGGGAAACCAGAGTAATAGTTTCTCCTGCAACCCGTTCCCTTGGTGCTAGATGAACGAACGTCTCTGTACATGCTCAGTTCTGAGAGATAAGTGTGTGTGAAAGCCGTCTTTCACCTAGCTATTTGGGAAAACAAAGTATCTTTTCAGTTCCAAACTCCATTCCATACATATATATGGGGAGTTACTAGCTCCATCTCGGTTTTACAGTGAAAACTGCAGGAACTTCAAACCGGCACTAGGAAACAGACTGAGATAGCAGAGAAAAAGTGTCTCCTGCAACCCGTTCCCTTGGTGCTAGATGAACGAACGTCTCTGTACACGCTCAGTTCTGAGAGATAATTGTGTGTGAAAGCCGTCCTTCACCTAGCTTGTTGGGAACACAAAGTTTCTTTTCAGTAGCAAACTCCACTTCATACATATATATGGGGAGGTACTAGCTCCAACTCGGTTTTACAGTGAAAACTGCAGGAACTTCAAACCGGCACTAGGAAACAGACTGAGAAAGCAGAGAAAAAGTGTCTCCTGCAACCCGTTCCCTTGCTGCTAGATGAACGAACGTCTCTGTACACGCTCAGTTCTGAGAGATAATTGTGTGTGAAAGCCGTCCTTCACCTAGCTTGTTGGGAACACAAAGTTTCTTTTCAGTTGCAAACTCCATTCCATACATTTATATTGGAGGTATTAGCTCCAACTCGGTTTTACAGTGAAAACTGCAGGAACTTCAAATAGGCACTAGGAAACAGACTGGGAAACCAGAGTAAAAGTTTCTCCTGCAACCCGTTCCCTTGGTGCTAGATGAACGAACGTCTCTCCACTTGCTCAGTTCTGAGAGATAAGTGTGTGTGAAAGCCGTCCTTCACCTAGCTTGTTGGGAACACAAAGTTTCTTTTCAGTTGCAAAATCCATTCCATTCATATATATGGGGAGGTACTAGCTCCAACTCGGTTTTACAGTGAAAACTGCAGGAACTTCAAACCGGCACTAGGAAACAGACTGAGAAAGCAGAGAAAAAGTGTCTCCTGCAACCCGTTCCCTTGGTGCTAGATGAACGAACGTCTCTGTACACGCTCAGTTCTGAGAGATAATTGTGTGTGAAAGCCGTCCTTCACCTAGCTTGTTGGGAACACAAAGTTTCTTTTCAGTTGCAAACTCCATTCCATACATTTATATTGGAGGTATTAGCTCCAACTCGGTTTTACAGTGAAAACTGCAGGAACTTCAAATAGGCACTAGGAAACAGAATGAGAAAGCAGAGAAAAAGTGTCTCCTGCAACCCGTTCCCTTGGTGCTAGATGAACGAACGTCTCTGTACATGCTCAGTTCTGAGAGATAAGTGTGTGTGAAAGCCGTCCTTCACCTAGCTATTTGGGAAAACAAAGTATCTTTTCAGTTCCAAACTCCATTCCATACATATATATGGGGAGTTACTAGCTCCATCTCGGTTTTACAGTGAAAACTGCAGGAACTTCAAACCGGCACTAGGAAACAGACTGAGATAGCAGAGAAAAAGTGTCTCCTGCAACCCGTTCCCTTGGTGCTAGATGAACGAACGTCTCTCCACTTGCTCAGTTCTGAGAGATAATTGTGTGTGAAAGCCGTCCTTCACCTAGCTTGTTGGGAACACAAAGTTTCTTTTCAGTAGCAAACTCCACTTCATACATATATATGGGGAGGTACTAGCTCCAACTCGGTTTTACAGTGAAAACTGCAGGAACTTCAAACCGGCACTAGGAAACAGAATGAGAAAGCAGAGAAAAAGTGTCTCCTGCAACCCGTTCCCTTGGTGCTAGATGAACGAACGTCTCTGTACACGCTCAGTTCTGAGAGATAATTGTGTGTGAAAGCCGTCCTTCACCTAGCTTGTTGGGAACACAAAGTTTCTTTTCAGTTGCAAACTCCATTCCATTCATATATATGGGGAGGTACTAGCTCCAACTCGGTTTTACAGTGAAAACTGCAGGAACTTCAAACCGGCACTAGGAAACAGACTGAGAAAGCAGAGAAAAAGTGTCTCCTGCAACCCGTTCCCTTGGTGCTAGATGAATGAACGTCTCTCCACTTGCTCAGTTCTGAGAGATAAGTGTGTGTGAAAGCCGTCCTTCACCTAGCTATTTGGGAAAACAAAGTATCTTTTCAGTTCCAAACTCCATTCCATACATATATATGGGGAGTTACTAGCTCCAACTCGGTTTTACAGTGAAAACTGCAGGAACTTCAAACCGGCACTAGGAAACAGACTGAGATAGCAGAGAAAAAGTGTCTCCTGCAACCCGTTCCCTTGGTGCTAGATGAACGAACGTCTCTCCACTTGCTCAGTTCTGAGAGATAATTGTGTGTGAAAGCCGTCCTTCACCTAGCTTGTTGGGAACACAAAGTTTCTTTTCAGTAGCAAACTCCACTTCATACATATATATGGGGAGGTACTAGCTCCAACTCGGTTTTACAGTGAAAACTGCAGGAACTTCAAACCGGCACTAGGAAACAGAATGAGAAAGCAGAGAAAAAGTGTCTCCTGCAACCCGTTCCCTTGGTGCTAGATGAACGAACGTCTCTGTACACGCTCAGTTCTGAGAGATAATTGTGTGTGAAAGCCGTCCTTCACCTAGCTTGTTGGGAACACAAAGTTTCTTTTCAGTTGCAAAATCCATTCCATTCATATATATGGGGAGGTACTAGCTCCAACTCGGTTTTACAGTGAAAACTGCAGGAACTTCAAACCGGCACTAGGAAACAGACTGAGAAAGCAGAGAAAAAGTGTCTCCTGCAACCCGTTCCCTTGGTGCTAGATGAACGAACGTCTCTGTACACGCTCAGTTCTGAGAGATAATTGTGTGTGAAAGCCGTCCTTCACCTAGCTTGTTGGGAACACAAAGTTTCTTTTCAGTTGCAAACTCCATTCCATACATTTATATTGGAGGTACTAGCTCCAACTCGGTTTTACAGTGAAAACTGCAGGAACTTCAAATAGGCACTAGGAAACAGACTGGGAAACCAGAGTAAAAGTTTCTCCTGCAACCCGTTCCCTTGGTGCTAGATGAACGAACGTCTCTGTACATGCTCAGTTCTGAGAGATAAGTGTGTGTGAAAGCCGTCCTTCACTTAGCTATTTGGGAAAACAAAGTATCTTTTCAGTTCCAAACTCCATTCCATACATATATATGGGGAGTTACTAGCTTCAACTCGGTTTTACAGTGAAAACTGCAGGAACTTCAAACCGGCACTAGGAAACAGACTGAGATAGCAGAGAAAAAGTGTCTCCTGCAACCCGTTCCCTTGGTGCCAGATGAACGAATGTCTCTGTACACGCTCAGTTCTTAGAGATAATTGTGTGTGAAAGCCGTCCTTCACCTAGCTTGTTGGGAACACAAAGTTTCTTTTCAGTTGCAAACTCCATTCCATACATATATATGGGGAGGTACTAGCTCCAACTCGGTTTTACAGTGAAAACTGCAGGAACTTCAAACCGGCACTAGGAAACAGACTGAGAAAGCAGAGAAAAAGTGTCTCCTGCAACCCGTTCCCTTGGTGCTAGATGAACGAACGTCTCTGTACACGCTCAGTTCTGAGAGATAATTGTGTGTGAAAGCCGTCCTTCACCTAGCTTGTTGGGAACACAAAGTTTCTTTTCTGTTGCAAACTCCATTCCATACATTTATATTGGAGGTATTAGCTCCAACTCGGTTTTACAGTGAAAACTGCAGGAACTTCAAATAGGCACTAGGAAACAGACTGGGAAACCAGAGTAAAAGTTTCTCCTGCAACCCGTTCCCTTGGTGCTAGATGAACGAACGTCTCTGTACATGCTCAGTTCTGAGAGATAAGTGTGTGTGAAAGCCGTCCTTCACCTAGCTATTTGGGAAAACAAAGTATCTTTTCAGTTCCAAACTCCATTCCATACATATATATGGGGAGTTACTAGCTCCAACTCGGTTTTACAGTGAAAACTGCAGGAACTTCAAATCGGCACTAGGAAACAGACTGAGATAGCAGAGAAAAAGTGTCTCCTGCAACCCGTTCCCTTGGTGCTAGATGAACGAACGTCTCTCCACTTGCTCAGTTCTGAGAGATAATTGTGTGTGAAAGCCGTCCTTCACCTAGCTTGTTGGGAACACAAAGTTTCTTTTCAGTTGCAAACTCCATTCCATTCATATATATGGGAAGGTACTAGCTCCAACTCGGTTTTACAGTGAAAACTGCAGGAACTTCAAACCGGCACTAGGAAACAGAATGAGAAAGCAGAGAAAAAGTGTCTCCTGCAACCCGTTCCCTTGGTGCTAGATGAACGAACGTCTCTGTACACGCTCAGTTCTGAGAGATAATTGTGTGTGAAAGCCGTCCTTCACCTAGCTTGTTGGGAACACAAAGTTTCTTTTCAGTAGCAAACTCCACTTCATACATATATATGGGGAGGTACTAGCTCCAACTCGGTTTTACAGTGAAAACTGCAGGAACTTCAAACCGGCACTAGGAAACAGAATGAGAAAGCAGAGAAAAAGTGTCTCCTGCAACCCGTTCCCTTGGTGCTAGATGAACGAACGTCTCTGTACACGCTCAGTTCTGAGAGATAAGTGTGTGTGAAAGCCGTCCTTCACCTAGCTATTTGGGAAAACAAAGTATCTTTTCAGTTCCAAACTCCATTCCATACATATATATGGGGAGTTACTAGCTCCAACTCGGTTTTACAGTGAAAACTGCAGGAACTTCAAACCGGCACTAGGAAACAGACTGAGATAGCAGAGAAAAAGTGTCTCCTGCAACCCGTTCCCTTGGTGCTAGATGAACGAACGTCTCTCCACTTGCTCAGTTCTGAGAGATAATTGTGTGTGAAAGCCGTCCTTCACCTAGCTTGTTGGGAACACAAAGTTTCTTTTCAGTAGCAAACTCCACTTCATACATATATATGGGGAGGTACTAGCTCCAACTCGGTTTTACAGTGAAAACTGCAGGAACTTCAAACCGGCACTAGGAAACAGAATGAGAAAGCAGAGAAAAAGTGTCTCCTGCAACCCGTTCCCTTGGTGCTAGATGAACGAACGTCTCTGTACACGCTCAGTTCTGAGAGATAATTGTGTGTGAAAGCCGTCCTTCACCTAGCTTGTTGGGAACACAAAGTTTCTTTTCAGTTGCAAACTCCATTCCATTCATATATATGGGGAGGTACTAGCTCCAACTCGGTTTTACAGTGAAAACTGCAGGAACTTCAAACCGGCACTAGGAAACAGACTGAGAAAGCAGAGAAAAAGTGTCTCCTGCAACCCGTTCCCTTGGTGCTAGATGAATGAACGTCTCTCCACTTGCTCAGTTCTGAGAGATAAGTGTGTGTGAAAGCCGTCCTTCACCTAGCTATTTGGGAAAACAAAGTATCTTTTCAGTTCCAAACTCCATTCCATACATATATATGGGGAGTTACTAGCTCCAACTCGGTTTTACAGTGAAAACTGCAGGAACTTCAAACCGGCACTAGGAAACAGACTGAGATAGCAGAGAAAAAGTGTCTCCTGCAACCCGTTCCCTTGGTGCTAGATGAACGAACGTCTCTCCACTTGCTCAGTTCTGAGAGATAATTGTGTGTGAAAGCCGTCCTTCACCTAGCTTGTTGGGAACACAAAGTTTCTTTTCAGTAGCAAACTCCACTTCATACATATATATGGGGAGGTACTAGCTCCAACTCGGTTTTACAGTGAAAACTGCAGGAACTTCAAACCGGCACTAGGAAACAGAATGAGAAAGCAGAGAAAAAGTGTCTCCTGCAACCCGTTCCCTTGGTGCTAGATGAACGAACGTCTCTGTACACGCTCAGTTCTGAGAGATAATTGTGTGTGAAAGCCGTCCTTCACCTAGCTTGTTGGGAACACAAAGTTTCTTTTCAGTTGCAAAATCCATTCCATTCATATATATGGGGAGGTACTAGCTCCAACTCGGTTTTACAGTGAAAACTGCAGGAACTTCAAACCGGCACTAGGAAACAGACTGAGAAAGCAGAGAAAAAGTGTCTCCTGCAACCCGTTCCCTTGGTGCTAGATGAACGAACGTCTCTGTACACGCTCAGTTCTGAGAGATAATTGTGTGTGAAAGCCGTCCTTCACCTAGCTTGTTGGGAACACAAAGTTTCTTTTCAGTTGCAAACTCCATTCCATACATTTATATTGGAGGTACTAGCTCCAACTCGGTTTTACAGTGAAAACTGCAGGAACTTCAAATAGGCACTAGGAAACAGACTGGGAAACCAGAGTAAAAGTTTCTCCTGCAACCCGTTCCCTTGGTGCTAGATGAACGAACGTCTCTGTACATGCTCAGTTCTGAGAGATAAGTGTGTGTGAAAGCCGTCCTTCACTTAGCTATTTGGGAAAACAAAGTATCTTTTCAGTTCCAAACTCCATTCCATACATATATATGGGGAGTTACTAGCTTCAACTCGGTTTTACAGTGAAAACTGCAGGAACTTCAAACCGGCACTAGGAAACAGACTGAGATAGCAGAGAAAAAGTGTCTCCTGCAACCCGTTCCCTTGGTGCCAGATGAACGAATGTCTCTGTACACGCTCAGTTCTTAGAGATAATTGTGTGTGAAAGCCGTCCTTCACCTAGCTTGTTGGGAACACAAAGTTTCTTTTCAGTTGCAAACTCCATTCCATACATATATATGGGGAGGTACTAGCTCCAACTCGGTTTTACAGTGAAAACTGCAGGAACTTCAAACCGGCACTAGGAAACAGACTGAGAAAGCAGAGAAAAAGTGTCTCCTGCAACCCGTTCCCTTGGTGCTAGATGAACGAACGTCTCTGTACACGCTCAGTTCTGAGAGATAATTGTGTGTGAAAGCCGTCCTTCACCTAGCTTGTTGGGAACACAAAGTTTCTTTTCTGTTGCAAACTCCATTCCATACATTTATATTGGAGGTATTAGCTCCAACTCGGTTTTACAGTGAAAACTGCAGGAACTTCAAATAGGCACTAGGAAACAGACTGGGAAACCAGAGTAAAAGTTTCTCCTGCAACCCGTTCCCTTGGTGCTAGATGAACGAACGTCTCTGTACATGCTCAGTTCTGAGAGATAAGTGTGTGTGAAAGCCGTCCTTCACCTAACTATTTGGGAAAACAAAGTATCTTTTCAGTTCCAAACTCCATTCCATACATATATATGGGGAGTTACTAGCTCCAACTCGGTTTTACAGTGAAAACTGCAGGAACTTCAAATCGGCACTAGGAAACAGACTGAGATAGCAGAGAAAAAGTGTCTCCTGCAACCCGTTCCCTTGGTGCTAGATGAACGAACGTCTCTCCACTTGCTCAGTTCTGAGAGATAATTGTGTGTGAAAGCCGTCCTTCACCTAGCTTGTTGGGAACACAAAGTTTCTTTTCAGTTGCAAACTCCATTCCATTCATATATATGGGAAGGTACTAGCTCCAACTCGGTTTTACAGTGAAAACTGCAGGAACTTCAAACCGGCACTAGGAAACAGAATGAGAAAGCAGAGAAAAAGTGTCTCCTGCAACCCGTTCCCTTGGTGCTAGATGAACGAACGTCTCTGTACACGCTCAGTTCTGAGAGATAATTGTGTGTGAAAGCCGTCCTTCACCTAGCTTGTTGGGAACACAAAGTTTCTTTTCAGTAGCAAACTCCACTTCATACATATATATGGGGAGGTACTAGCTCCAACTCGGTTTTACAGTGAAAACTGCAGGAACTTCAAACCGGCACTAGGAAACAGAATGAGAAAGCAGAGAAAAAGTGTCTCCTGCAACCCGTTCCCTTGGTGCTAGATGAACGAACGTCTCTGTACACGCTCAGTTCTGAGAGATAATTGTGTGTGAAAGCCGTCCTTCACCTAGCTTGTTGGGAACACAAAGTTTCTTTTCAGTTGCAAACTCCATTCCATACATTTATATTGGAGGTTCTAGCTCCAACTCGGTTTTACAGTGAAAACTGCAGGAACTTCAAACCGGCACTAGGAAACAGAATGAGAAAGCAGAGAAAAAGTGTCTCCTGCAACCCGTTCCCTTGATGCTAGATGAACGAACGTCTCTCCATTGCTCAGTTCTGAGAGATAATTGTGTGTGAAAGCCGTCCTTCACCTAGCTTGTTGGGAACACAAAGTTTCTTTTCAGTAGCAAACTCCACTTCATACATATATATGGGGAGGTACTAGCTCCAACTCGGTTTTACAGTGAAAACTGCAGGAACTTCAAACCGGCACTAGGAAACAGAATGAGAAAGCAGAGAAAAAGTGTCTCCTGCAACCCGTTCCCTTGGTGCTAGATGAACGAACGTCTCTGTACACGCTCAGTTCTGAGAGATAATTGTGTGTGAAAGCCGTCCTTCACCTAGCTTGTTGGGAACACAAAGTTTCTTTTCAGTTGCAAACTCCATTCCATTCATATATATGGGAAGGTACTAGCTCCAACTCGGTTTTACAGTGAAAACTGCAGGAACTTCAAACCGGCACTAGGAAACAGAATGAGAAAGCAGAGAAAAAGTGTCTCCTGCAACCCGTTCCCTTGATGCTAGATGAACGAACGTCTCTCCATTGCTCAGTTCTGAGAGATAATTGTGTGTGAAAGCCGTCCTTCACCTAGCTTGTTGGGAACACAAAGTTTCTTTTCAGTAGCAATCTCCACTTCATACATATATATGGGGAGGTACTAGCTCCAACTCGGTTTTACAGTGAAAACTGCAGGAACTTCAAACCGGCACTAGGAAACAGAATGAGAAAGCAGAGAAAAAGTGTCTCCTGCAACCCGTTCCCTTGGTGCTAGATGAACGAACGTCTCTGTACACGCTCAGTTCTGAGAGATAATTGTGTGTGAAAGCCGTCCTTCACCTAGCTTGTTGGGAACACAAAGTTTCTTTTCAGTAGCAAACTCCACTTCATACATATATATGGGGAGGTACTAGCTCCAACTCGGTTTTACAGTGAAAACTGCAGGAACTTCAAACCGGCACTAGGAAACAGAATGAGAAAGCAGAGAAAAAGTGTCTCCTGCAACCCGTTCCCTTGGTGCTAGATGAACGAACGTCTCTGTACACGCTCAGTTCTGAGAGATAATTGTGTGTGAAAGCCGTCCTTCACCTAGCTTGTTGGGAACACAAAGTTTCTTTTCAGTTGCAAACTCCATTCCATTCATATATATGGGAAGGTACTAGCTCCAACTCGGTTTTACAGTGAAAACTGCAGGAACTTCAAACCGGCACTAGGAAACAGAATGAGAAAGCAGAGAAAAAGTGTCTCCTGCAACCCGTTCCCTTGATGCTAGATGAACGAACGTCTCTCCATTGCTCAGTTCTGAGAGATAATTGTGTGTGAAAGCCGTCCTTCACCTAGCTTGTTGGGAACACAAAGTTTCTTTTCAGTAGCAAACTCCACTTCATACATATATATGGGGAGGTACTAGCTCCAACTCGGTTTTACAGTGAAAACTGCAGGAACTTCAAACCGGCACTAGGAAACAGAATGAGAAAGCAGAGAAAAAGTGTCTCCTGCAACCCGTTCCCTTGGTGCTAGATGAACGAACGTCTCTCCATTGCTCAGTTCTGAGAGATAATTGTGTGTGAAAGCCGTCCTTCACCTAGCTTGTTGGGAACACAAAGTTTCTTTTCAGTTGCAAACTCCATTCCATACATTTATATTGGAAGTATTAGCTCTAACTCGGTTTTACAGTGAAAACTGCAGGAACATCAAATAGGCACTAGGAAACAGACTGGGAAACCAGAGTAAAAGTTTCTCCTGCAACCCGTTCCCTTGGTGCTAGATGAACGAACGTCTCTCCACTTGCTCAGTTCTGAGAGATAAGTGTGTGTGAAAGCCGTCCTTCACCTAGCTTGTTGGGAACACAATGTTTCTTTTCAGTTGCAAAATCCATTCCATTCATATATATGGGGAGGTACTAGCTCCAACTCGGTTTTACAGTGAAAACTGCAGGAACTTCAAACCGGCACTAGGAAACAGACTGAGAAAGCAGAGAAAAAGTGTCTCCTGCAACCCGTTCCCTTGGTGCTAGATGAACGAACGTCTCTGTACACGCTAAGTTCTGAGAGATAATTGTGTGTGAAAGCCGTCCTTCACCTAGCTTGTTGGGAACACAAAGTTTCTTTTCAGTTGCAAACTCCATTCCATACATTTATATTGGAGGTACTAGCTCCAACTCGGTTTTACAGTGAAAACTGCAGGAACTTCAAATAGGCACTAGGAAACAGACTGGGAAACCAGAGTAAAAGTTTCTCCTGCAACCCGTTCCCTTGGTGCTAGATGAACGAACGTCTCTGTACATGCTCAGTTCTGAGAGATAAGTGTGTGTGAAAGCCGTCTTTCACCTAGCTATTTGGGAAAACAAAGTATCTTTTCAGTTCCAAACTCCATTCCATACATATATATGGGGAGTTACTAGCTCCAACTCGGTTTTACAGTGAAAACTGCAGGAACTTCAAACCGGCACTAGGAAACAGACTGAGATAGCAGAGAAAAAGTGTCTCCTGCAACCCGTTCCCTTGGTGCTAGATGAACGAACGTCTCTGTACACGCTCAGTTCTGAGAGATAATTGTGTGTGAAAGCCGTCCTTCACCTAGCTTGTTGGGAACACAAAGTTTCTTTTCAGTAGCAAACTCCACTTCATACATATATATGGGGAGGTACTAGCTCCAACTCGGTTTTACAGTGAAAACTGCAGGAACTTCAAACCGGCACTAGGAAACAGACTGAGAAAGCAGAGAAAAAGTGTCTCCTGCAACCCGTTCCCTTGCTGCTAGATGAACGAACGTCTCTGTACACGCTCAGTTCTGAGAGATAATTGTGTGTGAAAGCCGTCCTTCACCTAGCTTGTTGGGAACACAAAGTTTCTTTTCAGTTGCAAACTCCATTCCATACATTTATATTGGAGGTATTAGCTCCAACTCGGTTTTACAGTGAAAACTGCAGGAACTTCAAATAGGCACTAGGAAACAGACTGGGAAACCAGAGTAAAAGTTTCTCCTGCAACCCGTTCCCTTGGTGCTAGATGAACGAACGTCTCTCCACTTGCTCAGTTCTGAGAGATAAGTGTGTGTGAAAGCCGTCCTTCACCTAGCTTGTTGGGAACACAAAGTTTCTTTTCAGTTGCAAAATCCATTCCATTCATATATATGGGGAGGTACTAGCTCCAACTCGGTTTTACAGTGAAAACTGCAGGAACTTCAAACCGGCACTAGGAAACAGACTGAGAAAGCAGAGAAAAAGTGTCTCCTGCAACCCGTTCCCTTGGTGCTAGATGAACGAACGTCTCTGTACACGCTCAGTTCTGAGAGATAATTGTGTGTGAAAGCCGTCCTTCACCTAGCTTGTTGGGAACACAAAGTTTCTTTTCAGTTGCAAACTCCATTCCATACATTTATATTGGAGGTATTAGCTCCAACTCGGTTTTACAGTGAAAACTGCAGGAACTTCAAATAGGCACTAGGAAACAGAATGAGAAAGCAGAGAAAAAGTGTCTCCTGCAACCCGTTCCCTTGGTGCTAGATGAACGAACGTCTCTGTACATGCTCAGTTCTGAGAGATAAGTGTGTGTGAAAGCCGTCCTTCACCTAGCTATTTGGGAAAACAAAGTATCTTTTCAGTTCCAAACTCCATTCCATACATATATATGGGGAGTTACTAGCTCCAACTCGGTTTTACAGTGAAAACTGCAGGAACTTCAAACCGGCACTAGGAAACAGACTGAGATAGCAGAGAAAAAGTGTCTCCTGCAACCCGTTCCCTTGGTGCTAGATGAACGAACGTCTCTCCACTTGCTCAGTTCTGAGAGATAATTGTGTGTGAAAGCCGTCCTTCACCTAGCTTGTTGGGAACACAAAGTTTCTTTTCAGTAGCAAACTCCACTTCATACATATATATGGGGAGGTACTAGCTCCAACTCGGTTTTACAGTGAAAACTGCAGGAACTTCAAACCGGCACTAGGAAACAGACTGAGAAAGCAGAGAAAAAGTGTCTCCTGCAACCCGTTCCCTTGGTGCTAGATGAACGAACGTCTCTGTACACGCTCAGTTCTGAGAGATAATTGTGTGTGAAAGCCGTCCTTCACCTAGCTTGTTGGGAACACAAAGTTTCTTTTCAGTTGCAAACTCCATTCCATTCATATATATGGGGAGGTACTAGCTCCAACTCGGTTTTACAGTGAAAACTGCAGGAACTTCAAACCGGCACTAGGAAACAGACTGAGAAAGCAGAGAAAAAGTGTCTCCTGCAACCCGTTCCCTTGGTGCTAGATGAATGAACGTCTCTCCACTTGCTCAGTTCTGAGAGATAAGTGTGTGTGAAAGCCGTCCTTCACCTAGCTATTTGGGAAAACAAAGTATCTTTTCAGTTCCAAACTCCATTCCATACATATATATGGGGAGTTACTAGCTCCAACTCGGTTTTACAGTGAAAACTGCAGGAACTTCAAACCGGCACTAGGAAACAGACTGAGATAGCAGAGAAAAAGTGTCTCCTGCAACCCGTTCCCTTGGTGCTAGATGAACGAACGTCTCTCCACTTGCTCAGTTCTGAGAGATAATTGTGTGTGAAAGCCGTCCTTCACCTAGCTTGTTGGGAACACAAAGTTTCTTTTCAGTAGCAAACTCCACTTCATACATATATATGGGGAGGTACTAGCTCCAACTCGGTTTTACAGTGAAAACTGCAGGAACTTCAAACCGGCACTAGGAAACAGAATGAAAAAGCAGAGAAAAAGTGTCTCCTGCAACCCGTTCCCTTGGTGCTAGATGAACGAACGTCTCTGTACACGCTCAGTTCTGAGAGATAATTGTGTGTGAAAGCCGTCCTTCACCTAGCTTGTTGGGAACACAAAGTTTCTTTTCAGTTGCAAAATCCATTCCATTCATATATATGGGGAGGTACTAGCTCCAACTCGGTTTTACAGTGAAAACTGCAGGAACTTCAAACCGGCACTAGGAAACAGACTGAGAAAGCAGAGAAAAAGTGTCTCCTGCAACCCGTTCCCTTGGTGCTAGATGAACGAACGTCTCTGTACACGCTCAGTTCTGAGAGATAATTGTGTGTGAAAGCCGTCCTTCACCTAGCTTGTTGGGAACACAAAGTTTCTTTTCAGTTGCAAACTCCATTCCATACATTTATATTGGAGGTACTAGCTCCAACTCGGTTTTACAGTGAAAACTGCAGGAACTTCAAATAGGCACTAGGAAACAGACTGGGAAACCAGAGTAAAAGTTTCTCCTGCAACCCGTTCCCTTGGTGCTAGATGAACGAACGTCTCTGTACATGCTCAGTTCTGAGAGATAAGTGTGTGTGAAAGCCGTCCTTCACCTAGCTATTTGGGAAAACAAAGTATCTTTTCAGTTCCAAACTCCATTCCATACATATATATGGGGAGTTACTAGCTCCAACTCGGTTTTACAGTGAAAACTGCAGGAACTTCAAACCGGCACTAGGAAACAGACTGAGATAGCAGAGAAAAAGTGTCTCCTGCAACCCGTTCCCTTGGTGCTAGATGAACGAACGTCTCTCCACTTGCTCAGTTCTGAGAGATAATTGTGTGTGAAAGCCGTCCTTCACCTAGCTTGTTGGGAACACAAAGTTTCTTTTCAGTAGCAAACTCCACTTCATACATATATATGGGGAGGTACTAGCTCCAACTCGGTTTTACAGTGAAAACTGCAGGAACTTCAAACCGGCACTAGGAAACAGAATGAGAAAGCAGAGAAAAAGTGTCTCCTGCAACCCGTTCCCTTGGTGCTAGATGAACGAACGTCTCTGTACACGCTCAGTTCTGAGAGATAATTGTGTGTGAAAGCCGTCCTTCACCTAGCTTGTTGGGAACACAAAGTTTCTTTTCAGTTGCAAAATCCATTCCATTCATATATATGGGGAGGTACTAGCTCCAACTCGGTTTTACAGTGAAAACTGCAGGAACTTCAAACCGGCACTAGGAAACAGACTGAGAAAGCAGAGAAAAAGTGTCTCCTGCAACCCGTTCCCTTGGTGCTAGATGAACGAACGTCTCTGTACACGCTCAGTTCTGAGAGATAATTGTGTGTGAAAGCCGTCCTTCACCTAGCTTGTTGGGAACACAAAGTTTCTTTTCAGTTGCAAACTCCATTCCATACATTTATATTGGAGGTACTAGCTCCAACTCGGTTTTACAGTGAAAACTGCAGGAACTTCAAATAGGCACTAGGAAACAGACTGGGAAACCAGAGTAAAAGTTTCTCCTGCAACCCGTTCCCTTGGTGCTAGATGAACGAACGTCTCTGTACATGCTCAGTTCTGAGAGATAAGTGTGTGTGAAAGCCGTCCTTCACCTAGCTATTTGGGAAAACAAAGTATCTTTTCAGTTCCAAACTCCATTCCATACATATATATGGGGAGTTACTAGCTTCAACTCGGTTTTACAGTGAAAACTGCAGGAACTTCAAACCGGCACTAGGAAACAGACTGAGATAGCAGAGAAAAAGTGTCTCCTGCAACCCGTTCCCTTGGTGCCAGATGAACGAATGTCTCTGTACACGCTCAGTTCTGAGAGATAATTGTGTGTGAAAGCCGTCCTTCACCTAGCTTGTTGGGAACACAAAGTTTCTTTTCAGTTGCAAACTCCATTCCATACATATATATGGGGAGGTACTAGCTCCAACTCGGTTTTACAGTGAAAACTGCAGGAACTTCAAACCGGCACTAGGAAACAGACTGAGAAAGCAGAGAAAAAGTGTCTCCTGCAACCCGTTCCCTTGGTGCTAGATGAACGAACGTCTCTGTACACGCTCAGTTCTGAGAGATAATTGTGTGTGAAAGCCGTCCTTCACCTAGCTTGTTGGGAACACAAAGTTTCTTTTCTGTTGCAAACTCCATTCCATACATTTATATTGGAGGTATTAGCTCCAACTCGGTTTTACAGTGAAAACTGCAGGAACTTCAAATAGGCACTAGGAAACAGACTGGGAAACCAGAGTAAAAGTTTCTCCTGCAACCCGTTCCCTTGGTGCTAGATGAACGAACGTCTCTGTACATGCTCAGTTATGAGAGATAAGTGTGTGTGAAAGCCGTCCTTCACCTAGCTATTTGGGAAAACAAAGTATCTTTTCAGTTCCAAACTCCATTCCATACATATATATGGGGAGTTACTAGCTCCAACTCGGTTTTACAGTGAAAACTGCAGGAACTTCAAATCGGCACTAGGAAACAGAATGAGAAAGCAGAGAAAAAGTGTCTCCTGCAACCCGTTCCCTTGGTGCTAGATGAACGAACGTCTCTCCACTTGCTCAGTTCTGAGAGATAATTGTGTGTGAAAGCCGTCCTTCACCTAGCTTGTTGGGAACACAAAGTTTCTTTTCAGTTGCAAACTCCATTCCATTCATATATATGGGAAGGTACAAGCTCCAACTCGGTTTTACAGTGAAAACTGCAGGAACTTCAAACCGGCACTAGGAAACAGAATGAGAAAGCAGAGAAAAAGTGTCTCCTGCAACCCGTTCCCTTGGTGCTAGATGAACGAACGTCTCTGTACACGCTCAGTTCTGAGAGATAATTGTGTGTGAAAGCCGTCCTTCACCTAGCTTGTTGGGAACACAAAGTTTCTTTTCAGTAGCAAACTCCACTTCATACATATATATGGGGAGGTACTAGCTCCAACTCGGTTTTACAGTGAAAACTGCAGGAACTTCAAACCGGCACTAGGAAACAGAATGAGAAAGCAGAGAAAAAGTGTCTCCTGCAACCCGTTCCCTTGGTGCTAGATGAACGAACGTCTCTGTACACGCTCAGTTCTGAGAGATAATTGTGTGTGAAAGCCGTCCTTCACCTAGCTTGTTGGGAACACAAAGTTTCTTTTCAGTTGCAAACTCCATTCCATACATTTATATTGGAGGTTCTAGCTCCAACTCGGTTTTACAGTGAAAACTGCAGGAACTTCAAACCGGCACTAGGAAACAGAATGAGAAAGCAGAGAAAAAGTGTCTCCTGCAACCCGTTCCCTTGATGCTAGATGAACGAACGTCTCTCCATTGCTCAGTTCTGAGAGATAATTGTGTGTGAAAGCCGTCCTTCACCTAGCTTGTTGGGAACACAAAGTTTCTTTTCAGTAGCAAACTCCACTTCATACATATATATGGGGAGGTACTAGCTCCAACTCGGTTTTACAGTGAAAACTGCAGGAACTTCAAACCGGCACTAGGAAACAAAATGAGAAAGCAGAGAAAAAGTGTCTCCTGCAACCCGTTCCCTTGGTGCTAGATGAACGAACGTCTCTGTACACGCTCAGTTCTGAGAGATAATTGTGTGTGAAAGCCGTCCTTCACCTAGCTTGTTGGGAACACAAAGTTTCTTTTCAGTTGCAAACTCCATTCCATTCATATATATGGGAAGGTACTAGCTCCAACTCGGTTTTACAGTGAAAACTGCAGGAACTTCAAACCGGCACTAGGAAACAGAATGAGAAAGCAGAGAAAAAGTGTCTCCTGCAACCCGTTCCCTTGATGCTAGATGAACGAACGTCTCTCCATTGCTCAGTTCTGAGAGATAATTGTGTGTGAAAGCCGTCCTTCACCTAGCTTGTTGGGAACACAATGTTTCTTTTCAGTAGCAAACTCCACTTCATACATATATATGGGGAGGTACTAGCTCCAACTCGGTTTTACAGTGAAAACTGCAGGAACTTCAAACCGGCACTAGGAAACAGAATGAGAAAGCAGAGAAAAAGTGTCTCCTGCAACCCGTTCCCTTGGTGCTAGATGAACGAACGTCTCTGTACACGCTCAGTTCTGAGAGATAATTGTGTGTGAAAGCCGTCCTTCACCTAGCTTGTTGGGAACACAAAGTTTCTTTTCAGTAGCAAACTCCACTTCATACATATATATGGGGAGGTACTAGCTCCAACTCGGTTTTACAGTGAAAACTGCAGGAACTTCAAACCGGCACTAGGAAACAGAATGAGAAAGCAGAGAAAAAGTGTCTCCTGCAACCCGTTCCCTTGGTGCTAGATGAACGAACGTCTCTGTACACGCTCAGTTCTGAGAGATAATTGTGTGTGAAAGCCGTCCTTCACCTAGCTTGTTGGGAACACAAAGTTTCTTTTCAGTTGCAAACTCCATTCCATTCATATATATGGGAAGGTACTAGCTCCAACTCGGTTTTACAGTGAAAACTGCAGGAACTTCAAACCGGCACTAGGAAACAGAATGAGAAAGCAGAGAAAAAGTGTCTCCTGCAACCCGTTCCCTTGATGCTAGATGAACGAACGTCTCTCCATTGCTCAGTTCTGAGAGATAATTGTGTGTGAAAGCCGTCCTTCACCTAGCTTGTTGGGAACACAAAGTTTCTTTTCAGTAGCAAACTCCACTTCATACATATATATGGGGAGGTACTAGCTCCAACTCGGTTTTACAGTGAAAACTGCAGGAACTTCAAACCGGCACTAGGAAACAGAATGAGAAAGCAGAGAAAAAGTGTCTCCTGCAACCCGTTCCCTTGGTGCTAGATGAACGAACGTCTCTGTACACGCTCAGTTCTGAGAGATAATTGTGTGTGAAAGCCGTCCTTCACCTAGCTTGTTGGGAACACAAAGTTTCTTTTCAGTAGCAAACTCCACTTCATACATATATATGGGGAGGTACTAGCTCCAACTCGGTTTTACAGTGAAAACTGCAGGAACTTCAAACCGGCACTAGGAAACAGAATGAGAAAGCAGAGAAAAAGTGTCTCCTGCAACCCGTTCCCTTGGTGCTAGATGAACGAACGTCTCTGTACACGCTCAGTTCTGAGAGATAATTGTGTGTGAAAGCCGTCCTTCACCTAGCTTGTTGGGAACACAAAGTTTCTTTTCAGTAGCAAACTCCACTTCATACATATATATGGGGAGGTACTAGCTCCAACTCGGTTTTACAGTGAAAACTGCAGGAACTTCAAACCGGCACTAGGAAACAGAATGAGAAAGCAGAGAAAAAGTGTCTCCTGCAACCCGTTCCCTTGGTGCTAGATGAACGAACGTCTCTGTACACGCTCAGTTCTGAGAGATAATTGTGTGTGAAAGCCGTCCTTCACCTAGCTTGTTGGGAACACAAAGTTTCTTTTCAGTAGCAAACTCCACTTCATACATATATATGGGGAGGTACTAGCTCCAACTCGGTTTTACAGTGAAAACTGCAGGAACTTCAAACCGGCACTAGGAAACAGAATGAGAAAGCAGAGAAAAAGTGTCTCCTGCAACCCGTTCCCTTGGTGCTAGATGAACGAACGTCTCTGTACACGCTCAGTTCTGAGAGATAATTGTGTGTGAAAGCCGTCCTTCACCTAGCTTGTTGGGAACACAAAGTTTCTTTTCAGTTGCAAACTCCATTCCATTCATATATATGGGAAGGTACTAGCTCCAACTCGGTTTTACAGTGAAAACTGCAGGAACTTCAAACCGGCACTAGGAAACAGAATGAGAAAGCAGAGAAAAAGTGTCTCCTGCAACCCGTTCCCTTGATGCTAGATGAACGAACGTCTCTCCATTGCTCAGTTCTGAGAGATAATTGTGTGTGAAAGCCGTCCTTCACCTAGCTTGTTGGGAACACAAAGTTTCTTTTCAGTAGCAAACTCCACTTCATACATATATATGGGGAGGTACTAGCTCCAACTCGGTTTTACAGTGAAAACTGCAGGAACTTCAAACCGGCACTAGGAAACAGAATGAGAAAGCAGAGAAAAAGTGTCTCCTGCAACCCGTTCCCTTGGTGCTAGATGAACGAACGTCTCTGTACACGCTCAGTTCTGAGAGATAATTGTGTGTGAAAGCCGTCCTTCACCTAGCTTGTTGGGAACACAAAGTTTCTTTTCAGTAGCAAACTCCACTTCATACATATATATGGGGAGGTACTAGCTCCAACTCGGTTTTACAGTGAAAACTGCAGGAACTTCAAACCGGCACTAGGAAACAGAATGAGAAAGCAGAGAAAAAGTGTCTCCTGCAACCCGTTCCCTTGGTGCTAGATGAACGAACGTCTCTGTACACGCTCAGTTCTGAGAGATAATTGTGTGTGAAAGCCGTCCTTCACCTAGCTTGTTGGGAACACAAAGTTTCTTTTCAGTTGCAAACTCCATTCCATTCATATATATGGGAAGGTACTAGCTCCAACTCGGTTTTACAGTGAAAACTGCAGGAACTTCAAACCGGCACTAGGAAACAGAATGAGAAAGCAGAGAAAAAGTGTCTCCTGCAACCCGTTCCCTTGATGCTAGATGAACGAACGTCTCTCCATTGCTCAGTTCTGAGAGATAATTGTGTGTGAAAGCCGTCCTTCACCTAGCTTGTTGGGAACACAAAGTTTCTTTTCAGTAGCAAACTCCACTTCATACATATATATGGGGAGGTACTAGCTCCAACTCGGTTTTACAGTGAAAACTGCAGGAACTTCAAACCGGCACTAGGAAACAGAATGAGAAAGCAGAGAAAAAGTGTCTCCTGCAACCCGTTCCCTTGGTGCTAGATGAACGAACGTCTCTGTACACGCTCAGTTCTGAGAGATAATTGTGTGTGAAAGCCGTCCTTCACCTAGCTTGTTGGGAACACAAAGTTTCTTTTCAGTTGCAAACTCCATTCCATTCATATATATGGGAAGGTACTAGCTCCAACTCGGTTTTACAGTGAAAACTGCAGGAACTTCAAACCGGCACTAGGAAACAGAATGAGAAAGCAGAGAAAAAGTGTCTCCTGCAACCCGTTCCCTTGGTGCTAGATGAACGAACGTCTCTGTACACGCTCAGTTCTGAGAGATAATTGTGTGTGAAAGCCGTCCTTCACCTAGCTTGTTGGGAACACAAAGTTTCTTTTCAGTAGCAAACTCCACTTCATACATATATATGGGGAGGTACTAGCTCCAACTCGGTTTTACAGTGAAAACTGCAGGAACTTCAAACCGGCACTAGGAAACAGAATGAGAAAGCAGAGAAAAAGTGTCTCCTGCAACCCGTTCCCTTGGTGCTAGATGAACGAACGTCTCTGTACACGCTCAGTTCTGAGAGATAATTGTGTGTGAAAGCCGTCCTTCACCTAGCTTGTTGGGAACACAAAGTTTCTTTTCAGTTGCAAACTCCATTCCATACATTTATATTGGAGGTTCTAGCTCCAACTCGGTTTTACAGTGAAAACTGCAGGAACTTCAAACCGGCACTAGGAAACAGAATGAGAAAGCAGAGAAAAAGTGTCTCCTGCAACCCGTTCCCTTGATGCTAGATGAACGAACGTCTCTCCATTGCTCAGTTCTGAGAGATAATTGTGTGTGAAAGCCGTCCTTCACCTAGCTTGTTGGGAACACAAAGTTTCTTTTCAGTAGCAAACTCCACTTCATACATATATATGGGGAGGTACTAGCTCCAACTCGGTTTTACAGTGAAAACTGCAGGAACTTCAAACCGGCACTAGGAAACAGAATGAGAAAGCAGAGAAAAAGTGTCTCCTGCAACCCGTTCCCTTGGTGCTAGATGAACGAACGTCTCTGTACACGCTCAGTTCTGAGAGATAATTGTGTGTGAAAGCCGTCCTTCACCTAGCTTGTTGGGAACACAAAGTTTCTTTTCAGTTGCAAACTCCATTCCATTCATATATATGGGAAGGTACTAGCTCCAACTCGGTTTTACAGTGAAAACTGCAGGAACTTCAAACCGGCACTAGGAAACAGAATGAGAAAGCAGAGAAAAAGTGTCTCCTGCAACCCGTTCCCTTGATGCTAGATGAACGAACGTCTCTCCATTGCTCAGTTCTGAGAGATAATTGTGTGTGAAAGCCGTCCTTCACCTAGCTTGTTGGGAACACAAAGTTTCTTTTCAGTAGCAAACTCCACTTCATACATATATATGGGGAGGTACTAGCTCCAACTCGGTTTTACAGTGAAAACTGCAGGAACTTCAAACCGGCACTAGGAAACAGAATGAGAAAGCAGAGAAAAAGTGTCTCCTGCAACCCGTTCCCTTGGTGCTAGATGAACGAACGTCTCTGTACACGCTCAGTTCTGAGAGATAATTGTGTGTGAAAGCCGTCCTTCACCTAGCTTGTTGGGAACACAAAGTTTCTTTTCAGTAGCAAACTCCACTTCATACATATATATGGGGAGGTACTAGCTCCAACTCGGTTTTACAGTGAAAACTGCAGGAACTTCAAACCGGCACTAGGAAACAGAATGAGAAAGCAGAGAAAAAGTGTCTCCTGCAACCCGTTCCCTTGGTGCTAGATGAACGAACGTCTCTGTACACGCTCAGTTCTGAGAGATAATTGTGTGTGAAAGCCGTCCTTCACCTAGCTTGTTGGGAACACAAAGTTTCTTTTCAGTTGCAAACTCCATTCCATTCATATATATGGGAAGGTACTAGCTCCAACTCGGTTTTACAGTGAAAACTGCAGGAACTTCAAACCGGCACTAGGAAACAGAATGAGAAAGCAGAGAAAAAGTGTCTCCTGCAACCCGTTCCCTTGATGCTAGATGAACGAACGTCTCTCCATTGCTCAGTTCTGAGAGATAATTGTGTGTGAAAGCCGTCCTTCACCTAGCTTGTTGGGAACACAAAGTTTCTTTTCAGTAGCAAACTCCACTTCATACATATATATGGGGAGGTACTAGCTCCAACTCGGTTTTACAGTGAAAACTGCAGGAACTTCAAACCGGCACTAGGAAACAGAATGAGAAAGCAGAGAAAAAGTGTCTCCTGCAACCCGTTCCCTTGGTGCTAGATGAACGAACGTCTCTGTACACGCTCAGTTCTGAGAGATAATTGTGTGTGAAAGCCGTCCTTCACCTAGCTTGTTGGGAACACAAAGTTTCTTTTCAGTTGCAAACTCCATTCCATTCATATATATGGGAAGGTACTAGCTCCAACTCGGTTTTACAGTGAAAACTGCAGGAACTTCAAACCGGCACTAGGAAACAGAATGAGAAAGCAGAGAAAAAGTGTCTCCTGCAACCCGTTCCCTTGGTGCTAGATGAACGAACGTCTCTGTACACGCTCAGTTCTGAGAGATAATTGTGTGTGAAAGCCGTCCTTCACCTAGCTTGTTGGGAACACAAAGTTTCTTTTCAGTAGCAAACTCCACTTCATACATATATATGGGGAGGTACTAGCTCCAACTCGGTTTTACAGTGAAAACTGCAGGAACTTCAAACCGGCACTAGGAAACAGAATGAGAAAGCAGAGAAAAAGTGTCTCCTGCAACCCGTTCCCTTGGTGCTAGATGAACGAACGTCTCTGTACACGCTCAGTTCTGAGAGATAATTGTGTGTGAAAGCCGTCCTTCACCTAGCTTGTTGGGAACACAAAGTTTCTTTTCAGTTGCAAACTCCATTCCATACATTTATATTGGAGGTTCTAGCTCCAACTCGGTTTTACAGTGAAAACTGCAGGAACTTCAAACCGGCACTAGGAAACAGAATGAGAAAGCAGAGAAAAAGTGTCTCCTGCAACCCGTTCCCTTGATGCTAGATGAACGAACGTCTCTCCATTGCTCAGTTCTGAGAGATAATTGTGTGTGAAAGCCGTCCTTCACCTAGCTTGTTGGGAACACAAAGTTTCTTTTCAGTAGCAAACTCCACTTCATACATATATATGGGGAGGTACTAGCTCCAACTCGGTTTTACAGTGAAAACTGCAGGAACTTCAAACCGGCACTAGGAAACAGAATGAGAAAGCAGAGAAAAAGTGTCTCCTGCAACCCGTTCCCTTGGTGCTAGATGAACGAACGTCTCTGTACACGCTCAGTTCTGAGAGATAATTGTGTGTGAAAGCCGTCCTTCACCTAGCTTGTTGGGAACACAAAGTTTCTTTTCAGTTGCAAACTCCATTCCATTCATATATATGGGAAGGTACTAGCTCCAACTCGGTTTTACAGTGAAAACTGCAGGAACTTCAAACCGGCACTAGGAAACAGAATGAGAAAGCAGAGAAAAAGTGTCTCCTGCAACCCGTTCCCTTGATGCTAGATGAACGAACGTCTCTCCATTGCTCAGTTCTGAGAGATAATTGTGTGTGAAAGCCGTCCTTCACCTAGCTTGTTGGGAACACAAAGTTTCTTTTCAGTAGCAAACTCCACTTCATACATATATATGGGGAGGTACTAGCTCCAACTCGGTTTTACAGTGAAAACTGCAGGAACTTCAAACCGGCACTAGGAAACAGAATGAGAAAGCAGAGAAAAAGTGTCTCCTGCAACCCGTTCCCTTGGTGCTAGATGAACGAACGTCTCTGTACACGCTCAGTTCTGAGAGATAATTGTGTGTGAAAGCCGTCCTTCACCTAGCTTGTTGGGAACACAAAGTTTCTTTTCAGTAGCAAACTCCACTTCATACATATATATGGGGAGGTACTAGCTCCAACTCGGTTTTACAGTGAAAACTGCAGGAACTTCAAACCGGCACTAGGAAACAGAATGAGAAAGCAGAGAAAAAGTGTCTCCTGCAACCCGTTCCCTTGGTGCTAGATGAACGAACGTCTCTGTACACGCTCAGTTCTGAGAGATAATTGTGTGTGAAAGCCGTCCTTCACCTAGCTTGTTGGGAACACAAAGTTTCTTTTCAGTTGCAAACTCCATTCCATTCATATATATGGGAAGGTACTAGCTCCAACTCGGTTTTACAGTGAAAACTGCAGGAACTTCAAACCGGCACTAGGAAACAGAATGAGAAAGCAGAGAAAAAGTGTCTCCTGCAACCCGTTCCCTTGATGCTAGATGAACGAACGTCTCTCCATTGCTCAGTTCTGAGAGATAATTGTGTGTGAAAGCCGTCCTTCACCTAGCTTGTTGGGAACACAAAGTTTCTTTTCAGTAGCAAACTCCACTTCATACATATATATGGGGAGGTACTAGCTCCAACTCGGTTTTACAGTGAAAACTGCAGGAACTTCAAACCGGCACTAGGAAACAGAATGAGAAAGCAGAGAAAAAGTGTCTCCTGCAACCCGTTCCCTTGGTGCTAGATGAACGAACGTCTCTGTACACGCTCAGTTCTGAGAGATAATTGTGTGTGAAAGCCGTCCTTCACCTAGCTTGTTGGGAACACAAAGTTTCTTTTCAGTTGCAAACTCCATTCCATTCATATATATGGGAAGGTACTAGCTCCAACTCGGTTTTACAGTGAAAACTGCAGGAACTTCAAACCGGCACTAGGAAACAGAATGAGAAAGCAGAGAAAAAGTGTCTCCTGCAACCCGTTCCCATGGTGCTAGATGAACGAACGTCTCTGTACACGCTCAGTTCTGAGAGATAATTGTGTGTGAAAGCCGTCCTTCACCTAGCTTGTTGGGAACACAAAGTTTCTTTTCAGTAGCAAACTCCACTTCATACATATATATGGGGAGGTACTAGCTCCAACTCGGTTTTACAGTGAAAACTGCAGGAACTTCAAACCGGCACTAGGAAACAGAATGAGAAAGCAGAGAAAAAGTGTCTCCTGCAACCCGTTCCCTTGGTGCTAGATGAACGAACGTCTCTGTACACGCTCAGTTCTGAGAGATAATTGTGTGTGAAAGCCGTCCTTCACCTAGCTTGTTGGGAACACAAAGTTTCTTTTCAGTTGCAAACTCCATTCCATACATTTATATTGGAGGTTCTAGCTCCAACTCGGTTTTACAGTGAAAACTGCAGGAACTTCAAACCGGCACTAGGAAACAGAATGAGAAAGCAGAGAAAAAGTGTCTCCTGCAACCCGTTCCCTTGATGCTAGATGAACGAACGTCTCTCCATTGCTCAGTTCTGAGAGATAATTGTGTGTGAAAGCCGTCCTTCACCTAGCTTGTTGGGAACACAAAGTTTCTTTTCAGTAGCAAACTCCACTTCATACATATATATGGGGAGGTACTAGCTCCAACTCGGTTTTACAGTGAAAACTGCAGGAACTTCAAACCGGCACTAGGAAACAGAATGAGAAAGCAGAGAAAAAGTGTCTCCTGCAACCCGTTCCCTTGGTGCTAGATGAACGAACGTCTCTGTACACGCTCAGTTCTGAGAGATAATTGTGTGTGAAAGCCGTCCTTCACCTAGCTTGTTGGGAACACAAAGTTTCTTTTCAGTTGCAAACTCCATTCCATTCATATATATGGGAAGGTACTAGCTCCAACTCGGTTTTACAGTGAAAACTGCAGGAACTTCAAACCGGCACTAGGAAACAGAATGAGAAAGCAGAGAAAAAGTGTCTCCTGCAACCCGTTCCCTTGATGCTAGATGAACGAACGTCTCTCCATTGCTCAGTTCTGAGAGATAATTGTGTGTGAAAGCCGTCCTTCACCTAGCTTGTTGGGAACACAAAGTTTCTTTTCAGTAGCAAACTCCACTTCATACATATATATGGGGAGGTACTAGCTCCAACTCGGTTTTACAGTGAAAACTGCAGGAACTTCAAACCGGCACTAGGAAACAGAATGAGAAAGCAGAGAAAAAGTGTCTCCTGCAACCCGTTCCCTTGGTGCTAGATGAACGAACGTCTCTGTACACGCTCAGTTCTGAGAGATAATTGTGTGTGAAAGCCGTCCTTCACCTAGCTTGTTGGGAACACAAAGTTTCTTTTCAGTAGCAAACTCCACTTCATACATATATATGGGGAGGTACTAGCTCCAACTCGGTTTTACAGTGAAAACTGCAGGAACTTCAAACCGGCACTAGGAAACAGAATGAGAAAGCAGAGAAAAAGTGTCTCCTGCAACCCGTTCCCTTGGTGCTAGATGAACGAACGTCTCTGTACACGCTCAGTTCTGAGAGATAATTGTGTGTGAAAGCCGTCCTTCACCTAGCTTGTTGGGAACACAAAGTTTCTTTTCAGTTGCAAACTCCATTCCATTCATATATATGGGAAGGTACTAGCTCCAACTCGGTTTTACAGTGAAAACTGCAGGAACTTCAAACCGGCACTAGGAAACAGAATGAGAAAGCAGAGAAAAAGTGTCTCCTGCAACCCGTTCCCTTGATGCTAGATGAACGAACGTCTCTCCATTGCTCAGTTCTGAGAGATAATTGTGTGTGAAAGCCGTCCTTCACCTAGCTTGTTGGGAACACAAAGTTTCTTTTCAGTAGCAAACTCCACTTCATACATATATATGGGGAGGTACTAGCTCCAACTCGGTTTTACAGTGAAAACTGCAGGAACTTCAAACCGGCACTAGGAAACAGAATGAGAAAGCAGAGAAAAAGTGTCTCCTGCAACCCGTTCCCTTGGTGCTAGATGAACGAACGTCTCTGTACACGCTCAGTTCTGAGAGATAATTGTGTGTGAAAGCCGTCCTTCACCTAGCTTGTTGGGAACACAAAGTTTCTTTTCAGTTGCAAACTCCATTCCATTCATATATATGGGAAGGTACTAGCTCCAACTCGGTTTTACAGTGAAAACTGCAGGAACTTCAAACCGGCACTAGGAAACAGAATGAGAAAGCAGAGAAAAAGTGTCTCCTGCAACCCGTTCCCTTGGTGCTAGATGAACGAACGTCTCTGTACACGCTCAGTTCTGAGAGATAATTGTGTGTGAAAGCCGTCCTTCACCTAGCTTGTTGGGAACACAAAGTTTCTTTTCAGTAGCAAACTCCACTTCATACATATATATGGGGAGGTACTAGCTCCAACTCGGTTTTACAGTGAAAACTGCAGGAACTTCAAACCGGCACTAGGAAACAGAATGAGAAAGCAGAGAAAAAGTGTCTCCTGCAACCCGTTCCCTTGGTGCTAGATGAACGAACGTCTCTGTACACGCTCAGTTCTGAGAGATAATTGTGTGTGAAAGCCGTCCTTCACCTAGCTTGTTGGGAACACAAAGTTTCTTTTCAGTTGCAAACTCCATTCCATACATTTATATTGGAGGTTCTAGCTCCAACTCGGTTTTACAGTGAAAACTGCAGGAACTTCAAACCGGCACTAGGAAACAGAATGAGAAAGCAGAGAAAAAGTGTCTCCTGCAACCCGTTCCCTTGATGCTAGATGAACGAACGTCTCTCCATTGCTCAGTTCTGAGAGATAATTGTGTGTGAAAGCCGTCCTTCACCTAGCTTGTTGGGAACACAAAGTTTCTTTTCAGTAGCAAACTCCACTTCATACATATATATGGGGAGGTACTAGCTCCAACTCGGTTTTACAGTGAAAACTGCAGGAACTTCAAACCGGCACTAGGAAACAGAATGAGAAAGCAGAGAAAAAGTGTCTCCTGCAACCCGTTCCCTTGGTGCTAGATGAACGAACGTCTCTGTACACGCTCAGTTCTGAGAGATAATTGTGTGTGAAAGCCGTCCTTCACCTAGCTTGTTGGGAACATAAAGTTTCTTTTCAGTTGCAAACTCCATTCCATTCATATATATGGGAAGGTACTAGCTCCAACTCGGTTTTACAGTGAAAACTGCAGGAACTTCAAACCGGCACTAGGAAACAGAATGAGAAAGCAGAGAAAAAGTGTCTCCTGCAACCCGTTCCCTTGATGCTAGATGAACGAACGTCTCTCCATTGCTCAGTTCTGAGAGATAATTGTGTGTGAAAGCCGTCCTTCACCTAGCTTGTTGGGAACACAAAGTTTCTTTTCAGTAGCAAACTCCACTTCATACATATATATGGGGAGGTACTAGCTCCAACTCGGTTTTACAGTGAAAACTGCAGGAACTTCAAACCGGCACTAGGAAACAGAATGAGAAAGCAGAGAAAAAGTGTCTCCTGCAACCCGTTCCCTTGGTGCTAGATGAACGAACGTCTCTGTACACGCTCAGTTCTGAGAGATAATTGTGTGTGAAAGCCGTCCTTCACCTAGCTTGTTGGGAACACAAAGTTTCTTTTCAGTAGCAAACTCCACTTCATACATATATATGGGGAGGTACTAGCTCCAACTCGGTTTTACAGTGAAAACTGCAGGAACTTCAAACCGGCACTAGGAAACAGAATGAGAAAGCAGAGAAAAAGTGTCTCCTGCAACCCGTTCCCTTGGTGCTAGATGAACGAACGTCTCTGTACACGCTCAGTTCTGAGAGATAATTGTGTGTGAAAGCCGTCCTTCACCTAGCTTGTTGGGAACACAAAGTTTCTTTTCAGTTGCAAACTCCATTCCATTCATATATATGGGAAGGTACTAGCTCCAACTCGGTTTTACAGTGAAAACTGCAGGAACTTCAAACCGGCACTAGGAAACAGAATGAGAAAGCAGAGAAAAAGTGTCTCCTGCAACCCGTTCCCTTGATGCTAGATGAACGAACGTCTCTCCATTGCTCAGTTCTGAGAGATAATTGTGTGTGAAAGCCGTCCTTCACATAGCTTGTTGGGAACACAAAGTTTCTTTTCAGTAGCAAACTCCACTTCATACATATATATGGGGAGGTACTAGCTCCAACTCGGTTTTACAGTGAAAACTGCAGGAACTTCAAACCGGCACTAGGAAACAGAATGAGAAAGCAGAGAAAAAGTGTCTCCTGCAACCCGTTCCCTTGGTGCTAGATGAACGAACGTCTCTGTACACGCTCAGTTCTGAGAGATAATTGTGTGTGAAAGCCGTCCTTCACCTAGCTTGTTGGGAACACAAAGTTTCTTTTCAGTTGCAAACTCCATTCCATTCATATATATGGGAAGGTACTAGCTCCAACTCGGTTTTACAGTGAAAACTGCAGGAACTTCAAACCGGCACTAGGAAACAGAATGAGAAAGCAGAGAAAAAGTGTCTCCTGCAACCCGTTCCCTTGGTGCTAGATGAACGAACGTCTCTGTACACGCTCAGTTCTGAGAGATAATTGTGTGTGAAAGCCGTCCTTCACCTAGCTTGTTGGGAACACAAAGTTTCTTTTCAGTAGCAAACTCCACTTCATACATATATATGGGGAGGTACTAGCTCCAACTCGGTTTTACAGTGAAAACTGCAGGAACTTCAAACCGGCACTAGGAAACAGAATGAGAAAGCAGAGAAAAAGTGTCTCCTGCAACCCGTTCCCTTGGTGCTAGATGAACGAACGTCTCTGTACACGCTCAGTTCTGAGAGATAATTGTGTGTGAAAGCCGTCCTTCACCTAGCTTGTTGGGAACACAAAGTTTCTTTTCAGTTGCAAACTCCATTCCATTCATATATATGGGAAGGTACTAGCTCCAACTCGGTTTTACAGTGAAAACTGCAGGAACTTCAAACCGGCACTAGGAAACAGAATGAGAAAGCAGAGAAAAAGTGTCTCCTGCAACCCGTTCCCTTGATGCTAGATGAACGAACGTCTCTCCATTGCTCAGTTCTGAGAGATAATTGTGTGTGAAAGCCGTCCTTCACCTAGCTTGTTGGGAACACAAAGTTTCTTTTCAGTAGCAAACTCCACTTCATACATATATATGGGGAGGTACTAGCTCCAACTCGGTTTTACAGTGAAAACTGCAGGAACTTCAAACCGGCACTAGGAAACAGAATGAGAAAGCAGAGAAAAAGTGTCTCCTGCAACCCGTTCCCTTGGTGCTAGATGAACGAACGTCTCTGTACACGCTCAGTTCTGAGAGATAATTGTGTGTGAAAGCCGTCCTTCACCTAGCTTGTTGGGAACACAAAGTTTCTTTTCAGTTGCAAACTCCATTCCATTCATATATATGGGAAGGTACTAGCTCCAACTCGGTTTTACAGTGAAAACTGCAGGAACTTCAAACCGGCACTAGGAAACAGAATGAGAAAGCAGAGAAAAAGTGTCTCCTGCAACCTGTTCCCTTGATGCTAGATGAACGAACGTCTCTCCATTGCTCAGTTCTGAGAGATAATTGTGTGTGAAAGCCGTCCTTCACCTAGCTTGTTGGGAACACAAAGTTTCTTTTCAGTAGCAAACTCCACTTCATACATATATATGGGGAGGTACTAGCTCCAACTCGGTTTTACAGTGAAAACTGCAGGAACTTCAAACCGGCACTAGGAAACAGAATGAGAAAGCAGAGAAAAAGTGTCTCCTGCAACCCGTTCCCTTGGTGCTAGATGAACGAACGTCTCTGTACACGCTCAGTTCTGAGAGATAATTGTGTGTGAAAGCCGTCCTTCACCTAGCTTGTTGGGAACACAAAGTTTCTTTTCAGTAGCAAACTCCACTTCATACATATATATGGGGAGGTACTAGCTCCAACTCGGTTTTACAGTGAAAACTGCAGGAACTTCAAACCGGCACTAGGAAACAGAATGAGAAAGCAGAGAAAAAGTGTCTCCTGCAACCCGTTCCCTTGGTGCTAGATGAACGAACGTCTCTGTACACGCTCAGTTCTGAGAGATAATTGTGTGTGAAAGCCGTCCTTCACCTAGCTTGTTGGGAACACAAAGTTTCTTTTCAGTTGCAAACTCCATTCCATTCATATATATGGGAAGGTACTAGCTCCAACTCGGTTTTACAGTGAAAACTGCAGGAACTTCAAACCGGCACTAGGAAACAGAATGAGAAAGCAGAGAAAAAGTGTCTCCTGCAACCCGTTCCCTTGATGCTAGATGAACGAACGTCTCTCCATTGCTCAGTTCTGAGAGATAATTGTGTGTGAAAGCCGTCCTTCACCTAGCTTGTTGGGAACACAAAGTTTCTTTTCAGTAGCAAACTCCACTTCATACATATATATGGGGAGGTACTAGCTCCAACTCGGTTTTACAGTGAAAACTGCAGGAACTTCAAACCGGCACTAGGAAACAGAATGAGAAAGCAGAGAAAAAGTGTCTCCTGCAACCCGTTCCCTTGGTGCTAGATGAACGAACGTCTCTGTACACGCTCAGTTCTGAGAGATAATTGTGTGTGAAAGCCGTCCTTCACCTAGCTTGTTGGGAACACAAAGTTTCTTTTCAGTTGCAAACTCCATTCCATTCATATATATGGGAAGGTACTAGCTCCAACTCGGTTTTACAGTGAAAACTGCAGGAACTTCAAACCGGCACTAGGAAACAGAATGAGAAAGCAGAGAAAAAGTGTCTCCTGCAACCCGTTCCCTTGGTGCTAGATGAACGAACGTCTCTGTACACGCTCAGTTCTGAGAGATAATTGTGTGTGAAAGCCGTCCTTCACCTAGCTTGTTGGGAACACAAAGTTTCTTTTCAGTAGCAAACTCCACTTCATACATATATATGGGGAGGTACTAGCTCCAACTCGGTTTTACAGTGAAAACTGCAGGAACTTCAAACCGGCACTAGGAAACAGAATGAGAAAGCAGAGAAAAAGTGTCTCCTGCAACCCGTTCCCTTGGTGCTAGATGAACGAACGTCTCTGTACACGCTCAGTTCTGAGAGATAATTGTGTGTGAAAGCCGTCCTTCACCTAGCTTGTTGGGAACACAAAGTTTCTTTTCAGTTGCAAACTCCATTCCATACATTTATATTGGAGGTTCTAGATCCAACTCGGTTTTACAGTGAAAACTGCAGGAACTTCAAACCGGCACTAGGAAACAGAATGAGAAAGCAGAGAAAAAGTGTCTCCTGCAACCCGTTCCCTTGATGCTAGATGAACGAACGTCTCTCCATTGCTCAGTTCTGAGAGATAATTGTGTGTGAAAGCCGTCCTTCACCTAGCTTGTTGGGAACACAAAGTTTCTTTTCAGTAGCAAACTCCACTTCATACATATATATGGGGAGGTACTAGCTCCAACTCGGTTTTACAGTGAAAACTGCAGGAACTTCAAACCGGCACTAGGAAACAGAATGAGAAAGCAGAGAAAAAGTGTCTCCTGCAACCCGTTCCCTTGGTGCTAGATGAACGAACGTCTCTGTACACGCTCAGTTCTGAGAGATAATTGTGTGTGAAAGCCGTCCTTCACCTAGCTTGTTGGGAACACAAAGTTTCTTTTCAGTTACAAACTCCATTCCATTCATATATATGGGAAGGTACTAGCTCCAACTCGGTTTTACAGTGAAAACTGCAGGAACTTCAAACCGGTACTAGGAAACAGAATGAGAAAGCAGAGAAAAAGTGTCTCCTGCAACCCGTTCCCTTGGTGCTAGATGAATGAACGTCTCTCCACTTGCTCAGTTCTGAGAGATAAGTGTGTGTGAAAGCCGTCCTTCACGTAGCTATTTGGAAAAACAAAGTATCTTTTCAGTTCCAAACTCCATTCCATACATATATATGGGGAGTTACTAGCTCCAACTCGGTTTTACAGTGAAAACTGCAGGAACTTCAAACCGGCACTAGGAAACAGACTGAGATAGCAGAGAAAAAGTGTCTCCTGCAACCCGTTCCCTTGGTGCTAGATGAACGAACGTCTCTCCACTTGCTCAGTTCTGAGAGATAATTGTGTGTGAAAGCCGTCCTTCACCTAGCTTGTTGGGAACACAAAGTTTCTTTTCAGTAGCAAACTCCACTTCATACATATATATGGGGAGGTACTAGCTCCAACTCGGTTTTACAGTGAAAACTGCAGGAACTTCAAACCGGCACTAGGAAACAGAATGAGAAAGCAGAGAAAAAGTGTCTCCTGCAACCCGTTCCCTTGGTGCTAGATGAACGAACGTCTCTGTACACGCTCAGTTCTGAGAGATAATTGTGTGTGAAAGCCGTCCTTCACCTAGCTTGTTGGGAACACAAAGTTTCTTTTCAGTAGCAAACTCCACTTCATACATATATATGGGGAGGTACTAGCTCCAACTCGGTTTTACAGTGAAAACTGCAGGAACTTCAAACCGGCACTAGGAAACAGAATGAGAAAGCAGAGAAAAAGTGTCTCCTGCAACCCGTTCCCTTGGTGCTAGATGAACGAACGTCTCTGTACACGCTCAGTTCTGAGAGATAATTGTGTGTGAAAGCCGTCCTTCACCTAGCTTGTTGGGAACACAAAGTTTCTTTTCAGTAGCAAACTCCATTCCATACATTTATAATGGAGGTTCTAGCTCCAACTCGGTTTTACAGTGAAAACTGCAGGAACTTCAAACCGGCACTAGGAAACAGAATGAGAAAGCAGAGAAAAAGTGTCTCCTGCAACCCGTTCCCTTGATGCTAGATGAACGAACGTCTCTCCATTGCTCAGTTCTGAGAGATAATTGTGTGTGAAAGCCGTCCTTCACCTAGCTTGTTGGGAACACAAAGTTTCTTTTCAGTAGCAAACTCCACTTCATACATATATATGGGGAGGTACTAGCTCCAACTCGGTTTTACAGTGAAAACTGCAGGAACTTCAAACCGGCACTAGGAAACAGAATGAGAAAGCAGAGAAAAAGTGTCTCCTGCAACCCGTTCCCTTGGTGCTAGATGAACGAACGTCTCTGTACACGCTCAGTTCTGAGAGATAATTGTGTGTGAAAGCCGTCCTTCACCTAGCTTGTTGGGAACACAAAGTTTCTTTTCAGTTGCAAACTCCATTCCATACATTTATATTGGAGGTTCTAGCTCCAACTCGGTTTTACAGTGAAAACTGCAGGAACTTCAAACCGGCACTAGGAAACAGAATGAGAAAGCAGAGAAAAAGTGTCTCCTGCAACCCGTTCCCTTGGTGCTAGATGAACGAACGTCTCTCCATTGCTCAGTTCTGAGAGATAATTGTGTGTGAAAGCCGTCCTTCACCTAGCTTGTTGGGAACACAAAGTTTCTTTTCAGTAGCAAACTCCACTTCATACATATATATGGGGAGGTACTAGCTCCAACTCGGTTTTACAGTGAAAACTGCAGGAACTTCAAACCGGCACTAGGAAACAGAATGAGAAAGCAGAGAAAAAGTGTCTCCTGCAACCCGTTCCCTTGGTGCTAGATGAACGAACGTCTCTGTACACGCTCAGTTCTGAGAGATAATTGTGTGTGAAAGCCGTCCTTCACCTAGCTTGTTGGGAACACAAAGTTTCTTTTCAGTTGCCAACTCCATTCCATTCATATATATGGGAAGGTACTAGCTCCAACTCGGTTTTACAGTGAAAACTGCAGGAACTTCAAACCGGCACTAGGAAACAGAATGAGAAAGCAGAGAAAAAGTGTCTCCTGCAACCCGTTCCCTTGGTGCTAGATGAATGAACGTCTCTCCACTTGCTCAGTTCTGAGAGATAAGTGTGTGTGAAAGCCGTCCTTCACCTAGCTATTTGGGAAAACAAAGTATCTTTTCAGTTCCAAACTCCATTCCATACATATATATGGGGAGTTACTAGCTCCAACTCGGTTTTACAGTGAAAACTGCAGGAACTTCAAATCGGCACTAGGAAACAGACTGAGATAGCAGAGAAAAAGTGTCTCCTGCAACCCGTTCCCTTGGTGCTAGATGAACGAACGTCTCTCCACTTGCTCAGTTCTGAGAGATAATTGTGTGTGAAAGCCGTCCTTCACCTAGCTTGTTGGGAACACAAAGTTTCTTTTCAGTAGCAAACTCCACTTCATACATATATATGGGGAGGTACTAGCTCCAACTCGGTTTTACAGTGAAAACTGCAGGAACTTCAAACCGGCACTAGGAAACAGAATGAGAAAGCAGAGAAAAAGTGTCTCCTGCAACCCGTTCCCTTGGTGCTAGATGAACGAACGTCTCTGTACACGCTCAGTTCTGAGAGATAAGTGTGTGTGAAAGCCGTCCTTCACCTAGCTATTTGGGAAAACAAAGTATCTTTTCAGTTCCAAACTCCATTCCATACATATATATGGGGAGTTACTAGCTCCAACTCGGTTTTACAGTGAAAACTGCAGGAACTTCAAACCGGCACTAGGAAACAGACTGAGATAGCAGAGAAAAAGTGTCTCCTGCAACCCGTTCCCTTGGTGCTAGATGAACGAACGTCTCTCCACTTGCTCAGTTCTGAGAGATAATTGTGTGTGAAAGCCGTCCTTCACCTAGCTTGTTGGGAACACAAAGTTTCTTTTCAGTAGCAAACTCCACTTCATACATATATATGGGGAGGTACTAGCTCCAACTCGGTTTTACAGTGAAAACTGCAGGAACTTCAAACCGGCACTAGGAAACAGAATGAGAAAGCAGAGAAAAAGTTTCTCCTGCAACCCGTTCCCTTGGTGCTAGATGAACGAACGTCTCTGTACACGCTCAGTTCTGAGAGATAATTGTGTGTGAAAGCCGTCCTTCACCTAGCTTGTTGGGAACACAAAGTTTCTTTTCAGTAGCAAACTCCACTTCATACATATATATGGGGAGGTACTAGCTCCAACTCGGTTTTACAGTGAAAACTGCAGGAACTTCAAACCGGCACTAGGAAACAGAATGAGAAAGCAGAGAAAAAGTGTCTCCTGCAACCCGTTCCCTTGGTGCTAGATGAACGAACGTCTCTGTACACGCTCAGTTCTGAGAGATAATTGTGTGTGAAAGCCGTCCTTCACCTAGCTTGTTGGGAACACAAAGTTTCTTTTCAGTAGCAAACTCCACTTCATACATATATATGGGGAGGTACTAGCTCCAACTCGGTTTTACAGTGAAAACTGCAGGAACTTCAAACCGGCACTAGGAAACAGAATGAGAAAGCAGAGAAAAAGTGTCTCCTGCAACCCGTTCCCTTGGTGCTAGATGAACGAACGTCTCTGTACACGCTCAGTTCTGAGAGATAATTGTGTGTGAAAGCCGTCCTTCACCTAGCTTGTTGGGAACACAAAGTTTCTTTTCAGTTGCAAACTCCATTCCATACATTTATATTGGAGGTTCTAGCTCCAACTCGGTTTTACAGTGAAAACTGCAGGAACTTCAAACCGGCACTAGGAAACAGAATGAGAAAGCAGAGAAATAGTGTCTCCTGCAACCCGTTCCCTTGGTGCTAGATGAACGAACGTCTCTCCATTGCTCAGTTCTGAGAGATAATTGTGTGTGAAAGCCGTCCTTCACCTAGCTTGTTGGGAACACAAAGTTTCTTTTCAGTAGCAAACTCCACTTCATACATATATATGGGGAGGTACTAGCTCCAACTCGGTTTTACAGTGAAAACTGCAGGAACTTCAAACCGGCACTAGGAAACAGAATGAGAAAGCAGAGAAAAAGTGTCTCCTGCAACCCGTTCCCTTGGTGCTAGATGAACGAACGTCTCTGTACACGCTCAGTTCTGAGAGATAATTGTGTGTGAAAGCCGTCCTTCACCTAGCTTGTTGGGAACACAAAGTTTCTTTTCAGTTGCAAACTCCATTCCATTCATATATATGGGAAGGTACTAGCTCCAACTCGGTTTTACAGTGAAAACTGCAGGAACTTCAAACCGGCACTAGGAAACAGAATGAGAAAGCAGAGAAAAAGTGTCTCCTGCAACCCGTTCCCTTGGTGCTAGATGAATGAACGTCTCTCCACTTGCTCAGTTCTGAGAGATAAGTGTGTGTGAAAGCCGTCCTTCACCTAGCTATTTGGGAAAACAAAGTATCTTTTCAGTTCCAAACTCCATTCCATACATATATATGGGGAGTTACTAGCTCCAACTCGGTTTTACAGTGAAAACTGCAGGAACTTCAAACCGGCACTAGGAAACAGAATGAGAAAGCAGAGAAAAAGTGTCTCCTGCAACCCGTTCCCTTGGTGCTAGATGAACGAACGTCTCTCCATTGCTCAGTTCTGAGAGATAATTGTGTGTGAAAGCCGTCCTTCACCTAGCTTGTTGGGAACACAAAGTTTCTTTTCAGTAGCAAACTCCACTTCATACATATATATGGGGAGGTACTAGCTCCAACTCGGTTTTACAGTGAAAACTGCAGGAACTTCAAACCGGCACTAGGAAACAGAATGAGAAAGCAGAGAAAAAGTGTCTCCTGCAACCCGTTCCCTTGGTGCTAGATGAACGAACGTCTCTGTACACGCTCAGTTCTGAGAGATAATTGTGTGTGAAAGCCGTCCTTCACCTAGCTTGTTGGGAACACAAAGTTTCTTTTCAGTTGCAAACTCCATTCCATTCATATATATGGGAAGGTACTAGCTCCAACTCGGTTTTACAGTGAAAACTGCAGGAACTTCAAACCGGCACTAGGAAACAGAATGAGAAAGCAGAGAAAAAGTGTCTCCTGCAACCCGTTCCCTTGGTGCTAGATGAACGAACGTCTCTGTACACGCTCAGTTCTGTGAGATAAGTGTGTGTGAAAGCCGTCCTTCACCTAGCTATTTGGGAAAACAAAGTATCTTTTCAGTTCCAAACTCCATTCCATACATATATATGGGGAGTTACTAGCTCCAACTCGGTTTTACAGTGAAAACTGCAGGAACTTCAAACCGGCACTAGGAAACAGACTGAGATAGCAGAGAAAAAGTGTCTCCTGCAACCCGTTCCCTTGGTGCTAGATGAACGAACGTCTCTCCACTTGCTCAGTTCTGAGAGATAATTGTGTGTGAAAGCCGTCCTTCACCTAGCTTGTTGGGAACACAAAGTTTCTTTTCAGTAGGAAACTCCACTTCATACATATATATGGGGAGGTACTAGCTCCAACTCGGTTTTACAGTGAAAACTGCAGGAACTTCAAACCGGCACTAGGAAACAGAATGAGAAAGCAGAGAAAAAGTTTCTCCTGCAACCCGTTCCCTTGGTGCTAGATGAACGAACGTCTCTGTACACGCTCAGTTCTGAGAGATAATTGTGTGTGAAAGCCGTCCTTCACCTAGCTTGTTGGGAACACAAAGTTTCTTTTCAGTAGCAAACTCCACTTCATACATATATATGGGGAGGTACTAGCTCCAACTCGGTTTTACAGTGAAAACTGCAGGAACTTCAAACCGGCACTAGGAAACAGAATGAGAAAGCAGAGAAAAAGTGTCTCCTGCAACCCGTTCCCTTGGTGCTAGATGAACGAACGTCTCTGTACACGCTCAGTTCTGAGAGATAATTGTGTGTGAAAGCCGTCCTTCACCTAGCTTGTTGGGAACACAAAGTTTCTTTTCAGTTGCAAACTCCATTCCATTCATATATATGGGAAGGTACTAGCTCCAACTCGGTTTTACAGTGAAAACTGCAGGAACTTCAAACCGGCACTAGGAAACAGAATGAGAAAGCAGAGAAAAAGTGTCTCCTGCAACCCGTTCCCTTGGTGCTAGATGAATGAACGTCTCTCCACTTGCTCAGTTCTGAGAGATAAGTGTGTGTGAAAGCCGTCCTTCACCTAGCTATTTGGGAAAACAAAGTATCTTTTCAGTTCCAAACTCCATTCCATACATATATATGGGGAGTTACTAGCTCCAACTCGGTTTTACAGAGAAAACTGCAGGAACTTCAAATCGGCACTAGGAAACAGACTGAGATAGCAGAGAAAAAGTGTCTTCTGCAACCCGTTCCCTTGGTGCTAGATGAACGAACGTCTCTCCACTTGCTCAGTTCTGAGAGATAATTGTGTGTGAAAGCCGTCCTTCACCTAGCTTGTTGGGAACACAAAGTTTCTTTTCAGTAGCAAACTCCACTTCATACATATATATGGGGATTTACTAGCTCCAACTCGGTTTTACAGTGAAAACTGCAGGAACTTCAAACCGGCACTAGGAAACAGAATGAGAAAGCAGAGAAAAAGTGTCTCCTGCAACCCGTTCCCTTGGTGCTAGATGAACGAACGTCTCTGTACACGCTCAGTTCTGAGAGATAATTGTGTGTGAAAGCCGTCCTTCACCTAGCTTGTTGGGAACACAAAGTTTCTTTTCAGTAGCAAACTCCATTCCATACATTTATAATGGAGGTTCTAGCTCCAACTCGGTTTTACAGTGAAAACTGCAGGAACTTCAAACCGGCACTAGGAAACAGAATGAGAAAGCAGAGAAAAAGTGTCTCCTGCAACCCGTTCCCTTGATGCTAGATGAACGAACGTCTCTCCATTGCTCAGTTCTGAGAGATAATTGTGTGTGAAAGCCGTCCTTCACCTAGCTTGTTGGGAACACAAAGTTTCTTTTCAGTAGCAAACTCCACTTCATACATATATATGGGGAGGTACTAGCTCCAACTCGGTTTTACAGTGAAAACTGCAGGAACTTCAAACCGGCACTAGGAAACAGAATGAGAAAGCAGAGAAAAAGTGTCTCCTGCAACCCGTTCCCTTGGTGCTAGATGAACGAACGTCTCTGTACACGCTCAGTTCTGAGAGATAATTGTGTGTGAAAGACGTCCTTCACCTAGCTTGTTGGGAACACAAAGTTTCTTTTCAGTTGCAAACTCCATTCCATACATTTATATTGGAGGTTCTAGCTCCAACTCGGTTTTACAGTGAAAACTGCAGGAACTTCAAACCGGCACTAGGAAACAGAATGAGAAAGCAGAGAAAAAGTGTCTCCTGCAACCCGTTCCCTTGGTGCTAGATGAACGAACGTCTCTCCATTGCTCAGTTCTGAGAGATAATTGTGTGTGAAAGCCGTCCTTCACCTAGCTTGTTGGGAACACAAAGTTTCTTTTCAGTAGCAAACTCCACTTCATACATATATATGGGGAGGTACTAGCTCCAACTCGGTTTTACAGTGAAAACTGCAGGAACTTCAAACCGGCACTAGGAAACAGAATGAGAAAGCAGAGAAAAAGTGTCTCCTGCAACCCGTTCCCTTGGTGCTAGATGAACGAACGTCTCTGTACATGCTCAGTTCTGAGAGATAATTGTGTGTGAAAGCCGTCCTTCACCTAGCTTGTTGGGAACACAAAGTTTCTTTTCAGTTGCAAACTCCATTCCATTCATATATATGGGAAGGTACTAGCTCCAACTCGGTTTTACAGTGAAAACTGCAGGAACTTCAAACCGGCACTAGGAAACAGAATGAGAAAGCAGAGAAAAAGTGTCTCCTGCAACCCGTTCCCTTGGTGCTAGATGAATGAACGTCTCTCCACTTGCTCAGTTCTGAGAGATAAGTGTGTGTGAAAGCCGTCCTTCACCTAGCTATTTGGGAAAACAAAGTATCTTTTCAGTTCCAAACTCCATTCCATACATATATATGGGGAGTTACTAGCTCCAACTCGGTTTTACAGTGAAAACTGCAGGAACTTCAAATCGGCACTAGGAAACAGACTGAGATAGCAGAGAAAAAGTGTCTCCTGCAACCCGTTCCCTTGGTGCTAGATGAACGAACGTCTCTCCACTTGCTCAGTTCTGAGAGATAATTGTGTGTGAAAGCCGTCCTTCACCTAGCTTGTTGGGAACACAAAGTTTCTTTTCAGTAGCAAACTCCACTTCATACATATATATGGGGAGGTACTAGCTCCAACTCGGTTTTACAGTGAAAACTGCAGGAACTTCAAACCGGCACTAGGAAACAGAATGAGAAAGCAGAGAAAAAGTGTCTCCTGCAACCCGTTCCCTTGGTGCTAGATGAACGAACGTCTCTGTACACGCTCAGTTCTGAGAGATAAGTGTGTGTGAAAGCCGTCCTTCACCTAGCTATTTGGGAAAACAAAGTATCTTTTCAGTTCCAAACTCCATTCCATACATATATATGGGGAGTTACTAGCTCCAACTCGGTTTTACAGTGAAAACTGCAGGAACTTCAAACCGGCACTAGGAAACAGACTGAGATAGCAGAGAAAAAGTGTCTCCTGCAACCCGTTCCCTTGGTGCTAGATGAACGAACGTCTCTGTACACGCTCAGTTCTGAGAGATAAGTGTGTGTGAAAGCCGTTCTTCACCTAGCTTGTTGGGAACACAAAGTTTCTTTTCAGTTGCAAACTCCATTCCATTCATATATATGGGGAGGTACTAGCTCCAACTCGGTTTTACAGTGAAAACTGCAGGAACTTCAAACCGGCACTAGGAAACAGAATGAGAAAGCAGAGAAAAAGTGTCTCCTGCAACCCGTTCCCTTGGTGCTAGATGAACGAACGTCTCTGTACACGCTCAGTTCTGAGAGATAATTGTGTGTGAAAGCCGTCCTTCACCTAGCTTGTTGGGAACACAAAGTTTCTTTTCAGTAGCAAACTCCACTTCATACATATATATGGGGAGGTACTAGCTCCAACTCGGTTTTACAGTGAAAACTGCAGGAACTTCAAACCGGCACTAGGAAACAGAATGAGAAAGCAGAGAAAAAGTGTCTCCTGCAACCCGTTCCCTTGGTGCTAGATGAACGAACGTCTCTGTACACGCTCAGTTCTGAGAGATAATTGTGTGTGAAAGCCGTCCTTCACCTAGCTTGTTGGGAACACAAAGTTTCTTTTCAGTTGCAAACTCCATTCCATACATTTATATTGGAGGTTCTAGCTCCAACTCGGTTTTACAGTGAAAACTGCAGGAACTTCAAACCGGCACTAGGAAACAGAATGAGAAAGCAGAGAAATAGTGTCTCCTGCAACCCGTTCCCTTGGTGCTAGATGAACGAACGTCTCTCCATTGCTCAGTTCTGAGAGATAATTGTGTGTGAAAGCCGTCCTTCACCTAGCTTGTTGGGAACACAAAGTTTCTTTTCAGTAGCAAACTCCACTTCATACATATATATGGGGAGGTACTAGCTCCAACTCGGTTTTACAGTGAAAACTGCAGGAACTTCAAACCGGCACTAGGAAACAGAATGAGAAAGCAGAGAAAAAGTGTCTCCTGCAACCCGTTCCCTTGGTGCTAGATGAACGAACGTCTCTGTACACGCTCAGTTCTGAGAGATAATTGTGTGTGAAAGCCGTCCTTCACCTAGCTTGTTGGGAACACAAAGTTTCTTTTCAGTTGCAAACTCCATTCCATTCATATATATGGGAAGGTACTAGCTCCAACTCGGTTTTACAGTGAAAACTGCAGGAACTTCAAACCGGCACTAGGAAACAGAATGAGAAAGCAGAGAAAAAGTGTCTCCTGCAACCCGTTCCCTTGGTGCTAGATGAATGAACGTCTCTCCACTTGCTCAGTTCTGAGAGATAAGTGTGTGTGAAAGCCGTCCTTCACCTAGCTATTTGGGAAAACAAAGTATCTTTTCAGTTCCAAACTCCATTCCATACATATATATGGGGAGTTACTAGCTCCAACTCGGTTTTACAGTGAAAACTGCAGGAACTTCAAACCGGCACTAGGAAACAGAATGAGAAAGCAGAGAAAAAGTGTCTCCTGTAACCCGTTCCCTTGGTGCTAGATGAACGAACGTCTCTGTACACGCTCACTTCTGAGAGATAATTGTGTGTGAAAGCCGTCCTTCACCTAGCTTGTTGGGAACACAAAGTTTCTTTTCAGTTGCAAACTCCATTCCATACATTTATATTGGAGGTTCTAGCTCCAACTCGGTTTTACAGTGAAAACTGCAGGAACTTCAAACCGGCACTAGGAAACAGAATGAGAAAGCAGAGAAAAAGTGTCTCCTGCAACCCGTTCCCTTGGTGCTAGATGAACGAACGTCTCTCCATTGCTCAGTTCTGAGAGATAATTGTGTGTGAAAGCCGTCCTTCACCTAGCTTGTTGGGAACACAAAGTTTCTTTTCAGTAGCAAACTCCACTTCATACATATATATGGGGAGGTACTAGCTCCAACTCGGTTTTACAGTGAAAACTGCAGGAACTTCAAACCGGCACTAGGAAACAGAATGAGAAAGCAGAGAAAAAGTGTCTCCTGCAACCCGTTCCCTTGGTGCTAGATGAACGAACGTCTCTGTACACGCTCAGTTCTGAGAGATAAGTGTGTGTGAAAGCCGTCCTTCACCTAGCTATTTGGGAAAACAAAGTATCTTTTCAGTTCCAAACTCCATTCCATACATATATATGGGGAGTTACTAGCTCCAACTCGGTTTTACAGTGAAAACTGCAGGAACTTCAAACCGGCACTAGGAAACAGACTGAGATAGCAGAGAAAAAGTGTCTCCTGCAACCCGTTCCCTTGGTGCTAGATGAACGAACGTCTCTCCACTTGCTCAGTTCTGAGAGATAATTGTGTGTGAAAGCCGTCCTTCACCTAGCTTGTTGGGAACACAAAGTTTCTTTTCAGTAGGAAACTCCACTTCATACATATATATGGGGAGGTACTAGCTCCAACTCGGTTTTACAGTGAAAACTGCAGGAACTTCAAACCGGCACTAGGAAACAGAATGAGAAAGCAGAGAAAAAGTTTCTCCTGCAACCCGTTCCCTTGGTGCTAGATGAACGAACGTCTCTGTACACGCTCAGTTCTGAGAGATAATTGTGTGTGAAAGCCGTCCTTCACCTAGCTTGTTGGGAACACAAAGTTTCTTTTCAGTAGCAAACTCCACTTCATACATATATATGGGGAGGTACTAGCTCCAACTCGGTTTTACAGTGAAAACTGCAGGAACTTCAAACCGGCACTAGGAAACAGAATGAGAAAGCAGAGAAAAAGTGTCTCCTGCAACCCGTTCCCTTGGTGCTAGATGAACGAACGTCTCTGTACACGCTCAGTTCTGAGAGATAATTGTGTGTGAAAGCCGTCCTTCACCTAGCTTGTTGGGAACACAAAGTTTCTTTTCAGTTGCAAACTCCATTCCATTCATATATATGGGGAGTTACTAGCTCCAACTCGGTTTTACAGTGAAAACTGCAGGAACTTCAAACCGGCACTAGGAAACAGAATGAGAAAGCAGAGAAAAAGTGTCTCCTGCAACCCGTTCCCTTGGTGCTAGATGAATGAACGTCTCTCCACTTGCTCAGTTCTGAGAGATAAGTGTGTGTGAAAGCCGTCCTTCACCTAGCTATTTGGGAAAACAAAGTATCTTTTCAGTTCCAAACTCCATTCCATACATATATATGGGGAGTTACTAGCTCCAACTCGGTTTTACAGTGAAAACTGCAGGAACTTCAAATCGGCACTAGGAAACAGACTGAGATAGCAGAGAAAAAGTGTCTCCTGCAACCCGTTCCCTTGGTGCTAGATGAACGAACGTCTCTCCACTTGCTCAGTTCTGAGAGATAATTGTGTGTGAAAGCCGTCCTTCACCTAGCTTGTTGGGAACACAAAGTTTCTTTTCAGTTGCAAACTCCATTCCATTCATATATATGGGGAGTTACTAGCTCCAACTCGGTTTTACAGTGAAAACTGCAGGAACTTCAAACCGGCACTAGGAAACAGAATGAGAAAGCAGAGAAAAAGTGTCTCCTGTAACCCGTTCCCTTGGTGCTAGATGAACGAACGTCTCTGTACACGCTCATTTCTGAGAGATAATTGTGTGTGAAAGCCGTCCTTCACCTAGCTTGTTGGGAACACAAAGTTTCTTTTCAGTTGCAAACTCCATTCCATACATTTATATTGGAGGTTCTAGCTCCAACTCGGTTTTACAGTGAAAACTGCAGGAACTTCAAACCGGCACTAGGAAACAGAATGAGAAAGCAGAGAAAAAGTGTCTCCTGCAACCCGTTCCCTTGGTGCTAGATGAACGAACGTCTCTCCATTGCTCAGTTCTGAGAGATAATTGTGTGTGAAAGCCGTCCTTCACCTAGCTTGTTGGGAACACAAAGTTTCTTTTCAGTAGCAAACTCCACTTCATACATATATATGGGGAGGTACTAGCTCCAACTCGGTTTTACAGTGAAAACTGCAGGAACTTCAAACCGGCACTAGGAAACAGAATGAGAAAGCAGAGAAAAAGTGTCTCCTGCAACCCGTTCCCTTGGTGCTAGATGAACGAACGTCTCTGTACACGCTCAGTTCTGAGAGATAAGTGTGTGTGAAAGCCGTCCTTCACCTAGCTATTTGGGAAAACAAAGTATCTTTTCAGTTCCAAACTCCATTCCATACATATATATGGGGAGTTACTAGCTCCAACTCGGTTTTACAGTGAAAACTGCAGGAACTTCAAACCGGCACTAGGAAACAGACTGAGATAGCAGAGAAAAAGTGTCTCCTGCAACCCGTTCCCTTGGTGCTAGATGAACGAACGTCTCTCCACTTGCTCAGTTCTGAGAGATAATTGTGTGTGAAAGCCGTCCTTCACCTAGCTTGTTGGGAACACAAAGTTTCTTTTCAGTAGGAAACTCCACTTCATACATATATATGGGGAGGTACTAGCTCCAACTCGGTTTTACAGTGAAAACTGCAGGAACTTCAAACCGGCACTAGGAAACAGAATGAGAAAGCAGAGAAAAAGTTTCTCCTGCAACCCGTTCCCTTGGTGCTAGATGAACGAACGTCTCTGTACACGCTCAGTTCTGAGAGATAATTGTGTGTGAAAGCCGTCCTTCACCTAGCTTGTTGGGAACACAAAGTTTCTTTTCAGTAGCAAACTCCACTTCATACATATATATGGGGAGGTACTAGCTCCAACTCGGTTTTACAGTGAAAACTGCAGGAACTTCAAACCGGCACTAGGAAACAGAATGAGAAAGCAGAGAAAAAGTGTCTCCTGCAACCCGTTCCCTTGGTGCTAGATGAACGAACGTCTCTGTACACGCTCAGTTCTGAGAGATAATTGTGTGTGAAAGCCGTCCTTCACCTAGCTTGTTGGGAACACAAAGTTTCTTTTCAGTTGCAAACTCCATTCCATTCATATATATGGGGAGTTACTAGCTCCAACTCGGTTTTACAGTGAAAACTGCAGGAACTTCAAACCGGCACTAGGAAACAGAATGAGAAAGCAGAGAAAAAGTGTCTCCTGCAACCCGTTCCCTTGGTGCTAGATGAATGAACGTCTCTCCACTTGCTCAGTTCTGAGAGATAAGTGTGTGTGAAAGCCGTCCTTCACCTAGCTATTTGGGAAAACAAAGTATCTTTTCAGTTCCAAACTCCATTCCATACATATATATGGGGAGTTACTAGCTCCAACTCGGTTTTACAGTGAAAACTGCAGGAACTTCAAATCGGCACTAGGAAACAGACTGAGATAGCAGAGAAAAAGTGTCTCCTGCAACCCGTTCCCTTGGTGCTAGATGAACGAACGTCTCTCCACTTGCTCAGTTCTGAGAGATAATTGTGTGTGAAAGCCGTCCTTCACCTAGCTTGTTGGGAACACAAAGTTTCTTTTCAGTAGCAAACTCCACTTCATACATATATATGGGGAGGTACTAGCTCCAACTCGGTTTTACAGTGAAAACTGCAGGAACTTCAAACCGGCACTAGGAAACAGAATGAGAAAGCAGAGAAAAAGTGTCTCCTGCATCCCGTTCCCTTGGTGCTAGATGAACGAACGTCTCTGTACACGCTCAGTTCTGAGAGATAAGTGTGTGTGAAAGCCGTCCTTCACCTAGCTATTTGGGAAAACAAACTATCTTTTCAGTTCCAAACTCCATTCCATACATATATATGGGGAGTTACTAGCTCCAACTCGGTTTTACAGTGAAAACTGCAGGAACTTCAAACCGGCACTAGGAAACAGACTGAGATAGCAGAGAAAAAGTGTCTCCTGCAACCCGTTCCCTTGGTGCTAGATGAACGAACGTCTCTCCACTTGCTCAGTTCTGAGAGATAATTGTGTGTGAAAGCCGTCCTTCACCTAGCTTGTTGGGAACACAAAGTTTCTTTTCAGTAGCAAACTCCACTTCATACATATATATGGGGAGGTACTAGCTCCAACTCGGTTTTACAGTGAAAACTGCAGGAACTTCAAACCGGCACTAGGAAACAGAATGAGAAAGCAGAGAAAAAGTTTCTCCTGCAACCCGTTCCCTTGGTGCTAGATGAACGAACGTCTCTGTACACGCTCAGTTCTGAGAGATAATTGTGTGTGAAAGCCGTCCTTCACCTAGCTTGTTGGGAACACAAAGTTTCTTTTCAGTAGCAAACTCCACTTCATACATATATATGGGGAGGTACTAGCTCCAACTCGGTTTTACAGTGAAAACTGCAGGAACTTCAAACCGGCACTAGGAAACAGAATGAGAAAGCAGAGAAAAAGTGTCTCCTGCAACCCGTTCCCTTGGTGCTAGATGAACGAACGTCTCTGTACACGCTCAGTTCTGAGAGATAATTGTGTGTGAAAGCCGTCCTTCACCTAGCTTGTTGGGAACACAAAGTTTCTTTTCAGTAGCAAACTCCACTTCATACATATATATGGGGAGGTACTAGCTCCAACTCGGTTTTACAGTGAAAACTGCAGGAACTTCAAACCGGCACTAGGAAACAGAATGAGAAAGCAGAGAAAAAGTGTCTCCTGCAACCCGTTCCCTTGGTGCTAGATGAACGAACGTCTCTGTACACGCTCAGTTCTGAGAGATAATTGTGTGTGAAAGCCGTCCTTCACCTAGCTTGTTGGGAACACAAAGTTTCTTTTCAGTTGCAAACTCCATTCCATACATTTATATTGGAGGTTCTAGCTCCAACTCGGTTTTACAGTGAAAACTGCAGGAACTTCAAACCGGCACTAGGAAACAGAATGAGAAAGCAGAGAAATAGTGTCTCCTGCAACCCGTTCCCTTGGTGCTAGATGAACGAACGTCTCTCCATTGCTCAGTTCTGAGAGATAATTGTGTGTGAAAGCCGTCCTTCACCTAGCTTGTTGGGAACACAAAGTTTCTTTTCAGTAGCAAACTCCACTTCATACATATATATGGGGAGGTACTAGCTCCAACTCGGTTTTACAGTGAAAACTGCAGGAACTTCAAACCGGCACTAGGAAACAGAATGAGAAAGCAGAGAAAAAGTGTCTCCTGCAACCCGTTACCTTGGTGCTAGATGAACGAACGTCTCTGTACACGCTCAGTTCTGAGAGATAATTGTGTGTGAAAGCCGTCCTTCACCTAGCTTGTTGGGAACACAAAGTTTCTTTTCAGTTGCAAACTCCAATCCATTCATATATATGGGAAGGTACTAGCTCCAACTCGGTTTTACAGTGAAAACTGCAGGAACTTCAAACCGGCACTAGGAAACAGAATGAGAAAGCAGAGAAAAAGTGTCTCCTGCAACCCGTTCCCTTGGTGCTAAATGAATGAACGTCTCTCCACTTGCTCAGTTCTGAGAGATATGTGTGTGTGAAAGCCGTCCTTCACCTAGCTATTTGGGAAAACAAAGTATCTTTTCAGTTCCAAACTCCATTCCATACATATATATGGGGAGTTACTAGCTCCAACTCGGTTTTACAGTGAAAACTGCAGGAACTTCAAACCGGCACTAGGAAACAGAATGAGAAAGCAGAGAAAAAGTGTCTCCTGTAACCCGTTCCCTTGGTGCTAGATGAACGAACGTCTCTGTACACGCTCACTTCTGAGAGATAATTGTGTGTGAAAGCCGTCCTTCACCTAGCTTGTTGGGAACACAAAGTTTCTTTTCAGTTGCAAACTCCATTCCATACATTTATATTGGAGGTTCTAGCTCCAACTCGGTTTTACAGTGAAAACTGCAGGAACTTCAAACCGGCACTAGGAAACAGAATGAGAAAGCAGAGAAAATGTGTCTCCTGCAACCCGTTCCCTTGGTGCTAGATGAACGAACGTCTCTCCATTGCTCAGTTCTGAGAGATAATTGTGTGTGAAAGCCGTCCTTCACCTAGCTTGTTGGGAACACAAAGTTTCTTTTCAGTAGCAAACTCCACTTCATACATATATATGGGGAGGTACTAGCTCCAACTCGGTTTTACAGTGAAAACTGCAGGAACTTCAAACCGGCACTAGGAAACAGAATGAGAAAGCAGAGAAAAAGTGTCTCCTGCAACCCGTTCCCTTGGTGCTAGATGAACGAACGTCTCTGTACACGCTCAGTTCTGAGAGATAATTGTGTGTGAAAGCCGTCCTTCACCTAGCTTGTTGGGAACACAAAGTTTCTTTTCAGATGCAAACTCCATTCCATTCATATATATGGGAAGGTACTAGCTCCAACTCGGTTTTACAGTGAAAACTGCAGGAACTTCAAACCGGCACTAGGAAACAGACTGAGAAAGCAGAGAAAAAGTGTCTCCTGCAACCCGTTCCCTTGGTGCTAGATGAATGAACGTCTCTCCACTTGCTCAGTTCTGAGAGATAAGTGTGTGTGAAAGCCGTCCTTCACCTAGCTATTTGGGAAAACAAAGTATCTTTTCAGTTCCAAACTCCATTCCATACATATAGATGGGGAGTTACTAGCTCCAACTCGGTTTTACAGTGAAAACTGCAGGAACTTCAAATCGGCACTAGGAAACAGACTGAGATAGCAGAGAAAAAGTGTCTCCTGCAACCCGTTCCCTTGGTGCTAGATGAACGAACGTCTCTCCACTTGCTCAGTTCTGAGAGATAATTGTGTGTGAAAGCCGTCCTTCACCTAGCTTGTTGGGAACACAAAGTTTCTTTTCAGTAGCAAACTCCACTTCATACATATATATGGGGAGGTACTAGCTCCAACTCGGTTTTACAGTGAAAACTGCAGGAACTTCAAACCGGCACTAGGAAACAGACTGAGAAAGCAGAGAAAAAGTGTCTCCTGCAACCCGTTCCCTTGGTGCTAGATGAACGAACGTCTCTGTACACGCTCAGTTCTGAGAGATAATTGTGTGTGAAAGCCGTCCTTCACCTAGCTTGTTGGGAACACAAAGTTTCTTTTCAGTAGCAAACTCCACTTCATACATATATATGGGGAGGTACTAGCTCCAACTCGGTTTTACAGTGAAAACTGCAGGAACTTCAAACCGGCACTAGGAAACAGACTGAGAAAGCAGAGAAAAAGTGTCTCCTGCAACCCGTTCCCTTGGTGCTTGATGAACGAACGTCTCTCCAATTGCTCAGTTCTGAGAGATAATTGTGTGTGAAAGCCGTCCTTTACCTAGCTTGTTGGGAACACAAAGTTTCTTTTTAATAGCAACCTCCACTCCATACATATATATGGGGAGGTACTAGCTCCAACTCGGTTTTACAGTGAATACTGCAGGAACTTCAAACCGGCACTAGGAAACAGACTGAGAAAGCAGAGAAAAAGTGTCTCCTGCAACCCGTTCCCTTGGTGCTAGATGAATGAACGTCTCTGTACACGCTCAGTTCTGAGAGATAATTGTGTGTGAAAGCCGTCCTTCACCTAGCTTGTTGGGAACACAAAGTTTCTTTTCAGTAGCAAACTCCACTTCATACATATATATGGGGAGGTACTAGCTCCAACTCGGTTTTACAGTGAAAACTGCAGGAACTTCAAACCGGCACTAGGAAACAGAATGAGAAAGCAGAGAAAAAGTGTCTCCTGCAACCCGTTCCCTTGGTGCTAGATGAACGAACGTCTCTGTACACGCTCAGTTCTGAGAGATAATTGTGTGTGAAAGCCGTCCTTCACCTAGCTTGTTGGGAACACAAAGTTTCTTTTCAGTAGCAAACTCCACTTCATACATATATATGGGGAGGTACTAGCTCCAACTCGGTTTTACAGTGAAAAATGCAGGAACTTCAAACCGGCACTAGGAAACAGCCTGAGAAAGCAGAGAAAAAGTGTCTCCTGCAACCCGTTCCCTTGGTGCTTGATGAACGAACGTCTCTCCAATTGCTCAGTTCTGAGAGATAATTGTGTGTGAAAGCCGTCCTTTACCTAGTTTGTTGGGAACACAAAGTTTCTTTTTAATAGCAACCTCCACTCCATACATATATATGGGGAGGTACTAGCTCCAACTCGGTTTTACAGTGAATACTGCAGGAACTTCAAACCGGCACTAGGAAACAGACTGAGAAAGCAGAGAAAAAGTGTCTCCTGCAACCCGTTCCCTTGGTGCTAGATGAATGAACGTCTCTGTACACGCTCAGTTCTGAGAGATAATTGTGTGTGAAAGCCGTCCTTCACCTAGCTTGTTGGGAACACAAAGTTTCTTTTCAGTTGCAAACTCCATTCCATACATTTATATTGGAGGTACTAGCTCCAACTCGGTTTTACAGTGAAAACTGCAGGAACTTCAAATAGGCACAAGGAAACAGACTGGGAAACCAGAGTAAAAGTTTCCCCTGCAACCCGTTCCCTTGGTGCTACATGAACGAACGTCTCTGTACATGCTCAGTTCTGAGAGATAAGTGTGTGTGAAAGCCGTCCTTCACCTAGGTAGTTGGGAACACAAAGTATCTTTTCAGTTCCAAACTCCACTCCATGCATATATATGGGGAGTTACTAGCTCCAACTCGGTTTTACAGTGAAAACTTCAGGAACTTCAAACCGGCACTAGGAAACAGACTGAGATAGCAGAGAAAAAGTGTCTCCTGCAACCCGTTCCCTTGGTGCTAGATGAACGAACGTCTCTCCACTTGCTCAGTTCTGAGAGATAATTGTGTGTGAAAGCCGTCCTTCACCTAGCTTGTTGGGAACACAAAGTTTCTTTTCAGTAGCAAACTCCACTTCATACATATATATGGGGAGGTACTAGCTCCAACTCGGTTTTACAGTGAAAACTGCAGGAACTTCAAACCGGCACTAGGAAACAGACTGAGAAAGCAGAGAAAAAGTGTCTCCTGCAACCCGTTTCCTTGGTGCTAGATGAACGAACGTCTCTGTACACGCTCAGTTCTGAGAGATAATTGTGTGTGAAAGCCGTCCTTCACCTAGCTTGTTGGGAACAGAAAGTTTCTTTTCAGTAGCAAACTCCACTTCATACATATATATGGGGAGGTTCTAGCTCCAACTCGGTTTTACAGTGAAAACTGCAGGAACTTCAAACCGGCACTAGGAAACAGACTGAGAAAGCAGAGAAAAAGTGTCTACTGCAACCAGTTCCCTTGGTGCTAGATGAACGAACGTCTCTGTACACGTTCAGTTCTGAGAGATAATTGTGTGTGAAAGCCGTCCTTCACCTAGCTTGTTGGGAACACAAAGTTTCTTTTCAGTTGCAAACTCCATTCCATACATTTATATTGGAGGTATTAGCTCCAACTCGGTTTTACAGTGAAAACTGCAGGAACTTCAAATAGGCACTAGGAAACAGACTGGGAAACCAGAGTAAAAGTTTCTCCTGCAACCCGTTCCCTTGGTGCTAGATGAACGAACGTCTCTCCACTTGCTCAGTTCTGAGAGATAATTGTGTGTGAAAGCCGTCCTTCACCTAGCTTGTTGGGAACACAAAGTTTCTTTTCAGTAGCAAACTCCACTTCATACATATATATGGGGACGTACTAGCTCCAACTCGGTTTTACAGTGAAAACTGCAGGAACTTCAAACCGGCACTAGGAAACAGAATGAGAAAGCAGAGAAAAAGTGTCTCCTGCAACCCGTTCCCTTGATGCTAGATGAACGAACGTCTCTGTACACGCTCAGTTCTGAGAGATAATTGTGTGTGAAAGCCGTCCTTCACCTAGCTTGTTGGGAACACAAAGTTTCTTTTCAGTTGCAAACTCCATTCCATACATTTATATTGGAGGTACTAGCTCCAACTCGGTTTTACAGTGAAAACTGCAGGAACTTCAAACCGGCACTAGGAAACAGACTGAGATAGCAGAGAAAAAGTGTCTCCTGCAACCCGTTCCCTTGGTGCTAGATGAACGAACGTCTCTCCACTTGCTCAGTTCTGAGAGATAATTGTGTGTGAAAGCCGTCCTTCACCTAGCTTGTTGGGAACACAAAGTTTCTTTTCAGTAGCAAACTCCACTTCATACATATATATGGGGAGGTACTAGCTCCAACTCGGTTTTACAGTGAAAACTGCAGGAACTTCAAACCGGCACTAGGAAACAGACTGAGAAAGCAGAGAAAAAGTGTCTCCTGCAACCCGTTCCCTTGGTGCTTGATGAACGAACGTCTCTCCAATTGCTCAGTTCTGAGAGATAATTGTGTGTGAAAGCCGTCCTTTACCTAGTTTGTTGGGAACACAAAGTTTCTTTTTAATAGCAACCTCCACTCCATACATATATATGGGGAGGTACTAGCTCCAACTCGGTTTTACAGTGAATACTGCAGGAACTTCAAACCGGCACTAGGAAACAGACTGAGAAAGCAGAGAAAAAGTGTCTCCTGCAACCCGTTCCCTTGGTGCTAGATGAATGAACGTCTCTGTACACGCTCAGTTCTGAGAGATAATTGTGTGTGAAAGCCGTCCTTCACCTAGCTTGTTGGGAACACAAAGTTTCTTTTCAGTTGCAAACTCCATTCCATACATTTATATTGGAGGTACTAGCTCCAACTCGGTTTTACAGTGAAAACTGCAGGAACTTCAAATAGGCACAAATAAACAGACTGGGAAACCAGAGTAAAAGTTTCCCCTGCAACCCGTTCCCTTGGTGCTACATGAACGAACGTCTCTGTACATGCTCAGTTCTGAGAGATAAGTGTGTGTGAAAGCCGTCCTTCACCTAGATAGTTGGGAACACAAAGTATCTTTTCAGTTCCAAACTCCACTCCATGCATATATATGGGGAGTTACTAGCTCCAACTCGGTTTTACAGTGAAAACTTCAGGAACTTCAAACCGGCACTAGGAAACAGACTGAGATAGCAGAGAAAAAGTGTCTCCTGCAACCCGTTCCCTTGGTGCTAGATGAACGAACGTCTCTCCACTTGCTCAGTTCTGAGAGATAATTGTGTGTGAAAGCCGTCCTTCACCTAGCTTCTTGGGAACACAAAGTTTCTTTTCAGTAGCAAACTCCACTTCATACATATATATGGGGAGGTACTAGCTCCAACTCGGTTTTACAGTGAAAACTGCAGGAACTTCAAACCGGCACTAGGAAACAGACTGAGAAAGCAGAGAAAAAGTGTCTCCTGCAACCCGTTCCCTTGGTGCTAGATGAACGAACGTCACTGTACACGCTCAGTTCTGAGAGATAATTGTGTGTGAAAGCCGCCCTTCACTTAGCTTGTTGGGAACACAAAGTTTCTTTTCAGTTGCAAACTCCATTCCTTACATATATATGGGGAGGTACTAGCTCCAACTCGGTTTTACAGTGAAAACTGCAGGAACTTCAAACCGGCACTAGGAAACAGACTGAGAAAGCAGAGAAAAAGGGTCTCCTGCAACCCGTTCCCTTGGTGCTAGATGAACGAACGTCTCTGTACACGCTCAGTTCTGAGAGATAATTGTGTGTGAAAGCCGTCCTTCACCTAGCTTGTTGGGAACACAAAGTTTCTTTTCAGTAGCAAACTCCACTTCATACAAATATATGGGGAGGTTCTAGCTCCAACTCGGTTTTACAGTGAAAACTGCAGGAACTTCAAACCGGCACTAGGAAACAGACTGAGAAAGCAGAGAAAAAGTGTCTCCTGCAACCCGTTCCCTTGGTGCTAGATGAACGAACGTCTCTGTACACGTTCAGTTCTGAGAGATAATTGTGTGTGAAAGCCGTCCTTCACCTAGCTTGTTGGGAACACAAAGTTTCTTTTCAGTTGCAAACTCCATTCCATACATTTATATTGGAGGTATTAGCTCCAACTCGGTTTTACAGTGAAAACTGCAGGAACTTCAAATAGGCACTAGGAAACAGACTGGGAAACCAGAGTAAAAGTTTCTCCTGCAACCCGTTCCCTTGGTGCTAGATGAACGAACGTCTCTCCACTTGCTCAGTTCTGAGAGATAATTGTGTGTGAAAGCCGTCCTTCACCTAGCTTGTTGGGAACACAAAGTTTCTTTTCAGTAGCAAACTCCACTTCATACATATATATGGGGAGGTACTAGCTCCAACTCGGTTTTACAGTGAAAACTGCAGGAACTTCAAACCGGCACTAGGAAACAGACTGAGAAAGCAGAGAAAAAGTGTCTCCTGCAACCCGTTCCCTTGGTGCTAGATGAACGAACGTCTCTGTACACGCTCAGTTCTGAGAGATAATTGTGTGTGAAAGCCGTCCTTCACTTAGCTTGTTGGGAACACAAAGTTTCTTTTCAGTTGCAAACTCCATTCCTTACATATATATGGGGAGGTACTAGCTCCAACTCGGTTTTACAGTGAAAACTGCAGGAACTTCAAACCGGCACTAGGAAACAGACTGAGAAAGCAGAGAAAAAGTGTCTCCTGCAACCCGTTCCCTTGGTGCTAGATGAACGAACGTCTCTGTACACGCTCAGTTCTGAGAGATAATTGTGTGTGAAAGCCGTCCTTCACCTAGCTTGTTGGGAACACAAAGTTTCTTTTCAGTAGCAAACTCCACTTCATACAAATATATGGGGAGGTTCTAGCTCCAACTCGGTTTTACAGTGAAAACTGCAGGAACTTCAAACCGGCACTAGGAAACAGACTGAGAAAGCAGAGAAAAAGTGTCTACTGCAACCAGTTCCCTTGGTGCTAGATGAACGAACGTCTCTGTACACGTTCAGTTCTGAGAGATAATTGTGTGTGAAAGCCGTCCTTCACCTAGCTTGTTGGGAACACAAAGTTTCTTTTCAGTTGCAAACTCCATTCCATACATTTATATTGGAGGTATTAGCTCCAACTCGGTTTTACAGTGAAAACTGCAGGAACTTCAAATAGGCACTAGGAAACAGACTGGGAAACCAGAGTAAAAGTTTCTCCTGCAACCCGTTCCCTTGGTGCTAGATGAACGAACGTCTCTCCACTTGCTCAGTTCTGAGAGATAATTGTGTGTGAAAGCCGTCCTTCACCTAGCTTGTTGGGAACACAAAGTTTCTTTTCAGTAGCAAACTCCACTTCATACATATATATGGGGACGTACTAGCTCCAACTCGGTTTTACAGTGAAAACTGCAGGAACTTCAAACCGGCACTAGGAAACAGAATGAGAAAGCAGAGAAAAAGTGTCTCCTGCAACCCGTTCCCTTGATGCTAGATGAACGAACGTCTCTGTACACGCTCAGTTCTGAGAGATAATTGTGTGTGAAAGCCGTCCTTCACCTAGCTTGTTGGGAACACAAAGTTTCTTTTCAGTTGCAAACTCCATTCCATACATTTATATTGGAGGTACTAGCTCCAACTCGGTTTTACAGTGAAAACTGCAGGAACTTCAAACCGGCACTAGGAAACAGACTGAGATAGCAGAGAAAAAGTGTCTCCTGCATCCCGTTCCCTTGGTGCTAGATGAACGAACGTCTCTCCACTTGCTCAGTTCTGAGAGATAATTGTGTGTGAAAGCCGTCCTTCACCTAGCTTGTTGGGAACACAAAGTTTCTTTTCAGTAGCAAACTCCACTTCATACATATATATGGGGAGGTACTAGCTCCAACTCGGTTTTACAGTGAAAACTGCAGGAACTTCAAACCGGCACTAGGAAACAGAATGAGAAAGCAGAGAAAAAGTGTCTCCTGCAACCCGTTCCCTTGGTGCTAGATGAACGAACGTCTCTGTACACGCTCAGTTCTGAGAGATAATTGTGTGTGAAAGCCGTCCTTCACCTAGCTTGTTGGGAACACAAAGTTTCTTTTCAGTAGCAAACTCCACTTCATACATATATATGGGGAGGTACTAGCTCCAACTCGGTTTTACAGTGAAAACTGCAGGAACTTCAAACCGGCACTAGGAAACAGACTGAGAAAGCAGAGAAAAAGTGTCTCCTGCAACCCGTTCCCTTGGTGCTTGATGAACGAACGTCTCTCCAATTGCTCAGTTCTGAGAGATAATTGTGTGTGAAAGCCGTCCTTTACCTAGTTTGTTGGGAACACAAAGTTTCTTTTTAATAGCAACCTCCACTCCATACATATATATGGGGAGGTACTAGCTCCAACTCGGTTTTACAGTGAATACTGCAGGAACTTCAAACCGGCACTAGGAAACAGACTGAGAAAGCAGAGAAAAAGTGTCTCCTGCAACCCGTTCCCTTGGTGCTAGATGAATGAACGTCTCTGTACACGCTCAGTTCTGAGAGATAATTGTGTGTGAAAGCCGTCCTTCACCTAGCTTGTTGGGAACACAAAGTTTCTTTTCAGTTGCAAACTCCATTCCATACATTTATATTGGAGGTACTAGCTCCACCTCGGTTTTACAGTGAAAACTGCAGGAACTTCAAATAGGCACAAGGAAACAGACTGGGAAACCAGAGTAAAAGTTTCCCCTGCAACCCGTTCCCTTGGTGCTACATGAACGAACGTCTCTGTACATGCTCAGTTTTGAGAGATAAGTGTGTGTGAAAGCCGTCCTTCACCTAGGTAGTTGGGAACACAAAGTATCTTTTCAGTTCCAAACTCCACTCCATGCATATATATGGGGAGTTACTAGCTCCAACTCGGTTTTACAGTGAAAACTTCAGGAACTTCAAACCGGCACTAGGAAACAGACTGAGATAGCAGAGAAAAAGTGTCTCCTGCAACCCGTTCCCTTGGTGCTAGATGAACGAACGTCTCTCCACTTGCTCAGTTCTGAGAGATAATTGTGTGTGAAAGCCGTCCTTCACCTAGCTTCTTGGGAACACAAAGTTTCTTTTCAGTAGCAAACTCCACTTCATACATATATATGGGGAGGTACTAGCTCCAACTCGGTTTTACAGTGAAAACTGCAGGAACTTCAAACCGGCACTAGGAAACAGACTGAGAAAGCAGAGAAAAAGTGTCTCCTGCAACCCGTTCCCTTGGTGCTAGATGAACGAACGTCTCTGTACATGCTCAGTTCTGAGAGATAATTGTGTGTGAAAGCCGTCCTTCACTTAGCTTGTTGGGAACACAAAGTTTCTTTTCAGTTGCAAACTCCATTCCTTACATATATATGGGGAGGTACTAGCTCCAACTCGGTTTTACAGTGAAAACTGCAGGAACTTCAAACAGGCACTAGGAAACAGACTGAGAAAGCAGAGAAAAAGTGTCTCCTGCAACCCGTTCCCTTGGTGCTAGATGAACGAACGTCTCTGTACACGCTCAGTTCTGAGAGATAATTGTGTGTGAAAGCCGTCCTTCACCTAGCTTGTTGGGAACACAAAGTTTCTTTTCAGTAGCAAACTCCACTTCATACATATATATGGGGAGGTTCTAGCTCCAACTCGGTTTTACAGTGAAAACTGCAGGAACTTCAAACCGGCACTAGGAAACAGACTGAGAAAGCAGAGAAAAAGTGTCTACTGCAACCAGTTCCCTTGGTGCTAGATGAACGAACGTCTCTGTACACGTTCAGTTCTGAGAGATAATTGTGTGTGAAAGCCGTCCTTCACCTAGCTTGTTGGGAACACAAAGTTTCTTTTCAGTTGCAAACTCCATTCCATACATTTATATTGGAGGTATTAGCTCCAACTCGGTTTTACAGTGAAAACTGCAGGAACTTCAAATAGGCACTAGGAAACAGACTGGGAAACCAGAGTAAAAGTTTCTCCTGCAACCCGTTCCCTTGGTGCTAGATGAACGAACGTCTCTGTACACGCTCAGTTCTGAGAGATAATTGTGTGTGAAAGCCGTCCTTCACCTAGCTTGTTGGGAACACAAAGTTTCTTTTCAGTTGCAAACTCCATTCCATACATTTATATTGGAGGTACTAGCTCCAACTCGGTTTTACAGTGAAAACTGCAGGAACTTCAAATAGGCACTAGGAAACAGACTGGGAAACCAGAGTAAAAGTTTCTCCTGCAACCCGTTCCCTTGGTGCTAGATGAACGAACGTCTCTGTACATGCTCAGTTCTGAGAGATAAGTGTGTGTGAAAGCCGTCCTTCACCTAGCTATTTGGGAAAACAAAGTATCTTTTCAGTTCCAAACTCCATTCCATACATATATATGGGGAGTTACTAGCTCCAACTCGGTTTTACAGTGAAAACTGCAGGAACTTCAAACCGGCACTAGGAAACAGACTGAGATAGCAGAGAAAAAGTGTCTCCTGCAACCCGTTCCCTTGGTGCTAGATGAACGAACGTCTCTGTACACGCTCAGTTCTGAGAGATAATTGTGTGTGAAAGCCGTCCTTCACCTAGCTTTTTGGGAACACAAAGTTTCTTTTCAGTAGCAAACTCCACTTCATACATATATATGGGGAGGTACTAGCTCCAACTCGGTTTTACAGTGAAAACTGCAGGAACTTCAAACCGGCACTAGGAAACAGACTGAGAAAGCAGAGAAAAAGTGTCTCCTGCAACCCGTTCCCTTGGTGCTAGATGAACGAACGTCTCTGTACACGCTCAGTTCTGAGAGATAATTGTGTGTGAAAGCCGTCCTTCACCTAGCTTGTTGGGAACACAAAGTTTCTTTTCAGTTGCAAACTCCATTCCATACATTTATATTGGAGGTACTAGCTCCAACTCGGTTTTACAGTGAAAACTGCAGGAACTTCAAACCGGCACTAGGAAACAGACTGGGAAACCAGAGTAAAAGTGTCTCCTGCAACCCGTTCCCTTGGTGCTAGATGAACGAACGTCTCTCCAATTGCTCAGTTCTGAGAGATAATTGTGTGTGAAAGCCGTCCTTCACCTAGCTTGTTGGGAACAAAAGTTTCTTTTCAGTTGCAAACTCCATTCCATTCATATATATGGGGAGGTACTAGCTCCAACTCGGTTTTACAGTGAAAACTGCAGGAACTTCAAACCGGCACTAGGAAACAGAATGAGAAAGCAGAGAAAAAGTGTCTCCTGCAACCCGTTCCCTTGGTGCTAGATGAACGAACGTCTCTGTACACGCTCAGTTCTGAGAGATAATTGTGTGTGAAAGCCGTCCTTCACCTAGCTTGTTGGGAACACAAAGTTTCTTTTCAGTTGCAAACTCCATTCCATACATTTATATTGGAGGTTCTAGCTCCAACTCGGTTTTACAGTGAAAACTGCAGGAACTTCAAACCGGCACTAGGAAACAGAATGAGAAAGCAGAGAAATAGTGTCTCCTGCAACCCGTTCCCTTGGTGCTAGATGAACGAACGTCTCTCCGTTGCTCAGTTCTGAGAGATAATTGTGTGTGAAAGCCGTCCTTCACCTAGCTTGTTGGGAACACAAAGTTTCTTTTCAGTAGCAAACTCCACTTCATACATATATATGGGGAGGTACTAGCTCCAACTCGGTTTTACAGTGAAAACTGCAGGAACTTCAAACCGGCACTAGGAAACAGAATGAGAAAGCAGAGAAAAAGTGTCTCCTGCAACCCGTTCCCTTGGTGCTAGATGAACGAACGTCTCTGTACACGCTCAGTTCTGAGAGATAATTGTGTCTGAAAGCCGTCCTTCACCTAGCTTGTTGGGAACACAAACTTTCTTTTCAGTTGCAAACTCCATTCCATTCATATATATGGGAAGGTACTAGCTCCAACTCGGTTTTACAGTGAAAACTGCAGGAACTTCAAACCGGCACTAGGAAACAGAATGAGAAAGCAGAGAAAAAGTGTCTCCTGCAACCCGTTCCCTTGGTGCTAGATGAATGAACGTCTCTCCACTTGCTCAGTTCTGAGAGATAAGTGTGTGTGAAAGCCGTCCTTCACCTAGCTATTTGGGAAAACAAAGTATCTTTTCAGTTCCAAACTCCATTCCATACATATATATGGGGAGTTACTAGCTCCAACTCGGTTTTACAGTGAAAACTGCAGGAACTTCAAACCGGCACTAGGAAACAGAATGAGAAAGCAGAGAAAAAGTGTCTCCTGTAACCCGTTCCCTTGGTGCTAGATGAACGAACGTCTCTGTACACGCTCACTTCTGAGAGATAATTGTGTGTGAAAGCCGTCCTTCACCTAGCTTGTTGGGAACACAAAGTTTCTTTTCAGTTGCAAACTCCATTCCATACATTTATATTGGAAGTTCTAGCTCCAACTCGGTTTTACAGTGAAAACTGCAGGAACTTCAAACCGGCACTAGGAAACAGAATGAGAAAGCAGAGAAAAAGTGTCTCCTGCAACCCGTTCCCTTGGTGCTAGATGAACGAACGTCTCTCCATTGCTCAGTTCTGAGAGATAATTGTGTGTGAAAGCCGTCCTTCACCTAGCTTGTTGGGAACACAAAGTTTCTTTTCAGTAGCAAACTCCACTTCATACATATATATGGGGAGGTACTAGCTCCAACTCGGTTTTACAGTGAAAACTGCAGGAACTTCAAACCGGCACTAGGAAACAGAATGAGAAAGCAGAGAAAAAGTGTCTCCTGCAACCCGTTCCCTTGGTGCTAGATGAACGAACGTCTCTGTACACGCTCAGTTCTGAGAGATAATTGTGTGTGAAAGCCGTCCTTCACCTAGCTTGTTGGGAACACAAAGTTTCTTTTCAGTTGCAAACTCCATTCCATTCATATATATGGGAAGGTACTAGCTCCAACTCGGTTTTACAGTGAAAACTGCAGGAACTTCAAACCGGCACTAGGAAACAGAATGAGAAAGCAGAGAAAAAGTGTCTCCTGCAACCCGTTCCCTTGGTGCTAGATGAATGAACGTCTCTCCACTTGCTCAGTTCTGAGAGATAAGTGTGTGTGAAAGCCGTCCTTCACCTAGCTATTTGGGAAAACAAAGTATCTTTTCAGTTCCAAACTCCATTCCATACATATATATGGGGAGTTACTAGCTCCAACTCGGTTTTACAGTGAAAACTGCAGGAACTTCAAATCGGCACTAGGAAACAGACTGAGATAGCAGAGAAAAAGTGTCTCCTGCAAACCGTTCCCTTGGTGCTAGATGAACGAACGTCTCTCCACTTGCTCAGTTCTGAGAGATAATTGTGTGTGAAAGCCGTCCTTCACCTAGCTTGTTGGGAACACAAAGTTTCTTTTCAGTAGCAAACTCCACTTCATACATATATATGGGGAGGTACTAGCTCCAACTCGGTTTTACAGTGAAAACTGCAGGAACTTCAAACCGGCACTAGGAAACAGAATGAGAAAGCAGAGAAAAAGTGTCTCCTGCAACCCGTTCCCTTGGTGCTAGATGAACGAACGTCTCTGTACACGCTCAGTTCTGAGAGATAATTGTGTGTGAAAGCCGTCCTTCACCTAGCTTGTTGGGAACACAAAGTTTCTTTTCAGTAGCAAACTCCACTTCATACATATATATGGGGAGGTACTAGCTCCAACTCGGTTTTACAGTGAAAACTGCAGGAACTTCAAACCGGCACTAGGAAACAGACTGAGAAAGCAGAGAAAAAGTGTCTCCTGCAACCCGTTCCCTTGGTGCTTGATGAACGAACGTCTCTCCAATTGCTCAGTTCTGAGAGATAATTGTGTGTGAAAGCCGTCCTTTACCTAGCTTGTTGGGAACACAAAGTTTCTTTTTAATAGCAACCTCCACTCCATACATATATATGGGGAGGTACTAGCTCCAACTCGGTTTTACAGTGAATACTGCAGGAACTTCAAACCGGCACTAGGAAACAGACTGAGAAAGCAGAGAAAAAGTGTCTCCTGCAACCCGTTCCCTTGGTGCTAGATGAATGAACGTCTCTGTACACGCTCAGTTCTGAGAGATAATTGTGTGTGAAAGCCGTCCTTCACCTAGCTTGTTGGGAACACAAAGTTTCTTTTCAGTAGCAAACTCCACTTCATACATATATATGGGGAGGTACTAGCTCCAACTCGGTTTTACAGTGAAAACTGCAGGAACTTCAAACCGGCACTAGGAAACAGAATGAGAAAGCAGAGAAAAAGTGTCTCCTGCAACCCGTTCCCTTGGTGCTAGATGAACGAACGTCTCTGTACACGCTCAGTTCTGAGAGATAATTGTGTGTGAAAGCCGTCCTTCACCTAGCTTGTTGGGAACACAAAGTTTCTTTTCAGTAGCAAACTCCACTTCATACATATATATGGGGAGGTACTAGCTCCAACTCGGTTTTACAGTGAAAACTGCAGGAACTTCAAACCGGCACTAGGAAACAGCCTGAGAAAGCAGAGAAAAAGTGTCTCCTGCAACCCGTTCCCTTGGTGCTTGATGAACGAACGTCTCTCCAATTGCTCAGTTCTGAGAGATAATTGTGTGTGAAAGCCGTCCTTTACCTAGTTTGTTGGGAACACAAAGTTTCTTTTTAATAGCAACCTCCACTCCATACATATATATGGGGAGGTACTAGCTCCAACTCGGTTTTACAGTGAATACTGCAGGAACTTCAAACCGGCACTAGGAAACAGACTGAGAAAGCAGAGAAAAAGTGTCTCCTGCAACCCGTTCCCTTGGTGCTAGATGAATGAACGTCTCTGTACACGCTCAGTTCTGAGAGATAATTGTGTGTGAAAGCCGTCCTTCACCTAGCTTGTTGGGAACACAAAGTTTCTTTTCAGTTGCAAACTCCATTCCATACATTTATATTGGAGGTACTAGCTCCAACTCGGTTTTACAGTGAAAACTGCAGGAACTTCAAATAGGCACAAGGAAACAGACTGGGAAACCAGAGTAAAAGTTTCCCCTGCAACCCGTTCCCTTGGTGCTACATGAACGAACGTCTCTGTACATGCTCAGTTCTGAGAGATAAGTGTGTGTGAAAGCCGTCCTTCACCTAGGTAGTTGGGAACACAAAGTATCTTTTCAGTTCCAAACTCCACTCCATGCATATATATGGGGAGTTACTAGCTCCAACTCGGTTTTACAGTGAAAACTTCAGGAACTTCAAACCGGCACTAGGAAAAAGACTGAGATAGCAGAGAAAAAGTGTCTCCTGCAACCCGTTCCCTTGGTGCTAGATGAACGAACGTCTTTCCACTTGCTCAGTTCTGAGAGATAATTGTGTGTGAAAGCCGTCCTTCACCTAGCTTCTTGGGAACACAAAGTTTCTTTTCAGTAGCAAACTCCACTTCATACATATATATGGGGAGGTACTAGCTCCAACTCGGTTTTACAGTGAAAACTGCAGGAACTTCAAATCGGCACTAGGAAACAGACTGAGATAGCAGAGAAAAAGTGTCTCCTGCAACCCGTTCCCTTGGTGCTAGATGAACGAACGTCTCTCCACTTGCTCAGTTCTGAGAGATAATTGTGTGTGAAAGCCGTCCTTCACCTAGCTTGTTGGGAACACAAAGTTTCTTTTCAGTAGCAAACTCCACTTCATACATATATATGGGGAGGTACTAGCTCCAACTCGGTTTTACAGTGAAAACTGCAGGAACTTCAAACCGGCACTAGGAAACAGAATGAGAAAGCAGAGAAAAAGTGTCTCCTGCAACCCGTTCCCTTGGTGCTAGATGAACGAACGTCTCTGTACACGCTCAGTTCTGAGAGATAATTGTGTGTGAAAGCCGTCCTTCACCTAGCTTGTTGGGAACACAAAGTTTCTTTTCAGTAGCAAACTCCACTTCATACATATATATGGGGAGGTACTAGCTCCAACTCGGTTTTACAGTGAAAACTGCAGGAACTTCAAACCGGCACTAGGAAACAGACTGAGAAAGCAGAGAAAAAGTGTCTCCTGCAACCCGTTCCCTTGGTGCTTGATGAACGAACGTCTCCAATTGCTCAGTTCTGAGAGATAATTGTGTGTGAAAGCCGTCCTTTACCTAGCTTGTTGGGAACACAAAGTTTCTTTTTAATAGCAACCTCCACTCCATACATATATATGGGGAGGTACTAGCTCCAACTCGGTTTTACAGTGAATACTGCAGGAACTTCAAACCGGCACTAGGAAACAGAATGAGAAAGCAGAGAAAAAGTGTCTCCTGCAACCCGTTCCCTTGGTGCTAGATGAACGAACGTCTCTGTACACGCTCAGTTCTGAGAGATAATTGTGTGTGAAAGCCGTCCTTCACCTAGCTTGTTGGGAACACAAAGTTTCTTTTCAGTAGCAAACTCCACTTCATACATATATATGGGGAGGTACTAGCTCCAACTCGGTTTTACAGTGAAAACTGCAGGAACTTCAAACCGGCACTAGGAAACAGCCTGAGAAAGCAGAGAAAAAGTGTCTCCTGCAACCCGTTCCCTTGGTGCTTGATGAACGAACGTCTCTCCAATTGCTCAGTTCTGAGAGATAATTGTGTGTGAAAGCCGTCCTTTACCTAGTTTGTTGGGAACACAAAGTTTCTTTTTAATAGCAACCTCCACTCCATACATATATATGGGGAGGTACTAGCTCCAACTCGGTTTTACAGTGAATACTGCAGGAACTTCAAACCGGCACTAGGAAACAGACTGAGAAAGCAGAGAAAAAGTGTCTCCTGCAACCCGTTCCCTTGGTGCTAGATGAATGAACGTCTCTGTACACGCTCAGTTCTGAGAGATAATTGTGTGTGAAAGCCGTCCTTCACCTAGCTTGTTGGGAACACAAAGTTTCTTTTCAGTTGCAAACTCCATTCCATACATTTATATTGGAGGTACTAGCTCCAACTCGGTTTTACAGTGAAAACTGCAGGAACTTCAAATAGGCACAAGGAAACAGACTGGGAAACCAGAGTAAAAGTTTCCCCTGCAACCCGTTCCCTTGGTGCTACATGAACGAACGTCTCTGTACATGCTCAGTTCTGAGAGATAAGTGTGTGTGAAAGCCGTCCTTCACCTAGGTAGTTGGGAACACAAAGTATCTTTTCAGTTCCAAACTCCACTCCATGCATATATATGGGGAGTTACTAGCTCCAACTCGGTTTTACAGTGAAAACTTCAGGAACTTCAAACCGGCACTAGGAAACAGACTGAGATAGCAGAGAAAAAGTGTCTCCTGCAACCCGTTCCCTTGGTGCTAGATGAACGAACGTCTCTCCACTTGCTCAGTTCTGAGAGATAATTGTGTGTGAAAGCCGTCCTTCACCTAGCTTCTTGGGAACACAAAGTTTCTTTTCAGTAGCAAACTCCACTTCATACATATATATGGGGAGGTACTAGCTCCAACTCGGTTTTACAGTGAAAACTGCAGGAACTTCAAACCGGCACTAGGAAACAGACTGAGAAAGCAGAGAAAAAGTGTCTCCTGCAACCCGTTCCCTTGGTGCTAGATGAACGAACGTCTCTGTACACGCTCAGTTCTGAGAGATAATTGTGTGTGAAAGCCGTCCTTCACTTAGCTTGTTGGGAACACAAAGTTTCTTTTCAGTTGCAAACTCCATTCCTTACATATATATGGGGAGGTACTAGCTCCAACTCGGTTTTACAGTGAAAACTGCAGGAACTTCAAACCGGCACTAGGAAACAGACTGAGAAAGCAGAGAAAAAGTGTCTCCTGCAACCCGTTCCCTTGGTGCTAGATGAACGAACGTCTCTGTACACGCTCAGTTCTGAGAGATAATTGTGTGTGAAAGCCGTCCTTCACCTAGCTTGTTGGGAACACAAAGTTTCTTTTCAGTAGCAAACTCCACTTCATACATATATATGGGGAGGTTCTAGCTCCAACTCGGTTTTACAGTGAAAACTGCAGGAACTTCAAACCGGCACTAGGAAACAGACTGAGAAAGCAGAGAAAAAGTGTCTACTGCAACCAGTTCCCTTGGTGCTAGATGAACGAACGTCTCTGTACACGTTCAGTTCTGAAAGATAATTGTGTGTGAAAGCCGTCCTTCACCTAGCTTGTTGGGAACACAAAGTTTCTTTTCAGTTGCAAACTCCATTCCATACATTTATATTGGAGGTATTAGCTCCAACTCGGTTTTACAGTGAAAACTGCAGGAACTTCAAATAGGCACTAGGAAACAGACTGGGAAACCAGAGTAAAAGTTTCTCCTGCAACCCGTTCCCTTGGTGCTAGATGAACGAACGTCTCTCCACTTGCTCAGGTCTGAGAGATAATTGTGTGTGAAAGCCGTCCTTCACCTAGCTTGTTGGGAACACAAAGTTTCTTTTCAGTAGCAAACTCCACTTCATACATATATATGGGGACGTACTAGCTCCAACTCGGTTTTACAGTGAAAACTGCAGGAACTTCAAACCGGCACTAGGAAACAGAATGAGAAAGCAGAGAAAAAGTGTCTCCTGCAACCCGTTCCCTTGATGCTAGATGAACGAACGTCTCTGTACACGCTCAGTTCTGAGAGATAATTGTGTGTGAAAGCCTTCCTTCACCTAGCTTGTTGGGAACACAAAGTTTCTTTTCAGTTGCAAACTCCATTCCATACATTTATATTGGAGGTACTAGCTCCAACTCGGTTTTACAGTGAAAACTGCAGGAATTTCAAACCGGCACTAGGAAACAGACTGAGATAGCAGAGAAAAAGTGTCTCCTGCAACCCGTTCCCTTGGTGCTAGATGAACGAACGTCTCTCCACTTGCTCAGTTCTGAGAGATAATTGTGTGTGAAAGCCGTCCTTCACCTAGCTTGTTGGGAACACAAAGTTTCTTTTCAGTAGCAAACTCCACTTCATACATATATATGGGGAGGTACTAGCTCCAACTCGGTTTTACAGTGAAAACTGCAGGAACTTCAAACCGGCACTAGGAAACAGAATGAGAAAGCAGAGAAAAAGTGTCTCCTGCAACCCGTTCCCTTGGTGCTAGATGAACGAACGTCTCTGTACACGCTCAGTTCTGAGAGATAATTGTGTGTGAAAGCCGTCCTTCACCTAGCTTGTTGGGAACACAAAGTTTCTTTTCAGTAGCAAACTCCACTTCATACATATATATGGGGAGGTACTAGCTCCAACTCGGTTTTACAGTGAAAACTGCAGGAACTTCAAACCGGCACTAGGAAACAGACTGAGAAAGCAGAGAAAAAGTGTCTCCTGCAACCCGTTCCCTTGGTGCTTGATGAACGAACGTCTCTCCAATTGCTCAGTTCTGAGAGATAATTGTGTGTGAAAGCCGTCCTTTACCTAGTTTGTTGGGAACACAAAGTTTCTTTTTAATAGCAACCTCCACTCCATACATATATATGGGGAGGTACTAGCTCCAACTCGGTTTTACAGTGAATACTGCAGGAACTTCAAACCGGCACTAGGAAACAGACTGAGAAAGCAGAGAAAAAGTGTCTCCTGCAACCCGTTCCCTTGGTGCTAGATGAATGAACGTCTCTGTACACGCTCAGTTCTGAGAGATAATTCTGTGTGAAAGCCGTCCTTCACCTAGCTTGTTGGGAACACAAAGTTTCTTTTCAGTTGCAAACTCCATTCCATACATTTATATTGGAGGTACTAGCTCCAACTCGGTTTTACAGTGAAAACTGCAGGAACTTCAAATAGGCACAAGGAAACAGACTGGGAAACCAGAGTAAAAGTTTCCCTGCAACCCGTTCCCTTGGTGCTACATGAACGAACGTCTCTGTACATGCTCAGTTCTGAGAGATAAGTGTGTGTGAAAGCCGTCCTTCACCTAGGTAGTTGGGAACACAAAGTATCTTTTCAGTTCCAAACTCCACTCCATGCATATATATGGGGAGTTACTAGCTCCAACTCGGTTTTACAGTGAAAACTTCAGGAACTTCAAACCGGCACTAGGAAACAGACTGAGATAGCAGAGAAAAAGTGTCTCCTGCAACCCGTTCCCTTGGTGCTAGATGAACGAACGTCTCTCCACTTGCTCAGTTCTGAGAGATAATTGTGTGTGAAAGCCGTCCTTCACCTAGCTTCTTGGGAACACAAAGTTTCTTTTCAGTAGCAAACTCCACTTCATACATATATATGGGGAGGTACTAGCTCCAACTCGGTTTTACAGTGAAAACTGCAGGAACTTCAAACCGGCACTAGGAAACAGACTGAGAAAGCAGAGAAAAAGTGTCTCCTGCAACCCGTTCCCTTGGTGCTAGATGAACGAACGTCTCTGTACACGCTCAGTTCTGAGAGATAATTGTGTGTGAAAGCCGTCCTTCACTTAGCTTGTTGGGAACACAAAGTTTCTTTTCAGTTGCAAACTCCATTCCTTACATATATATGGGGAGGTACTAGCTCCAACTCGGTTTTACAGTGAAAACTGCAGGAACTTCAAACCGGCACTAGGAAACAGACTGAGAAAGCAGAGAAAAAGTGTCTCCTGCAACCCGTTCCCTTGGTGCTAGATGAACGAACGTCTCTGTACACGCTCAGTTCTGAGAGATAATTGTGTGTGAAAGCCGTCCTTCACCTAGCTTGTTGGGAACACAAAGTTTCTTTTCAGTAGCAAACTCCACTTCATACATATATATGGGGAGGTTCTAGCTCCAACTCGGTTTTACAGTGAAAACTGCAGGAACTTCAAACCGGCACTAGGAAACAGACTGAGAAAGCAGAGAAAAAGTGTCTACTGCAACCAGTTCCCTTGGTGCTAGATGAACGATCGTCTCTGTACACGTTCAGTTCTGAGAGATAATTGTGTGTGAAAGCCGTCCTTCACCTACCTTGTTGGGAACACAAAGTTTCTTTTCAGTTGCAAACTCCATTCCATACATTTATATTGGAGGTATTAGCTCCAACTCGGTTTTACAGTGAAAACTGCAGGAACTTCAAATAGGCACTAGGAAACAGACTGGGAAACCAGAGTAAAAGTTTCTCCTGCAACCCGTTCCCTTGGTGCTAGATGAACGAACGTCTCTCCACTTGCTCAGTTCTGAGAGATAATTGTGTGTGAAAGCCGTCCTTCACCTAGCTTGTTGGGAACACAAAGTTTCTTTTCAGTAGCAAACTCCACTTCATACATATATATGGGGACGTACTAGCTCCAACTCGGTTTTACAGTGAAAACTGCAGGAACTTCAAACCGGCACTAGGAAACAGACTGAGAAAGCATAGAAAAAGTGTCTCCTGCAACCCGTTCCCTTGGTGCTTGATGAACGAACGTCTCTCCAATTGCTCAGTTCTGAGAGATAATTGTGTGTGAAAGCCGTCCTTTACCTAGCTTGTTGGGAACACAAAGTTTCTTTTTAATAGCAACCTCCACTCCATACATATATATGGGGAGGTACTAGCTCCAACTCGGTTTTACAGTGAATACTGCAGGAACTTCAAACCGGCACTAGGAAACAGACTGAGAATGCAGAGAAAAAGTGTCTCCTGCAACCCGTTCCCTTGGTGCTAGATGAATGAACGTCTCTGTACACGCTCAGTTCTGAGAGATAATTGTGTGTGAAAGCCGTCCTTCACCTAGCTTGTTGGGAACACAAAGTTTCTTTTCAGTAGCAAACTCCACTTCATACATATATATGGGGAGGTACTAGCTCCAACTCGGTTTTACAGTGAAAACTGCAGGAACTTCTAACCGGCACTAGGAAACAGAATGAGAAAGCAGAGAAAAAGTGTCTCCTGCAACCCGTTCCCTTGGTGCTAGATGAACGAACGTCTCTGTACACGCTCAGTTCTGAGAGATAATTGTGTGTGAAAGCCGTCCTTCACCTAGCTTGTTGGGAACACAAAGTTTCTTTTCAGTAGCAAACTCCACTTCATACATATATATGGGGAGGTACTAGCTCCAACTCGGTTTTACAGTGAAAACTGCAGGAACTTCAAACCGGCACTAGGAAACAGCCTGAGAAAGCAGAGAAAAAGTGTCTCCTGCAACCCGTTCCCTTGGTGCTTGATGAACGAACGTCTCTCCAATTGCTCAGTTCTGAGAGATAATTGTGTGTGAAAGCCGTCCTTTACCTAGTTTGTTGGGAACACAAAGTTTCTTTTTAATAGCAACCTCCACTCCATACATATATATGGGGAGGTACTAGCTCCAACTCGGTTTTACAGTGAATACTGCAGGAACTTCAAACCGGCACTAGGAAACAGACTGAGAAAGCAGAGAAAAAGTGTCTCCTGCAACCCGTTCCCTTGGTGCTAGATGAATGAACGTCTCTGTACACGCTCAGTTCTGAGAGATAATTGTGTGTGAAAGCCGTCCTTCACCTAGCTTGTTGGGAACACAAAGTTTCTTTTCAGTTGCAAACTCCATTCCATACATTTATATTGGAGGTACTAGCTCCAACTCGGTTTTACAGTGAAAACTGCAGGAACTTCAAATAGGCACAAGGAAACAGACTGGGAAACCAGAGTAAAAGTTTCCCCTGCAACCCGTTCCCTTGGTGCTACATGAACGAACGTCTCTGTACATGCTCAGTTCTGAGAGATAAGTGTGTGTGAAAGCCGTCCTTCACCTAGGTAGTTGGGAACACAAAGTATCTTTTCAGTTCCAAACTCCACTCCATGCATATATATGGGGAGTTACTAGCTCCAACTCGGTTTTACAGTGAAAACTTCAGGAACTTCAAACCGGCACTAGGAAAAAGACTGAGATAGCAGAGAAAAAGTGTCTCCTGCAACCCGTTCCCTTGGTGCTAGATGAACGAACGTCTTTCCACTTGCTCAGTTCTGAGAGATAATTGTGTGTGAAAGCCGTCCTTCACCTAGCTTCTTGGGAACACAAAGTTTCTTTTCAGTAGCAAACTCCACTTCATACATATATATGGGGAGGTACTAGCTCCAACTCGGTTTTACAGTGAAAACTGCAGGAACTTCAAATCGGCACTAGGAAACAGACTGAGATAGCAGAGAAAAAGTGTCTCCTGCAACCCGTTCCCTTGGTGCTAGATGAACGAACGTCTCTCCACTTGCTCAGTTCTGAGAGATAATTGTGTGTGAAAGCCGTCCTTCACCTAGCTTGTTGGGAACACAAAGTTTCTTTTCAGTAGCAAACTCCACTTCATACATATATATGGGGAGGTACTAGCTCCAACTCGGTTTTACAGTGAAAACTGCAGGAACTTCAAACCGGCACTAGGAAACAGAATGAGAAAGCAGAGAAAAAGTGTCTCCTGCAACCCGTTCCCTTGGTGCTAGATGAACGAACGTCTCTGTACACGCTCAGTTCTGAGAGATAATTGTGTGTGAAAGCCGTCCTTCACCTAGCTTGTTGGGAACACAAAGTTTCTTTTCAGTAGCAAACTCCACTTCATACATATATATGGGGAGGTACTAGCTCCAACTCGGTTTTACAGTGAAAACTGCAGGAACTTCAAACCGGCACTAGGAAACAGACTGAGAAAGCAGAGAAAAAGTGTCTCCTGCAACCCGTTCCCTTGGTGCTTGATGAACGAACGTCTCTCCAATGGCTCAGTTCTGAGAGATAATTGTGTGTGAAAGCCGTCCTTTACCTAGCTTGTTGGGAACACAAAGTTTCTTTTTAATAGCAACCTCCACTCCATACATATATATGGGGAGGTACTAGCTCCAACTCGGTTTTACAGTGAATACTGCAGGAACTTCAAACCGGCACTAGGAAACAGACTGAGAAAGCAGAGAAAAAGTGTCTCCTGCAACCCGTTCCCTTGGTGCTAGATGAATGAACGTCTCTGTACACGCTCAGTTCTGAGAGATAATTGTGTGTGAAAGCCGTCCTTCACCTAGCTTGTTGGGAACACAAAGTTTCTTTTCAGTAGCAAACTCCACTTCATACATATATATGGGGAGGTACTAGCTCCAACTCGGTTTTACAGTGAAAACTGCAGGAACTTCAAACCGGCACTAGGAAACAGAATGAGAAAGCAGAGAAAAAGTGTCTCCTGCAACCCGTTCCCTTGGTGCTAGATGAACGAACGTCTCTGTACACGCTCAGTTCTGAGAGATAATTGTGTGTGAAAGCCGTCCTTCACCTAGCTTGTTGGGAACACAAAGTTTCTTTTCAGTAGCAAACTCCACTTCATACATATATATGGGGAGGTACTAGCTCCAACTCGGTTTTACAGTGAAAACTGCAGGAACTTCAAACCGGCACTAGGAAACAGCCTGAGAAAGCAGAGAAAAAGTGTCTCCTGCAACCCGTTCCCTTGGTGCTTGATGAACGAACGTCTCTCCAATTGCTCAGTTCTGAGAGATAATTGTGTGTGAAAGCCGTCCTTTACCTAGTTTGTTGGGAACACAAAGTTTCTTTTTAATAGCAACCTCCACTCCATACATATATATGGGGAGGTACTAGCTCCAACTCGGTTTTACAGTGAATACTGCAGGAACTTCAAACCGGCACTAGGAAACAGACTGAGAAAGCAGAGAAAAAGTGTCTCCTGCAACCCGTTCCCTTGGTGCTAGATGAACGAACGTCTCTCCACTTGCTCAGTTCTGAGAGATAATTGTGTGTGAAAGCCGTCCTTCACCTAGGTAGTTGGGAACACAAAGTATCTTTTCAGTTCCAAACTCCACTCCATGCATATATATGGGGAGTTACTAGCTCCAACTCGGTTTTACAGTGAAAACTTCAGGAACTTCAAACCGGCACTAGGAAACAGACTGAGATAGCAGAGAAAAAGTGTCTCCTGCAACCCGTTCCCTTGGTGCTAGATGAACGAACGTCTCTCCACTTGCTCAGGTCTGAGAGATAATTGTGTGTGAAAGCCGTCCTTCACCTAGCTTGTTGGGAACACAAAGTTTCTTTTCAGTAGCAAACTCCACTTCATACATATATATGGGGACGTACTAGCTCCAACTCGGTTTTACAGTGAAAACTGCAGGAACTTCAAACCGGCACTAGGAAACAGAATGAGAAAGCAGAGAAAAAGTGTCTCCTGCAACCCGTTCCCTTGATGCTAGATGAACGAACGTCTCTGTACACGCTCAGTTCTGAGAGATAATTGTGTGTGAAAGCCTTCCTTCACCTAGCTTGTTGGGAACACAAAGTTTCTTTTCAGTTGCAAACTCCATTCCATACATTTATATTGGAGGTACTAGCTCCAACTCGGTTTTACAGTGAAAACTGCAGGAACTTCAAACCGGCACTAGGAAACAGACTGAGATAGCAGAGAAAAAGTGTCTCCTGCAACCCGTTCCCTTGGTGCTAGATGAACGAACGTCTCTCCACTTGCTCAGTTCTGAGAGATAATTGTGTGTGAAAGCCGTCCTTCACCTAGCTTGTTGGGAACACAAAGTTTCTTTTCAGTAGCAAACTCCACTTCATACATATATATGGGGAGGTACTAGCTCCAACTCGGTTTTACAGTGAAAACTGCAGGAAATTCAAACCGGCACTAGGAAACAGAATGAGAAAGCAGAGAAAAAGTGTCTCCTGCAACCCGTTCCCTTGGTGCTAGATGAACGAACGTCTCTGTACACGCTCAGTTCTGAGAGATAATTGTGTGTGAAAGCCGTCCTTCACCTAGCTTGTTGGGAACACAAAGTTTCTTTTCAGTAGCAAACTCCACTTCATACATATATATGGGGAGGTACTAGCTCCAACTCGGTTTTACAGTGAAAACTGCAGGAACTTCAAACCGGCACTAGGAAACAGACTGAGAAAGCAGAGAAAAAGTGTCTCCTGCAACCCGTTCCCTTGGTGCTTGATGAACGAACGTCTCTCCAATTGCTCAGTTCTGAGAGATAATTGTGTGTGAAAGCCGTCCTTTACCTAGTTTGTTGGGAACACAAAGTTTCTTTTTAATAGCAACCTCCACTCCATACATATATATGGGGAGGTACTAGCTCCAACTCGGTTTTACAGTGAATACTGCAGGAACTTCAAACCGGCACTAGGAAACAGACTGAGAAAGCAGAGAAAAAGTGTCTCCTGCAACCCGTTCCCTTGGTGCTAGATGAATGAACGTCTCTGTACACGCTCAGTTCTGAGAGATAATTCTGTGTGAAAGCCGTCCTTCACCTAGCTTGCTGGGAACACAAAGTTTCTTTTCAGTTGCAAACTCCATTCCATACATTTATATTGGAGGTACTAGCTCCAACTCGGTTTTACAGTGAAAACTGCAGGAACTTCAAATAGGCACAAGGAAACAGACTGGGAAACCAGAGTAAAAGTTTCCCTGCAACCCGTTCCCTTGGTGCTACATGAACGAACGTCTCTGTACATGCTCAGTTCTGAGAGATAAGTGTGTGTGAAAGCCGTCCTTCACCTAGGTAGTTGGGAACACAAAGTATCTTTTCAGTTCCAAACTCCACTCCATGCATATATATGGGGAGTTACTAGCTCCAACTCGGTTTTACAGTGAAAACTTCAGGAACTTCAAACCGGCACTAGGAAACAGACTGAGATAGCAGAGAAAAAGTGTCTCCTGCAACCCGTTCCCTTGGTGCTAGATGAACGAACGTCTCTCCACTTGCTCAGTTCTGAGAGATAATTGTGTGTGAAAGCCGTCCTTCACCTAGCTTCTTGGGAACACAAAGTTTCTTTTCAGTAGCAAACTCCACTTCATACATATATATGGGGAGGTACTAGCTCCAACTCGGTTTTACAGTGAAAACTGCAGGAACTTCAAACCGGCACTAGGAAACAGACTGAGAAAGCAGAGAAAAAGTGTCTCCTGCAACCCGTTCCCTTGGTGCTAGATGAACGAACGTCTCTGTACACGCTCAGTTCTGAGAGATAATTGTGTGTGAAAGCCGTCCTTCACTTAGCTTGTTGGGAACACAAAGTTTCTTTTCAGTTGCAAACTCCATTCCTTACATATATATGGGGAGGTACTAGCTCCAACTCGGTTTTACAGTGAAAACTGCAGGAACTTCAAACCGGCACTAGGAAACAGACTGAGAAAGCAGAGAAAAAGTGTCTCCTGCAACCCGTTCCCTTGGTGCTAGATGAACGAACGTCTCTGTACACGCTCAGTTCTGAGAGATAATTGTGTGTGAAAGCCGTCCTTCACCTAGCTTGTTGGGAACACAAAGTTTCTTTTCAGTAGCAAACTCCACTTCATACATATATATGGGGAGGTTCTAGCTCCAACTCGGTTTTACAGTGAAAACTGCAGGAACTTCAAACCGGCACTAGGAAACAGACTGAGAAAGCAGAGAAAAAGTGTCTACTGCAACCAGTTCCCTTGGTGCTAGATGAACGAACGTCTCTGTACACGTTCAGTTCTGAGAGATAATTGTGTGTGAAAGCCGTCCTTCACCTAGCTTGTTGGGAACACAAAGTTTCTTTTCAGTTGCAAACTCCATTCCATACATTTATATTGGAGGTATTAGCTCCAACTCGGTTTTACAGTGAAAACTGCAGGAACTTCAAATAGGCACTAGGAAACAGACTGGGAAACCAGAGTAAAAGTTTCTCCTGCAACCCGTTCCCTTGGTGCTAGATGAACGAACGTCTCTCCACTTGCTCAGTTCTGAGAGATAATTGTGTGTGAAAGCCGTCCTTCACCTAGCTTGTTGGGAACACAAAGTTTCTTTTCAGTAGCAAACTCCACTTCATACATATATATGGGGACGTACTAGCTCCAACTCGGTTTTACAGTGAAAACTGCAGGAACTTCAAACCGGCACTAGGAAACAGAATGAGAAAGCAGAGAAAAAGTGTCTCCTGCAACCCGTTCCCTTGGTGCTAGATGAACGAACGTCTCTGTACACGCTCAGTTCTGAGAGATAATTGTGTGTGAAAGCCGTCCTTCACCTAGCTTGTTGGGAACACAAAGTTTCTTTTCAGTTGCAAACTCCATTCCATACATTTATATTGGAGGAACTAGCTCCAACTCGGTTTTACAGTGAAAACTGCAGGAACTTCAAACCGGCACGAGGAAACAGACTGAGATAGCAGAGAAAAAGTGTCTCCTGCAACCCGTTCCCTTGGTGCTAGATGAACGAACGTCTCTCCACTTGCTCAGTTCTGAGAGATAATTGTGTGTGAAAGCCGTCCTTCACCTAGCTTGTTGGGAACACAAAGTTTCTTTTCAGTAGCAAACTCCACTTCATACATATATATGGGGAGGTACTAGCTCCAACTCGGTTTTACAGTGAAAACTGCAGGAACTTCAAACCGGCACTAGGAAACAGAATGAGAAAGCAGAGAAAAAGTGTCTCCTGCAACCCGTTCCCTTGGTGCTAGATGAACGAACGTCTCTGTACACGCTCAGTTCTGAGAGATAATTGTGTGTGAAAGCCGTCCTTCACCTAGCTTGTTGGGAACACAAAGTTTCTTTTCAGTAGCAAACTCCACTTCATACATATATATGGGGAGGTACTAGCTCCAACTCGGTTTTACAGTGAAAACTGCAGGAACTTCAAACCGGCACTAGGAAACAGACTGAGAAAGCAGAGAAAAAGTGTCTCCTGCAACCCGTTCCCTTGGTGCTTGATGAACGAACGTCTCTCCAATTGCTCAGTTCTGAGAGATAATTGTGTGTGAAAGCCGTCCTTTACCTAGTTTGTTGGGAACACAAAGTTTCTTTTTAATAGCAACCTCCACTCCATACATATATATGGGGAGGTACTAGCTCCAACTCGGTTTTACAGTGAATACTGCAGGAACTTCAAACCGGCACTAGGAAACAGACTGAGAAAGCAGAGAAAAAGTGTCTCCTGCAACCCGTTCCCTTGGTGCTAGATGAATGAACGTCTCTCTACACGCTCAGTTCTGAGAGATAATTGTGTGTGAAAGCCGTCCTTCACCTAGCTTGTTGGGAACACAAAGTTTCTTTTCAGTTGCAAACTCCATTCCATACATTTATATTGGAGGTACTAGCTCCAACTCGGTTTTACAGTGAAAACTGCAGGAACTTCAAATAGGCAAAGGAAACAGACTGGGAAACCAGAGTAAAAGTTTCCCCTGCAACCCGTTCCCTTGGTGCTACATGAACGAACGTCTCTGTACACGCTCAGTTCTGAGAGATAATTGTGTGTGAAAGCCGTCCTTCACCTAGCTTGTTGGGAACACAAAGTTTCTTTTCAGTAGCAAACTCCACTTCATACATATATATGGGGAGGTTCTAGCTCCAACTCGGTTTTACAGTGAAAACTGCAGGAACTTCAAACCGGCACTAGGAAACAGACTGAGAAAGCAGAGAAAAAGTGTCTACTGCAACCAGTTCCATTGGTGCTAGATGAACGAACGTCTCTGTACACGTTCAGTTCTGAGAGATAATTGTGTGTGAAAGCCGTCCTTCACCTAGCTTGTTGGGAACACAAAGTTTCTTTTCAGTTGCAAACTCCATTCCATACATTTATATTGGAGGTATTAGCTCCAACTCGGTTTTACAGTGAAAACTGCAGGAACTTCAAATAGGCACTAGGAAACAGACTGGGAAACCAGAGTAAAAGTTTCTCCTGCAACCCGTTCCCTTGGTGCTAGATGAACGAACGTCTCTCCACTTGCTCAGTTCTGAGAGATAATTGTGTGTGAAAGCCGTCCTTCACCTAGCTTGTTGGGAACACAAAGTTTCTTTTCAGTAGCAAACTCCACTTCATACATATATATGGGGACGTACTAGCTCCAACTCGGTTTTACAGTGAAAACTGCAGGAACTTCAAACCGGCACTAGGAAACAGAATGAGAAAGCAGAGAAAAAGTGTCTCCTGCAACCCGTTCCCTTGATGCTAGATGAACGAACGTCTCTGTACACGCTCAGTTCTGAGAGATAATTGTGTGTGAAAGCCGTCCTTCACCTAGCTTGTTGGGAACACAAAGTTTCTTTTCAGTTGCAAACTCCATTCCATACATTTATATTGGAGGTACTAGCTCCAACTCGGTTTTACAGTGAAAACTGCAGGAACTTCAAACCGGCACGAGGAAACAGACTGAGATAGCAGAGAAAAAGTGTCTCCTGCAACCCGTTCCCTTGGTGCTAGATGAACGAACGTCTCTCCACTTGCTCAGTTCTGAGAGATAATTGTGTGTGAAAGCCGTCCTTCACCTAGCTTGTTGGGAACACAAAGTTTCTTTTCAGTAGCAAACTCCACTTCATACATATATATGGGGAGGTACTAGCTCCAACTCGGTTTTACAGTGAAAACTGCAGGAACTTCAAACCGGCACTAGGAAACAGAATGAGAAAGCAGAGAAAAAGTGTCTCCTGCAACCCGTTCCCTTGGTGCTAGATGAACGAACGTCTCTGTACACGCTCAGTTCTGAGAGATAATTGTGTGTGAAAGCCGTCCTTCACCTAGCTTGTTGGGAACACAAAGTTTCTTTTCAGTAGCAAACTCCACTTCATACATATATATGGGGAGGTACTAGCTCCAACTCGGTTTTACAGTGAAAACTGCAGGAACTTCAAACCGGCACTAGGAAACAGACTGAGAAAGCAGAGAAAAAGTGTCTCCTGCAACCCGTTCCCTTGGTGCTTGATGAACGAACGTCTCTCCAATTGCTCAGTTCTGAGAGATAATTGTGTGTGAAAGCCGTCCTTTACCTAGTTTGTTGGGAACACAAAGTTTCTTTTTAATAGCAACCTCCACTCCATACATATATATGGGGAGGTACTAGCTCCAACTCGGTTTTACAGTGAATACTGCAGGAACTTCAAACCGGCACTAGGAAACAGACTGAGAAAGCAGAGAAAAAGTGTCTCCTGCAACCCGTTCCCTTGGTGCTAGATGAATGAACGTCTCTCTACACGCTCAGTTCTGAGAGATAATTGTGTGTGAAAGCCGTCCTTCACCTAGCTTGTTGGGAACACAAAGTTTCTTTTCAGTTGCAAACTCCATTCCATACATTTATATTGGAGGTACTAGCTCCAACTCGGTTTTACAGTGAAAACTGCAGGAACTTCAAATAGGCAAAGGAAACAGACTGGGAAACCAGAGTAAAAGTTTCCCCTGCAACCCGTTCCCTTGGTGCTACATGAACGAACGTCTCTGTACATGCTCAGTTCTGAGAGATAAGTGTGTGTGAAAGCCGTCCTTCACCTAGGTAGTTGGGAACACAAAGTATCTTTTCAGTTCCAAACTCCACTCCATGCATATATATGGGGAGTTACTAGCTCCAACTCGGTTTTACAGTGAAAACTTCAGGAACTTCAAACCGGCACTAGGAAACAGACTGAGATAGCAGAGAAAAAGTGTCTCCTGCAACCCGTTCCCTTGGTGCTAGATGAACGAACGTCTCTGTACACGCTCAGTTCTGAGAGATAATTGTGTGTGAAAGCCGTCCTTCACCTAGCTTCTTGGGAACACAAAGTTTCTTTTCAGTAGCAAACTCCACTTCATACATATATATGGGGAGGTTCTAGCTCCAACTCGGTTTTACAGTGAAAACTGCAGGAACTTCAAACCGGCACTAGGAAACAGACTGAGAAAGCAGAGAAAAAGTGTCTACTGCAACCAGTTCCCTTGGTGCTAGATGAACGAACGTCTCTGTACACGTTCAGTTCTGAGAGATAATTGTGTGTGAAAGCCGTCCTTCACCTAGCTTGTTGGGAACACAAAGTTTCTTTTCAGTTGCAAACTCCATTCCATACATTTATATTGGAGGTATTAGCTCCAACTCGGTTTTACAGTGAAAACTGCAGGAACTTCAAACCGGCACGAGGAAACAGACTGAGATAGCAGAGAAAAAGTGTCTCCTGCAACCCGTTCCCTTGGTGCTAGATGAACGAACGTCTCTCCACTTGCTCAGTTCTGAGAGATAATTGTGTGTGAAAGCCGTCCTTCACCTAGCTTGTTGGGAACACAAAGTTTCTTTTCAGTAGCAAACTCCACTTCATACATATATATGGGGAGGTACTAGCTCCAACTCGGTTTTACAGTGAAAACTGCAGGAACTTCAAACCGGCACTAGGAAACAGACTGAGAAAGCAGAGAAAAAGTGTCTCCTGCAACCCGTTCCCTTGGTGCTAGATGAACGAACGTCTCTGTACACGCTCAGTTCTGAGAGATAATTGTGTGTGAAAGCCGTCCTTCACCTAGCTTGTTGGGAACACAAAGTTTCTTTTAAGTAGCAAACTCCACTTCATACATATATATGGGGAGGTACTAGCTCCAACTCGGTTTTACAGTGAAAACTGCAGGAACTTCAAACCGGCACTAGGAAACAGACTGAGAAAGCAGAGAAAAAGTGTCTCCTGCAACCCGTTCCCTTGGTGCTTGATGAACGAACGTCTCTCCAATTGCTCAGTTCTGAGAGATAATTGTGTGTGAAAGCCGTCCTTTACCTAGTTTGTTGGGAACACAAAGTTTCTTTTTAATAGCAACCTCCACTCCATACATATATATGGGGAGGTACTAGCTCCAACTCGGTTTTACAGTGAATACTGCAGGAACTTCAAACCGGCACTAGGAAACAGACTGAGAAAGCAGAGAAAAAGTGTCTCCTGCAACCCGTTCCCTTGGTGCTAGATGAATGAACGTCTCTGTACACGCTCAGTTCTGAGAGATAATTGTGTGTGAAAGCCGTCCTTCACCTAGCTTGTTGGGAACACAAAGTTTCTTTTCAGTTGCAAACTCCATTCCATACATTTATATTGGAGGTACTAGCTCCAACTCGGTTTTACAGTGAAAACTGCAGGAACTTCAAATAGGCACAAGGAAACAGACTGGGAAACCAGAGTAAAAGTTTCCCTGCAACCCGTTCCCTTGGTGCTACATGAACGAACGTCTCTGTACATGCTCAGTTCTGAGAGATAAGTGTGTGTGAAAGCCGTCCTTCACCTAGGTAGTTGGGAACACAAAGTATCTTTTCAGTTCCAAACTCCACTCCATGCATATATATGGGGAGTTACTAGCTCCAACTCGGTTTTACAGTGAAAACTTCAGGAACTTCAAACCGGCACTAGGAAACAGACTGAGATAGCAGAGAAAAAGTGTCTCCTGCAACCCGTTCCCTTGGTGCTAGATGAACGAACGTCTCTCCACTTGCTCAGTTCTGAGAGATAATTGTGTGTGAAAGCCGTCCTTCACCTAGCTTCTTGGGAACACAAAGTTTCTTTTCAGTAGCAAACTCCACTTCATACATATATATGGGGAGGTACTAGCTCCAACTCGGTTTTACAGTGAAAACTGCAGGAACTTCAAACCGGCACTAGGAAACAGACTGAGAAAGCAGAGAAAAAGTGTCTCCTGCAACCCGTTCCCTTGGTGCTAGATGAACGAACGTCTCTGTACACGCTCAGTTCTGAGAGATAATTGTGTGTGAAAGCCGTCCTTCACTTAGCTTGTTGGGAACACAAAGTTTCTTTTCAGTTGCAAACTCCATTCCTTACATATATATGGGGAGGTACTAGCTCCAACTCGGTTTTACAGTGAAAACTGCAGGAACTTCAAACCGGCACTAGGAAACAGACTGAGAAAGCAGAGAAAAAGTGTCTCCTGCAACCCGTTCCCTTGGTGCTAGATGAACGAACGTCTCTGTACACGCTCAGTTCTGAGAGATAATTGTGTGTGAAAGCCGTCCTTCACCTAGCTTGTTGGGAACACAAAGTTTCTTTTCAGTAGCAAACTCCACTTCATACATATATATGGGGAGGTTCTAGCTCCAACTCGGTTTTACAGTGAAAACTGCAGGAACTTCAAACCGGCACTAGGAAACAGAATGAGAAAGCAGAGAAAAAGTGTCTCCTGCAACCCGTTCCCTTGATGCTAGATGAACGAACGTCTCTGTACACGCTCAGTTCTGAGAGATAATTGTGTGTGAAAGCCGTCCTTCACCTAGCTTGTTGGGAACACAAAGTTTCTTTTCAGTTGCAAACTCCATTCCATACATTTATATTGGAGGTACTAGCTCCAACTCGGTTTTACAGTGAAAACTGCAGGAACTTCAAACAGGCACTAGGAAACAGACTGAGATAGCAGAGAAAAAGTGTCTCCTGCAACCCGTTCCCTTGGTGCTAGATGAACGAACGTCTCTCCACTTGCTCAGTTCTGAGAGATAATTGTGTGTGAAAGCCGTCCTTCACCTAGCTTGTTGGGAACACAAAGTTTCTTTTCAGTAGCAAACTCCACTTCATACATATATATGGGGAGGTACTAGCTCCAACTCGGTTTTACAGTGAAAACTGCAGGAACTTCAAACCGGCACTAGGAAACAGAATGAGAAAGCAGAGAAAAAGTGTCTCCTGCAACCCGTTCCCTTGGTGCTAGATGAACGAACGTCTCTGTACACGCTCAGTTCTGAGAGATAATTGTGTGTGAAAGCCGTCCTTCACCTAGCTTGTTGGGAACACAAAGTTTCTTTTCAGTAGCAAACTCCACTTCATACATATATATGGGGAGGTACTAGCTCCAACTCGGTTTTACAGTGAAAACTGCAGGAACTTCAAACCGGCACTAGGAAACAGACTGAGAAAGCAGAGAAAAAGTGTCTCCTGCAACCCGTTCCCTTGGTGCTTGATGAACGAACGTCTCTCCAATTGCTCAGTTCTGAGAGATAATTGTGTGTGAAAGCCGTCCTTTACCTAGTTTGTTGGGAACACAAAGTTTCTTTTTAATAGCAACCTCCACTCCATACATATATATGGGGAGGTACTAGCTCCAACTCGGTTTTACAGTGAATACTGCAGGAACTTCAAACCGGCACTAGGAAACAGACTGAGAAAGCAGAGAAAAAGTGTCTCCTGCAACCCGTTCCCTTGGTGCTAGATGAATGAACGTCTCTGTACACGCTCAGTTCTGAGAGATAATTGTGTGTGAAAGCCGTCCTTCACCTAGCTTGTTGGGAACACAAAGTTTCTTTTCAGTTGCAAACTCCATTCCATACATTTATATTGGAGGTACTAGCTCCAACTCGGTTTTACAGTGAAAACTGCAGGAACTTCAAATAGGCACAAGGAAACAGACTGGGAAACCAGAGTAAAAGTTTCCCCTGCAACCCGTTCCCTTGGTGCTACATGAACGAACGTCTCTGTACATGCTCAGTTCTGAGAGATAAGTGTGTGTGAAAGCCGTCCTTCACCTAGGTAGTTGGGAACACAAAGTATCTTTTCAGTTCCAAACTCCACTCCATGCATATATATGGGGAGTTACTAGCTCCAACTCGGTTTTACAGTGAAAACTTCAGGAACTTCAAACCGGCACTAGGAAACAGACTGAGATAGCAGAGAAAAAGTGTCTCCTGCAACCCGTTCCCTTGGTGCTAGATGAACGAACGTCTCTCCACTTGCTCAGTTCTGAGAGATAATTGTGTGTGAAAGCCGTCCTTCACCTAGCTTCTTGGGAACACAAAGTTTCTTTTCAGTAGCAAACTCCACTTCATACATATATATGGGGAGGTACTAGCTCCAACTCGGTTTTACAGTGAAAACTGCAGGAACTTCAAACCGGCACTAGGAAACAGACTGAGAAAGCAGAGAAAAAGTGTCTCCTGCAACCCGTTCCCTTGGTGCTAGATGAACGAACGTCTCTGTACACGCTCAGTTCTGAGAGATAATTGTGTGTGAAAGCCGTCCTTCACTTAGCTTGTTGGGAACACAAAGTTTCTTTTCAGTTGCAAACTCCATTCCTTACATATATATGGGGAGGTACTAGCTCCAACTCGGTTTTACAGTGAAAACTGCAGGAACTTCAAACCGGCACTAGGAAACAGACTGAGAAAGCAGAGAAAAAGTGTCTCCTGCAACCCGTTCCCTTGGTGCTAGATGAATGAACGTCTCTGTACACGCTCAGTTCTGAGAGATAATTGTGTGTGAAAGCCGTCCTTCACCTAGCTTGTTGGGAACACAAAGTTTCTTTTCAGTAGCAAACTCCACTTCATACATATATATGGGGAGGTTCTAGCTCCAACTCGGTTTTACAGTGAAAACTGCAGGAACTTCAAACCGGCACTAGGAAACAGACTGAGAAAGCAGAGAAAAAGTGTCTACTGCAACCAGTTCCCTTGGTGCTAGATGAACGAACGTCTCTGTACACGTTCAGTTCTGAGAGATAATTGTGTGTGAAAGCCGTCCTTCACCTAGCTTGTTGGGAACACAAAGTTTCTTTTCAGTTGCAAACTCCATTCCATACATTTATATTGGAGGTATTAGCTCCAACTCGGTTTTACAGTGAAAACTGCAGGAACTTCAAATAGGCACTAGGAAACAGACTGGGAAACCAGAGTAAAAGTTTCTCCTGCAACCCGTTCCCTTGGTGCTAGATGAACGAACGTCTCTCCACTTGCTCAGTTCTGAGAGATAATTGTGTGTGAAAGCCGTCCTTCACCTAGCTTGTTGGGAACACAAAGTTTCTTTTCAGTAGCAAACTCCACTTCATACATATATATGGGGACGTACTAGCTCCAACTCGGTTTTACAGTGAAAACTGCAGGAACTTCAAACCGGCACTAGGAAACAGAATGAGAAAGCAGAGAAAAAGTGTCTCCTGCAACCCGTTCCCTTGATGCTAGATGAACGAACGTCTCTGTACACGCTCAGTTCTGAGAGATAATTGTGTGTGAAAGCCGTCCTTCACCTAGCTTGTTGGGAACACAAAGTTTCTTTTCAGTTGCAAACTCCATTCCATACATTTATATTGGAGGTACTAGCTCCAACTCGGTTTTACAGTGAAAACTGCAGGAACTTCAAACCGGCACTAGGAAACAGACTGAGATAGCAGAGAAAAAGTGTCTCCTGCAACCCGTTCCCTTGGTGCTAGATGAACGAACGTCTCTCCACTTGCTCAGTTCTGAGAGATAATTGTGTGTGAAAGCCGTCCTTCACCTAGCTTGTTGGGAACACAAAGTTTCTTTTCAGTAGCAAACTCCACTTCATACATATATATGGGGAGGTACTAGCTCCAACTCGGTTTTACAGTGAAAACTGCAGGAACTTCAAACCGGCACTAGGAAACAGAATGAGAAAGCAGAGAAAAAGTGTCTCCTGCAACCCGTTCCCTTGGTGCTAGATGAACGAACGTCTCTGTACACGCTCAGTTCTGAGAGATAATTGTGTGTGAAAGCCGTCCTTCACCTAGCTTGTTGGGAACACAAAGTTTCTTTTCAGTAGCAAACTCCACTTCATACATATATATGGGGAGGTACTAGCTCCAACTCGGTTTTACAGTGAAAACTGCAGGAACTTCAAACCGGCACTAGGAAACAGACTGAGAAAGCAGAGAAAAAGTGTCTCCTGCAACCCGTTCCCTTGGTGCTTGATGAACGAACGTCTCTCCAATTGCTCAGTTCTGAGAGATAATTGTGTGTGAAAGCCGTCCTTTACCTAGTTTGTTGGGAACACAAAGTTTCTTTTTAATAGCAACCTCCACTCCATACATATATATGGGGAGGTACTAGCTCCAACTCGGTTTTACAGTGAATACTGCAGGAACTTCAAACCGGCACTAGGAAACAGACTGAGAAAGCAGAGAAAAAGTGTCTCCTGCAACCCGTTCCCTTGGTGCTAGATGAATGAACGTCTCTGTACACGCTCAGTTCTGAGAGATAATTGTGTGTGAAAGCCGTCCTTCACCTAGCTTGTTGGGAACACAAAGTTTCTTTTCAGTTGCAAACTCCATTCCATACATTTATATTGGAGGTACTAGCTCCAACTCGGTTTTACAGTGAAAACTGCAGGAACTTCAAATAGGCACAAGGAAACAGACTGGGAAACCAGAGTAAAAGTTTCCCTGCAACCCGTTCCCTTGGTGCTACATGAACGAACGTCTCTGTACATGCTCAGTTCTGAGAGATAAGTGTGTGTGAAAGCCGTCCTTCACCTAGGTAGTTGGGAACACAAAGTATCTTTTCAGTTCCAAACTCCACTCCATGCATATATATGGGGAGTTACTAGCTCCAACTCGGTTTTACAGTGAAAACTTCAGGAACTTCAAACCGGCACTAGGAAACAGACTGAGATAGCAGAGAAAAAGTGTCTCCTGCAACCCGTTCCCTTGGTGCTAGATGAACGAACGTCTCTCCACTTGCTCAGTTCTGAGAGATAATTGTGTGTGAAAGCCGTCCTTCACCTAGCTTCTTGGGAACACAAAGTTTCTTTTCAGTAGCAAACTCCACTTCATACATATATATGGGGAGGTACTAGCTCCAACTCGGTTTTACAGTGAAAACTGCAGGAACTTCAAACCGGCACTAGGAAACAGACTGAGAAAGCAGAGAAAAAGTGTCTCCTGCAACCCGTTCCCTTGGTGCTAGATGAACGAACGTCTCTGTACACGCTCAGTTCTGAGAGATAATTGTGTGTGAAAGCCGTCCTTCACCTAGCTTGTTGGGAACACAAAGTTTCTTTTCAGTAGCAAACTCCACTTCATACATATATATGGGGAGGTTCTAGCTCCAACTCGGTTTTACAGTGAAAACTGCAGGAACTTCAAACCGGCACTAGGAAACAGACTGAGAAAGCAGAGAAAAAGTGTCTACTGCAACCAGTTCCCTTGGTGCTAGATGAACGAACGTCTCTGTACACGTTCAGTTCTGAGAGATAATTGTGTGTGAAAGCCGTCCTTCACCTAGCTTGTTGGGAACACAAAGTTTCTTTTCAGTTGCAAACTCCATTCCATACATTTATATTGGAGGTATTAGCTCCAACTCGGTTTTACAGTGAAAACTGCAGGAACTTCAAATAGGCACTAGGAAACAGACTGGGAAACCAGAGTAAAAGTTTCTCCTGCAACCCGTTCCCTTGGTGCTAGATGAACGAACGTCTCTCCACTTGCTCAGTTCTGAGAGATAATTGTGTGTGAAAGCCGTCCTTCACCTAGCTTGTTGGGAACACAAAGTTTCTTTTCAGTAGCAAACTACACTTCATACATATATATGGGGACGTACTAGCTCCAACTCGGTTTTACAGTGAAAACTGCAGGAACTTCAAACCGGCACTAGGAAACAGAATGAGAAAGCAGAGAAAAAGTGTCTCCTGCAACCCGTTCCCTTGGTGCTAGATGAACGAACGTCTCTGTACACGCTCAGTTCTGAGAGATAATTGTGTGTGAAAGCCGTCCTTCACCTAGCTTGTTGGGAACACAAAGTTTCTTTTCAGTTGCAAACTCCATTCCATACATTTATATTGGAGGTACTAGCTCCAACTCGGTTTTACAGTGAAAACTGCAGGAACTTCAAACCGGCACGAGGAAACAGACTGAGATAGCAGAGAAAAAGTGTCTCCTGCAACCCGTTCCCTTGGTGCTAGATGAACGAACGTCTCTCCACTTGCTCAGTTCTGAGAGATAATTGTGTGTGAAAGCCGTCCTTCACCTAGCTTGTTGGGAACACAAAGTTTCTTTTCAGTAGCAAACTCCACTTCATACATATATATGGGGAGGTACTAGCTCCAACTCGGTTTTACAGTGAAAACTGCAGGAACTTCAAACCGGCACTAGGAAACAGAATGAGAAAGCAGAGAAAAGTGTCTCCTGCAACCCGTTCCCTTGGTGCTAGATGAACGAACGTCTCTGTACACGCTCAGTTCTGAGAGATAATTGTGTGTGAAAGCCGTCCTTCACCTAGCTTGTTGGGAACACAAAGTTTCTTTTCAGTAGCAAACTCCACTTCATACATATATATGGGGAGGTACTAGCTCCAACTCGGTTTTACAGTGAAAACTGCAGGAACTTCAAACCGGCACTAGGAAACAGACTGAGAAAGCAGAGAAAAAGTGTCTCCTGCAACCCGTTCCCTTGGTGCTTGATGAACGAACGTCTCTCCAATTGCTCAGTTCTGAGAGATAATTGTGTGTGAAAGCCGTCCTTTACCTAGTTTGTTGGGAACACAAAGTTTCTTTTTAATAGCAACCTCCACTCCATACATATATATGGGGAGGTACTAGCTCCAACTCGGTTTTACAGTGAATACTGCAGGAACTTCAAACCGGCACTAGGAAACAGACTGAGAAAGCAGAGAAAAAGTGTCTCCTGCAACCCGTTCCCTTGGTGCTAGATGAATGAACGTCTCTGTACACGCTCAGTTCTGAGAGATAATTGTGTGTGAAAGCCGTCCTTCACCTAGCTTGTTGGGAACACAAAGTTTCTTTTCAGTTGCAAACTCCATTCTATACATTTATATTGGAGGTACTAGCTCCAACTCGGTTTTACAGTGAAAACTGCAGGAACTTCAAATAGGCAAAGGAAACAGACTGGGAAACCAGAGTAAAAGTTTCCCCTGCAACCCGTTCCCTTGGTGCTACATGAACGAACGTCTCTGTACATGCTCAGTTCTGAGAGATAAGTGTGTGTGAAAGCCGTCCTTCACCTAGGTAGTTGGGAACACAAAGTATCTTTTCAGTTCCAAACTCCACTCCATGCATATATATGGGGAGTTACTAGCTCCAACTCGGTTTTACAGTGAAAACTTCAGGAACTTCAAACCGGCACTAGGAAACAGACTGAGATAGCAGAGAAAAAGTGTCTCCTGCAACCCGTTCCCTTGGTGCTAGATGAACGAACGTCTCTCCACTTGCTCAGTTCTGAGAGATAATTGTGTGTGAAAGCCGTCCTTCACCTAGCTTCTTGGGAACACAAAGTTTCTTTTCAGTAGCAAACTCCACTTCATACATATATATGGGGAGGTACTAGCTCCAACTCGGTTTTACAGTGAAAACTGCAGGAACTTCAAACCGGCACTAGGAAACAGACTGAGAAAGCAGAGAAAAAGTGTCTCCTGCAACCCGTTCCCTTGGTGCTAGATGAACGAACGTCTCTGTACACGCTCAGTTCTGAGAGATAATTGTGTGTGAAAGCCGTCCTTCACTTAGCTTGTTGGGAACACAAAGTTTCTTTTCAGTTGCAAACTCCATTCCTTACATATATATGGGGAGGTACTAGCTCCAACTCGGTTTTACAGTGAAAACTGCAGGAACTTCAAACCGGCACTAGGAAACAGACTGAGAAAGCAGAGAAAAAGTGTCTCCTGCAACCCGTTCCCTTGGTGCTAGATGAACGAACGTCTCTGTACACGCTCAGTTCTGAGAGATAATTGTGTGTGAAAGCCGTCCTTCACCTAGCTTGTTGGGAACACAAAGTTTCTTTTCAGTAGCAAACTCCACTTCATACATATATATGGGGAGGTTCTAGCTCCAACTCGGTTTTACAGTGAAAACTGCAGGAACTTCAAACCGGCACTAGGAAACAGAATGAGAAAGCAGAGAAAAAGTGTCTCCTGCAACCCGTTCCCTTGATGCTAGATGAACGAACGTCTCTGTACACGCTCAGTTCTGAGAGATAATTGTGTGTGAAAGCCGTCCTTCACCTAGCTTGTTGGGAACACAAAGTTTCTTTTCAGTTGCAAACTCCATTCCATACATTTATATTGGAGGTACTAGCTCCAACTCGGTTTTACAGTGAAAACTGCAGGAACTTCAAACCGGCACTAGGAAACAGACTGAGATAGCAGAGAAAAAGTGTCTCCTGCAACCCGTTCCCTTGGTGCTAGATGAACGAACGTCTCTCCACTTGCTCAGTTCTGAGAGATAATTGTGTGTGAAAGCCGTCCTTCACCTAGCTTGTTGGGAACACAAAGTTTCTTTTCAGTAGCAAACTCCACTTCATACATATATATGGGGAGGTACTAGCTCCAACTCGGTTTTACAGTGAAAACTGCAGGAACTTCAAACCGGCACTAGGAAACAGAATGAGAAAGCAGAGAAAAAGTGTCTCCTGCAACCCGTTCCCTTGGTGCTAGATGAATGAACGTCTCTGTACACGCTCAGTTCTGAGAGATAATTGTGTGTGAAAGCCGTCCTTCACCTAGCTTGTTGGGAACACAAAGTTTCTTTTCAGTAGCAAACTCCACTTCATACATATATATGGGGAGGTACTAGCTCCAACTCGGTTTTACAGTGAAAACTGCAGGAACTTCAAACCGGCACTAGGAAACAGACTGAGAAAGCAGAGAAAAAGTGTCTCCTGCAACCCGTTCCCTTGGTGCTTGATGAACAAACGTCTCTCCAATTGCTCAGTTCTGAGAGATAATTGTGTGTGAAAGCCGTCCTTTACCTAGTTTGTTGGGAACACAAAGTTTCTTTTTAATAGCAACCTCCACTCCATACATATATATGGGGAGGTACTAGCTCCAACTCGGTTTTACAGTGAATACTGCAGGAACTTCAAACCGGCACTAGGAAACAGACTGAGAAAGCAGAGAAAAAGTGTCTCCTGCAACCCGTTCCCTTGGTGCTAGATGAATGAACGTCTCTGTACACGCTCAGTTCTGAGAGATAATTGTGTGTGAAAGCCGTCCTTCACCTAGCTTGTTGGGAACACAAAGTTTCTTTTCAGTTGCAAACTCCATTCCATACATTTATATTGGAGGTACTAGCTCCAACTCGGTTTTACAGTGAAAACTGCAGGAACTTCAAATAGGCACAAGGAAACAGACTGGGAAACCAGAGTAAAAGTTTCCCCTGCAACCCGTTCCCTTGGTGCTACATGAACGAACGTCTCTGTACATGCTCAGTTCTGAGAGATAAGTGTGTGTGAAAGCCGTCCTTCACCTAGGTAGTTGGGAACACAAAGTATCTTTTCAGTTCCAAACTCCACTCCATGCATATATATGGGGAGTTACTAGCTCCAACTCGGTTTTACAGTGAAAACTTCAGGAACTTCAAACCGGCACTAGGAAACAGACTGAGATAGCAGAGAAAAAGTGTCTCCTGCAACCCGTTCCCTTGGTGCTAGATGAACGAACGTCTCTCCACTTGCTCAGTTCTGAGAGATAATTGTGTGTGAAAGCCGTCCTTCACCTAGCTTCTTGGGAACACAAAGTTTCTTTTCAGTAGCAAACTCCACTTCATACATATATATGGGGAGGTACTAGCTCCAACTCGGTTTTACAGTGAAAACTGCAGGAACTTCAAACCGGCACTAGGAAACAGACTGAGAAAGCAGAGAAAAAGTGTCTCCTGCAACCCGTTCCCTTGGTGCTAGATGAACGAACGTCTCTGTACACGCTCAGTTCTGAGAGATAATTGTGTGTGAAAGCCGTCCTTCACTTAGCTTGTTGGGAACACAAAGTTTCTTTTCAGTTGCAAACTCCATTCCTTACATATATATGGGGAGGTACTAGCTCCAACTCGGTTTTACAGTGAAAACTGCAGGAACTTCAAACCGGCACTAGGAAACAGACTGAGAAAGCAGAGAAAAAGTGTCTCCTGCAACCCGTTCCCTTGGTGCTAGATGAACGAACGTCTCTGTACACGCTCAGTTCTGAGAGATAATTGTGTGTGAAAGCCGTCCTTCACTTAGCTTGTTGGGAACACAAAGTTTCTTTTCAGTTGCAAACTCCATTCCTTACATATATATGGGGAGGTACTAGCTCCAACTCGGTTTTACAGTGAAAACTGCAGGAACTTCAAACCGGCACTAGGAAACAGACTGAGAAAGCAGAGAAAAAGTGTCTCCTGCAACCCGTTCCCTTGGTGCTAGATGAACGAACGTCTCTGTACACGCTCAGTTCTGAGAGATAATTGTGTGTGAAAGCCGTCCTTCACCTAGCTTGTTGGGAACACAAAGTTTCTTTTCAGTAGCAAACTCCACTTCATACATATATATGGGGAGGTTCTAGCTCCAACTCGGTTTTACAGTGAAAACTGCAGGAACTTCAAACCGGCACTAGGAAACAGAATGAGAAAGCAGAGAAAAAGTGTCTCCTGCAACCCGTTCCCTTGATGCTAGATGAACGAACGTCTCTGTACACGCTCAGTTCTGAGAGATAATTGTGTGTGAAAGCCGTCCTTCACCTAGCTTGTTGGGAACACAAAGTTTCTTTTCAGTTGCAAACTCCATTCCATACATTTATATTGGAGGTACTAGCTCCAACTCGGTTTTACAGTGAAAACTGCAGGAACTTCAAACCGGCACTAGGAAACAGACTGAGATAGCAGAGAAAAAGTGTCTCCTGCAACCCGTTCCCTTGGTGCTAGATGAACGAACGTCTCTCCACTTGCTCAGTTCTGAGAGATAATTGTGTGTGAAAGCCGTCCTTCACCTAGCTTGTTGGGAACACAAAGTTTCTTTTCAGTAGCAAACTCCACTTCATACATATATATGGGGAGGTACTAGCTCCAACTCGGTTTTACAGTGAAAACTGCAGGAACTTCAAACCGGCACTAGGAAACAGAATGAGAAAGCAGAGAAAAAGTGTCTCCTGCAACCCGTTCCCTTGGTGCTAGATGAATGAACGTCTCTGTACACGCTCAGTTCTGAGAGATAATTGTGTGTGAAAGCCGTCCTTCTCCTAGCTTGTTGGGAACACAAAGTTTCTTTTCAGTAGCAAACTCCACTTCATACATATATATGGGGAGGTACTAGCTCCAACTCGGTTTTACAGTGAAAACTGCAGGAACTTCAAACCGGCACTAGGAAACAGACTGAGAAAGCAGAGAAAAAGTGTCTCCTGCAACCCGTTCCCTTGGTGCTTGATGAACGAACGTCTCTCCAATTGCTCAGTTCTGAGAGATAATTGTGTGTGAAAGCCGTCCTTTACCTAGTTTGTTGGGAACACAAAGTTTCTTTTTAATAGCAACCTCCACTCCATACATATATATGGGGAGGTACTAGCTCCAACTCGGTTTTACAGTGAATACTGCAGGAACTTCAAACCGGCACTAGGAAACAGACTGAGAAAGCAGAGAAAAAGTGTCTCCTGCAACCCGTTCCCTTGGTGCTAGATGAATGAACGTCTCTGTACACGCTCAGTTCTGAGAGATAATTGTGTGTGAAAGCCGTCCTTCACCTAGCTTGTTGGGAACACAAAGTTTCTTTTCAGTTGCAAACTCCATTCCATACATTTATATTGGAGGTACTAGCTCCAACTCGGTTTTACAGTGAAAACTGCAGGAACTTCAAATAGGCACAAGGAAACAGACTGGGAAACCAGAGTAAAAGTTTCCCCTGCAACCCGTTCCCTTGGTGCTACATGAACGAACGTCTCTGTACATGCTCAGTTCTGAGAGATAAGTGTGTGTGAAAGCCGTCCTTCACCTAGGTAGTTGGGAACACAAAGTATCTTTTCAGTTCCAAACTCCACTCCATGCATATATATGGGGAGTTACTAGCTCCAACTCGGTTTTACAGTGAAAACTTCAGGAACTTCAAACCGGCACTAGGAAACAGACTGAGATAGCAGAGAAAAAGTGTCTCCTGCAACCCATTCCCTTGGTGCTAGATGAACGAACGTCTCTCCACTTGCTCAGTTCTGAGAGATAATTGTGTGTGAAAGCCGTCCTTCACCTAGCTTCTTGGGAACACAAAGTTTCTTTTCAGTAGCAAACTCCACTTCATACATATATATGGGGAGGTACTAGCTCCAACTCGGTTTTACAGTGAAAACTGCAGGAACTTCAAACCGGCACTAGGAAACAGACTGAGAAAGCAGAGAAAAAGTGTCTCCTGCAACCCGTTCCCTTGGTGCTAGATGAACGAACGTCTCTGTACACGCTCAGTTCTGAGAGATAATTGTGTGTGAAAGCCGTCCTTCACTTAGCTTGTTGGGAACACAAAGTTTCTTTTCAGTTGCAAACTCCATTCCTTACATATATATGGGGAGGTACTAGCTCCAACTCGGTTTTACAGTGAAAACTGCAGGAACTTCAAACCGGCACTAGGAAACAGACTGAGAAAGCAGAGAAAAAGTGTCTCCTGCAACCCGTTCCCTTGGTGCTAGATGAACGAACGTCTCTGTACACGCTCAGTTCTGAGAGATAATTGTGTGTGAAAGCCGTCCTTCACCTAGCTTGTTGGGAACACAAAGTTTCTTTTCAGTAGCAAACTCCACTTCATACATATATATGGGGAGGTTCTAGCTCCAACTCGGTTTTACAGTGAAAACTGCAGGAACTTCAAACCGGCACTAGGAAACAGACTGAGAAAGCAGAGAAAAAGTGTCTACTGCAACCAGTTCCCTTGGTGCTAGATGAACGAACGTCTCTGTACACGTTCAGTTCTGAGAGATAATTGTGTGTGAAAGCCGTCCTTCACCTAGCTTGTTGGGAACACAAAGTTTCTTTTCAGTTGCAAACTCCATTCCATACATTTATATTGGAGGTATTAGCTCCAACTCGGTTTTACAGTGAAAACTGCAGGAACTTCAAATAGGCACTAGGAAACAGACTGGGAAACCAGAGTAAAAGTTTCTCCTGCAACCCGTTCCCTTGGTGCTAGATGAACGAACGTCTCTCCACTTGCTCAGTTCTGAGAGATAATTGTGTGTGAAAGCCGTCCTTCACCTAGCTTGTTGGGAACACAAAGTTTCTTTTCAGTAGCAAACTCCACTTCATACATATATATGGGGACGTACTAGCTCCAACTCGGTTTTACAGTGAAAACTGCAGGAACTTCAAACCGGCACTAGGAAACAGAATGAGAAAGCAGAGAAAAAGTGTCTCCTGCAACCCGTTCCCTTGGTGCTAGATGAACGAACGTCTCTGTACACGCTCAGTTCTGAGAGATAAGTGTGTGTGAAAGCCGTCCTTCACCTAGCTTGTTGGGAACACAAAGTTTCTTTTCAGTTGCAAACTCCATTCCATTCATATATATGGGGAGGTACTAGCTCCAACTCGGTTTTACAGTGAAAACTGCAGGAACTTCAAACCGGCACTAGGAAACAGACTGAGAAAGCAGAGAAAAAGTGTCTCCTGCAACCCGTTCCCTTGGTGCTAGATGAACGAACGTCTCTGTACACGCTCAGTTCTGAGAGATAATTTTGTGTGAAAGCCGTCCTTCACCTAGCTTGTTGGGAACACAAAGTTTCTTTTCAGTTGCAAACTCCATTCCATACATTTATATTGGAGGTACTAGCTCCAACTCGGTTTTACAGTGAAAACTGCAGGAACTTCAAACCGGCACTAGGAAACAGACTGAGATAGCAGAGAAAAAGTGTCTCCTGCAACCCGTTCCCTTGGTGCTAGATGAACGAACGTCTCTGTACACGCTCAGTTCTGAGAGATAATTGTGTGTGAAAGCCGTCCTTCACTTAGCTTGTTGGGAACACAAAGTTTCTTTTCAGTTGCAAACTCCATTCCTTACATATATATGGGGAGGTACTAGCTCCAACTCGGTTTTACAGTGAAAACTGCAGGAACTTCAAACCGGCACTAGGAAACAGACTGAGAAAGCAGAGAAAAAGTGTCTCCTGCAACCCGTTCCCTTGGTGCTAGATGAACGAACGTCTCTGTACACGCTCAGTTCTGAGAGATAATTGTGTGTGAAAGCCGTCCTTCACCTAGCTTGTTGGGAACACAAAGTTTCTTTTCAGTAGCAAACTCCACTTCATACATATATATGGGGAGGTTCTAGCTCCAACTCGGTTTTACAGTGAAAACTGCAGGAACTTCAAACCGGCACTAGGAAACAGACTGAGAAAGCAGAGAAAATGTGTCTACTGCAACCAGTTCCCTTGGTGCTAGATGAACGAACGTCTCTGTACACGTTCAGTTCTGAGAGATAATTGTGTGTGAAAGCCGTCCTTCACCTAGCTTGTTGGGAACACAAAGTTTCTTTTCAGTTGCAAACTCCATTCCATACATTTATATTGGAGGTATTAGCTCCAACTCGGTTTTACAGTGAAAACTGCAGGAACTTCAAATAGGCACTAGGAAACAGACTGGGAAACCAGAGTAAAAGTTTCTCCTGCAACCCGTTCCCTTGGTGCTAGATGAACGAACGTCTCTCCACTTGCTCAGTTCTGAGAGATAATTGTGTGTGAAAGCCGTCCTTCACCTAGCTTCTTTGGAACACAAAGTTTCTTTTCAGTAGCAAACTCCACTTCATACATATATATGAGGAGGTACTAGCTCCAACTCGATTTTACAGTGAAAACTGCATGAACTTCAAACCGGCACTAGGAAACAGACTGAGAAAGCAGAGAAAAAGTGTCTCCTGCAACCCGTTCCCTTGGTGCTAGATGAACGAACGTCTCTGTACACGCTCAGTTCTGAGAGATAATTGTGTGTGAAAGCCGTCCTTCACTTAGCTTGTTGGGAACACAAAGTTTCTTTTCAGTTGCAAACTCCATTCCTTACATATATATGGGGAGGTACTAGCTCCAACTCGGTTTTACAGTGAAAACTGCAGGAACTTCAAACCGGCACTAGGAAACAGACTGAGAAAGCAGAGAAAAAGTGTCTCCTGCAACCCGTTCCCTTGGTGCTAGATGAACGAACGTCTCTGTACACGCTCAGTTCTGAGAGATAATTGTGTGTGAAAGCCGTCCTTCACCTAGCTTGTTGGGAACACAAAGTTTCTTTTCAGTAGCAAACTCCACTTCATACATATATATGGGGAGGTTCTAGCTCCAACTCGGTTTTACAGTGAAAACTGCAGGAACTTCAAACCGGCACTAGGAAACAGACTGAGAAAGCAGAGAAAATGTGTCTACTGCAACCAGTTCCCTTGGTGCTAGATGAACGAACGTCTCTGTACACGTTCAGTTCTGAGAGATAATTGTGTGTGAAAGCCGTCCTTCACCTAGCTTGTTGGGAACACAAAGTTTCTTTTCAGTTGCAAACTCCATTCCATACATTTATATTGGAGGTATTAGCTCCAACTCGGTTTTACAGTGAAAACTGCAGGAACTTCAAATAGGCACTAGGAAACAGACTGGGAAACCAGAGTAAAAGTTTCCCTGCAACCCGTTCCCTTGGTGCTAGATGAACGAACGTCTCTCCACTTGCTCAGTTCTGAGAGATAATTGTGTGTGAAAGCCGTCCTTCACCTAGCTTGTTGGGAACACAAAGTTTCTTTTCAGTAGCAAACTCCACTTCATACATATATATGGGGACGTACTAGCTCCAACTCGGTTTTACAGTGAAAACTGCAGGAACTTCAAACCGGCACTAGGAAACAGAATGAGAAAGCAGAGAAAAAGTGTCTCCTGCAACCCGTTCCCTTGGTGCTAGATGAACGAACGTCTCTGTACACGCTCAGTTCTGAGAGATAATTGTGTGTGAAAGCCGTCCTTCACCTAGCTTGTTGGGAACACAAAGTTTCTTTTCAGTTGCAAACTCCATTCCATACATTTATATTGGAGGTACTAGCTCCAACTCGGTTTTACAGTGAAAACTGCAGGAACTTCAAATAGGCACAAGGAAACAGACTGGGAAACCAGAGTAAAAGTTTCCCCTGCAACCCGTTCCCTTGGTGCTACATGAACGAACGTCTCTGTACATGCTCAGTTCTGAGAGATAAGTGTGTGTGAAAGCCGTCCTTCACCTAGGTAGTTGGGAACACAAAGTATCTTTTCAGTTCCAAACTCCACTCCATGCATATATATGGGGAGTTACTAGCTCCAACTCGGTTTTACAGTGAAAACTTCAGGAACTTCAAACCGGCACTAGGAAACAGACTGAGATAGCAGAGAAAAAGTGTCTCCTGCAACCCGTTCCCTTGGTGCTAGATGAACGAACGTCTCTCCACTTGCTCAGTTCTGAGAGATAATTGTGTGTGAAAGCCGTCCTTCACCTAGCTTCTTGGGAACACAAAGTTTCTTTTCAGTAGCAAACTCCACTTCATACATATATATGGGGAGGTACTAGCTCCAACTCGGTTTTACAGTGAAAACTGCAGGAACTTCAAACCGGCACTAGGAAACAGACTGAGAAAGCAGAGAAAAAGTGTCTCCTGCAACCCGTTCCCTTGGTGCTAGATGAACGAACGTCTCTGTACACGCTCAGTTCTGAGAGATAATTGTGTGTGAAAGCCGTCCTTCACTTAGCTTGTTGGGAACACAAAGTTTCTTTTCAGTTGCAAACTCCATTCCTTACATATATATGGGGAGGTACTAGCTCCAACTCGGTTTTACAGTGAAAACTGCAGGAACTTCAAACCGGCACTAGGAAACAGACTGAGAAAGCAGAGAAAAAGTGTCTCCTGCAACCCGTTCCCTTGGTGCTAGATGAACGAACGTCTCTGTACACGCTCAGTTCTGAGAGATAATTGTGTGTGAAAGCCGTCCTTCACCTAGCTTGTTGGGAACACAAAGTTTCTTTTCAGTAGCAAACTCCACTTCATACATATATATGGGGAGGTTCTAGCTCCAACTCGGTTTTACAGTGAAAACTGCAGGAACTTCAAACCGGCACTAGGAAACAGACTGAGAAAGCAGAGAAAAAGTGTCTACTGCAACCAGTTCCCTTGGTGCTAGATGAACGAACGTCTCTGTACACGTTCAGTTCTGAGAGATAATTGTGTGTGAAAGCCGTCCTTCACCTAGCTTGTTGGGAACACAAAGTTTCTTTTCAGTTGCAAACTCCATTCCATACATTTATATTGGAGGTATTAGCTCCAACTCGGTTTTACAGTGAAAACTGCAGGAACTTCAAATAGGCACTAGGAAACAGACTGGGAAACCAGAGTAAAAGTTTCTCCTGCAACCCGTTCCCTTGGTGCTAGATGAACGAACGTCTCTCCACTTGCTCAGTTCTGAGAGATAATTGTGTGTGAAAGCCGTCCTTCACCTAGCTTGTTGGGAACACAAAGTTTCTTTTCAGTAGCAAACTCCACTTCATACATATATATGGGGACGTACTAGCTCCAACTCGGTTTTACAGTGAAAACTGCAGGAACTTCAAACCGGCACTAGGAAACAGAATGAGAAAGCAGAGAAAAAGTGTCTCCTGCAACCCGTTCCCTTGGTGCTAGATGAACGAACGTCTCTGTACACGCTCAGTTCTGAGAGATAATTGTGTGTGAAAGCCGTCCTTCACCTAGCTTGTTGGGAACACAAAGTTTCTTTTCAGTTGCAAACTCCATTCCATACATTTATATTGGAGGAACTAGCTCCAACTCGGTTTTACAGTGAAAACTGCAGGAACTTCAAACCGGCACTAGGAAACAGACTGAGATAGCAGAGAAAAAGTGTCTCCTGCAACCCGTTCCCTTGGTGCTAGATGAACGAACGTCTCTGTACACGCTCAGTTCTGAGAGATAAGTGTGTGTGAAAGCCGTCCTTCACCTAGCTTGTTGGGAACACAAAGTTTCTTTTCAGTTGCAAACTCCATTCCATTCATATATATGGGGAGGTACTAGCTCCAACTCGGTTTTACAGTGAAAACTGCAGGAACTTCAAACCGGCACTAGGAAACAGACTGAGAAAGCAGAGAAAAAGTGTCTCCTGCAACCCGTTCCCTTGGTGCTAGATGAACGAACGTCTCTGTACACGCTCAGTTCTGAGAGATAATTTTGTGTGAAAGCCGTCCTTCACCTAGCTTGTTGGGAACACAAAGTTTCTTTTCAGTTGCAAACTCCATTCCATACATTTATATTGGAGGTACTAGCTCCAACTCGGTTTTACAGTGAAAACTGCAGGAACTTCAAACCGGCACTAGGAAACAGACTGAGATAGCAGAGAAAAAGTGTCTCCTGCAACCCGTTCCCTTGGTGCTAGATGAACGAACGTCTCTCCACTTGCTCAGTTCTGAGAGATAATTGTGTGTGAAAGCCGTCCTTCACCTAGCTTCTTGGGAACACAAAGTTTCTTTTCAGTAGCAAACTCCACTTCATACATATATATGAGGAGGTACTAGCTCCAACTCGATTTTACAGTGAAAACTGCATGAACTTCAAACCGGCACTAGGAAACAGACTGAGAAAGCAGAGAAAAAGTGTCTCCTGCAACCCGTTCCCTTGGTGCTAGATGAACGAACGTCTCTGTACACGCTCAGTTCTGAGAGATAATTGTGTGTGAAAGCCGTCCTTCACTTAGCTTGTTGGGAACACAAAGTTTCTTTTCAGTTGCAAACTCCATTCCTTACATATATATGGGGAGGTACTAGCTCCAACTCGGTTTTACAGTGAAAACTGCAGGAACTTCAAACCGGCACTAGGAAACAGACTGAGAAAGCAGAGAAAAAGTGTCTCCTGCAACCCGTTCCCTTGGTGCTAGATGAACGAACGTCTCTGTACACGCTCAGTTCTGAGAGATAATTGTGTGTGAAAGCCGTCCTTCACCTAGCTTGTTGGGAACACAAAGTTTCTTTTCAGTAGCAAACTCCACTTCATACATATATATGGGGAGGTTCTAGCTCCAACTCGGTTTTACAGTGAAAACTGCAGGAACTTCAAACCGGCACTAGGAAACAGACTGAGAAAGCAGAGAAAATGTGTCTACTGCAACCAGTTCCCTTGGTGCTAGATGAACGAACGTCTCTGTACACGTTCAGTTCTGAGAGATAATTGTGTGTGAAAGCCGTCCTTCACCTAGCTTGTTGGGAACACAAAGTTTCTTTTCAGTTGCAAACTCCATTCCATACATTTATATTGGAGGTATTAGCTCCAACTCGGTTTTACAGTGAAAACTGCAGGAACTTCAAATAGGCACTAGGAAACAGACTGGGAAACCAGAGTAAAAGTTTCTCCTGCAACCCGTTCCCTTGGTGCTAGATGAACGAACGTCTCTCCACTTGCTCAGTTCTGAGAGATAATTGTGTGTGAAAGCCGTCCTTCACCTAGCTTGTTGGGAACACAAAGTTTCTTTTCAGTAGCAAACTCCACTTCATACATATATATGGGGACGTACTAGCTCCAACTCGGTTTTACAGTGAAAACTGCAGGAACTTCAAACCGGCACTAGGAAACAGAATGAGAAAGCAGAGAAAAAGTGTCTCCTGCAACCCGTTCCCTTGGTGCTAGATGAACGAACGTCTCTGTACACGCTCAGTTCTGAGAGATAATTGTGTGTGAAAGCCGTCCTTCACCTAGCTTGTTGGGAACACAAAGTTTCTTTTCAGTTGCAAACTCCATTCCATACATTTATATTGGAGGTACTAGCTCCAACTCGGTTTTACAGTGAAAACTGCAGGAACTTCAAACCGGCACTAGGAAACAGACTGAGATAGCAGAGAAATAGTGTCTCCTGCAACCCGTTCCCTTGGTGCTAGATGAACGAACGTCTCTGTACACGCTCAGTTCTGAGAGATAATTGTGTGTGAAAGCCGTCCTTCACCTAGCTTGTTGGGAACACAAAGTTTCTTTTCAGTAGCAAACTCCACTTCATACATATATATGGGGAGGTTCTAGCTCCAACTCGGTTTTACAGTGAAAACTGCAGGAACTTCAAACCGGCACTAGGAAACAGACTGAGAAAGCAGAGAAAAAGTGTCTCCTGCAACCCGTTCCCTTGGTGCTAGATGAACGAACGTCTCTGTACACGTTCAGTTCTGAGAGATAATTGTGTGTGAAAGCCGTCCTTCACCTAGCTTGTTGGGAACACAAAGTTTCTTTTCAGTTGCAAACTCCATTCCATATATTTATATTGGAGGTATTAGCTCCAACTCGGTTTTACAGTGAAAACTGCAGGAACTTCAAATAGGCACTAGGAAACAGACTGGGAAACCAGAGTAAAAGTTTCTCCTGCAACCCGTTCCCTTGGTGCTAGATGAACGAACGTCTCTCCACTTGCTCAGTTCTGAGAGATAATTGTGTGTGAAAGCCGTCCTTCACCTAGCTTGTTGGGAACACAAAGTTTCTTTTCAGTAGCAAACTCCACTTCATACATATATATGGGGACGTACTAGCTCCAACTCGGTTTTACAGTGAAAACTGCAGGAACTTCAAACCGGCACTAGGAAACAGAATGAGAAAGCAGAGAAAAAGTGTCTCCTGCAACCCGTTCCCTTGGTGCTAGATGAACGAACGTCTCTGTACACGCTCAGTTCTGAGAGATAATTGTGTGTGAAAGCCGTCCTTCACCTAGCTTGTTGGGAACACAAAGTTTCTTTTCAGTTGCAAACTCCATTCCATACATTTATATTGGAGGAACTAGCTCCAACTCGGTTTTACAGTGAAAACTGCAGGAACTTCAAACCGGCACTAGGAAACAGACTGAGATAGCAGAGAAAAAGTGTCTCCTGCAACCCGTTCCCTTGGTGCTAGATGAACGAACGTCTCTGTACACGCTCAGTTCTGAGAGATAAGTGTGTGTGAAAGCCGTCCTTCACCTAGCTTGTTGGGAACACAAAGTTTCTTTTCAGTTGCAAACTCCATTCCATTCATATATATGGGGAGGTACTAGCTCCAACTCGGTTTTACAGTGAAAACTGCAGGAACTTCAAACCGGCACTAGGAAACAGAATGAGAAAGCAGAGAAAAAGTGTCTCCTGCAACCCGTTCCCTTGGTGCTAGATGAACGAACGTCTCTGTACACGCTCAGTTCTGAGAGATAATTTTGTGTGAAAGCCGTCCTTCACCTAGCTTGTTGGGAACACAAAGTTTCTTTTCAGTTGCAAACTCCATTCCATACATTTATATTGGAGTTACTAGCTCCAACTCGGTTTTACAGTGAAAACTGCAGGAACTTCAAACCGGCACTAGGAAACAGACTGAGATAGCAGAGAAAAAGTGTCTCCTGCAACCCGTTCCCTTGGTGCTAGATGAACGAACGTCTCTCCACTTGCTCAGTTCTGAGAGATAATTGTGTGTGAAAGCCGTCCTTCACCTAGCTTCTTGGGAACACAAAGTTTCTTTTCAGTAGCAAACTCCACTTCATACATATATATGGGGAGGTACTAGCTCCAACTCGGTTTTACAGTGAAAACTGCATGAACTTCAAACCGGCACTAGGAAACAGACTGAGAAAGCAGAGAAAAAGTGTCTCCTGCAACCCGTTCCCTTGGTGCTAGATGAACGAACGTCTCTGTACACGCTCAGTTCTGAGAGATAATTGTGTGTGAAAGCCGTCCTTCACTTAGCTTGTTGGGAACACAAAGTTTCTTTTCAGTTGCAAACTCCATTCCTTACATATATATGGGGAGGTACTAGCTCCAACTCGGTTTTACAGTGAAAACTGCAGGAACTTCAAACCGGCACTAGGAAACAGACTGAGAAAGCAGAGAAAAAGTGTCTCCTGCAACCCGTTCCCTTGGTGCTAGATGAACGAACGTCTCTGTACACGCTCAGTTCTGAGAGATAATTGTGTGTGAAAGCCGTCCTTCACCTAGCTTGTTGGGAACACAAAGTTTCTTTTCAGTAGCAAACTCCACTTCATACATATATATGGGGAGGTTCTAGCTCCAACTCGGTTTTACAGTGAAAACTGCAGGAACTTCAAACCGGCACTAGGAAACAGACTGAGAAAGCAGAGAAAATGTGTCTACTGCAACCAGTTCCCTTGGTGCTAGATGAACGAACGTCTCTGTACACGTTCAGTTCTGAGAGATAATTGTGTGTGAAAGCCGTCCTTCACCTAGCTTGTTGGGAACACAAAGTTTCTTTTCAGTTGCAAACTCCATTCCATACATTTATATTGGAGGTATTAGCTCCAACTCGGTTTTACAGTGAAAACTGCAGGAACTTCAAATAGGCACTAGGAAACAGACTGGGAAACCAGAATAAAAGTTTCTCCTGCAACCCGTTCCCTTGGTGCTAGATGAACGAACGTCTCTCCACTTGCTCAGTTCTGAGAGATAATTGTGTGTGAAAGCCGTCCTTCACCTAGCTTGTTGGGAACACAAAGTTTCTTTTCAGTAGCAAACTCCACTTCATACATATATATGGGGACGTACTAGCTCCAACTCGGTTTTACAGTGAAAACTGCAGGAACTTCAAACCGGCACTAGGAAACAGAATGAGAAAGCAGAGAAAAAGTGTCTCCTGCAACCCGTTCCCTTGGTGCTAGATGAACGAACGTCTCTGTACACGCTCAGTTCTGAGAGATAATTGTGTGTGAAAGCCGTCCTTCACCTAGCTTGTTGGGAACACAAAGTTTCTTTTCAGTTGCAAACTCCATTCCATACATTTATATTGGAGGTACTAGCTCCAACTCGGTTTTACAGTGAAAACTGCAGGAACTTCAAACCGGCACTAGGAAACAGACTGAGATAGCAGAGAAAAAGTGTCTCCTGCAACCCGTTCCCTTGGTGCTAGATGAACGAACGTCTCTGTACACGCTCAGTTCTGAGAGATAAGTGTGTGTGAAAGCCGTCCTTCACCTAGCTTGTTGGGAACACAAAGTTTCTTTTCAGTTGCAAACTCCATTCCATTCATATATATGGGGAGGTACTAGCTCCAACTCGGTTTTACAGTGAAAACTGCAGGAACTTCAAACCGGCACTAGGAAACAGACTGAGAAAGCAGAGAAAAAGTGTCTCCTGCAACCCGTTCCCTTGGTGCTAGATGAACGAACGTCTCTGTACACGCTCAGTTCTGAGAGATAATTGTGTGTGAAAGCCGTCCTTCAACTAGCTTGTTGGGAACACAAAGTTTCTTTTCAGTTGCAAACTCCATTCCATACATTTATATTGGAGGTACTAGCTCCAACTCGGTTTTACAGTGAAAACTGCAGGAACTTCAAATAGGCACTAGGAAACAGACTGGGAAACCAGAGTAAAAGTTTCTCCTGCAACCCGTTCCCTTGGTGCTAGATGAACGAACGTCTCTGTACATGCTCAGTTCTGAGAGATAAGTGTGTGTGAAAGCCGTCCTTCACCTAGCTATTTGGGAAAACAAAGTATCTTTTCAGTTCCTAACTCCATTCCATACATATATATGGGGAGTTACTAGCTCCAACTCGGTTTTACAGTGAAAACTGCAGGAACTTCAAACCGGCACTAGGAAACAGACTGAGATAGCAGAGAAAAAGTGTCTCCTGCAACCCGTTCCCTTGGTGCTAGATGAACGAACGTCTCTGTACACGCTCAGTTCTGAGAGATAATTGTGTGTGAAAGCCGTCCTTCACCTAGCTTGTTGGGAACACAAAGTTTCTTTTCAGTAGCAAACTCCACTTCATACATATATATGGGGAGGTACTAGCTCCAACTCGGTTTTACAGTGAAAACTGCAGGAACTTCAAACCGGCACTAGGAAACAGAATGAGAAAGCAGAGAAAAAGTGTCTCCTGCAACCCGTTCCCTTGGTGCTAGATGAACGAACGTCTCTGTACACGCTCAGTTCTGAGAGATAATTGTGTGTGAAAGCCGTCCTTCACCTAGCTTGTTGGGAACACAAAGTTTCTTTTCAGTTGCAAACTCCATTCCATACATTTATATTGGAGGTACTAGCTCCAACTCGGTTTTACAGTGAAAACTGCAGGAACTTCAAATAGGCACTAGGAAACAGACTGGGAAACCAGAGTAAAAGTTTCCCTGCAACCCGTTCCCTTGGTGCTAGATGAACGAACGTCTCTGTACATGCTCAGTTCTGAGAGATAATTGTGTGTGAAAGCCGTCCTTCACCTAGCTTGTTGGGAACACAAAGTTTCTTTTCAGTAGCAAACTCCACTTCATACATATATATGGGGAGGTACTAGCTCCAACTCGGTTTTACAGTGAAAACTGCAGGAACTTCAAACCGGCACTAGGAAACAGAATGAGAAAGCAGAGAAAAAGTGTCTCCTGCAACCCGTTCCCTTGGTGCTAGATGAACGAACGTCTCTGTACACGCTCAGTTCTGAGAGATAATTTTGTGTGAAAGCCGTCCTTCACCTAGGTTGTTGGGAACACAAAGTTTCTTTTCAGTTGCAAACTCCATTCCATACATTTATATTGGAGGTACTAGCTCCAACTCGGTTTTACAGTGAAAACTGCAGGAACTTCAAACCGGCACTAGGAAACAGACTGAGATAGCAGAGAAAAAGTGTCTCCTGCAACCCGTTCCCTTGGTGCTAGAGGAACGAACGTCTCTGTACACGCTCAGTTCTGAGAGATAAGTGTGTGTGAAAGCCGTCCTTCACCTAGCTTTTTGGGAACACAAAGTTTCTTTTCAGTTGCAAACTCCATTCCATTCATATATATGGGGAGGTACTAGCTCCAACTCGGTTTTACAGTGAAAACTGCAGGAACTTCAAACCGGCACTAGGAAACAGACTGAGAAAGCAGAGAAAAAGTGTCTCCTGCAACCCGTTCCCTTGGTGCTAGATGAACGAACGTCTCTGTACACGCTCAGTTCTGAGAGATAATTGTGTGTGAAAGCCGTCCTTCACCTAGCTTGTTGGGAACACAAAGTTTCTTTTCAGTTGCAAACTCCATTCCATACATTTATATTGGAGGTACTAGCTCCAACTCGGTTTTACAGTGAAAACTGCAGGAACTTCAAATAGGCACTAGGAAACAGACTGGGAAACCAGACAAAAAGTTTCTCCTGCAACCCGTTCCCTTGGTGCTAGATGAACGAACGTCTCTGTACACGCTCAGTTCTGAGAGATAATTGTGTGTGAAAGCCGTCCTTCACCTAGCTTGTTGGGAACACAAAGTTTCTTTTCAGTTGCAAACTCCATTCCATACATTTATATTGGAGGTACTAGCTCCAACTCGGTTTTACAGTGAAAACTGCAGGAACTTCAAATAGGCACTAGGAAACAGACTGGGAAACCAGAGTAAAAGTTTCTCCTGCAACCCGTTCCCTTGGTGCTAGATGAACGAACGTCTCTGTACATGCTCAGTTCTGAGAGGTAAGTGTGTGTGAAAGCCGTCTTTCACCTAGCTATTTGGGAAAACAAAGTATCTTTTCAGTTCCAAACTCCATTTAATACATATATATGGGGAGTTACTAGCTCCAACTCGGTTTTACAGTGAAAACTGCAGGAACTTCAAACCGGCACTAGGAAACAGACTGAGATAGCAGAGAAAAAGTGTCTCCTGCAACCCGTTCCCTTGGTGCTAGATGAACGAACGTCTCTGTACACGCTCAGTTCTGAGAGATAATTGTGTGTGAAAGCCGTCCTTCACCTAGCTTGTTGGGAACACAAAGTTTCTTTTCAGTTGCAAACTCCATTCCATACATTTATATTGGAGGTACTAGCTCCAACTCGGTTTTACAGTGAAAACTGCAGGAACTTCAAATAGGCACTAGGAAACAGACTGGGAAACCAGAGTAAAAGTTTCTCCTGCAACCCGTTCCCTTGGTGCTAGATGAACGAACGTCTCTGTACATGCTCAGTTCTGAGAGATAATTGTGTGTGAAAGCCGTCCTTCACCTAGCTTGTTGGGAACACAAAGTTTCTTTTCAGTAGCAAACTCCACTTCATACATATATATGGGGAGGTACTAGCTCCAACTCGGTTTTACAGTGAAAACTGCAGGAACTTCAAACCGGCACTAGGAAACAGACTGAGAAAGCAGAGAAAAAGTGTCTCCTGCAACCCGTTCCCTTGGTGCTAGATGAACGAACGTCTCTGTACACGCTCAGTTCTGAGAGATAATTGTGTGTGAAAGCCGTCCTTCACCTAGCTTGTTGGGAACACAAAGTTTCTTTTCAGTTGCAAACTCCATTCCATACATTTATATTGGAGGTACTAGCTCCAACTCGGTTTTACAGTGAAAACTGCAGGAACTTCAAATAGGCACTAGGAAACAGACTGGGAAACCAGAGTAAAAGTTTCTCCTTCAACCCGTTCCCTTGGTGCTAGATGAACGAACGTCTCTGTACATGCTCAGTTCTGAGAGGTAAGTGTGTGTGAAAGCCGTCTTTCACCTAGCTATTTGGGAAAACAAAGTATCTTTTCAGTTCCAAACTCCATTCCATACATATATATGGGGAGTTACTAGCTCCAACTCGGTTTTACAGTGAAAACTGCAGGAACTTCAAACCGGCACTAGGAAACAGACTGAGATAGCAGAGAAAAAGTGTCTCCTGCAACCCGTTCCCTTGGTGCTAGATGAACGAACGTCTCTGTACACGCTCAGTTCTGAGAGATAATTGTGTGTGAAAGCCGTCCTTCACCTAGCTTGTTGGGAACACAAAGTTTCTTTTCAGTTGCAAACTCCATTCCATACATTTATATTGGAGGTACTAGCTCCAACTCGGTTTTACAGTGAAAACTGCAGGAACTTCAAATAGGCACTAGGAAACAGACTGGGAAACCAGAGTAAAAGTTTCTCCTGCAACCCGTTCCCTTGGTGCTAGATGAACGAACGTCTCTGTACATGCTCAGTTCTGAGAGATAATTGTGTGTGAAAGCCGTCCTTCACCTAGCTTGTTGGGAACACAAAGTTTCTTTTCAGTAGCAAACTCCACTTCATACATATATATGGGGAGGTACTAGCTCCAACTCGGTTTTACAGTGAAAACTGCAGGAACTTCAAACCGGCACTAGGAAACAGACTGAGAAAGCAGAGAAAAAGTGTCTCCTGCAACCCGTTCCCTTGGTGCTAGATGAACGAACGTCTCTGTACACGCTCAGTTCTGAGAGATAATTGTGTGTGAAAGCCGTCCTTCACCTAGCTTGTTGGGAACACAAAGTTTCTTTTCAGTTGCAAACTCCATTCCATACATTTATATTGGAGGTACTAGCTCCAACTCGGTTTTACAGTGAAAACTGCAGGAACTTCAAATAGGCACTAGGAAACAGACTGGGAAACCAGAGTAAAAGTTTCTCCTTCAACCCGTTCCCTTGGTGCTAGATGAACGAACGTCTCTGTACATGCTCAGTTCTGAGAGGTAAGTGTGTGTGAAAGCCGTCTTTCACCTAGCTATTTGGGAAAACAAAGTATCTTTTCAGTTCCAAACTCCATTCCATACATATATATGGGGAGTTACTAGCTCCAACTCGGTTTTACAGTGAAAACTGCAGGAACTTCAAACCGGCACTAGGAAACAGACTGAGATAGCAGAGAAAAAGTGTCTCCTGCAACCCGTTCCCTTGGTGCTAGATGAACGAACGTCTCTGTACACGCTCAGTTCTGAGAGATAATTGTGTGTGAAAGCCGTCCTTCACCTAGCTTGTTGGGAACACAAAGTTTCTTTTCAGTAGCAAACTCCACTTCATACATATATATGGGGAGGTACTAGCTCCAACTCGGTTTTACAGTGAAAACTGCAGGAACTTCAAACCGGCACTAGGAAACAGACTGAGAAAGCAGAGAAAAAGTGTCTCCTGCAACCCGTTCCCTTGGTGCTAGATGAACGAACGTCTCTCCAATTGCTCAGTTCTGAGAGATAATTGTGTGTGAAAGCCGTCCTTCACCTAGCTTGTTGGGAACACAAAGTTTCTTTTCAGTTGCAAACTCCATTCCATACATTTATATTGGAGGTATTAGCTCCAACTCGGTTTTACAGTGAAAACTGCAGGAACTTCAAATAGGCACTAGGAAACAGACTGGGAAACCAGAGTAAAAGTTTCTCCTGCAACCCGTTCCCTTGGTGCTAGATGAACGAACGTCTCTCCACTTGCTCAGTTCTGAGAGATAAGTGTGTGTGAAAGCCGTCCTTCACCTAGCTTGTTGGGAACACAAAGTTTCTTTTCAGTTGCAAACTCCATTCCATTCATATATATGGGGAGGTACTAGCTCCAACTCGGTTTTACAGTGAAAACTGCAGGAACTTCAAACCGGCACTAGGAAACAGACTGAGAAAGCAGAGAAAATGTGTCTCCTGCAACCCGTTCCCTTGGTGCTAGATGAACGAACGTCTCTGTACACGCTCAGTTCTGAGAGATAATTGTGTGTGAAAGCCGTCCTTCACCTAGCTTTTTGGGAACACAAAGTTTCTTTTCAGTTGCAAACTCCATTCCATACATTTATATTGGAGGTACTAGCTCCAACTCGGTTTTACAGTGAAAACTGCAGGAACTTCAAATAGGCACTAGGAAACAGACTGGGAAACCAGAGTAAAAGTTTCTCCTGCAACCCGTTCCCTTGGTGCTAGATGAACGAACGTCTCTGTACATGCTCAGTTCTGAGAGATAAGTGTGTGTGAAAGCCGTCCTTCACCTAGCTATTTGGGAAAACAAAGTATCTTTTCAGTTCCAAACTCCATTCCATACATATATATGGGGAGTTACTAGCTCCAACTCGGTTTTACAGTGAAAACTGCAGGAACTTCAAACCGGCACTAGGAAACAGACTGAGATAGCAGAGAAAAAGTGTCTCCTGCAACCCGTTCCCTTGGTGCTAGATGAACGAACGTCTCTGTACACGCTCAGTTCTGAGAGATAATTGTGTGTGAAAGCCGTCCTTCACCTAGCTTGTTGGGAACACAAAGTTTCTTTTCAGTAGCAAACTCCACTTCATACATATATATGGGGAGGTACTAGCTCCAACTCGGTTTTACAGTGAAAACTGCAGGAACTTCAAACCGGCACTAGGAAACAGAATGAGAAAGCAGAGAAAAAGTGTCTCCTGCAACCCGTTCCCTTGGTGCTAGATGAACGAACGTCTCTGTACACGCTCAGTTCTGAGAGATAATTTTGTGTGAAAGCCGTCCTTCACCTAGCTTGTTGGGAACACAAAGTTTCTTTTCAGTTGCAAACTCCATTCCATACATTTATATTGGAGGTACTAGCTCCAACTCGGTTTTACAGTGAAAACTGCAGGAACTTCAAATAGGCACTAGGAAACAGACTGGGAAACCAGAGTAAAAGTTTCTCCTGCAACCCGTTCCCTTGGTGCTAGATGAACGAACGTCTCTGTACATGCTCAGTTCTGAGAGATAAGTGTGTGTGAAAGCCGTCTTTCACCTAGCTATTTGGGAAAACAAAGTATCTTTTCAGTTCCAAACTCCATTCCATACATATATATGGGGAGTTACTAGCTCCAACACGGTTTTACAGTGAAAACTGCAGGAACTTCAAACCGGCACTAGGAAACAGAATGAGAAAGCAGAGAAAAAGTGTCTCCTGCAACCCGTTCCCTTGGTGCTAGATGAACGAACGTCTCTGTACACGCTCAGTTCTGAGAGATAATTGTGTGTGAAAGCCGTCCTTCACTTAGCTTGTTGGGAACACAAAGTTTCTTTTCAGTTGCAAACTCCATTCCATACATTTATATTGGAGGTACTAGCTCCAACTCGGTTTTACAGTGAAAACTGCAGGAACTTCAAACCGGCACTAGGAAACAGACTGAGATAGCAGAGAAAAAGTGTCTCCTGCAACCCGTTCCCTTGGTGCTAGATGAACGAACGTCTCTGTACACGCTCAGTTCTGAGAGATAAGTGTGTGTGAAAGCCGTTCTTCACCTAGCTTGTTGGGAACACAAAGTTTCTTTTCAGTTGCAAACTCCATTCCATTCATATATATGGGGAGGTACTAGCTCCAACTCGGTTTTACAGTGAAAACTGCAGGAACTTCAAACCGGCACTAGGAAACAGAATGAGAAAGCAGAGAAAAAGTGTCTCCTGCAACCCGTTCCCTTGGTGCTAGATGAACGAACGTCTCTGTACACGCTCAGTTCTGAGAGATAATTGTGTGTGAAAGCCGTCCTTCACCTAGCTTGTTGGGAACACAAAGTTTCTTTTCAGTTGCAAACTCCATTCCATACATTTATATTGGAGGTACTAGCTCCAACTCGGTTTTACAGTGAAAACTGCAGGAACTTCAAATAGGCACTAGGAAACAGACTGGGATACCAGAGTAAAAGTTTCTCCTGCAACCCGTTCCCTTGGTGCTAGATGAACGAACGTCTCTGTACATGCTCAGTTCTGAGAGATAAGTGTGTGTGAAAGCCGTCCTTCACCTAGCTATTTGGGAAAACAAAGTATCTTTTCAGTTCCAAACTCCATTCCATACATATATATGGGGAGTTACTAGCTCCAACTCGGTTTTACAGTGAAAACTGCAGGAACTTCAAACCGGCACTAGGAAACAGACTGAGATAGCAGAGAAAAAGTGTCTCCTGCAACCCGTTCCCTTGGTGCTAGATGAATGAACGTCTCTCCACTTGCTCAGTTCTGAGAGATAAGTGTGTGTGAAAGCCGTCCTTCACCTAGCTATTTGGGAAAACAAAGTATCTTTTCAGTTCCAAACTCCATTCCATACATATATATGGGGAGTTACTATCTCCAACTCGGTTTTACAGTGAAAACTGCAGGAACTTCAAACCGGCACTAGGAAACAGACTGAGAAAGCAGAGAAAAAGTGTCTCCTGCAACCCGTTCCCTTGGTGCTAGATGAACGAACGTCTCTGTACACGCTCAGTTCTGAGAGAAAATTGTGTGTGAAAGCCGTCCTTCACTTAGCTTGTTGGGAACACAAAGTTTCTTTTCAGTTGCAAACTCCATTCCATACATTTATACTGGAGGTACTAGCTCTAACTCGGTTTTACAGTGAAAACTGCAGGAACTTCAAACCGGCACTAGGAAACAGACTGAGATAGCAGAGAAAAAGTGTCTCCTGCAACCCGTTCCCTTGGTGCTAGAGGAACGAACGTCTCTGTACACGCTCAGTTCTGAGAGATAAGTGTGTGTGAAAGCCGTCCTTCAACTAGCTTGTTGGGAACACAAAGTTTCTTTTCAGTTGCAAACTCCATTCCATTCATATATATGGGGAGGTACTAGCTCCAACTCGGTTTTACAGTGAAAACTGCAGGAACTTCAAACCGGCACTAGGAAACAGACTGAGAAAGCAGAGAAAAAGTGTCTCCTGCAACCCGTTCCCTTGGTGCTAGATGAACGAACGTCTCTGTACACGCTCAGTTCTGAGAGATAATTGTGTGTGAAAGCCGTCCTTCACCTAGCTTGTTGGGAACACAAAGTTTCTTTTCAGTTGCAAACTCCATTCCATACATTTATATTGGAGGTACTAGCTCCAACTCGGTTTTACAGTGAAAACTGCAGGAACTTCAAATAGGCACTAGAAAACAGACTGGGAAACCAGAGTAAAAGTTTCTCCTGCAACCCGTTCCCTTGGTGCTAGATGAACGAACGTCTCTGTACATGCTCAGTTCTGAGAGATAAGTGTGTGTGAAAGCCGTCCTTCACCTAGCTATTTGGGAAAACAAAGTATCTTTTCAGTTCCAAACTCCATTCCATACATATATATGGGGAGTTACTAGCTCCAACTCGGTTTTACAGTGAAAACTGCAGGAACTTCAAACCGGCACTAGGAAACAGACTGAGATAGCAGAGAAAAAGTGTCTCCTGCAACCCGTTCCCTTGGTGCTAGATGAACGAACGTCTCTGTACACGCTCAGTTCTGAGAGATAATTGTGTGTGAAAGCCGTCCTTCACCTAGCTTGTTGGGAACACAAAGTTTCTTTTCAGTAGCAAACTCCACTTCATACATATATATGGGGAGGTACTAGCTCCAACTCGGTTTTACAGTGAAAACTGCAGGAACTTCAAACCAGCACTAGGAAACAGACTGAGAAAGCAGAGAAAAAGTGTCTCCTGCAACCCGTTCCCTTGGTGCTAGATGAACGAACGTCTCTGTACACGCTCAGTTCTGAGAGATAATTGTGTGTGAAAGCCGTCCTTCACCTAGCTTGTTGGGAACACAAAGTTTCTTTTCAGTTGCAAACTCCATTCCATACATTTATATAGGAGGTACTAGCTCCAACTCGGTTTTACAGTGAAAACTGCAGGAACTTCAAATAGGCACTAGGAAACAGACTGGGAAACCAGAGTAAAAGTTTCTCCTGCAACCCGTTCCCTTGGTGCTAGATGAACGAACGTCTCTGTACATGCTCAGTTCTGAGAGATAAGTGTGTGTGAAAGCCGTCTTTCACCTAGCTATTTGGGAAAACAAAGTATCTTTTCAGTTCCAAACTCCATTCCATACATATATATGGGGAGTTACTAGCTCCAACTCGGTTTTACAGTGAAAACTGCAGGAACTTCAAACCGGCACTAGGAAACAGACTGAGCTAGCAGAGAAAAAGTGTCTCCTGCAACCCGTTCCCTTGGTGCTAGATGAACGAACGTCTCTGTACACGCTCAGTTCTGAGAGATAATTGTGTGTGAAAGCCGTCCTTCACCTAGCTTGTTGGGAACACAAAGTTTCTTTTCAGTAGCAAACTCCACTTCATACATATATATGGGGAGGTACTAGCTCCAACTCGGTTTTACAGTGAAAACTGCAGGAACTTCAAACCGGCACTAGGAAACAGACTGAGAAAGCAGAGAAAAAGTGTCTCCTGCAACCCGTTCCCTTGGTGCTAGATGAACGAACGTCTCTCCAATTGCTCAGTTCTGAGAGATAAGTGTGTGTGAAAGCCGTCCTTCACCTAGCTTGTTGGGAACACAAAGTTTCTTTTCAGTTGCAAACTCCATTCCATTCATATATATGGGGAGGTACTAGCTCCAACTCGGTTTTACAGTGAAAACTGCAGGAACTTCAAACCGGCACTAGGAAACAGACTGAGAAAGCAGAGAAAATGTGTCTCCTGCAACCCGTTCCCTTGGTGCTAGATGAACGAACGTCTCTGTACACGCTCAGTTCTGAGAGATAATTGGGTGTGAAAGCCGTCCTTCACCTAGCTTGTTGGGAACACAAAGTTTCTTTTCAGTTGCAAACTCCATTCCATACATTTATATTGGAGGTACTAGCTCCAACTCGGTTTTACAGTGAAAACTGCAGGAACTTCAAATAGGCACTAGGAAACAGACTGGGAAACCAGAGTAAAAGTTTCTCCTGCAACCCGTTCCCTTGGTGCTAGATGAACGAACGTCTCTGTACATGTTCAGTTCTGAGAGATAAGTGTGTGTGAAAGCCGTCCTTCACCTAGCTATTTGGGAAAACAAAGTATCTTTTCAGTTCCAAACTCCATTCCATACATATATATGGGGAGTTACTAGCTCCAACTCGGTTTTACAGTGAAAACTGCAGGAACTTCAAACCGGCACTAGGAAACAGACTGAGATAGCAGAGAAAAAGTGTCTCCTGCAACCCGTTCCCTTGGTGCTAGATGAACGAACGTCTCTGTACACGCTCAGTTCTGAGAGATAATTGTGTGTGAAAGCCGTCCTTCACCTAGCTTGTTGGGAACACAAAGTTTCTTTTCAGTAGCAAACTCCACTTCATACATATATATGGGGAGGTACTAGCTCCAACTCGGTTTTACAGTGTAAACTGCAGGAACTTCAAACCGGCACTAGGAAACAGAATGAGAAAGCAGAGAAAAAGTGTCTCCTGCAACCCGTTCCCTTGGTGCTAGATGAACGAACGTCTCTGTACACGCTCAGTTCTGAGAGATAATTGTGTGTGAAAGCCGTCCTTCACCTAGCTTGTTGGGAACACAAAGTTTCTTTTCAGTTGCAAACTCCATTCCATACATTTATATTGGAGGTACTAGCTCCAACTCGGTTTTACAGTGAAAACTGCAGGAACTTCAAATAGGCACTAGGAAACAGACTGGGAAACCAGAGTAAAAGTTTCTCCTGCAACCCGTTCCCTTGGTGCTAGATGAACGAACGTCTCTGTACATGCTCAGTTCTGAGAGATAAGTGTGTGTGAAAGCCGTCTTTCACCTAGCTATTTGGGAAAACAAAGTATCTTTTCAGTTCCAAACTCCATTCCATACATATATATGGGGAGTTACTAGCTCCAACACGGTTTTACAGTGAAAACTGCAGGAACTTCAAACCGGCACTAGGAAACAGAATGAGAAAGCAGAGAAAATGTGTCTCCTGCAACCCGTTCCCTTGGTGCTAGATGAACGAACGTCTCTGTACACGCTCAGTTCTGAGAGATAATTGTGTGTGAAAGCCGTCCTTCACTTAGCTTGTTGGGAACACAAAGTTTCTTTTCAGTTGCAAACTCCATTCCATACATTTATATTGGAGGTACTAGCTCCAACTCGGTTTTACAGTGAAAACTGCAGGAACTTCAAACCGGCACTAGGAAACAGACTGAGATAGCAGAGAAAAATTGTCTCCTGCAACCCGTTCCCTTGGTGCTAGAGGAACGAACGTCTCTGTACACGCCCAGTTCTGAGAGATAAGTGTGTGTGAAAGCCGTCCTTCACCTAGCTTGTTGGGAACACAAAGTTTCTTTTCAGTTGCAAACTCCATTCCATTCATATATATGGGGAGGTACTAGCTCCAACTCGGATTTACAGTGAAAACTGCAGGAACTTCAAACCGGCACTAGGAAACAGACTGAGAAAGCAGAGAAAAAGTGTCTCCTGCAACCCGTTCCCTTGGTGCTAGATGAACGAACGTCTCTGTACACGCTCAGTTCTGAGAGATAATTTTGTGTGAAAGCCGTCCTTCACCTAGCTTGTTGGGAACACAAAGTTTCTTTTCAGTTGCAAACTCCATTCCATACATTTATATTGGAGGTACTAGCTCCAACTCGGTTTTACAGTGAAAACTGCAGGAACTTCAAATAGGCACTAGGAAACAGACTGGGAAACCAGAGTAAAAGTTTCTCCTGCAACCCGTTCCCTTGGTGCTAGATGAACGAACGTCTCTGTACATGCTCAGTTCTGAGAGATAAGTGTGTGTGAAAGCCGTCTTTCACCTAGCTATTTGGGAAAACAAAGTATCTTTTCAGTTCCAAACTCCATTCCATACATATATATGGGGAGTTACTAGCTCCAACACGGTTTTACAGTGAAAACTGCAGGAACTTCAAACCGGCACTAGGAAACAGAATGAGAAAGCAGAGAAAAAGTGTCTCCTGCAACCCGTTCCCTTGGTGCTAGATGAACGAACGTCTCTGTACACGCTCAGTTCTGAGAGATAATTGTGTGTGAAAGCCGTCCTTCACTTAGCTTGTTGGGAACACAAAGTTTCTTTTCAGTTGCAAACTCCATTCCATACATTTATATTGGAGGTACTAGCTCCAACTCGGTTTTACAGTGAAAACTGCAGGAACTTCAAACCGGCACTAGGAAACAGACTGAGATAGCAGAGAAAAATTGTCTCCTGCAACCCGTTCCCTTGGTGCTAGAGGAACGAACGTCTCTGTACACGCTCAGTTCTGAGAGATAAGTGTGTGTGAAAGCCGTCCTTCACCTAGCTTGTTGGGAACACAAAGTTTCTTTTCAGTTGCAAACTCCATTCCATACATTTATATTGGAGGTACTAGCTCCAACTCGGTTTTACAGTGAAAACTGCAGGAAATTCAAACCGGCACTAGGAAACAGACTGAGATAGCAGAGAAAAAGTGTCTCCTGCAACCCGTTCCCTTGGTGCTAGATGAACGAACGTCTCTGTACACGCTCAGTTCTGAGAGATAAGTGTGTGTGAAAGCCGTTCTTCACCTAGCTTGTTGGGAACACAAAGTTTCTTTTCAGTTGCAAACTCCATTCCATTCATATATATGGGGAGGTACTTGCTCCAACTCGGTTTTACAGTGAAAACTGCAGGAACTTCAAACCGGCACTAGGAAACAGACTGAGAAAGCAGAGAAAAAGTGTCTCCTGCAACCCGTTCCCTTGGTGCTAGATGAACGAACGTCTCTCCAATTGCTCAGTTCTGAGAGATAATTGTGTGTGAAAGCCGTCCTTCACCTAGCTTGTTGGGAACACAAAGTTTCTTTTCAGTTGCAAACTCCATTCCATACATTTATATTGGAGGTACTAGCTCCAACTCGGTTTTACAGTGAAAACTGCAGGAACTTCAAATAGGCACTAGGAAACAGACTGGGAAACCAGAGTAAAAGTTTCTCCTGCAACCCGTTCCCTTGGTGCTAGATGAACGAACGTCTCTGTACATGCTCAGTTCTGAGAGATAAGTGTGTGTGAAAGCCGTCCTTCACCTAGCTATTTGGGAAAACAAAGTATCTTTTCAGTTCCAAACTCCATTCCATACATATATATGGGGAGTTACTAGCTCCAACTCGGTTTTACAGTGAAAACTGCAGGAACTTCAAACCGGCACTAGGAAACAGACTGAGATAGCAGAGAAAAAGTGTCTCCTGCAACCCGTTCCCTTGGTGCTAGATGAATGAACGTCTCTCCACTTGCTCAGTTCTGAGAGATAAGTGTGTGTGAAAGCCGTCCTTCACCTAGCTATTTGGGAAAACAAAGTATCTTTTCAGTTCCAAACTCCATTCCATACATATATATGGGGAGTTACTAGCTCCAACTCGGTTTTACAGTGAAAACTGCAGGAACTTCAAACCGGCACTAGGAAACAGACTGAGAAAGCAGAGAAAAAGTGTCTCCTGCAACCCGTTCCCTTGGTGCTAGATGAACGAACGTCTCTGTACACGCTCAGTTCTGAGAGAAAATTGTGTGTGAAAGCCGTCCTTCACTTAGCTTGTTGGGAACACAAAGTTTCTTTTCAGTTGCAAACTCCATTCCATACATTTATATTGGAGGTACTAGCTCTAACTCGGTTTTACAGTGAAAACTGCAGGAACTTCAAACCGGCACTAGGAAACAGACTGAGATAGCAGAGAAAAAGTGTCTCCTGCAACCCGTTCCCTTGGTGCTAGAGGAACGAACGTCTCTGTACACGCTCAGTTCTGAGAGATAAGTGTGTGTGAAAGCCGTCCTTCACCTAGCTTGTTGGGAACACAAAGTTTCTTTTCAGTTGCAAACTCCATTCCATTCATATATATGGGGAGGTACTAGCTCCAACTCGGTTTTACAGTGAAAACTGCAGGAACTTCAAACCGGCACTAGGAAACAGACTGAGAAAGCAGAGAAAAAGTGTCTCCTGCAACCCGTTCCCTTGGTGCTAGATGAACGAACGTCTCTGTACACGCTCAGTTCTGAGAGATAATTGTGTGTGAAAGCCGTCCTTCACCTAGCTTGTTGGGAACACAAAGTTTCTTTTCAGTTGCAAACTCCATTCCATACATTTATATTGGAGGTACTAGCTCCAACTCGGTTTTACAGTGAAAACTGCAGGAACTTCAAATAGGCACTAGAAAACAGACTGGGAAACCAGAGTAAAAGTTTCTCCTGCAACCCGTTCCCTTGGTGCTAGATGAACGAACGTCTCTGTACATGCTCAGTTCTGAGAGATAAGTGTGTGTGGAAGCCGTCCTTCACCTAGCTATTTGGGAAAACAAAGTATCTTTTCAGTTCCAAACTCCATTCCATACATATATATGGGGAGTTACTAGCTCCAACTCGGTTTTACAGTGAAAACTGCAGGAACTTCAAACCGGCACTAGGAAACAGACTGAGATAGCAGAGAAAAAGTGTCTCCTGCAACCCGTTCCCTTGGTGCTAGATGAACGAACGTCTCTGTACACGCTCAGTTCTGAGAGATAATTGTGTGTGAAAGCCGTCCTTCACCTAGCTTGTTGGGAACACAAAGTTTCTTTTCAGTAGCAAACTCCACTTCATACATATATATGGGGAGGTACTAGCTCCAACTCGGTTTTACAGTGAAAACTGCAGGAACTTCAAACCGGCACTAGGAAACAGACTGAGAAAGCAGAGAAAAAGTGTCTCCTGCAACCCGTTCCCTTGGTGCTAGATGAACGAACGTCGCTCCAATTGCTCAGTTCTGAGAGATAATTGTGTGTGAAAGCCGTCCTTCACCTAGCTTGTTGGGAACACAAAGTTTCTTTTCAGTTGCAAACTCCATTCCATACATTTATATTGGAGGTACTAGCTCCAACTCGGTTTTACAGTGAAAACTGCAGGAACTTCAAATAGGCACTAGGAAACAGACTGGGAAACCAGAGTAAAAGTTTCTCCTGCAACCCGTTCCCTTGGTGCTAGATGAACGAACGTCTCTCCACTTGCTCAGTTCTGAGAGATAAGTGTGTGTGAAAGCCGTCCTTCACCTAGCTTGTTGGGAACACAAAGTTTCTTTTCAGTTGCAAACTCCATTCCATTCATATATATGGGGAGGTACTAGCTCCAACTCGGTTTTACAGTGAAAACTGCAGGAACTTCAAACCGGCACTAGGAAACAGACTGAGAAAGCAGAGAAAATGTGTCTCCTGCAACCCGTTCCCTTGGTGCTAGATGAACGAACGTCTCTGTACACGCTCAGTTCTGAGAGATAATTGGGTGTGAAAGCCGTCCTTCACCTAGCTTGTTGGGAACACAAAGTTTCTTTTCAGTTGCAAACTCCATTCCATACATTTATATTGGAGGTACTAGCTCCAACTCGGTTTTACAGTGAAAACTGCAGGAACTTCAAATAGGCACTAGGAAACAGACTGGGAAACCAGAGTAAAAGTTTCTCCTGCAACCCGTTCCCTTGGTGCTAGATGAACGAACGTCTCTGTACATGTTCAGTTCTGAGAGATAAGTGTGTGTGAAAGCCGTCCTTCACCTAGCTATTTGGGAAAACAAAGTATCTTTTCAGTTCCAAACTCCATTCCATACATATATATGGGGAGTTACTAGCTCCAACTCGGTTTTACAGTGAAAACTGCAGGAACTTCAAACCGGCACTAGGAAACAGACTGAGATAGCAGAGAAAAAGTGTCTCCTGCAACCCGTTCCCTTGGTGCTAGATGAACGAACGTCTCTGTACACGCTCAGTTCTGAGAGATAATTGTGTGTGAAAGCCGTCCTTCACCTAGCTTGTTGGGAACACAAAGTTTCTTTTCAGTAGCAAACTCCACTTCATACATATATATGGGGAGGTACTAGCTCCAACTCGGTTTTACAGTGTAAACTGCAGGAACTTCAAACCGGCACTAGGAAACAGAATGAGAAAGCAGAGAAAAAGTGTCTCCTGCAACCCGTTCCCTTGGTGCTAGATGAACGAACGTCTCTGTACACGCTCAGTTCTGAGAGATAATTGTGTGTGAAAGCCGTCCTTCACCTAGCTTGTTGGGAACACAAAGTTTCTTTTCAGTTGCAAACTCCATTCCATACATTTATATTGGAGGTACTAGCTCCAACTCGGTTTTACAGTGAAAACTGCAGGAACTTCAAATAGGCACTAGGAAACAGACTGGGAAACCAGAGTAAAAGTTTCTCCTGCAACCCGTTCCCTTGGTGCTAGATGAACGAACGTCTCTCCACTTGCTCAGTTCTGAGAGATAATTGTGTGTGAAAGCCGTCCTTCACCTAGCTTCTTGGGAACACAAAGTTTCTTTTCAGTAGCAAACTCCACTTCATACATATATATGGGGAGGTACTAGCTCCAACTCGGTTTTACAGTGAAAACTGCATGAACTTCAAACCGGCACTAGGAAACAGACTGAGAAAGCAGAGAAAAAGTGTCTCCTGCAACCCGTTCCCTTGGTGCTAGATGAACGAACGTCTCTGTACACGCTCAGTTCTGAGAGATAATTGTGTGTGAAAGCCGTCCTTCACTTAGCTTGTTGGGAACACAAAGTTTCTTTTCAGTTGCAAACTCCATTCCTTACATATATATGGGGAGGTACTAGCTCCAACTCGGTTTTACAGTGAAAACTGCAGGAACTTCAAACCGGCACTAGGAAACAGACTGAGAAAGCAGAGAAAAAGTGTCTCCTGCAACCCGTTCCCTTGGTGCTAGATGAACGAACGTCTCTGTACACGCTCAGTTCTGAGAGATAATTGTGTGTGAAAGCCGTCCTTCACCTAGCTTGTTGGGAACACAAAGTTTCTTTTCAGTAGCAAACTCCACTTCATACATATATATGGGGAGGTTCTAGCTCCAACTCGGTTTTACAGTGAAAACTGCAGGAACTTCAAACCGGCACTAGGAAACAGACTGAGAAAGCAGAGAAAATGTGTCTACTGCAACCAGTTCCCTTGGTGCTAGATGAACGAACGTCTCTGTACACGTTCAGTTCTGAGAGATAATTGTGTGTGAAAGCCGTCCTTCACCTAGCTTGTTGGGAACACAAAGTTTCTTTTCAGTTGCAAACTCCATTCCATACATTTATATTGGAGGTATTAGCTCCAACTCGGTTTTACAGTGAAAACTGCAGGAACTTCAAATAGGCACTAGGAAACAGACTGGGAAACCAGAATAAAAGTTTCTCCTGCAACCCGTTCCCTTGGTGCTAGATGAACGAACGTCTCTCCACTTGCTCAGTTCTGAGAGATAATTGTGTGTGAAAGCCGTCCTTCACCTAGCTTGTTGGGAACACAAAGTTTCTTTTCAGTAGCAAACTCCACTTCATACATATATATGGGGACGTACTAGCTCCAACTCGGTTTTACAGTGAAAACTGCAGGAACTTCAAACCGGCACTAGGAAACAGACTGAGATAGCAGAGAAAAAGTGTCTCCTGCAACCCGTTCCCTTGGTGCTAGATGAACGAACGTCTCTGTACACGCTCAGTTCTGAGAGATAATTGTGTGTGAAAGCCGTCCTTCACCTAGCTTGTTGGGAACACAAAGTTTCTTTTCAGTTGCAAACTCCATTCCATACATTTATATTGGAGGTACTAGCTCCAACTCGGTTTTACAGTGAAAACTGCAGGAACTTCAAACCGGCACTAGGAAACAGACTGAGATAGCAGAGAAAAAGTGTCTCCTGCAACCCGTTCCCTTGGTGCTAGATGAACGAACGTCTCTGTACACGCTGAGTTCTGAGAGATAATTGTGTGTGAAAGCCGTCCTTCAACTAGCTTGTTGGGAACACAAAGTTTCTTTTCAGTTGCAAACTCCATTCCATACATTTATATTGGAGGTACTAGCTCCAACTCGGTTTTACAGTGAAAACTGCAGGAACTTCAAATAGGCACTAGGAAACAGACTGGGAAACCAGAGTAAAAGTTTCTCCTGCAACCCGTTCCCTTGGTGCTAGATGAACGAACGTCTCTGTACATGCTCAGTTCTGAGAGATAAGTGTGTGTGAAAGCCGTCCTTCACCTAGCTATTTGGGAAAACAAAGTATCTTTTCAGTTCCAAACTCCATTCCATACATATATATGGGGAGTTACTAGCTCCAACTCGGTTTTACAGTGAAAACTGCAGGAACTTCAAACCGGCACTAGGAAACAGACTGAGATAGCAGAGAAAAAGTGTCTCCTGCAACCCGTTCCCTTGGTGCTAGATGAACGAACGTCTCTGTACACGCTCAGTTCTGAGAGATAATTGTGTGTGAAAGCCGTCCTTCACCTACCTTGTTGGGAACACAAAGTTTCTTTTCAGTAGCAAACTCCACTTCATACATATATATGGGGAGGTACTAGCTCCAACTCGGTTTTACAGTGAAAACTGCAGGAACTTCAAACCGGCACTAGGAAACAGAATGAGAAAGCAGAGAAAAAGTGTCTCCTGCAACCCGTTCCCTTGGTGCTAGATGAACGAACGTCTCTGTACACGCTCAGTTCTGAGAGATAAGTGTGTGTGAAAGCCGTCCTTCACCTAGCTTGTTGGGAACACAAAGTTTCTTTTCAGTTGCAAACTCCATTCCATACATTTATATTGGAGGTACTAGCTCCAACTCGGTTTTACAGTGAAAACTGCAGGAACTTCAAACCGGCTCTAGGAAACAGACTGAGATAGCAGAGAAAAAGTGTCTCCTGCAACCCGTTCCCTTGGTGCTAGATGAACGAACGTCTCTGTACACGCTCAGTTCTGAGAGATAAGTGTGTGTGAAAGCCGTCCTTCACCTAGCTTGTTGGGAACACAAAGTTTCTTTTCAGTTGCAAACTCCATTCCATTCATATATATGGGGAGGTACTAGCTCCAACTCGGTTTTACAGTAAAAACTGCAGGAACTTCAAACCGGCACTAGGAAACAGACTGAGAAAGCAGAGAAAAAGTGTCTCTTGCAACCCGTTCCCTTGGTGCTAGATGAACGAACGTCTCTGTACACGCTCAGTTCTGAGAGATAATTGTGTGTGAAAGCCGTCCTTCACCTAGCTTGTTGGGAACACAAAGTTTCTTTTCAGTTGCAAACTCCATTCCATACATTTATATTGGAGGTACTAGCTCCAACTCGGTTTTACAGTGAAAACTGCAGGAACTTCAAATAGGCACTAGGAAACAGACTGGGAAACCAGAGTAAAAGTTTCCCTGCAACCCGTTCCCTTGGTGCTAGATGAACGAACGTCTCTGTACATGCTCAGTTCTGAGAGATAATTGTGTGTGAAAGCCGTCCTTCACCTAGCTTGTTGGGAACACAAAGTTTCTTTTCAGTAGCAAACTCCACTTCATACATATATATGGGGAGGTACTAGCTCCAACTCGGTTTTACAGTGAAAACTGCAGGAACTTCAAACCGGCACTAGGAAACAGAATGAGAAAGCAGAGAAAAAGTGTCTCCTGCAACCCGTTCCCTTGGTGCTAGATGAACGAACGTCTCTGTACACGCTCAGTTCTGAGAGATAATTTTGTGTGAAAGCCGTCCTTCACCTAGCTTGTTGGGAACACAAAGTTTCTTTTCAGTTGCAAACTCCATTCCATACATTTATATTGGAGGTACTAGCTCCAACTCGGTTTTACAGTGAAAACTGCAGGAACTTCAAACCGGCACTAGGAAACAGACTGAGATAGCAGAGAAAAAGTGTCTCCTGCAACCCGTTCCCTTGGTGCTAGAGGAACGAACGTCTCTGTACACGCTCAGTTCTGAGAGATAAGTGTGTGTGAAAGCCGTCCTTCACCTAGCTTTTTGGGAACACAAAGTTTCTTTTCAGTTGCAAACTCCATTCCATTCATATATATGGGGAGGTACTAGCTCCAACTCGGTTTTACAGTGAAAACTGCAGGAACTTCAAACCGGCACTAGGAAACAGACTGAGAAAGCAGAGAAAAAGTGTCTCCTGCAACCCGTTCCCTTGGTGCTAGATGAACGAACGTCTCTGTACACGCTCAGTTCTGAGAGATAATTGTGTGTGAAAGCCGTCCTTCACCTAGCTTGTTGGGAACACAAAGTTTCTTTTCAGTTGCAAACTCCATTCCATACATTTATATTGGAGGTACTAGCTCCAACTCGGTTTTACAGTGAAAACTGCAGGAACTTCAAATAGGCACTAGGAAACAGACTGGGAAACCAGAGTAAAAGTTTCTCCTGCAACCCGTTCCCTTGGTGCTAGATGAACGAACGTCTCTGTACACGCTCAGTTCTGAGAGATAATTGTGTGTGAAAGCCGTCCTTCACCTAGCTTGTTGGGAACACAAAGTTTCTTTTCAGTAGCAAACTCCACTTCATACATATATATGGGGAGGTACGAGCTCCAACTCGGTTTTACAGTGAAAACTGCAGGAACTTCAAACCGGCACTAGGAAACAGACTGAGAAAGCAGAGAAAAAGTGTCTCCTGCAACCCGTTCCCTTGGTGCTAGATGAACGAACGTCTCTGTACACGCTCAGTTCTGAGAGATAATTGTGTGTGAAAGCCGTCCTTCACCTAGCTTGTTGGGAACACAAAGTTTCTTTTCAGTTGCAAACTCCATTCCATACATTTATATTGGAGGTACTAGCTCCAACTCGGTTTTACAGTGAAAACTGCAGGAACTTCAAATAGGCACTAGGAAACAGACTGGGAAACCAGAGTAAAAGTTTCTCCTGCAACCCGTTCCCTTGGTGCTAGATGAACGAACGTCTCTGTACATGCTCAGTTCTGAGAGGTAAGTGTGTGTGAAAGCCGTCTTTCACCTAGCTATTTGGGAAAACAAAGTATCTTTTCAGTTCCAAACTCCACTTCATACATATATATGGGGAGTTACTAGCTCCAACTCGGTTTTACAGTGAAAACTGCAGGAACTTCAAACCGGCACTAGGAAACAGACTGAGATAGCAGAGAAAAAGTGTCTCCTGCAACCCGTTCCCTTGGTGCTAGATGAACGAACGTCTCTGTACACGCTCAGTTCTGAGAGATATTTGTGTGTGAAAGCCGTCCTTCACCTAGCTTGTTGGGAACACAAAGTTTCTTTTCAGTTGCAAACTCCATTCCATACATTTATATTGGAGGTACTAGCTCCAACTCGGTTTTACAGTGAAAACTGCAGGAACTTCAAATAGGCACTAGGAAACAGACTGTGAAACCAGAGTAAAAGTTTCTCCTGCAACCCGTTCCCTTGGTGCTAGATGAACGAACGTCTCTGTACACGCTCAGTTCTGAGAGATAATTGTGTGTGAAAGCCGTCCTTCACCTAGCTTGTTGGGAACACAAAGTTTCTTTTCAGTAGCAAACTCCACTTCATACATATATATGGGGAGGTACTAGCTCCAACTCGGTTTTACAGTGAAAACTGCAGGAACTTCAAACCGGCACTAGGAAACAGACTGAGAAAGCAGAGAAAAAGTGTCTCCTGCAACCCGTTCCCTTGGTGCTAGATGAACGAACGTCTCTGTACACGCTCAGTTCTGAGAGATAATTGTGTGTGAAAGCCGTCCTTCACCTAGCTTGTTGGGAACACAAAGTTTCTTTTCAGTTGCAAACTCCATTCCATACATTTATATTGGAGGTACTAGCTCCAACTCGGTTTTACAGTGAAAACTGCAGGAACTTCAAATAGGCACTAGGAAACAGACTGGGAAACCAGAGTAAAAGTTTCTCCTGCAACCCATTCCCTTGGTGCTAGATGAACGAACGTCTCTGTACATGCTCAGTTCTGAGAGGTAAGTGTGTGTGAAAGCCGTCTTTCACCTAGCTATTTGGGAAAACAAAGTATCTTTTCAGTTCCAAACTCCATTCCATACATATATATGGGGAGTTACTAGCTCCAACTCGGTTTTACAGTGAAAACTGCAGGAACTTCAAACCGGCACTAGGAAACAGACTGAGATAGCAGAGAAAAAGTGTCTCCTGCAACCCGTTCCCTTGGTGCTAGATGAACGAACGTCTCTGTACACGCTCAGTTCTGAGAGATAATTGTGTGTGAAAGCCGTCCTTCACCTAGCTTGTTGGGAACACAAAGTTTCTTTTCAGTAGCAAACTCCACTTCATACATATATATGGGGAGGTACTAGCTCCAACTCGGTTTTACAGTGAAAACTGCAGGAACTTCAAACCGGCACTAGGAAACAGACTGAGAAAGCAGAGAAAAAGTGTCTCCTGCAACCCGTTCCCTTGGTGCTAGATGAACGAACGTCTCTCCAATTGCTCAGTTCTGAGAGATAACTGTGTGTGAAAGCCGTCCTTCACCTAGCTTGTTGGGAACACAAAGTTTCTTTTCAGTTGCAAACTCCATTCCATACATTTATATTGGAGGTATTAGCTCCAACTCGGTTTTACAGTGAAAACTGCAGGAACTTCAAATAGGCACTAGGAAACAGACTGGGAAACCAGAGTAAAAGTTTCTCCTGCAACCCGTTCCCTTGGTGCTAGATGAACGAACGTCTCTCCACTTGCTCAGTTCTGAGAGATAAGTGTGTGTGAAAGCCGTCCTTCACCTAGCTTGTTGGGAACACAAAGTTTCTTTTCAGTTGCAAACTCCATTCCATTCATATATATGGGGAGGTACTAGCTCCAACTCGGTTTTACAGTGAAAACTGCAGGAACTTCAAACCGGCACTAGGAAACAGACTGAGAAAGCAGAGAAAATGTGTCTCCTGCAACCCGTTCCCTTGGTGCTAGATGAACGAACGTCTCTGTACACGCTCAGTTCTGAGAGATAATTGTGTGTGAAAGCCGTCCTTCACCTAGCTTGTTGGGAACACAATGTTTCTTTTCAGTTGCAAACTCCATTCCATACATTTATATTGGAGGTACTAGCTCCAACTCGGTTTTACAGTGAAAACTGCAGGAACTTCAAATAGGCACTAGGAAACAGACTGGGAAACCAGAGTAAAAGTTTCTCCTGCAACCCGTTCCCTTGGTGCTAGATGAACGAACGTCTCTGTACATGCTCAGTTCTGAGAGATAAGTGTGTGTGAAAGCCGTCCTTCACCTAGCTATTTGGGAAAACAAAGTATCTTTTCAGTTCCAAACTCCATTCCATACATATATATGGGGAGTTACTAGCTCCAACTCGGTTTTACAGTGAAAACTGCAGGAACTTCAAACCGGCACTAGGAAACAGACTGAGATAGCAGAGAAAAAGTGTCTCCTGCAACCCGTTCCCTTGGTGCTAGATGAACGAACGTCTCTGTACACGCTCAGTTCTGAGAGATAATTGTGTGTGAAAGCCGTCCTTCACCTAGCTTGTTGGGAACACAAAGTTTCTTTTCAGTAGCAAACTCCACTTCATACATATATATGGGGAGGTACTAGCTCCAACTCGGTTTTACAGTGAAAACTGCAGGAACTTCAAACCGGCACTAGGAAACAGACTGAGAAAGCAGAGAAAAAGTGTCTCCTGCAACCCGTTCCCTTGGTGCTAGATGAACGAACGTCTCTGTACACGCTCAGTTCTGAGAGATAATTGTGTGTGAAAGCCGTCCTTCACCTAGCTTGTTGGGAACACAAAGTTTCTTTTCAGTTGCAAACTCCATTCCATACATTTATATTGGAGGTACTAGCTCCAACTCGGTTTTACAGTGAAAACTGCAGGAACTTCAAATAGGCACTAGGAAACAGACTGGGAAACCAGAGTAAAAGTTTCTCCTGCAACCCGTTCCCTTGGTGCTAGATGAACGAACGTCTCTGTACATGCTCAGTTCTGAGAGGTAAGTGTGTGTGAAAGCCGTCTTTCACCTAGCTATTTGGGAAAACAAAGTACCTTTTCAGTTCCAAACTCCATTCCATACATATATATGGGGAGTTACTAGCTCCAACTCGGTTTTACAGTGAAAACTGCAGGAACTTCAAACCGGCACTAGGAAACAGACTGAGATAGCAGAGAAAAAGTGTCTCCTGCAACCCGTTCCCTTGGTGCTAGATGAACGAACGTCTCTGTACACGCTCAGTTCTGAGAGATAATTGTGTGTGAAAGCCGTCCTTCACCTAGCTTGTTGGGAACACAAAGTTTCTTTTCAGTAGCAAACTCCACTTCATACATATATATGGGGAGGTACTAGCTCCAACTCGGTTTTACAGTGAAAACTGCAGGAACTTCAAACCGGCACTAGGAAACAGACTGAGAAAGCAGAGAAAAAGTGTCTCCTGCAACCCGTTCCCTTGGTGCTAGATGAACGAACGTCTCTCCAATTGCTCAGTTCTGAGAGATAACTGTGTGTGAAAGCCGTCCTTCACCTAGCTTGTTGGGAACACAAAGTTTCTTTTCAGTTGCAAACTCCATTCCATACATTTATATTGGAGGTACTAGCTCCAACTCGGTTTTACAGTGAAAACTGCAGGAACTTCAAATAGGCACTAGGAAACAGACTGGGAAACCAGAGTAAAAGTTTCTCCTGCAACCCGTTCCCTTGGTGCTAGATGAACGAACGTCTCTGTACATGCTCAGTTCTGAGAGATAAGTGTGTGTGAAAGCCGTCCTTCACCTAGCTATTTGGGAAAACAAAGTATCTTTTCAGTTCCAAACTCCATTCCATATATATATATGGGGAGTTACTAGCTCCAACTCGGTTTTACAGTGAAAACTGCAGGAACTTCAAACCGGCACTAGGAAACAGACTGAGATAGCAGAGAAAAAGTGTCTCCTGCAACCCGTTCCCTTGGTGCTAGATGAACGAACGTCTCTGTACACGCTCAGTTCTGAGAGATAATTGTGTGTGAAAGCCGTCCTTCACCTAGCTTGTTGGGAACACAAAGTTTCTTTTCAGTAGCAAACTCCACTTCATACATATATATGGGGAGGTACTAGCTCCAACTCGGTTTTACAGTGAAAACTGCAGGAACTTCAAACCGGCACTAGGAAACAGACTGAGAAAGCAGAGAAAAAGTGTCTCCTGCAACCCGTTCCCTTGGTGCTAGATGAACGAACGTCTCTGTACACGCTCAGTTCTGAGAGATAATTGTGTGTGAAAGCCGTCCTTCACCTAGCTTGTTGGGAACACAAAGTTTCTTTTCAGTTGCAAACTCCATTCCATACATTTATATTGGAGGTACTAGCTCCAACTCGGTTTTACAGTGAAAACTGCAGGAACTTCAAATAGGCACTAGGAAACAGACTGGGAAACCAGAGTAAAAGTTTCTCCTGCAACCCGTTCCCTTGGTGCTAGATGAACGAACGTCTCTGTACATGCTCAGTTCTGAGAGGTAAGTGTGTGTGAAAGCCGTCTTTCACCTAGCTATTTGGGAAAACAAAGTATCTTTTCAGTTCCAAACTCCATTCCATACATATATATGGGGAGTTACTAGCTCCAACTCGGTTTTACAGTGAAAACTGCAGGAACTTCAAACCGGCACTAGGAAACAGACTGAGATAGCAGAGAAAAAGTGTCTCCTGCAACCCGTTCCCTTGGTGCTAGATGAACGAACGTCTCTGTACACGCTCAGTTCTGAGAGATAATTGTGTGTGAAAGCCGTCCTTCACCTAGCTTGTTGGGAACACAAAGTTTCTTTTCAGTAGCAAACTCCACTTCATACATATATATGGGGAGGTACTAGCTCCAACTCGGTTTTACAGTGAAAACTGCAGGAACTTCAAACCGGCACTAGGAAACAGACTGAGAAAGCAGAGAAAAAGTGTCTCCTGCAACCCGTTCCCTTGGTGCTAGATGAACGAACGTCTCTCCAATTGCTCAGTTCTGAGAGATAACTGTGTGTGAAAGCCGTCCTTCACCTAGCTTGTTGGGAACACAAAGTTTCTTTTCAGTTGCAAACTCCATTCCATACATTTATATTGGAGGTATTAGCTCCAACTCGGTTTTACAGTGAAAACTGCAGGAACTTCAAATAGGCACTAGGAAACAGACTGGGAAACCAGAGTAAAAGTTTCTCCTGCAAACCGTTCCCTTGGTGCTAGATGAACGAACGTCTCTCCACTTGCTCAGTTCTGAGAGATAAGTGTGTGTGAAAGCCGTCCTTCACCTAGCTTGTTGGGAACACAAAGTTTCTTTTCAGTTGCAAACTCCATTCCATTCATATATATGGGGAGGTACTAGCTCCAACTCGGTTTTACAGTGAAAACTGCAGGAACTTCAAACCGGCACTAGGAAACAGACTGAGAAAGCAGAGAAAATGTGTCTCCTGCAACCCGTTCCCTTGGTGCTAGATGAACGAACGTCTCTGTACACGCTCAGTTCTGAGAGATAATTGTGTGTGAAAGCCGTCCTTCACCTAGCTTGTTGGGAACACAAAGTTTCTTTTCAGTTGCAAACTCCATTCCATACATTTATATTGGAGGTACTAGCTCCAACTCGGTTTTACAGTGAAAACTGCAGGAACTTCAAATAGGCACTAGGAAACAGACTGGGAAACCAGAGTAAAAGTTTCTCCTGCAACCCGTTCCCTTGGTGCTAGATGAACGAACGTCTCTGTACATGCTCAGTTCTGAGAGATAAGTGTGTGTGAAAGCCGTCCTTCACCTAGCTATTTGGGAAAACAAAGTATCTTTTCAGTTCCAAACTCCATTCCATACATATATATGGGGAGTTACTAGCTCCAACTCGGTTTTACAGTGAAAACTGCAGGAACTTCAAACCGGCACTAGGAAACAGACTGAGATAGCAGAGAAAAAGTGTCTCCTGCAACCCGTTCCCTTGGTGCTAGATGAACGAACGTCTCTGTACACGCTCAGTTCTGAGAGATAATTGTGTGTGAAAGCCGTCCTTCACCTAGCTTGTTGGGAACACAAAGTTTCTTTTCAGTAGCAAACTCCACTTCATACATATATATGGGGAGGTACTAGCTCCAACTCGGTTTTACAGTGAAAACTGCAGGAACTTCAAACCGGCACTAGGAAACAGAATGAGAAAGCAGAGAAAAAGTGTCTCCTGCAACCCGTTCCCTTGGTGCTAGATGAACGAACGTCTCTGTACACGCTCAGTTCTGAGAGATAATTTTGTGTGAAAGCCGTCCTTCACCTAGCTTGTTGGGAACACAAAGTTTCTTTTCAGTTGCAAACTCCATTCCATACATTTATATTGGAGGTACTAGCTCCAACTCGGTTTTACAGTGAAAACTGCAGGAACTTCAAATAGGCACTAGGAAACAGACTGGGAAACCAGAGTAAAAGTTTCTCCTGCAACCCGTTCCCTTGGTGCTAGATGAACGAACGTCTCTGTACATGCTCAGTTCTGAGAGATAAGTGTGTGTGAAAGCCGTCTTTCACCTAGCTATTTGGGAAAACAAAGTATCTTTTCAGTTCCAAACTCCATTCCATACATATATATGGGGAGTTACTAGCTCCAACACGGTTTTACAGTGAAAACTGCAGGAACTTCAAACCGGCACTAGGAAACAGAATGAGAAAGCAGAGAAAAAGTGTCTCCTGCAACCCGTTCCCTTGGTGCTAGATGAACGAACGTCTCTGTACACGCTCAGTTCTGAGAGATAATTGTGTGTGAAAGCCGTCCTTCACTTAGCTTGTTGGGAACACAAAGTTTCTTTTCAGTTGCAAACTCCATTCCATACATTTATATTGGAGGTACTAGCTCCAACTCGGTTTTACAGTGAAAACTGCAGGAACTTCAAACCGGCACTAGGAAACAGACTGAGATAGCAGAGAAAAAGTGTCTCCTGCAACCCGTTCCCTTGGTGCTAGATGAACGAACGTCTCTGTACACGCTCAGTTCTGAGAGATAAGTGTGTGTGAAAGCCGTTCTTCACCTAGCTTGTTGGGAACACAAAGTTTCTTTTCAGTTGCAAACTCCATTCCATTCATATATATGGGGAGGTACTAGCTCCAACTCGGTTTTACAGTGAAAACTGCAGGAACTTCAAACCGGCACTAGGAAACAGAATGAGAAAGCAGAGAAAAAGTGTCTCCTGCAACCCGTTCCCTTGGTGCTAGATGAACGAACGTCTCTGTACACGCTCAGTTCTGAGAGATAATTGTGTGTGAAAGCCGTCCTTCACCTAGCTTGTTGGGAACACAAAGTTTCTTTTCAGTTGCAAACTCCATTCCATACATTTATATTGGAGGTACTAGCTCCAACTCGGTTTTACAGTGAAAACTGCAGGAACTTCAAATAGGCACTAGGAAACAGACTGGGAAACCAGAGTAAAAGTTTCTCCTGCAACCCGTTCCCTTGGTGCTAGATGAACGAACGTCTCTGTACATGCTCAGTTCTGAGAGATAAGTGTGTGTGAAAGCCGTCCTTCACCTAGCTATTTGGGAAAACAAAGTATCTTTTCAGTTCCAAACTCCATTCCATACATATATATGGGGAGTTACTAGCTCCAACTCGGTTTTACAGTGAAAACTGCAGGAACTTCAAACCGGCACTAGGAAACAGACTGAGATAGCAGAGAAAAAGTGTCTCCTGCAACCCGTTCCCTTGGTGCTAGATGAATGAACGTCTCTCCACTTGCTCAGTTCTGAGAGATAAGTGTGTGTGAAAGCCGTCCTTCACCTAGCTATTTGGGAAAACAAAGTATCTTTTCAGTTCCAAACTCCATTCCATACATATATATGGGGAGTTACTAGCTCCAACACGGTTTTACAGTGAAAACTGCAGGAACTTCAAACCGGCACTAGGAAACAGAATGAGAAAGCAGAGAAAAAGTGTCTCCTGCAACCCGTTCCCTTGGTGCTAGATGAACGAACGTCTCTGTACACGCTCAGTTCTGAGAGATAATTGTGTGTGAAAGCCGTCCTTCACTTAGCTTGTTGGGAACACAAAGTTTCTTTTCAGTTGCAAACTCCATTCCATACATTTATATTGGAGGTACTAGCTCCAACTCGGTTTTACAGTGAAAACTGCAGGAACTTCAAACCGGCACTAGGAAACAGACTGAGATAGCAGAGAAAAAGTGTCTCCTGCAACCCGTTCCCTTGGTGCTAGATGAACGAACGTCTCTGTACACGCTCAGTTCTGAGAGATAAGTGTGTGTGAAAGCCGTTCTTCACCTAGCTTGTTGGGAACACAAAGTTTCTTTTCAGTTGCAAACTCCATTCCATTCATATATATGGGGAGGTACTAGCTCCAACTCGGTTTTACAGTGAAAACTGCAGGAACTTCAAACCGGCACTAGGAAACAGAATGAGAAAGCAGAGAAAAAGTGTCTCCTGCAACCCGTTCCCTTGGTGCTAGATGAACGAACGTCTCTGTACACGCTCAGTTCTGAGAGATAATTGTGTGTGAAAGCCGTCCTTCACCTAGCTTGTTGGGAACACAAAGTTTCTTTTCAGTTGCAAACTCCATTCCATACATTTATATTGGAGGTACTAGCTCCAACTCGGTTTTACAGTGAAAACTGCAGGAACTTCAAATAGGCACTAGGAAACAGACTGGGAAACCAGAGTAAAAGTTTCTCCTGCAACCCGTTCCCTTGGTGCTAGATGAACGAACGTCTCTGTACATGCTCAGTTCTGAGAGATAAGTGTGTGTGAAAGCCGTCCTTCACCTAGCTATTTGGGAAAACAAAGTATCTTTTCAGTTCCAAACTCCATTCCATACATATATATGGGGAGTTACTAGCTCCAACTCGGTTTTACAGTGAAAACTGCAGGAACTTCAAACCGGCACTAGGAAACAGACTGAGATAGCAGAGAAAAAGTGTCTCCTGCAACCCGTTCCCTTGGTGCTAGATGAATGAACGTCTCTCCACTTGCTCAGTTCTGAGAGATAAGTGTGTGTGAAAGCCGTCCTTCACCTAGCTATTTGGGAAAACAAAGTATCTTTTCAGTTCCAAACTCCATTCCATACATATATATGGGGAGTTACTAGCTCCAACTCGGTTTTACAGTGAAAACTGCAGGAACTTCAAACCGGCACTAGGAAACAGACTGAGAAAGCAGAGAAAAAGTGTCTCCTGCAACCCGTTCCCTTGGTGCTAGATGAACGAACGTCTCTGTACACGCTCAGTTCTGAGAGAAAATTGTGTGTGAAAGCCGTCCTTCACTTAGCTTGTTGGGAACACAAAGTTTCTTTTCAGTTGCAAACTCCATTCCATACATTTATATTGGAGGTACTAGCTCTAACTCGGTTTTACAGTGAAAACTGCAGGAACTTCAAACCGGCACTAGGAAACAGACTGAGATAGCAGAGAAAAAGTGTCTCCTGCAACCCGTTCCCTTGGTGCTAGAGGAACGAACGTCTCTGTACACGCTCAGTTCTGAGAGATAAGTGTGTGTGAAAGCCGTCCTTCACCTAGCTTGTTGGGAACACAAAGTTTCTTTTCAGTTGCAAACTCCATTCCATTCATATATATGGGGAGGTACTAGCTCCAACTCGGTTTTACAGTGAAAACTGCAGGAACTTCAAACCGGCACTAGGAAACAGACTGAGAAAGCAGAGAAAATGTGTCTCCTGCAACCCGTTCCCTTGGTGCTAGATGAACGAACGTCTCTGTACACGCTCAGTTCTGAGAGATAATTGTGTGTGAAAGCCGTCCTTCACCTAGCTTCTTGGGAACACAAAGTTTCTTTTCAGTTGCAAACTCCATTCCATACATTTATATTGGAGGTACTAGCTCCAACTCGGTTTTACAGTGAAAACTGCAGGAACTTCAAATAGGCACTAGGAAACAGACTGGGAAACCAGAGTAAAAGTTTCTCCTGCAACCCGTTCCCTTGGTGCTAGATGAACGAACGTCTCTGTACATGCTCAGTTCTGAGAGATAAGTGTGTGTGAAAGCCGTCCTTCACCTAGCTATTTGGGAAAACAAAGTATCTTTTCAGTTCCAAACTCCATTCCATACATATATATGGGGAGTTACTAGCTCCAACTCGGTTTTACAGTGAAAACTGCAGGAACTTCAAACCGGCACTAGGAAACAGACTGAGATAGCAGAGAAAAAGTGTCTCCTGCAACCCGTTCCCTTGGTGCTAGATGAACGAACGTCTCTGTACACGCTCAGTTCTGAGAGATAATTGTGTGTGAAAGCCGTCCTTCACCTAGCTTGTTGGGAACACAAAGTTTCTTTTCAGTAGCAAACTCCACTTCATACATATATATGGGGAGGTACTAGCTCCAACTCGGTTTTACAGTGAAAACTGCAGGAACTTCAAACCGGCACTAGGAAACAGACTGAGAAAGCAGAGAAAAAGTGTCTCCTGCAACCCGTTCCCTTGGTGCTAGATGAACGAACGTCTCTGTACACGCTCAGTTCTGAGAGATAATTGTGTGTGAAAGCCGTCCTTCACCTAGCTTGTTGGGAACACAAAGTTTCTTTTCAGTTGCAAACTCCATTCCATACATTTATATTGGAGGTACTAGCTCCAACTCGGTTTTACAGTGAAAACTGCAGGAACTTCAAATAGGCACTAGGAAACAGACTGGGAAACCAGAGTAAAAGTTTCTCCTGCAACCCGTTCCCTTGGTGCTAGATGAACGAACGTCTCTGTACATGCTCAGTTCTGAGAGGTAAGTGTGTGTGAAAGCCGTCTTTCACCTAGCTATTTGGGAAAACAAAGTATCTTTTCAGTTCCAAACTCCATTCCATACATATATATGGGGAGTTACTAGCTCCAACTCGGTTTTACAGTGAAAACTGCAGGAACTTCAAACCGGCACTAGGAAACAGACTGAGATAGCAGAGAAAAAGTGTCTCCTGCAACCCGTTCCCTTGGTGCTAGATGAACGAACGTCTCTGTACACGCTCAGTTCTGAGAGATAATTGTGTGTGAAAGCCGTCCTTCACCTAGCTTGTTGGGAACACAAAGTTTCTTTTCAGTAGCAAACTCCACTTCATACATATATATGGGGAGGTACTAGCTCCAACTCGGTTTTACAGTGAAAACTGCAGGAACTTCAAACCGGCACTAGGAAACAGACTGAGAAAGCAGAGAAAAAGTGTCTCCTGCAACCCGTTCCCTTGGTGCTAGATGAACGAACGTCTCTCCAATTGCTCAGTTCTGAGAGATAACTGTGTGTGAAAGCCGTCCTTCACCTAGCTTGTTGGGAACACAAAGTTTCTTTTCAGTTGCAAACTCCATTCCATACATTTATATTGGAGGTATTAGCTCCAACTCGGTTTTACAGTGAAAACTGCAGGAACTTCAAATAGGCACTAGGAAACAGACTGGGAAACCAGAGTAAAAGTTTCTCCTGCAACCCGTTCCCTTGGTGCTAGATGAACGAACGTCTCTCCACTTGCTCAGTTCTGAGAGATAAGTGTGTGTGAAAGCCGTCCTTCACCTAGCTTGTTGGGAACACAAAGTTTCTTTTCAGTTGCAAACTCCATTCCATTCATATATATGGGGAGGTACTAGCTCCAACTCGGTTTTACAGTGAAAACTGCAGGAACTTCAAACCGGCACTAGGAAACAGACTGAGAAAGCAGAGAAAATGTGTCTCCTGCAACCCGTTCCCTTGGTGCTAGATGAACGAACGTCTCTGTACACGCTCAGTTCTGAGAGATAATTGTGTGTGAAAGCCGTCCTTCACCTAGCTTGTTGGGAACACAAAGTTTCTTTTCAGTTGCAAACTCCATTCCATACATTTATATTGGAGGTACTAGCTCCAACTCGGTTTTACAGTGAAAACTGCAGGAACTTCAAATAGGCACTAGGAAACAGACTGGGAAACCAGAGTAAAAGTTTCTCCTGCAACCCGTTCCCTTGGTGCTAGATGAACGAACGTCTCTGTACATGCTCAGTTCTGAGAGATAAGTGTGTGTGAAAGCCGTCCTTCACCTAGCTATTTGGGAAAACAAAGTATCTTTTCAGTTCCAAACTCCATTCCATACATATATATGGGGAGTTACTAGCTCCAACTCGGTTTTACAGTGAAAACTGCAGGAACTTCAAACCGGCACTAGGAAACAGACTGAGATAGCAGAGAAAAAGTGTCTCCTGCAACCCGTTCCCTTGGTGCTAGATGAACGAACGTCTCTGTACACGCTCAGTTCTGAGAGATAATTGTGTGTGAAAGCCGTCCTTCACTTAGCTTGTTGGGAACACAAAGTTTCTTTTCAGTTGCAAACTCCATTCCATACATTTATATTGGAGGTACTAGCTCCAACTCGGTTTTACAGTGAAAACTGCAGGAACTTCAAACCGGCACTAGGAAACAGACTGAGATAGCAGAGAAAAAGTGTCTCCTGCAACCCGTTCCCTTGGTGCTAGATGAACGAACGTCTCTGTACACGCTCAGTTCTGAGAGATAAGTGTGTGTGAAAGCCGTTCTTCACCTAGCTTGTTGGGAACACAAAGTTTCTTTTCAGTTGCAAACTCCATTCCATTCATATATATGGGGAGGTACTAGCTCCAACTCGGTTTTACAGTGAAAACTGCAGGAACTTCAAACCGGCACTAGGAAACAGAATGAGAAAGCAGAGAAAAAGTGTCTCCTGCAACCCGTTCCCTTGGTGCTAGATGAACGAACGTCTCTGTACACGCTCAGTTCTGAGAGATAATTGTGTGTGAAAGCCGTCCTTCACCTAGCTTGTTGGGAACACAAAGTTTCTTTTCAGTTGCAAACTCCATTCCATACATTTATATTGGAGGTACTAGCTCCAACTCGGTTTTACAGTGAAAACTGCAGGAACTTCAAATAGGCACTAGGAAACAGACTGGGAAACCAGAGTAAAAGTTTCTCCTGCAACCCGTTCCCTTGGTGCTAGATGAACGAACGTCTCTGTACATGCTCAGTTCTGAGAGATAAGTGTGTGTGAAAGCCGTCCTTCACCTAGCTATTTGGGAAAACAAAGTATCTTTTCAGTTCCAAACTCCATTCCATACATATATATGGGGAGTTACTAGCTCCAACTCGGTTTTACAGTGAAAACTGCAGGAACTTCAAACCGGCACTAGGAAACAGACTGAGATAGCAGAGAAAAAGTGTCTCCTGCAACCCGTTCCCTTGGTGCTAGATGAATGAACGTCTCTCCACTTGCTCAGTTCTGAGAGATAAGTGTGTGTGAAAGCCGTCCTTCACCTAGCTATTTGGGAAAACAAAGTATCTTTTCAGTTCCAAACTCCATTCCATACATATATATGGGGAGTTACTAGCTCCAACTCGGTTTTACAGTGAAAACTGCAGGAACTTCAAACCGGCACTAGGAAACAGACTGAGAAAGCAGAGAAAAAGTGTCTCCTGCAACCCGTTCCCTTGGTGCTAGATGAACGAACGTCTCTGTACACGCTCAGTTCTGAGAGAAAATTGTGTGTGAAAGCCGTCCTTCACTTAGCTTGTTGGGAACACAAAGTTTCTTTTCAGTTGCAAACTCCATTCCATACATTTATATTGGAGGTACTAGCTCTAACTCGGTTTTACAGTGAAAACTGCAGGAACTTCAAACCGGCACTAGGAAACAGACTGAGATAGCAGAGAAAAAGTGTCTCCTGCAACCCGTTCCCTTGGTGCTAGAGGAACGAACGTCTCTGTACACGCTCAGTTCTGAGAGATAAGTGTGTGTGAAAGCCGTCCTTCACCTAGCTTGTTGGGAACACAAAGTTTCTTTTCAGTTGCAAACTCCATTCCATTCATATATATGGGGAGGTACTAGCTCCAACTCGGTTTTACAGTGAAAACTGCAGGAACTTCAAACCGGCACTAGGAAACAGACTGAGAAAGCAGAGAAAATGTGTCTCCTGCAACCCGTTCCCTTGGTGCTAGATGAACGAACGTCTCTGTACACGCTCAGTTCTGAGAGATAATTGTGTGTGAAAGCCGTCCTTCACCTAGCTTGTTGGGAACACAAAGTTTCTTTTCAGTTGCAAACTCCATTCCATACATTTATATTGGAGGTACTAGCTCCAACTCGGTTTTACAGTGAAAACTGCAGGAACTTCAAATAGGCACTAGGAAACAGACTGGGAAACCAGAGTAAAAGTTTCTCCTGCAACCCGTTCCCTTGGTGCTAGATGAACGAACGTCTCTGTACATGCTCAGTTCTGAGAGATAAGTGTGTGTGAAAGCCGTCCTTCACCTAGCTATTTGGGAAAACAAAGTATCTTTTCAGTTCCAAACTCCATTCCATACATATATATGGGGAGTTACTAGCTCCAACTCGGTTTTACAGTGAAAACTGCAGGAACTTCAAACCGGCACTAGGAAACAGACTGAGATAGCAGAGAAAAAGTGTCTCCTGCAACCCGTTCCCTTGGTGCTAGATGAACGAACGTCTCTGTACACGCTCAGTTCTGAGAGATAATTGTGTGTGAAAGCCGTCCTTCACCTAGCTTGTTGGGAACACAAAGTTTCTTTTCAGTAGCAAACTCCACTTCATACATATATATGGGGAGGTACTAGCTCCAACTCGGTTTTACAGTGAAAACTGCAGGAACTTCAAACCGGCACTAGGAAACAGACTGAGAAAGCAGAGAAAAAGTGTCTCCTGCAACCCGTTCCCTTGGTGCTAGATGAACGAACGTCTCTGTACACGCTCAGTTCTGAGAGATAATTGTGTGTGAAAGCCGTCCTTCACCTAGCTTGTTGGGAACACAAAGTTTCTTTTCAGTTGCAAACTCCATTCCATACATTTATATTGGAGGTACTAGCTCCAACTCGGTTTTACAGTGAAAACTGCAGGAACTTCAAATAGGCACTAGGAAACAGACTGGGAAACCAGAGTAAAAGTTTCTCCTGCAACCCGTTCCCTTGGTGCTAGATGAACGAACGTCTCTGTACATGCTCAGTTCTGAGAGGTAAGTGTGTGTGAAAGCCGTCTTTCACCTAGCTATTTGGGAAAACAAAGTATCTTTTCAGTTCCAAACTCCATTCCATACATATATATGGGGAGTTACTAGCTCCAACTCGGTTTTACAGTGAAAACTGCAGGAACTTCAAACCGGCACTAGGAAACAGACTGAGATAGCAGAGAAAAAGTGTCTCCTGCAACCCGTTCCCTTGGTGCTAGATGAACGAACGTCTCTGTACACGCTCAGTTCTGAGAGATAATTGTGTGTGAAAGCCGTCCTTCACCTAGCTTGTTGGGAACACAAAGTTTCTTTTCAGTAGCAAACTCCACTTCATACATATATATGGGGAGGTACTAGCTCCAACTCGGTTTTACAGTGAAAACTGCAGGAACTTCAAACCGGCACTAGGAAACAGACTGAGAAAGCAGAGAAAAAGTGTCTCCTGCAACCCGTTCCCTTGGTGCTAGATGAACGAACGTCTCTCCAATTGCTCAGTTCTGAGAGATAACTGTGTGTGAAAGCCGTCCTTCACCTAGCTTGTTGGGAACACAAAGTTTCTTTTCAGTTGCAAACTCCATTCCATACATTTATATTGGAGGTATTAGCTCCAACTCGGTTTTACAGTGAAAACTGCAGGAACTTCAAATAGGCACTAGGAAACAGACTGGGAAACCAGAGTAAAAGTTTCTCCTGCAACCCGTTCCCTTGGTGCTAGATGAACGAACGTCTCTCCACTTGCTCAGTTCTGAGAGATAAGTGTGTGTGAAAGCCGTCCTTCACCTAGCTTGTTGGGAACACAAAGTTTCTTTTCAGTTGCAAACTCCATTCCATTCATATATATGGGGAGGTACTAGCTCCAACTCGGTTTTACAGTGAAAACTGCAGGAACTTCAAACCGGCACTAGGAAACAGACTGAGAAAGCAGAGAAAATGTGTCTCCTGCAACCCGTTCCCTTGGTGCTAGATGAACGAACGTCTCTGTACACGCTCAGTTCTGAGAGATAATTGTGTGTGAAAGCCGTCCTTCACCTAGCTTGTTGGGAACACAAAGTTTCTTTTCAGTTGCAAACTCCATTCCATACATTTATATTGGAGGTACTAGCTCCAACTCGGTTTTACAGTGAAAACTGCAGGAACTTCAAATAGGCACTAGGAAACAGACTGGGAAACCAGAGTAAAAGTTTCTCCTGCAACCCGTTCCCTTGGTGCTAGATGAACGAACGTCTCTGTACATGCTCAGTTCTGAGAGATAAGTGTGTGTGAAAGCCGTCCTTCACCTAGCTATTTGGGAAAACAAAGTATCTTTTCAGTTCCAAACTCCATTCCATACATATATATGGGGAGTTACTAGCTCCAACTCGGTTTTACAGTGAAAACTGCAGGAACTTCAAACCGGCACTAGGAAACAGACTGAGATAGCAGAGAAAAAGTGTCTCCTGCAACCCGTTCCCTTGGTGCTAGATGAACGAACGTCTCTGTACACGCTCAGTTCTGAGAGATAATTGTGTGTGAAAGCCGTCCTTCACTTAGCTTGTTGGGAACACAAAGTTTCTTTTCAGTAGCAAACTCCATTCCATACATTTATATTGGAGGTACTAGCTCCAACTCGGTTTTACAGTGAAAACTGCAGGAACTTCAAACCGGCACTAGGAAACAGACTGAGATAGCAGAGAAAAAGTGTCTCCTGCAACCCGTTCCCTTGGTGCTAGATGAACGAACGTCTCTGTACACGCTCAGTTCTGAGAGATAAGTGTGTGTGAAAGCCGTTCTTCACCTAGCTTGTTGGGAACACAAAGTTTCTTTTCAGTTGCAAACTCCATTCCATTCATATATATGGGGAGGTACTAGCTCCAACTCGGTTTTACAGTGAAAACTGCAGGAACTTCAAACCGGCACTAGGAAACAGAATGAGAAAGCAGAGAAAAAGTGTCTCCTGCAACCCGTTCCCTTGGTGCTAGATGAACGAACGTCTCTGTACACGCTCAGTTCTGAGAGATAATTGTGTGTGAAAGCCGTCCTTCACCTAGCTTGTTGGGAACACAAAGTTTCTTTTCAGTTGCAAACTCCATTCCATACATTTATATTGGAGGTACTAGCTCCAACTCGGTTTTACAGTGAAAACTGCAGGAACTTCAAATAGGCACTAGGAAACAGACTGGGAAACCAGAGTAAAAGTTTCTCCTGCAACCCGTTCCCTTGGTGCTAGATGAACGAACGTCGCTGTACATGCTCAGTTCTGAGAGATAAGTGTGTGTGAAAGCCGTCCTTCACCTAGCTATTTGGGAAAACAAAGTATCTTTTCAGTTCCAAACTCCATTCCATACATATATATGGGGAGTTACTAGCTCCAACTCGGTTTTACAGTGAAAACTGCAGGAACTTCAAACCGGCACTAGGAAACAGACTGAGATAGCAGAGAAAAAGTGTCTCCTGCAACCCGTTCCCTTGGTGCTAGATGAATGAACGTCTCTCCACTTGCTCAGTTCTGAGAGATAAGTGTGTGTGAAAGCCGTCCTTCACCTAGCTATTTGGGAAAACAAAGTATCTTTTCAGTTCCAAACTCCATTCCATACATATATATGGGGAGTTACTAGCTCCAACTCGGTTTTACAGTGAAAACTGCAGGAACTTCAAACCGGCACTAGGAAACAGACTGAGAAAGCAGAGAAAAAGTGTCTCCTGCAACCCGTTCCCTTGGTGCTAGATGAACGAACGTCTCTGTACACGCTCAGTTCTGAGAGAAAATTGTGTGTGAAAGCCGTCCTTCACTTAGCTTGTTGGGAACACAAAGTTTCTTTTCAGTTGCAAACTCCATTCCATACATTTATATTGGAGGTACTAGCTCTAACTCGGTTTTACAGTGAAAACTGCAGGAACTTCAAACCGGCACTAGGAAACAGACTGAGATAGCAGAGAAAAAGTGTCTCCTGCAACCCGTTCCCTTGGTGCTAGAGGAACGAACGTCTCTGTACACGCTCAGTTCTGAGAGATAAGTGTGTGTGAAAGCCGTTCTTCACCTAGCTTGTTGGGAACACAAAGTTTCTTTTCAGTTGCAAACTCCATTCCATTCATATATATGGGGAGGTACTAGCTCCAACTCGGTTTTACAGTGAAAACTGCAGGAACTTCAAACCGGCACTAGGAAACAGACTGAGAAAGCAGAGAAAAAGTGTCTCCTGCAACCCGTTCCCTTGGTGCTAGATGAACGAACGTCTCTGTACACGCTCAGTTCTGAGAGATAATTGTGTGTGAAAGCCGTCCTTCACCTAGCTTGTTGGGAACACAAAGTTTCTTTTCAGTTGCAAACTCCATTCCATACATTTATATTGGAGGTACTAGCTCCAACTCGGGTTTACAGTGAAAACTGCAGGAACTTCAAATAGGCACTAGAAAACAGACTGGGAAACCAGAGTAAAAGTTTCTCCTGCAACCCGTTCCCTTGGTGCTAGATGAACGAACGTCTCTGTACATGCTCAGTTCTGAGAGATAAGTGTGTGTGAAAGCCGTCCTTCACCTAGCTATTTGGGAAAACAAAGTATCTTTTCAGTTCCAAACTCCATTCCATACATATATATGGGGAGTTACTAGCTCCAACTCGGTTTTACAGTGAAAACTGCAGGAACTTCAAACCGGCACTAGGAAACAGACTGAGATAGAAGAGAAAAAGTGTCTCCTGCAACCCGTTCCCTTGGTGCTAGATGAACGAACGTCTCTGTACACGCTCAGTTCTGAGAGATAATTGTGTGTGAAAGCCGTCCTTCACCTAGCTTGTTGGGAACACAAAGTTTCTTTTCAGTAGCAAACTCCACTTCATACATATATATGGGGAGGTACTAGCTCCAACTCGGTTTTACAGTGAAAACTGCAGGAACTTCAAACCGGCACTAGGAAACAGACTGAGAAAGCAGAGAAAAAGTGTCTCCTGCAACCCGTTCCCTTGGTGCTAGATGAACGAACGTCTCTGTACACGCTCAGTTCTGAGAGATAATTGTGTGTGAAAGCCGTCCTTCACCTAGCTTGTTGGGAACACAAAGTTTCTTTTCAGTTGCAAACTCCATTCCATACATTTATATTGGAGGTACTAGCTCCAACTCGGTTTTACAGTGAAAACTGCAGGAACTTCAAATAGGCACTAGGAAACAGACTGGGAAACCAGAGTAAAAGTTTCTCCTGCAACCCGTTCCCTTGGTGCTAGATGAACGAACGTCTCTGTACATGCTCAGTTCTGAGAGATAAGTGTGTGTGAAAGCCGTCTTTCACCTAGCTATTTGGGAAAACAAAGTATCTTTTCAGTTCCAAACTCCATTCCATACATATATATGGGGAGTTACTAGCTCCAACTCGGTTTTACAGTGAAAACTGCAGGAACTTCAAACCGGCACTAGGAAACAGACTGAGCTAGCAGAGAAAAAGTGTCTCCTGCAACCCGTTCCCTTGGTGCTAGATGAACGAACGTCTCTGTACACGCTCAGTTCTGAGAGATAATTGTGTGTGAAAGCCGTCCTTCACCTAGCTTGTTGGGAACACAAAGTTTCTTTTCAGTAGCAAACTCCACTTCATACATATATATGGGGAGGTACTAGCTCCAACTCGGTTTTACAGTGAAAACTGCAGGAACTTCAAACCGGCACTAGGAAACAGACTGAGAAAGCAGAGAAAAAGTGTCTCCTGCAACCCGTCCCCTTGGTGCTAGATGAACGAACGTCTCTCCAATTGCTCAGTTCTGAGAGATAATTGTGTGTGAAAGCCGTCCTTCACCTAGCTTGTTGGGAACACAAAGTTTCTTTTCAGTTGCAAACTCCATTCCATACATTTATATTGGAGGTACTAGCTCCAACTCGGTTTTACAGTGAAAACTGCAGGAACTTCAAATAGGCACTAGGAAACAGACTGGGAAACCAGAGTAAAAGTTTCTCCTGCAACCCGTTCCCTTGGTGCTAGATGAACGAACGTCTCTCCACTTGCTCAGTTCTGAGAGATAAGTGTGTGTGAAAGCCGTCCTTCACCTAGCTTGTTGGGAACACAAAGTTTCTTTTCAGTTGCAAACTCCATTCCATTCATATATATGGGGAGGTACTAGCTCCAACTCGGTTTTACAGTGAAAACTGCAGGAACTTCAAACCGGCACTAGGAAACAGACTGAGAAAGCAGAGAAAATGTGTCTCCTGCAACCCCTTCCCTTGGTGCTAGATGAACGAACGTCTCTGTACACGCTCAGTTCTGAGAGATAATTGGGTGTGAAAGCCGTCCTTCACCTAGCTTGTTGGGAACACAAAGTTTCTTTTCAGTTGCAAACTCCATTCCATACATTTATATTGGAGGTACTAGCTCCAACTCGGTTTTACAGTGAAAACTGCAGGAACTTCAAATAGGCACTAGGAAACAGACTGGGAAACCAGAGTAAAAGTTTCTCCTGCAACCCGTTCCCTTGGTGCTAGATGAACGAACGTCTCTGTACATGTTCAGTTCTGAGAGATAAGTGTGTGTGAAAGCCGTCCTTCACCTAGCTATTTGGGAAAACAAAGTATCTTTTCAGTTCCAAACTCCATTCCATACATATATATGGGGAGTTACTAGCTCCAACTCGGTTTTACAGTGAAAACTGCAGGAACTTCAAACCGGCACTAGGAAACAGACTGAGATAGCAGAGAAAAAGTGTCTCCTGCAACCCGTTCCCTTGGTGCTAGATGAACGAACGTCTCTGTACACGCTCAGTTCTGAGAGATAATTGTGTGTGAAAGCCGTCCTTCACCTAGCTTGTTGGGAACAAAAAGTTTCTTTTCAGTAGCAAACTCCACTTCATACATATATATGGGGAGGTACTAGCTCCAACTCGGTTTTACAGTGTAAACTGCAGGAACTTCAAACCGGCACTAGGAAACAGAATGAGAAAGCAGAGAAAAAGTGTCTCCTGCAACCCGTTCCCTTGGTGCTAGATGAACGAACGTCTCTGTACACGCTCAGTTCTGAGAGATAATTGTGTGTGAAAGCCGTCCTTCACCTAGCTTGTTGGGAACACAAAGTTTCTTTTCAGTTGCAAACTCCATTCCATACATTTATATTGGAGGTACTAGCTCCAACTCGGTTTTACAGTGAAAACTGCAGGAACTTCAAATAGGCACTAGGAAACAGACTGGGAAACCAGAGTAAAAGTTTCTCCTGCAACCCGTTCCCTTGGTGCTAGATGAACGAACGTCTCTGTACATGCTCAGTTCTGAGAGATAAGTGTGTGTGAAAGCCGTCTTTCACCTAGCTATTTGGGAAAACAAAGTATCTTTTCAGTTCCAAACTCCATTCCATACATATATATAGGGAGTTACTAGCTCCAACACGGTTTTACAGTGAAAACTGCAGGAACTTCAAACCGGCACTAGGAAACAGAATGAGAAAGCAGAGAAAATGTGTCTCCTGCAACCCGTTCCCTTGGTGCTAGATGAACGAACGTCTCTGTACACGCTCAGTTCTGAGAGATAATTGTGTGTGAAAGCCGTCCTTCACTTAGCTTGTTGGGAACACAAAGTTTCTTTTCAGTTGCAAACTCCATTCCATACATTTATATTGGAGGTACTAGCTCCAACTCGGTTTTACAGTGAAAACTGCAGGAACTTCAAACCGGCACTAGGAAACAGACTGAGATAGCAGAGAAAAATTGTCTCCTGCAACCCGTTCCCTTGGTGCTAGAGGAACGAACGTCTCTTTACACGCTCAGTTCTGAGAGATAAGTGTGTGTGAAAGCCGTCCTTCACCTAGCTTGTTGGGAACACAAAGTTTCTTTTCAGTTGCAAACTCCATTCCATTCATATATATGGGGAGGTACTAGCTCCAACTCGGATTTACAGTGAAAACTGCAGGAACTTCAAACCGGCACTAGGAAACAGACTGAGAAAGCAGAGAAAAAGTGTCTCCTGCAACCCGTTCCCTTGGTGCTAGATGAACGAACGTCTCTGTACACGCTCAGTTCTGAGAGATAATTTTGTGTGAAAGCCGTCCTTCACCTAGCTTGTTGGGAACACAAAGTTTCTTTTCAGTTGCAAACTCCATTCCATACATTTATATTGGAGGTACTAGCTCCAACTCGGTTTTACAGTGAAAACTGCAGGAACTTCAAATAGGCACTAGGAAACAGACTGGGAAACCAGAGTAAAAGTTTCTCCTGCAACCCGTTCCCTTGGTGCTAGATGAACGAACGTCTCTGTACATGCTCAGTTCTGAGAGATAAGTGTGTGTGAAAGCCGTCTTTCACCTAGCTATTTGGGAAAACAAAGTATCTTTTCAGTTCCAAACTCCATTCCATACATATATATGGGGAGTTACTAGCTCCAACACGGTTTTACAGTGAAAACTGCAGGAACTTCAAACCGGCACTAGGAAACAGAATGAGAAAGCAGAGAAAAAGTGTCTCCTGCAACCCGTTCCCTTGGTGCTAGATGAACGAACGTCTCTGTACACGCTCAGTTCTGAGAGATAATTGTGTGTGAAAGCCGTCCTTCACCTAGCTTGTTGGGAACACAAAGTTTCTTTTCAGTTGCAAACTCCATTCCATACATTTATATTGGAGGTACTAGCTCCAACTCGGTTTTACAGTGAAAACTGCAGGAACTTCAAACCGGCACTAGGAAACAGACTGAGATAGCAGAGAAAAAGTGTCTCCTGCAACCCGTTCCCTTGGTGCTAGATGAACGAACGTCTCTGTACACGCTCAGTTCTGAGAGATAAGTGTGTGTGAAAGCCGTTCTTCACCTAGCTTGTTGGGAACACAAAGTTTCTTTTCAGTTGCAAACTCCATTCCATTCATATATATGGGGAGGTACTAGCTCCAACTCGGTTTTACAGTGAAAACTGCAGGAACTTCAAACCGGCACTAGGAAACAGAATGAGAAAGCAGAGAAAAAGTGTCTCCTGCAACCCGTTCCCTTGGTGCTAGATGAACGAACGTCTCTGTACACGCTCAGTTCTGAGAGATAATTGTGTGTGAAAGCCGTCCTTCACCTAGCTTGTTGGGAACACAAAGTTTCTTTTCAGTTGCAAACTCCATTCCATACATTTATATTGGAGGTACTAGCTCCAACTCGGTTTTACAGTGAAAACTGCAGGAACTTCAAATAGGCACTAGGAAACAGACTGGGAAACCAGAGTAAAAGTTTCTCCTGCAACCCGTTCCCTTGGTGCTAGATGAACGAACGTCTCTGTACATGCTCAGTTCTGAGAGATAAGTGTGTGTGAAAGCCGTCCTTCACCTAGCTATTTGGGAAAACAAAGTATCTTTTCAGTTCCAAACTCCATTCCATACATATATATGGGGAGTTACTAGCTCCAACTCGGTTTTACAGTGAAAACTGCAGGAACTTCAAACCGGCACTAGGAAACAGACTGAGATAGCAGAGAAAAAGTGTCTCCTGCAACCCGTTCCCTTGGTGCTAGATGAATGAACGTCTCTCCACTTGCTCAGTTCTGAGAGATAAGTGTGTGTGAAAGCCGTCCTTCACCTAGCTATTTGGGAAAACAAAGTATCTTTTCAGTTCCAAACTCCATTCCATACATATATATGGGGAGTTACTAGCTCCAACTCGGTTTTACAGTGAAAACTGCAGGAACTTCAAACCGGCACTAGGAAACAGACTGAGATAGCAGAGAAAAATTGTCTCCTGCAACCCGTTCCCTTGGTGCTAGAGGAACGAACGTCTCTTTACACGCTCAGTTCTGAGAGATAAGTGTGTGTGAAAGCCGTCCTTCACCTAGCTTGTTGGGAACACAAAGTTTCTTTTCAGTTGCAAACTCCATTCCATTCATATATATGGGGAGGTACTAGCTCCAACTCGGATTTACAGTGAAAACTGCAGGAACTTCAAACCGGCACTAGGAAACAGACTGAGAAAGCAGAGAAAAAGTGTCTCCTGCAACCCGTTCCCTTGGTGCTAGATGAACGAACGTCTCTGTACACGCTCAGTTCTGAGAGATAATTGTGTGTGAAAGCCGTCCTTCACCTAGCTTGTTGGGAACACAAAGTTTCTTTTCAGTTGCAAACTCCATTCCATACATTTATATTGGAGGTACTAGCTCCAACTCGGTTTTACAGTGAAAACTGCAGGAACTTCAAATAGGCACTAGGAAACAGACTGGGAAACCAGAGTAAAAGTTTCTCCTGCAACCCGTTCCCTTGGTGCTAGATGAACGAACGTCTCTGTACATGCTCAGTTCTGAGAGATAAGTGTGTGTGAAAGCCGTCTTTCACCTAGCTATTTGGGAAAACAAAGTATCTTTTCAGTTCCAAACTCCATTCCATACATATATATGGGGAGTTACTAGCTCCAACACGGTTTTACAGTGAAAACTGCAGGAACTTCAAACCGGCACTAGGAAACAGAATGAGAAAGCAGAGAAAAAGTGTCTCCTGCAACCCGTTCCCTTGGTGCTAGATGAACGAACGTCTCTGTACACGCTCAGTTCTGAGAGATAATTGTGTGTGAAAGCCGTCCTTCACCTAGCTTGTTGGGAACACAAAGTTTCTTTTCAGTTGCAAACTCCATTCCATACATTTATATTGGAGGTACTAGCTCCAACTCGGTTTTACAGTGAAAACTGCAGGAACTTCAAACCGGCACTAGGAAACAGACTGAGATAGCAGAGAAAAAGTGTCTCCTGCAACCCGTTCCCTTGGTGCTAGATGAACGAACGTCTCTGTACACGCTCAGTTCTGAGAGATAAGTGTGTGTGAAAGCCGTTCTTCACCTAGCTTGTTGGGAACACAAAGTTTCTTTTCAGTTGCAAACTCCATTCCATTCATATATATGGGGAGGTACTAGCTCCAACTCGGTTTTACAGTGAAAACTGCAGGAACTTCAAACCGGCACTAGGAAACAGAATGAGAAAGCAGAGAAAAAGTGTCTCCTGCAACCCGTTCCCTTGGTGCTAGATGAACGAACGTCTCTGTACACGCTCAGTTCTGAGAGATAATTGTGTGTGAAAGCCGTCCTTCACCTAGCTTGTTGGGAACACAAAGTTTCTTTTCAGTTGCAAACTCCATTCCATACATTTATATTGGAGGTACTAGCTCCAACTCGGTTTTACAGTGAAAACTGCAGGAACTTCAAATAGGCACTAGGAAACAGACTGGGAAACCAGAGTAAAAGTTTCTCCTGCAACCCGTTCCCTTGGTGCTAGATGAACGAACGTCTCTGTACATGCTCAGTTCTGAGAGATAAGTGTGTGTGAAAGCCGTCCTTCACCTAGCTATTTGGGAAAACAAAGTATCTTTTCAGTTCCAAACTCCATTCCATACATATATATGGGGAGTTACTAGCTCCAACTCGGTTTTACAGTGAAAACTGCAGGAACTTCAAACCGGCACTAGGAAACAGACTGAGATAGCAGAGAAAAAGTGTCTCCTGCAACCCGTTCCCTTGGTGCTAGATGAATGAACGTCTCTCCACTTGCTCAGTTCTGAGAGATAAGTGTGTGTGAAAGCCGTCCTTCACCTAGCTATTTGGGAAAACAAAGTATCTTTTCAGTTCCAAACTCCATTCCATACATATATATGGGGAGTTACTAGCTCCAACTCGGTTTTACAGTGAAAACTGCAGGAACTTCAAACCGGCACTAGGAAACAGACTGAGAAAGTAGAGAAAAAGTGTCTCCTGCAACCCGTTCCCTTGGTGCTAGATGAACGAACGTCTCTGTACACGCTCAGTTCTGAGAGAAAATTGTGTGTGAAAGCCGTCCTTCACTTAGCTTGTTGGGAACACAAAGTTTCTTTTCAGTTGCAAACTCCATTCCATACATTTATATTGGAGGTACTAGCTCTAACTCGGTTTTACAGTGAAAACTGCAGGAACTTCAAACCGGCACTAGGAAACAGACTGAGATAGCAGAGAAAAAGTGTCTCCTGCAACCCGTTCCCTTGGTGCTAGAGGAACGAACGTCTCTGTACACGCTCAGTTCTGAGAGATAAGTGTGTGTGAAAGCCGTCCTTCACCTAGCTTGTTGGGAACACAAAGTTTCTTTTCAGTTGCAAACTCCATTCCATTCATATATATGGGGAGGTACTAGCTCCAACTCGGTTTTACAGTGAAAACTGCAGGAACTTCAAACCGGCACTAGGAAACAGACTGAGAAAGCAGAGAAAAAGTGTCTCCTGCAACCCGTTCCCTTGGTGCTAGATGAACGAACGTCTCTGTACACGCTCAGTTCTGAGAGATAATTGTGTGTGAAAGCCGTCCTTCACCTAGCTTGTTGGGAACACAAAGTTTCTTTTCAGTTGCAAACTCCATTCCATACATTTATATTGGAGGTACTAGCTCCAACTCGGTTTTACAGTGAAAACTGCAGGAACTTCAAATAGGCACTAGAAAACAGACTGGGAAACCAGAGTAAAAGTTTCTCCTGCAACCCGTTCCCTTGGTGCTAGATGAACGAACGTCTCTCCAATTGCTCAGTTCTGAGAGATAAGTGTGTGTGAAAGCCGTCCTTCACCTAGCTATTTGGGAAAACAAAGTATCTTTTCAGTTCCAAACTCCATTCCATACATATATATGGGGAGTTACTAGCTCCAACTCGGTTTTACAGTGAAAACTGCAGGAACTTCAAACCGGCACTAGGAAACAGACTGAGATAGCAGAGAAAAAGTGTCTCCTGCAACCCGTTCCCTTGGTGCTAGATGAACGAACGTCTCTGTACACGCTCAGTTCTGAGAGATAATTGTGTGTGAAAGCCGTCCTTCACCTAGCTTGTTGGGAACACAAAGTTTCTTTTCAGTAGCAAACTCCACTTCATACATATATATGGGGAGGTACTAGCTCCAACTCGGTTTTACAGTGAAAACTGCAGGAACTTCAAACCGGCACTAGGAAACAGACTGAGAAAGCAGAGAAAAAGTGTCTCCTGCAACCCGTTCCCTTGGTGCTAGATGAACGAACGTCTCTGTACACGCTCAGTTCTGAGAGATAATTGTGTGTGAAAGCCGTCCTTCACCTAGCTTGTTGGGAACACAAAGTTTCTTTTCAGTTGCAAACTCCATTCCATACATTTATATTGGAGGTACTAGCTCCAACTCGGTTTTACAGTGAAAACTGCAGGAACTTCAAATAGGCACTAGGAAACAGACTGGGAAACCAGAGTAAAAGTTTCTCCTGCAACCCGTTCCCTTGGTGCTAGATGAACGAACGTCTCTGTACATGCTCAGTTCTGAGAGATAAGTGTGTGTGAAAGCCGTCTTTCACCTAGCTATTTGGGAAAACAAAGTATCTTTTCAGTTCCAAACTCCATTCCATACATATATATGGGGAGTTACTAGCTCCAACTCGGTTTTACAGTGAAAACTGCAGGAACTTCAAACCGACACTAGGAAACAGACTGAGCTAGCAGAGAAAAAGTGTCTCCTGCAACCCGTTCCCTTGGTGCTAGATGAACGAACGTCTCTGTACACGCTCAGTTCTGAGAGATAATTGTGTGTGAAAGCCGTCCTTCACCTAGCTTGTTGGGAACACAAAGTTTCTTTTCAGTAGCAAACTCCACTTCATACATATATATGGGGAGGTACTAGCTCCAACTCGGTTTTACAGTGAAAACTGCAGGAACTTCAAACCGGCACTAGGAAACAGACTGAGAAAGCAGAGAAAACGTGTCTCCTGCAACCCGTTCCCTTGGTGCTAGATGAACGAACGTCTCTCCAATTGCTCAGTTCTGAGAGATAATTGTGTGTGAAAGCCGTCCTTCACCTAGCTTGTTGGGAACACAAAGTTTCTTTTCAGTTGCAAACTCCATTCCATACATTTATATTGGAGGTACTAGCTCCAACTCGGTTTTACAGTGAAAACTGCAGGAACTTCAAATAGGCACTAGGAAACAGACTGGGAAACCAGAGTAAAAGTTTCTCCTGCAACCCGTTCCCTTGGTGCTAGATGAACGAACGTCTCTCCACTTGCTCAGTTCTGAGAGATAAGTGTGTGTGAAAGCCGTCCTTCACCTAGCTTGTTGGGAACACAAAGTTTCTTTTCAGTTGCAAACTCCATTCCATTCATATATATGGGGAGGTACTAGCTCCAACTCGGTTTTACAGTGAAAACTGCAGGAACTTCAAACCGGCACTAGGAAACAGACTGAGAAAGCAGAGAAAATGTGTCTCCTGCAACCCGTTCCCTTGGTGCTAGATGAACGAACGTCTCTGTACACGCTCAGTTCTGAGAGATAATTGGGTGTGAAAGCCGTCCTTCACCTAGCTTGTTGGGAACACAAAGTTTCTTTTCAGTTGCAAACTCCATTCCATACATTTATATTGGAGGTACTAGCTCCAACTCGGTTTTACAGTGAAAACTGCAGGAACTTCAAATAGGCACTAGGAAACAGACTGGGAAACCAGAGTAAAAGTTTCTCCTGCAACCCGTTCCCTTGGTGCTAGATGAACGAACGTCTCTGTACATGTTCAGTTCTGAGAGATAAGTGTGTGTGAAAGCCGTCCTTCACCTAGCTATTTGGGAAAACAAAGTATCTTTTCAGGTCTAAACTCCATTCCATACATATATATGGGGAGTTACTAGCTCCAACTCGGTTTTACAGTGAAAACTGCAGGAACTTCAAACCGGCACTAGGAAACAGACTGAGATAGCAGAGAAAAAGTGTCTCCTGCAACCCGTTCCCTTGGTGCTAGATGAACGAACGTCTCTGTACACGCTCAGTTCTGAGAGATAATTGTGTGTGAAAGCCGTCCTTCACCTAGCTTGTTGGGAACACAAAGTTTCTTTTCAGTAGCAAACTCCACTTCATACATATATATGGGGAGGTACTAGCTCCAACTCGGTTTTACAGTGTAAACTGCAGGAACTTCAAACCGGCACTAGGAAACAGAATGAGAAAGCAGAGAAAAAGTGTCTCCTGCAACCCGTTCCCTTGGTGCTAGATGAACGAACGTCTCTCTACACGCTCAGTTCTGAGAGATAATTGTGTGTGAAAGCCGTCCTTCACCTAGCTTGTTGGGAACACAAAGTTTCTTTTCAGTTGCAAACTCCATTCCATACATTTATATTGGAGGTACTAGCTCCAACTCGGTTTTACAGTGAAAACTGCAGGAACTTCAAATAGGCACTAGGAAACAGACTGGGAAACCAGAGTAAACGTTTCTCCTGCAACCCGTTCCCTTGGTGCTAGATGAACGAACGTCTCTGTACATGCTCAGTTCTGAGAGATAAGTGTGTGTGAAAGCCGTCTTTCACCTAGCTATTTGGGAAAACAAAGTATCTTTTCAGTTCCAAACTCCATTCCATACATATATATGGGGAGTTACTAGCTCCAACACGGTTTTACAGTGAAAACTGCAGGAACTTCAAACCGGCACTAGGAAACAGAATGAGAAAGCAGAGAAAATGTGTCTCCTGCAACCCGTTCCCTTGGTGCTAGATGAACGAACGTCTCTGTACACGCTCAGTTCTGAGAGATAATTGTGTGTGAAAGCCGTCCTTCACTTAGCTTGTTGGGAACACAAAGTTTCTTTTCAGTTGCAAACTCCATTCCATACATTTATATTGGAGGTACTAGCTCCAACTCGGTTTTACAGTGAAAACTGCAGGAACTTCAAACCGGCACTAGGAAACAGACTGAGATAGCAGAGAAAAATTGTCTCCTGCAACCCGTTCCCTTGGTGCTAGAGGAACGAACGTCTCTGTACACGCTCAGTTCTGAGAGATAAGTGTGTGTGAAAGCCGTCCTTCACCTAGCTTGTTGGGAACACAAAGTTTCTTTTCAGTTGCAAACTCCATTCCATTCATATTTATGGGGAGGTACTAGCTCCAACTCGGTTTTACAGTGAAAACTGCAGGAACTTCAAACCGGCACTAGGAAACAGACTGAGAAAGCAGAGAAAAAGTGTCTCCTGCAACCCGTTCCCTTGGTGCTAGATGAACGAAAGTCTCTGTACACGCTCAGTTCTGAGAGATAATTTTGTGTGAAAGCCGTCCTTCACCTAGCTTGTTGGGAACACAAAGTTTCTTTTCAGTTGCAAACTCCATTCCATACATTTATATTGGAGGTACTAGCTCCAACTCGGTTTTACAGTGAAAACTGCAGGAACTTCAAATAGGCACTAGGAAACAGACTGGGAAACCAGAGTAAAAGTTTCTCCTGCAACCCGTTCCCTTGGTGCTAGATGAACGAACGTCTCTGTACATGCTCAGTTCTGAGAGATAAGTGTGTGTGAAAGCCGTCTTTCACCTAGCTATTTGGGAAAACAAAGTATCTTTTCAGTTCCAAACTCCATTCCATACATATATATGGGGAGTTACTAGCTCCAACACGGTTTTACAGTGAAAACTGCAGGAACTTCAAACCGGCACTAGGAAACAGAATGAGAAAGCAGAGAAAAAGTGTCTCCTGCAACCCGTTCCCTTGGTGCTAGATGAACGAACGTCTCTGTACACGCTCAGTTCTGAGAGATAATTGTGTGTGAAAGCCGTCCTTCACTTAGCTTGTTGGGAACACAAAGTTTCTTTTCAGTTGCAAACTCCATTCCATACATTTATATTGGAGGTACTAGCTCCAACTCGGTTTTACAGTGAAAACTGCAGGAACTTCAAACCGGCACTAGGAAACAGACTGAGATAGCAGAGAAAAATTGTCTCCTGCAACCCGTTCCCTTGGTGCTAGAGGAACGAACGTCTCTGTACACGCTCAGTTCTGAGAGATAAGTGTGTGTGAAAGCCGTCCTTCACCTAGCTTGTTGGGAACACAAAGTTTCTTTTCAGTTGCAAACTCCATTCCATTCATATATATGGGGAGGTACTAGCTCCAACTCGGTTTTACAGTGAAAACTGCAGGAACTTCAAACCGGCACTAGGAAACAGACTGAGAAAGCAGAGAAAAAGTGTCTCCTGCAACCCGTTCCCTTGGTGCTAGATGAACGAACGTCTCTGTACACGCTCAGTTCTGAGAGATAATTTTGTGTGAAAGCCGTCCTTCACCTAGCTTGTTGGGAACACAAAGTTTCTTTTCAGTTGCAAACTCCATTCCTTACATATATATGGGGAGGTACTAGCTCCAACTCGGTTTTACAGTGAAAACTGCAGGAACTTCAAACCGGCACTAGGAAACAGACTGAGATAGCAGAGAAAAAGTGTCTCCTGCAACCCGTTCCCTTGGTGCTAGATGAACGAACGTCTCTCCATTGCTCAGTTCTGAGAGATAATTGTGTGTGAAAGCCGTCCTTCACCTAGCTTGTTGGGAACACAAAGTTTCTTTTCAGTAGCAAACTCCACTTCATACATATATATGGGGAGGTACTAGCTCCAACTCGGTTTTACAGTGAAAACTGCAGGAACTTCAAACCGGCACTAGGAAACAGAATGAGAAAGCAGAGAAAAAGTGTCTCCTGCAACCCGTTCCCTTGGTGCTAGATGAACGAACGTCTCTGTACACGCTCAGTTCTGAGAGATAATTGTGTGTGAAAGCCGTCCTTCACCTAGCTTGTTGGGAACACAAAGTTTCTTTTCAGTTGCAAACTCCATTCCATTCACATATATGGGAAGGTACTAGCTCCAACTCGGTTTTACAGTGAAAACTGCAGGAACTTCAAACCGGCACTAGGAAACAGAATGAGAAAGCAGAGAAAAAGTGTCTCCTGCAACCCGTTCCCTTGGTGCTAGATGAATGAACGTCTCTCCACTTGCTCAGTTCTGAGAGATAAGTGTGTGTGAAAGCCGTCCTTCACCTAGCTATTTGGGAAAACAAAGTATCTTTTCAGTTCCAAACTCCATTCCATACATATATATGGGGAGTTACTAGCTCCAACTCGGTTTTACAGTGAAAACTGCAGGAACTTCAAACCGGCACTAGGAAACAGACTGAGATAGCAGAGAAAAAGTGTCTCCTGCAACCCGTTCCCTTGGTGCTAGATGAATGAACGTCTCTCCACTTGCTCAGTTCTGAGAGATAAGTGAGTGTGAAAGCCGTCCTTCACCTAGCTATTTGGGAAAACAAAGTATCTTTTCAGTTCCAAACTCCATTCCATACATATATATGGGGAGTTACTAGCTCCAACTCGGTTTTACAGTGAAAACTGCAGGAACTTCAAACCGGCACTAGGAAACAGACTGAGATAGCAGAGAAAAAGTGTCTCCTGCAACCCGTTCCCTTGGTGCTAGATGAACGAACGTCTCTCCACTTGCTCAGTTCTGAGAGATAATTGTGTGTGAAAGCCGTCCTTCACCTAGCTTGTTGGGAACACAAAGTTTCTTTTCAGTAGCAAACTCCACTTCATACATATATATGGGGAGGTACTAGCTCCAACTCGGTTTTACAGTGAAAACTGCAGGAACTTCCAACCGGCACTAGGAAACAGAATGAGAAAGCAGAGAAAAAGTGTCTCCTGCAACCCGTTCCCTTGGTGCTAGATGAACGAACGTCTCTGTACACGCTCAGTTCTGAGAGATAATTGTGTGTGAAAGCCGTCCTTCACCTAGCTTGTTGGGAACACAAAGTTTCTTTTCAGTAGCAAACTCCACTTCATACATATATATGGGGAGGTACTAGCTCCAACTCGGTTTTACAGTGAAAACTGCAGGAACTTCAAACCGGCACTAGGAAACAGAATGAGAAAGCAGAGAAAAAGTGTCTCCTGCAACCCGTTCCCTTGGTGCTAGATGAACGAACGTCTCTGTACACGCTCAGTTCTGAGAGATAATTGTGTGTGAAAGCCGTCCTTCACCTAGCTTGTTGGGAACACAAAGTTTCTTTTCAGTAGCAAACTCCACTTCATACATATATATGGGGAGGTACTAGCTCCAACTCGGTTTTACAGTGAAAACTGCAGGAACTTCAAACCGGCACTAGGAAATAGACTGAGATAGCAGAGAAAAAGTGTCTCCTGCAACCCGTTCCCTTGGTGCTAGATGAACGAACGTCTCTGTACACGCTCAGTTCTGAGAGATAATTGTGTGTGAAAGCCGTCCTTCACCTAGCTTGTTGGGAACACAAAGTTTCTTTTCAGTTGCAAACTCCATTCCATTCATATATATGGGGAGGTACTAGCTCCAACTCGGTTTTACAGTGAAAACTGCAGGAACTTCAAACCGGCACTAGGAAACAGACTGAGATAGCAGAGAAAAAGTGTCTCCTGCAACCCGTTCCCTTGGTGCTAGATGAACGAACGTCTCTCCATTGCTCAGTTCTGAGAGATAATTGTGTGTGAAAGCCGTCCTTCACCTAGCTTGTTGGGAACACAAAGTTTCTTTTCAGTAGCAAACTCCACTTCATACATATATATGGGGAGGTACTAGCTCCAACTCGGTTTTACAGTGAAAACTGCAGGAACTTCAAACCGGCACTAGGAAACAGAATGAGAAAGCAGAGAAAAAGTGTCTCCTGCAACCCGTTCCCTTGGTGCTAGATGAACGAACGTCTCTGTACACGCTCAGTTCTGAGAGATAATTGTGTGTGAAAGCCGTCCTTCACCTAGCTTGTTGGGAACACAAAGTTTCTTTTCAGTTGCAAACACCATTCCATTCATATATATGGGAAGGTACTAGCTCCAACTCGGTTTTACAGTGAAAACTGCAGGAACTTCAAACCGGCACTAGGAAACAGAATGAGAAAGCAGAGAAAAAGTGTCTCCTGCAACCCGTTCCCTTGGTGCTAGATGAATGAACGTCTCTCCACTTGCTCAGTTCTGAGAGATAAGTGTGTGTGAAAGCCGTCCTTCACCTAGCTATTTGGGAAAACAAAGTATCTTTTCAGTTCCAAACTCCATTCCATACATATATATGGGGAGTTACTAGCTCCAACTCGGTTTTACAGTGAAAACTGCAGGAACTTCAAACCGGCACTAGGAAACAGACTGAGATAGCAGAGAAAAAGTGTCTCCTGCAACCCGTTCCCTTGGTGCTAGATGAACGAACGTCTCTCCACTTGCTCAGTTCTGAGAGATAATTGTGTGTGAAAGCCGTCCTTCACCTAGCTTGTTGGGAACACAAAGTTTCTTTTCAGTAGCAAACTCCACTTCATACATATATATGGGGAGGTACTAGCTCCAACTCGGTTTTACAGTGAAAACTGCAGGAACTTCAAACCGGCACTAGGAAACAGAATGAGAAAGCAGAGAAAAAGTGTCTCCTGCAACCCGTTCCCTTGGTGCTAGATGAACGATCGTCTCTGTACACGCTCAGTTCTGAGAGATAATTGTGTGTGAAAGCCGTCCTTCACCTAGCTTGTTGGGAACACAAAGTTTCTTTTCAGTAGCAAATTCCACTTCATACATATATATGGGGAGGTACTAGCTCCAACTCGGTTTTACAGTGAAAACTGCAGGAACTTCAAACCGGCACTAGGAAACAGAATGAGAAAGCAGAGAAAAAGTGTCTCCTGCAACCCGTTCCCTTGGTGCTAGATGAACGAACGTCTCTGTACACGCTCAGTTCTGAGAGATAATTGTGTGTGAAAGCCGTCCTTCACCTAGCTTGTTGGGAACACAAAGTTTCTTTTCAGTAGCAAACTCCACTTCATACATATATATGGGGAGGTACTAGCTCCAACTCGGTTTTACAGTGAAAACTGCAGGAACTTCAAACCGGCACTAGGAAACAGAATGAGAAAGCAGAGAAAAAGTGTCTCCTGCAACCCGTTCCCTTGGTGCTAGATGAACGAACGTCTCTGTACACGCTCAGTTCTGAGAGATAATTGTGTGTGAAAGCCGTCCTTCACCTAGCTTGTTGGGAACACAAAGTTTCTTTTCAGTTGCAAACTCCATTCCATTCATATTTATGGGGAGGTACTAGCTCCAACTCGGTTTTACAGTGAAAACTGCAGGAACTTCAAACCGGCACTAGGAAACAGACTGAGAAAGCAGAGAAAAAGTGTCTCCTGCAACCCGTTCCCTTGGTGCTAGATGAACGAACGTCTCTGTACACGCTCAGTTCTGAGAGATAATTTTGTGTGAAAGCCGTCCTTCACCTAGCTTGTTGGGAACACAAAGTTTCTTTTCAGTTGCAAACTCCATTCCATACATTTATATTGGAGGTACTAGCTCCAACTCGGTTTTACAGTGAAAACTGCAGGAACTTCAAATAGGCACTAGGAAACAGACTGGGAAACCAGAGTAAAAGTTTCTCCTGCAACCCGTTCCCTTGGTGCTAGATGAACGAACGTCTCTGTACATGCTCAGTTCTGAGAGATAAGTGTGTGTGAAAGCCGTCTTTCACCTAGCTATTTGGGAAAACAAAGTATCTTTTCAGTTCCAAACTCCATTCCATACATATATATGGGGAGTTACTAGCTCCAACACGGTTTTACAGTGAAAACTGCAGGAACTTCAAACCGGCACTAGGAAACAGAATGAGAAAGCAGAGAAAAAGTGTCTCCTGCAACCCGTTCCCTTGGTGCTAGATGAACGAACGTCTCTGTACACGCTCAGTTCTGAGAGATAATTGTGTGTGAAAGCCGTCCTTCACTTAGCTTGTTGGGAACACAAAGTTTCTTTTCAGTTGCAAACTCCATTCCATACATTTATATTGGAGGTACTAGCTCCAACTCGGTTTTACAGTGAAAACTGCAGGAACTTCAAACCGGCACTAGGAAACAGACTGAGATAGCAGAGAAAAATTGTCTCCTGCAACCCGTTCCCTTGGTGCTAGAGGAACGAACGTCTCTGTACACGCTCAGTTCTGAGAGATAAGTGTGTGTGAAAGCCGTCCTTCACCTAGCTTGTTGGGAACACAAAGTTTCTTTTCAGTTGCAAACTCCATTCCATTCATATATATGGGGAGGTACTAGCTCCAACTCGGTTTTACAGTGAAAACTGCAGGAACTTCAAACCGGCACTAGGAAACAGACTGAGAAAGCAGAGAAAAAGTGTCTCCTGCAACCCGTTCCCTTGGTGCTAGATGAACGAACGTCTCTGTACACGCTCAGTTCTGAGAGATAATTTTGTGTGAAAGCCGTCCTTCACCTAGCTTGTTGGGAACACAAAGTTTCTTTTCAGTTGCAAACTCCATTCCTTACATATATATGGGGAGGTACTAGCTCCAACTCGGTTTTACAGTGAAAACTGCAGGAACTTCAAACCGGCACTAGGAAACAGACTGAGATAGCAGAGAAAAAGTGTCTCCTGCAACCCGTTCCCTTGGTGCTAGATGAACGAACGTCTCTCCATTGCTCAGTTCTGAGAGATAATTGTGTGTGAAAGCCGTCCTTCACCTAGCTTGTTGGGAACACAAAGTTTCTTTTCAGTAGCAAACTCCACTTCATACATATATATGGGGAGGTACTAGCTCCAACTCGGTTTTACAGTGAAAACTGCAGGAACTTCAAACCGGCACTAGGAAACAGAATGAGAAAGCAGAGAAAAAGTGTCTCCTGCAACCCGTTCCCTTGGTTCTAGATGAACGAACGTCTCTGTACACGCTCAGTTCTGAGAGATAATTGTGTGTGAAAGCCGTCCTTCACCTAGCTTGTTGGGAACACAAAGTTTCTTTTCAGTTGCAAACTCCATTCCATTCACATATATGGGAAGGTACTAGCTCCAACTCGGTTTTACAGTGAAAACTGCAGGAACTTCAAACCGGCACTAGGAAACAGAATGAGAAAGCAGAGAAAAAGTGTCTCCTGCAACCCGTTCCCTTGGTGCTAGATGAATGAACGTCTCTCCACTTGCTCAGTTCTGAGAGATAAGTGTGTGTGAAAGCCGTCCTTCACCTAGCTATTTGGGAAAACAAAGTATCTTTTCAGTTCCAAACTCCATTCCATACATATATATGGGGAGTTACTAGCTCCAACTCGGTTTTACAGTGAAAACTGCAGGAACTTCAAACCGGCACTAGGAAACAGACTGAGATAGCAGAGAAAAAGTGTCTCCTGCAACCCGTTCCCTTGGTGCTAGATGAATGAACGTCTCTCCACTTGCTCAGTTCTGAGAGATAAGTGAGTGTGAAAGCCGTCCTTCACCTAGCTATTTGGGAAAACAAAGTATCTTTTCAGTTCCAAACTCCATTCCATACATATATATGGGGAGTTACTAGCTCCAACTCGGTTTTACAGTGAAAACTGCAGGAACTTCAAACCGGCACTAGGAAACAGACTGAGATAGCAGAGAAAAAGTGTCTCCTGCAACCCGTTCCCTTGGTGCTAGATGAACGAACGTCTCTCCACTTGCTCAGTTCTGAGAGATAATTGTGTGTGAAAGCCGTCCTTCACCTAGCTTGTTGGGAACACAAAGTTTCTTTTCAGTAGCAAACTCCACTTCATACATATATATGGGGAGGTACTAGCTCCAACTCGGTTTTACAGTGAAAACTGCAGGAACTTCCAACCGGCACTAGGAAACAGAATGAGAAAGCAGAGAAAAAGTGTCTCCTGCAACCCGTTCCCTTGGTGCTAGATGAACGAACGTCTCTGTACACGCTCAGTTCTGAGAGATAATTGTGTGTGAAAGCCGTCCTTCACCTAGCTTGTTGGGAACACAAAGTTTCTTTTCAGTAGCAAACTCCACTTCATACATATATATGGGGAGGTACTAGCTCCAACTCGGTTTTACAGTGAAAACTGCAGGAACTTCAAACCGGCACTAGGAAACAGAATGAGAAAGCAGAGAAAAAGTGTCTCCTGCAACCCGTTCCCTTGGTGCTAGATGAACGAACGTCTCTGTACACGCTCAGTTCTGAGAGATAATTGTGTGTGAAAGCCGTCCTTCACCTAGCTTGTTGGGAACACAAAGTTTCTTTTCAGTAGCAAACTCCACTTCATACATATATATGGGGAGGTACTAGCTCCAACTCGGTTTTACAGTGAAAACTGCAGGAACTTCAAACCGGCACTAGGAAACAGACTGAGATAGCAGAGAAAAAGTGTCTCCTGCAACCCGTTCCCTTGGTGCTAGATGAACGAACGTCTCTGTACACGCTCAGTTCTGAGAGATAATTGTGTGTGAAAGCCGTCCTTCACCTAGCTTGTTGGGAACACAAAGTTTCTTTTCAGTTGCAAACTCCATTCCATTCATATATATGGGGAGGTACTAGCTCCAACTCGGTTTTACAGTGAAAACTGCAGGAACTTCAAACCGGCACTAGGAAACAGACTGAGATAGCAGAGAAAAAGTGTCTCCTGCAACCCGTTCCCTTGGTGCTAGATGAACGAACGTCTCTCCATTGCTCAGTTCTGAGAGATAATTGTGTGTGAAAGCCGTCCTTCACCTAGCTTGTTGGGAACACAAAGTTTCTTTTCAGTAGCAAACTCCACTTCATACATATATATGGGGAGGTACTAGCTCCAACTCGGTTTTACAGTGAAAACTGCAGGAACTTCAAACCGGCACTAGGAAACAGAATGAGAAAGCAGAGAAAAAGTGTCTCCTGCAACCCGTTCCCTTGGTGCTAGATGAACGAACGTCTCTGTACACGCTCAGTTCTGAGAGATAATTGTGTGTGAAAGCCGTCCTTCACCTAGCTTGTTGGGAACACAAAGTTTCTTTTCAGTTGCAAACACCATTCCATTCATATATATGGGAAGGTACTAGCTCCAACTCGGTTTTACAGTGAAAACTGCAGGAACTTCAAACCGGCACTAGGAAACAGAATGAGAAAGCAGAGAAAAAGTGTCTCCTGCAACCCGTTCCCTTGGTGCTAGATGAATGAACGTCTCTCCACTTGCTCAGTTCTGAGAGATAAGTGTGTGTGAAAGCCGTCCTTCACCTAGCTATTTGGGAAAACAAAGTATCTTTTCAGTTCCAAACTACATTCCATACATATATATGGGGAGTTACTAGCTCCAACTCGGTTTTACAGTGAAAACTGCAGGAACTTCAAACCGGCACTAGGAAACAGACTGAGATAGCAGAGAAAAAGTGTCTCCTGCAACCCGTTCCCTTGGTGCTAGATGAACGAACGTCTCTCCACTTGCTCAGTTCTGAGAGATAATTGTGTGTGAAAGCCGTCCTTCACCTAGCTTGTTGGGAACACAAAGTTTCTTTTCAGTAGCAAACTCCACTTCATACATATATATGGGGAGGTACTAGCTCCAACTCGGTTTTACAGTGAAAACTGCAGGAACTTCAAACCGGCACTAGGAAACAGAATGAGAAAGCAGAGAAAAAGTGTCTCCTGCAACCCGTTCCCTTGGTGCTAGATGAACGATCGTCTCTGTACACGCTCAGTTCTGAGAGATAATTGTGTGTGAAAGCCGTCCTTCACCTAGCTTGTTGGGAACACAAAGTTTCTTTTCAGTAGCAAATTCCACTTCATACATATATATGGGGAGGTACTAGCTCCAACTCGGTTTTACAGTGAAAACTGCAGGAACTTCAAACCGGCACTAGGAAACAGAATGAGAAAGCAGAGAAAAAGTGTCTCCTGCAAACCGTTCCCTTGGTGCTAGATGAACGAACGTCTCTGTACACGCTCAGTTCTGAGAGATAATTGTGTGTGAAAGCCGTCCTTCACCTAGCTTGTTGGGAACACAAAGTTTCTTTTCAGTAGCAAACTCCACTTCATACATATATATGGGGAGGTACTAGCTCCAACTCGGTTTTACAGTGAAAACTGCAGGAACTTCAAACCGGCACTAGGAAACAGAATGAGAAAGCAGAGAAAAAGTGTCTCCTGCAACCCGTTCCCTTGGTGCTAGATGAACGAACGTCTCTGTACACGCTCAGTTCTGAGAGATAATTGTGTGTGAAAGCCGTCCTTCACCTAGCTTGTTGGGAACACAAAGTTTCTTTTCAGTTGCAAACTCCATTCCATACATTTATATTGGAGGTTCTAGCTCCAACTCGGTTTTACAGTGAAAACTGCAGGAACTTCAAACCGGCACTAGGAAACAGACTGAGATAGCAGAGAAAAAGTGTCTCCTGCAACCCGTTCCCTTGGTGCTAGATGAACGAACGTCTCTCCATTGCTCAGTTCTGAGAGATAATTGTGTGTGAAAGCCGTCCTTCACCTAGCTTGTTGGGAACACAAAGTTTCTTTTCAGTAGCAAACTCCACTTCATACATATATATGGGGAGGTACTAGCTCCAACTCGGTTTTACAGTGAAAACTGCAGGAACTTCAAACCGGCACTAGGAAACAGAATGAGAAAGCAGAGAAAAAGTGTCTCCTGCAACCCGTTCCCTTGGTGCTAGATGAACGAACGTCTCTGTACACGCTCAGTTCTGAGAGATAATTGTGTGTGAAAGCCGTCCTTCACCTAGCTTGTTGGGAACACAAAGTTTCTTTTCAGTTGCAAACTCCATTCCATTCACATATATGGGAAGGTACTAGCTCCAACTCGGTTTTACAGTGAAAACTGCAGGAACTTCAAACCGGCACTAGGAAACAGAATGAGAAAGCAGAGAAAAAGTGTCTCCTGCAACCCGTTCCCTTGGTGCTAGATGAATGAACGTCTCTCCACTTGCTCAGTTCTGAGAGATAAGTGTGTGTGAAAGCCGTCCTTCACCTAGCTATTTGGGAAAACAAAGTATCTTTTCAGTTCCAAACTCCATTCCATACATATATATGGGGAGTTACTAGCTCCAACTCGGTTTTACAGTGAAAACTGCAGGAACTTCAAACCGGCACTAGGAAACAGTCTGAGATAGCAGAGAATAAGTGTCTCCTGCAACCCGTTCCCTTGGTGCTAGATGAACGAACGTCTCTCCACTTGCTCAGTTCTGAGAGATAATTGTGTGTGAAAGCCGTCCTTCACCTAGCTTGTTGGGAACACAAAGTTTCTTTTCAGTAGCAAACTCCATTCCATACATTTATATTGGAGGTACTAGCTCCAACTCGGTTTTACAGTGAAAACTGCAGGAACTTCAAATAGGCACAAGGAAACAGACTGGGAAACCAGAGTAAAAGTTTCCCCTGCAACCCGTTCCCTTGGTGCTACATGAACGAACGTTTCTGTACATGCTCAGTTCTGAGAGATAAGTGTGTGTGAAAGCCGTCCTTCACCTAGGTAGTTGGGAATACAAAGTATCTTTTCAGTTCCAAACTCCACTCCATGCATATATATGGGGAGTTACTAGCTCCAACTCGGTTTTACAGTGAAAACTTCAGGAACTTCAAACCGGCACTAGGAAACAGACTGAGATAGCAGAGAAAAAGTGTCTCCTGCAACCCGTTCCCTTGGTGCTAGATGAACGAACGTCTCTCCACTTGCTCAGATCTGAGAGATAATTGTGTGTGAAAGCCGTCCTTCACCTAGCTTCTTGGGAACACAAAGTTTCTTTTCAGTAGCAAACTCCACTTCATACATATATATGGGGAGGTACTAGCTCCAACTCGGTTTTACAGTGAAAACTGCAGGAACTTCAAACCGGCACTAGGAAACAGACTGAGAAAGCAGAGAAAAAGTGTCTCCTGCAACCCGTTCCCTTGGTGCTAGATGAACGAACGTCTCTGTACACGCTCAGTTCTGAGAGATAATTGTGTGTGAAAGCCGTCCTTCACCTAGCTTGTTGGGAACACAAAGTTTCTTTTCAGTTGCAAACTCCATTCCTTACATATATATGGGGAGGTACTAGCTCCAACTCGGTTTTACCGTGAAAACTGCAGGAACTTCAAACCGGCACTAGGAAACAGACTGAGAAAGCAGAGAAAAAGTGTCTCCTGCAACCCGTTCCCTTGGTGCTAGATGAACGAACGTCTCTGTACACGCTCAGTTCTGAGAGATAATTGTGTGTGAAAGCCGTCCTTCACCTAGCTTGTTGGGAACACAAAGTTTCTTTTCAGTAGCAAACTCCACTTCATACATATATATGGGGAGGTACTAGCTCCAACTCGGTTTTACAGTGAAAACTGCAGGAACTTCAAACCGGCACTAGGAAACAGACTGAGAAAGCAGAGAAAAAGTGTCTACTGCAACCAGTTCCCTTGGTGCTAGATGAACGAACGTCTCTGTACACGTTCAGTTCTGAGAGATAATTGTGTGTGAAAGCCGTCCTTCACCTAGCTTGTTGGGAACACAAAGTTTCTTTTCAGTTGCAAACTCCATTCCATACATTTATATTGGAGGTATTAGCTCCAACTCGGTTTTACAGTGAAAACTGCAGGAACTTCAAATAGGCACTAGGAAACAGACTGGGAAACCAGAGTAAAAGTTTCTCCTGCAACCCGTTCCCTTGGTGCTAGATGAACGAACGTCTCTCCACTTGCTCAGTTCTGAGAGATAATTGTGTGTGAAAGCCGTCCTTCACCTAGCTTGTTGGGAACACAAAGTTTCTTTTCAGTAGCAAACTCCACTTCATACATATATATGGGGACGTACTAGCTCCAACTCGGTTTTACAGTGAAAACTGCAGGAACTTCAAACCGGCACTAGGAAACAGAATGAGAAAGCAGAGAAAAGGTGTCTCCTGCAACCCGTTCCCTTGGTGCTAGATGAACGAACGTCTCTGTACACGCTCAGTTCTGAGAGATAATTGTGTGTGAAAGCCGTCCTTCACTTAGCTTGTTGGGAACACAAAGTTTCTTTTCAGTTGCAAACTCCATTCCATACATTTATATTGGAGGTACTAGCTCCAACTCGGTTTTACAGTGAAAACTGCAGGAACTTCAAACCGGCACTAGGAAACAGACTGAGATAGCAGAGAAAAAGTGTCTCCTGCAACCCGTTCCCTTGGTGCTAGATGAACGAACGTCTCTGTACACGCTCAGTTCTGAGAGATAATTGTGTGTGAAAGCCGTCCTTCACCTAGCTTGTTGGGAATACAAAGTTTCTTTTCAGTTGCAAACTCCATTCCATTCATATATATGGGGAGGTACTAGCTCCAACTCGGTTTTACAGTGAAAACTGCAGGAACTTCAAACCGGCACTAGGAAACAGACTGAGATAGCAGAGAATAAGTGTCTCCTGCAACCCGTTCCCTTGGTGCTAGATGAACGAACGTCTCTCCACTTGCTCAGTTCTGAGAGATAATTGTGTGTGAAAGCCGTCCTTCACCTAGCTTGTTGGGAACACAAAGTTTCTTTTCAGTAGCAAACTCCACTTCATACATATATATGGGGAGGTACTAGCTCCAACTCGGTTTTACAGTGAAAACTGCAGGAACTTCAAACCGGCACTAGGAAACAGAATGAGAAAGCAGAGAAAAAGTGTCTCCTGCAACCCGTTCCCTTGGTGCTAGATGAACGAACGTCTCTGTACACGCTCAGTTCTGAGAGATAATTGTGTGTGAAAGCCGTCCTTCACCTAGCTTGTTGGGAACACAAAGTTTCTTTTCAGTAGCAAACTCCACTTCATACATATATATGGGGAGGTACTAGCTCCAACTCGGTTTTACAGTGAAAACTGCAGGAACTTCAAACCGGCACTAGGAAACAGACTGAGATAGCAGAGAAAAAGTGTCTCCTGCAACCCGTTCCCTTGGTGCTAGATGAACGAACGTCTCTCCACTTGCTCAGTTCTGAGAGATAATTGTGTGTGAAAGCCGTCCTTCACCTAGCTTGTTGGGAACACAAAGTTTCTTTTCAGTAGCAAACTCCACTTCATACATATATATGGGGAGGTACTAGCTCCAACTCGGTTTTACAGTGAAAACTGCAGGAACTTCAAACCGGCACTAGGAAACAGAATGAGAAAGCAGAGAAAAAGTGTCTCCTGCAACCCGTTCCCTTGGTGCTAGATGAACGAACGTCTCTGTACACGCTCAGTTCTGAGAGATAATTGTGTGTGAAAGCCGTCCTTCACCTAGCTTGTTGGGAACACAAAGTTTCTTTTCAGTTGCAAACTCCATTCCATACATTTATATTGGAGGTATTAGCTCCAACTCGGTTTTACAGTGAAAACTGCAGGAACTTCAAATAGGCACTAGGAAACAGACTGGGAAACCAGAGTAAAAGTTTCTCCTGCAACCCGTTCCCTTGGTGCTAGATGAACGAACGTCTCTGTACATGCTCAGTTCTGAGAGATAAGTGTGTGTGAAAGCCGTCCTTCACCTAGCTATTTGGGAAAACAAAGTATCTTTTCAGTTCCAAACTCCATTCCATACATATATATGGGGAGTTACTAGCTCCAACTCGGTTTTACAGTGAAAACTGCAGGAACTTCAAACCGGCACTAGGAAACAGACTGAGAAAGCAGAGAAAAAGTGTCTCCTGCAACCCGTTCCCTTGGTGCTAGATGAACGAACGTCTCTGTACACGCTCAGTTCTGAGAGATAATTGTGTGTGAAAGCCGTCCTTCACTTAGCTTGTTGGGAACACAAAGTTTCTTTTCAGTTGCAAACTCCATTCCTTACATATATATGGGGAGGTACTAGCTCCAACTCGGTTTTACAGTGAAAACTGCAGGAACTTCAAACCGGCACTAGGAAACAGACTGAGAAAGCAGAGAAAAAGTGTCTCCTGCAACCCGTTCCCTTGGTGCTAGATGAACGAACGTCTCTGTACACGCTCAGTTCTGAGAGATAATTGTGTGTGAAAGCCGTCCTTCACCTAGCTTGTTGGGAACACAAAGTTTCTTTTCAGTAGCAAACTCCACTTCATACATATATATGGGGAGGTTCTAGCTCCAACTCGGTTTTACAGTGAAAACTGCAGGAACTTCAAACCGGCACTAGGAAACAGACTGAGAAAGCAGAGAAATAGTGTCTACTGCAACCAGTTCCCTTGGTGCTAGATGAACGAACGTCTCTGTACACGTTCAGTTCTGAGAGATAATTGTGTGTGAAAGCCGTCCTTCACCTAGCTTGTTGGGAACACAAAGTTTCTTTTCAGTTGCAAACTCCATTCCATACATTTATATTGGAGGTATTAGCTCCAACTCGGTTTTACAGTGAAAACTGCAGGAACTTCAAATAGGCACTAGGAAACAGACTGGGAAACCAGAGTAAAAGTTTCTCCTGCAACCCGTTCCCTTGGTGCTAGATGAACGAACGTCTCTCCACTTGCTCAGTTCTGAGAGATAATTGTGTGTGAAAGCCGTCCTTCACCTAGCTTGTTGGGAACACAAAGTTTCTTTTCAGTAGCAAACTCCACTTCATACATATATATGGGGACGTACTAGCTCCAACTCGGTTTTACAGTGAAAACTGCAGGAACTTCAAACCGGCACTAGGAAACAGACTGAGATAGCAGAGAAAAAGTGTCTCCTGCAACCCGTTCCCTTGGTGCTAGATGAACGAACGTCTCTGTACACGCTCAGTTCTGAGAGATAATTTTGTGTGAAAGCCGTCCTTCACCTAGCTTGTTGGGAACACAAAGTTTCTTTTCAGTTGCAAACTCCATTCCATACATTTATATTGGAGGTACTAGCTCCAACTCGGTTTTACAGTGAAAACTGCAGGAACTTCAAACCGGCACTAGGAAACAGACTGAGATAGCAGAGAAAAAGTGTCTCCTGCAACCCGTTCCCTTGGTGCTAGATGAACGAACGTCTCTGTACACGCTCAGTTCTGAGAGATAAGTGTGTGTGAAAGCCGTCCTTCACCTAGCTTGTTGGGAACACAAAGTTTCTTTTCAGTTGCAAACTCCATTCCATTCATATATATGGGGAGGTACTAGCTCCAACACGGTTTTACAGTGAAAACTGCAGGAACTTCAAACCGGCACTAGGAAACAGACTGAGAAAGCAGAGAAAAAGTGTCTCCTGCAACCCGTTCCCTTGGTGCTAGATGAACGAACGTCTCTGTACACGCTCAGTTCTGAGAGATAATTTTGTGTGAAAGCCGTCCTTCACCTAGCTTGTTGGGAACACAAAGTTTCTTTTCAGTTGCAAACTCCATTCCATACATTTATATTGGAGGTACTAGCTCCAACTCGGTTTTACAGTGAAAACTGCAGGAACTTCAAATAGGCACTAGGAAACAGACTGGGAAACCAGAGTAAAAGTTTCTCCTGCAACCCGTTCCCTTGGTGCTAGATGAACGAACGTCTCTCCACTTGCTCAGTTCTGAGAGATAATTGTGTGTGAAAGCCGTCCTTCACCTAGCTTGTTGGGAACACAAAGTTTCTTTTCAGTAGCAAACTCCACTTCATACATATATATGGGGACGTACTAGCTCCAACTCGGTTTTACAGTGAAAACTGCAGGAACTTCAAACCGGCACTAGGAAACAGAATGAGAAAGCAGAGAAAAAGTGTCTCCTGCAACCCGTTCCCTTGGTGCTAGATGAACGAACGTCTCTGTACACGCTCAGTTCTGAGAGATAATTGTGTGTGAAAGCCGTCCTTCACCTAGCTTGTTGGGAACACAAAGTTTCTTTTCAGTTGCAAACTCCATTCCATACATTTATATTGGAGGTACTAGCTCCAACTCGGTTTTACAGTGAAAACTGCAGGAACTTCAAACCGGCACTAGGAAACAGACTGAGATAGCAGAGAAAAAGTGTCTCCTGCAACCCGTTCCCTTGGTGCTAGATGAACGAACGTCTCTGTACACGCTCAGTTCTGAGAGATAAGTGTGTGTGAAAGCCGTCCTTCACCTAGCTTGTTGGGAACACAAAGTTTCTTTTCAGTTGCAAACTCCATTCCATTCATATATATGGGGAGGTACTAGCTCCAACTCGGTTTTACAGTGAAAACTGCAGGAACTTCAAACCGGCACTAGGAAACAGACTGAGAAAGCAGAGAAAAAGTGTCTCCTGCAACCCGTTCCCTTGGTGCTAGATGAACGAACGTCTCTGTACACGCTCAGTTCTGAGAGATAATTGTGTGTGAAAGCCGTCCTTCACCTAGCTTGTTGGGAACACAAAGTTTCTTTTCAGTTGCAAACTCCATTCCATACATTTATATTGGAGGTACTAGCTCCAACTCGGTTTTACAGTGAAAACTGCAGGAACTTCAAATAGGCACTAGGAAACAGACTGGGAAACCAGAGTAAAAGTTTCTCCTGCAACCCGTTCCCTTGGTGCTAGATGAACGAACGTCGCTGTACATGCTCAGTTCTGAGAGATAAGTGTGTGTGAAAGCCGTCCTTCACCTAGCTATTTGGGAAAACAAAGTATCTTTTCAGTTCCAAACTCCATTCCATACATATATATGGGGAGTTACTAGCTCCAACTCGGTTTTACAGTGAAAACTGCAGGAACTTCAAACCGGCACTAGGAAACAGACTGAGATAGCAGAGAAAAAGTGTCTCCTGCAACCCGTTCCCTTGGTGCTAGATGAACGAACGTCTCTGTACACGCTCAGTTCTGAGAGATAATTGTGTGTGAAAGCCGTCCTTCACCTAGCTTGTTGGGAACACAAAGTTTCTTTTCAGTAGCAAACTCCACTTCATACATATATATGGGGAGGTACTAGCTCCAACTCGGTTTTACAGTGAAAACTGCAGGAACTTCAAACCGGCACTAGGAAACAGAATGAGAAAGCAGAGAAAAAGTGTCTCCTGCAACCCGTTCCCTTGGTGCTAGATGAACGAACGTCTCTGTACACGCTCAGTTCTGAGAGATAATTGTGTGTGAAAGCCGTCCTTCACCTAGCTTGTTGGGAACACAAAGTTTCTTTTCAGTTGCAAACTCCATTCCATACATTTATATTGGAGGTACTAGCTCCAACTCGGTTTTACAGTGAAAACTGCAGGAACTTCAAACCGGCACTAGGAAACAGACTGAGATAGCAGAGAAAAAGTGTCTCCTGCAACCCGTTCCCTTGGTGCTAGATGAACGAACGTCTCTGTACACGCTCAGTTCTGAGAGATAAGTGTGTGTGAAAGCCGTCCTTCACCTAGCTTGTTGGGAACACAAAGTTTCTTTTCAGTTGCAAACTCCATTCCATTCATATATATGGGGAGGTACTAGCTCCAACTCGGTTTTACAGTGAAAACTGCAGGAACTTCAAACCGGCACTAGGAAACAGACTGAGAAAGCAGAGAAAAAGTGTCTCCTGCAACCCGTTCCCTTGGTGCTAGATGAACGAACGTCTCTGTACACGCTCAGTTCTGAGAGATAATTGTGTGTGAAAGCCGTCCTTCACCTAGCTTGTTGGGAACACAAAGTTTCTTTTCAGTTGCAAACTCCATTCCATACATTTATATTGGAGGTACTAGCTCCAACTCGGTTTTACAGTGAAAACTGCAGGAACTTCAAATAGGCACTAGGAAACAGACTGGGAAACCAGAGTAAAAGTTTCTCCTGCAACCCGTTCCCTTGGTGCTAGATGAACGAACGTCTCTGTACATGCTCAGTTCTGAGAGATAATTGTGTGTGAAAGCCGTCCTTCACCTAGCTTGTTGGGAACACAACGTTTCTTTTCAGTAGCAAACTCCACTTCATACATATATATGGGGAGGTACTAGCTCCAACTCGGTTTTACAGTGAAAACTGCAGGAACTTCAAACCGGCACTAGGAAACAGAATGAGAAAGCAGAGAAAAAGTGTCTCCTGCAACCCGTTCCCTTGGTGCTAGATGAACGAACGTCTCTGTACACGCTCAGTTCTGAGAGATAATTTTGTGTGAAAGCCGTCCTTCACCTAGCTTGTTGGGAACACAAAGTTTCTTTTCAGTTGCAAACTCCATTCCATACATTTATATTGGAGGTAGTAGCTCCAACTCGGTTTTACAGTGAAAACTGCAGGAACTTCAAATAGGCACTAGGAAACAGACTGGGAAACCAGAGTAAAAGTTTCTCCTGCAACCCGTTCCCTTGGTGCTAGATGAACGAACGTCTCTGTACATGCTCAGTTCTGAGAGATAAGTGTGTGTGAAAGCCGTCTTTCACCTAGCTATTTGGGAAAACAAAGTATCTTTTCAGTTCCAAACTCCATTCCATACATATATATGGGGAGTTACTAGCTCCAACACGGTTTTACAGTGAAAACTGCAGGAACTTCAAACCGGCACTAGGAAACAGAATGAGAAAGCAGAGAAAAAGTGTCTCCTGCAACCCGTTCCCTTGGTGCTAGATGAACGAACGTCTCTGTACACGCTCAGTTCTGAGAGATAATTGTGTGTGAAAACCGTCCTTCACCTAGCTTGTTGGGAACACAAAGTTTCTTTTCAGTTGCAAACTCCATTCCATACATTTATATTGGAGGTACTAGCTCCAACTCGGTTTTACAGTGAAAACTGCAGGAACTTCAAACCGGCACTAGGAAACAGACTGAGATAGCAGAGAAAAAGTGTCTCCTGCAACCCGTTCCCTTGGTGCTAGATGAACGAACGTCTCTGTACACGCTCAGTTCTGAGAGATAAGTGTGTGTGAAAGCCGTCCTTCACCTAGCTTGTTGGGAACACAAAGTTTCTTTTCAGTTGCAAACTCCATTCCATTCATATATATGGGGAGGTACTAGCTCCAACTCGGTTTTACAGTGAAAACTGCAGGAACTTCAAACCGGCACTAGGAAACAGACTGAGAAAGCAGAGAAAAAGTGTCTCCTGCAACCCGTTCCCTTGGTGCTAGATGAACGAACGTCTCTGTACACGCTCAGTTCTGAGAGATAATTGTGTGTGAAAGCCGTCCTTCACCTAGCTTGTTGGGAACACAAAGTTTCTTTTCAGTTGCAAACTCCATTCCATACATTTATATTGGAGGTACTAGCTCCAACTCGGTTTTACAGTGAAAACTGCAGGAACTTCAAATAGGCACTAGGAAACAGACTGGGAAACCAGAGTAAAAGTTTCTCCTGCAACCCGTTCCCTTGGTGCTAGATGAACGAACGTCTCTGTACATGCTCAGTTCTGAGAGATAAGTGTGTGTGAAAGCCGTCCTTCACCTAGCTATTTGGGAAAACAAAGTATCTTTTCAGTTCCAAACTCCATTCCATACATATATATGGGGAGTTACTAGCTCCAACTCGGTTTTACAGTGAAAACTGCAGGAACTTCAAACCGGCACTAGGAAACAGACTGAGATAGCAGAGAAAAAGTGTCTCCTGCAACCCGTTCCCTTGGTGCTAGATGAACGAACGTCTCTGTACACGCTCAGTTCTGAGAGATAATTTTGTGTGAAAGCCGTCCTTCACCTAGCTTGTTGGGAACACAAAGTTTCTTTTCAGTTGCAAACTCCATTCCATACATTTATATTGGAGGTACTAGCTCCAACTCGGTTTTACAGTGAAAACTGCAGGAACTTCAAATAGGCACTAGGAAACAGACTGGGAAACCAGAGTAAAAGTTTCTCCTGCAACCCGTTCCCTTGGTGCTAGATGAACGAACGTCTCTCCACTTGCTCAGTTCTGAGAGATAATTGTGTGTGAAAGCCGTCCTTCACCTAGCTTGTTGGGAACACAAAGTTTCTTTTCAGTAGCAAACTCCACTTCATACATATATATGGGGACGTACTAGCTCCAACTCGGTTTTACAGTGAAAACTGCAGGAACTTCAAACCGGCACTAGGAAACAGAATGAGAAAGCAGAGAAAAAGTGTCTCCTGCAACCCGTTCCCTTGGTGCTAGATGAACGAACGTCTCTGTACACGCTCAGTTCTGAGAGATAATTGTGTGTGAAAGCCGTCCTTCACCTAGCTTGTTGGGAACACAAAGTTTCTTTTCAGTTGCAAACTCCATTCCATACATTTATATTGGAGGTACTAGCTCCAACTCGGTTTTACAGTGAAAACTGCAGGAACTTCAAACCGGCACTAGGAAACAGACTGAGATAGCAGAGAAAAAGTGTCTCCTGCAACCCGTTCCCTTGGTGCTAGATGAACGAACGTCTCTGTACACGCTCAGTTCTGAGAGATAAGTGTGTGTGAAAGCCGTCCTTCACCTAGCTTGTTGGGAACACAAAGTTTCTTTTCAGTTGCAAACTCCATTCCATTCATATATATGGGGAGGTACTAGCTCCAACTCGGTTTTACAGTGAAAACTGCAGGAACTTCAAACCGGCACTAGGAAACAGACTGAGAAAGCAGAGAAAAAGTGTCTCCTGCAACCCGTTCCCTTGGTGCTAGATGAACGAACGTCTCTGTACACGCTCAGTTCTGAGAGATAATTGTGTGTGAAAGCCGTCCTTCACCTAGCTTGTTGGGAACACAAAGTTTCTTTTCAGTTGCAAACTCCATTCCATACATTTATATTGGAGGTACTAGCTCCAACTCGGTTTTACAGTGAAAACTGCAGGAACTTCAAATAGGCACTAGGAAACAGACTGGGAAACCAGAGTAAAAGTTTCTCCTGCAACCCGTTCCCTTGGTGCTAGATGAACGAACGTCGCTGTACATGCTCAGTTCTGAGAGATAAGTGTGTGTGAAAGCCGTCCTTCACCTAGCTATTTGGGAAAACAAAGTATCTTTTCAGTTCCAAACTCCATTCCATACATATATATGGGGAGTTACTAGCTCCAACTCGGTTTTACAGTGAAAACTGCAGGAACTTCAAACCGGCACTAGGAAACAGACTGAGATAGCAGAGAAAAAGTGTCTCCTGCAACCCGTTCCCTTGGTGCTAGATGAACGAACGTCTCTGTACACGCTCAGTTCTGAGAGATAATTGTGTGTGAAAGCCGTCCTTCACCTAGCTTGTTGGGAACACAAAGTTTCTTTTCAGTAGCAAACTCCACTTCATACATATATATGGGGAGGTACTAGCTCCAACTCGGTTTTACAGTGAAAACTGCAGGAACTTCAAACCGGCACTAGGAAACAGAATGAGAAAGCAGAGAAAAAGTGTCTCCTGCAACCCGTTCCCTTGGTGCTAGATGAACGAACGTCTCTGTACACGCTCAGTTCTGAGAGATAATTGTGTGTGAAAGCCGTCCTTCACCTAGCTTGTTGGGAACACAAAGTTTCTTTTCAGTTGCAAACTCCATTCCATACATTTATATTGGAGGTACTAGCTCCAACTCGGTTTTACAGTGAAAACTGCAGGAACTTCAAACCGGCACTAGGAAACAGACTGAGATAGCAGAGAAAAAGTGTCTCCTGCAACCCGTTCCCTTGGTGCTAGATGAACGAACGTCTCTGTACACGCTCAGTTCTGAGAGATAAGTGTGTGTGAAAGCCGTCCTTCACCTAGCTTGTTGGGAACACAAAGTTTCTTTTCAGTTGCAAACTCCATTCCATTCATATATATGGGGAGGTACTAGCTCCAACTCGGTTTTACAGTGAAAACTGCAGGAACTTCAAACCGGCACTAGGAAACAGACTGAGAAAGCAGAGAAAAAGTGTCTCCTGCAACCCGTTCCCTTGGTGCTAGATGAACGAACGTCTCTGTACACGCTCAGTTCTGAGAGATAATTGTGTGTGAAAGCCGTCCTTCACCTAGCTTGTTGGGAACACAAAGTTTCTTTTCAGTTGCAAACTCCATTCCATACATTTATATTGGAGGTACTAGCTCCAACTCGGTTTTACAGTGAAAACTGCAGGAACTTCAAATAGGCACTAGGAAACAGACTGGGAAACCAGAGTAAAAGTTTCTCCTGCAACCCGTTCCCTTGGTGCTAGATGAACGAACGTCTCTGTACATGCTCAGTTCTGAGAGATAATTGTGTGTGAAAGCCGTCCTTCACCTAGCTTGTTGGGAACACAACGTTTCTTTTCAGTAGCAAACTCCACTTCATACATATATATGGGGAGGTACTAGCTCCAACTCGGTTTTACAGTGAAAACTGCAGGAACTTCAAACCGGCACTAGGAAACAGAATGAGAAAGCAGAGAAAAAGTGTCTCCTGCAACCCGTTCCCTTGGTGCTAGATGAACGAACGTCTCTGTACACGCTCAGTTCTGAGAGATAATTTTGTGTGAAAGCCGTCCTTCACCTAGCTTGTTGGGAACACAAAGTTTCTTTTCAGTTGCAAACTCCATTCCATACATTTATATTGGAGGTAGTAGCTCCAACTCGGTTTTACAGTGAAAACTGCAGGAACTTCAAATAGGCACTAGGAAACAGACTGGGAAACCAGAGTAAAAGTTTCTCCTGCAACCCGTTCCCTTGGTGCTAGATGAACGAACGTCTCTGTACATGCTCAGTTCTGAGAGATAAGTGTGTGTGAAAGCCGTCTTTCACCTAGCTATTTGGGAAAACAAAGTATCTTTTCAGTTCCAAACTCCATTCCATACATATATATGGGGAGTTACTAGCTCCAACACGGTTTTACAGTGAAAACTGCAGGAACTTCAAACCGGCACTAGGAAACAGAATGAGAAAGCAGAGAAAAAGTGTCTCCTGCAACCCGTTCCCTTGGTGCTAGATGAACGAACGTCTCTGTACACGCTCAGTTCTGAGAGATAATTGTGTGTGAAAACCGTCCTTCACCTAGCTTGTTGGGAACACAAAGTTTCTTTTCAGTTGCAAACTCCATTCCATACATTTATATTGGAGGTACTAGCTCCAACTCGGTTTTACAGTGAAAACTGCAGGAACTTCAAACCGGCACTAGGAAACAGACTGAGATAGCAGAGAAAAAGTGTCTCCTGCAACCCGTTCCCTTGGTGCTAGATGAACGAACGTCTCTGTATACGCTCAGTTCTGAGAGATAAGTGTGTGTGAAAGCCGTCCTTCACCTAGCTTGTTGGGAACACAAAGTTTCTTTTCAGTTGCAAACTCCATTCCATTCATATATATGGGGAGGTACTAGCTCCAACTCGGTTTTACAGTGAAAACTGCAGGAACTTCAAACCGGCACTAGGAAACAGACTGAGAAAGCAGAGAAAAAGTGTCTCCTGCAACCCGTTCCCTTGGTGCTAGATGAACGAACGTCTCTGTACACGCTCAGTTCTGAGAGATAATTGTGTGTGAAAGCCGTCCTTCACCTAGCTTGTTGGGAACACAAAGTTTCTTTTCAGTTGCAAACTCCATTCCATACATTTATATTGGAGGTACTAGCTCCAACTCGGTTTTACAGTGAAAACTGCAGGAACTTCAAATAGGCACTAGGAAACAGACTGGGAAACCAGAGTAAAAGTTTCTCCTGCAACCCGTTCCCTTGGTGCTAGATGAACGAACGTCTCTGTACATGCTCAGTTCTGAGAGATAAGTGTGTGTGAAAGCCGTCCTTCACCTAGCTATTTGGGAAAACAAAGTATCTTTTCAGTTCCAAACTCCATTCCATACATATATATGGGGAGTTACTAGCTCCAACTCGGTTTTACAGTGAAAACTGCAGGAACTTCAAACCGGCACTAGGAAACAGACTGAGATAGCAGAGAAAAAGTGTCTCCTGCAACCCGTTCCCTTGGTGCTAGATGAACGAACGTCTCTGTACACGCTCAGTTCTGAGAGATAATTGTGTGTGAAAGCCGTCCTTCACCTAGCTTGTTGGGAACACAAAGTTTCTTTTCAGTAGCAAACTCCACTTCATACATATATATGGGGAGGTACTAGCTCCAACTCGGTTTTACAGTGAAAACTGCAGGAACTTCAAACCGGCACTAGGAAACAGACTGAGAAAGCAGAGAAAAAGTGTCTCCTGCAACCCGTTCCCTTGGTGCTAGATGAACGAACGTCTCTCCAATTGCTCAGTTCTGAGAGATAATTGTGTGTGAAAGCCGTCCTTCACCTAGCTTGTTGGGAACACAAAGTTTCTTTTCAGTTGCAAACTCCATTCCATACATTTATATTGGAGGTATTAGCTCCAACTCGGTTTTACAGTGAAAACTGCAGGAACTTCAAATAGGCACTAGGAAACAGACTGGGAAACCAGAGTAAAAGTTTCTCCTGCAACCCGTTCCCTTGGTGCTAGATGAACGAACGTCTCTCCACTTGCTCAGTTCTGAGAGATAAGTGTGTGTGAAAGCCGTCCTTCACCTAGCTTGTTGGGAACACAAAGTTTCTTTTCAGTTGCAAACTCCATTCCATTCATATATATGGGGAGGTACTAGCTCCAACTCGGTTTTACAGTGAAAACTGCAGGAACTTCAAACCGGCACTAGGAAACAGACTGAGAAAGCAGAGAAAATGTGTCTCCTGCAACCCGTTCCCTTGGTGCTAGATGAACGAACGTCTCTGTACACGCTCAGTTCTGAGAGATAATTGTGTGTGAAAGCCGTCCTTCACCTAGCTTGTTGGGAACACAAAGTTTCTTTTCAGTTGCAAACTCCATTCCATACATTTATATTGGAGGTACTAGCTCCAACTCGGTTTTACAGTGAAAACTGCAGGAACTTCAAATAGGCACTAGGAAACAGACTGGGAAACCAGAGTAAAAGTTTCTCCTGCAACCCGTTCCCTTGGTGCTAGATGAACGAACGTCTCTCCACTTGCTCAGTTCTGAGAGATAATTGTGTGTGAAAGCCGTCCTTCACCTAGCTTGTTGGGAACACAAAGTTTCTTTTCAGTAGCAAACTCCACTTCATACATATATATGGGGACGTACTAGCTCCAACTCGGTTTTACAGTGAAAACTGCAGGAACTTCAAACCGGCACTAGGAAACAGACTGAGATAGCAGAGAAAAAGTGTCTCCTGCAACCCGTTCCCTTGGTGCTAGATGAACGAACGTCTCTGTACACGCTCAGTTCTGAGAGATAATTGTGTGTGAAAGCCGTCCTTCACCTAGCTTGTTGGGAACACAAAGTTTCTTTTCAGTTGCAAACTCCATTCCATACATTTATATTGGAGGTACTAGCTCCAACTCGGTTTTACAGTGAAAACTGCAGGAACTTCAAACCGGCACTAGGAAACAGACTGAGATAGCAGAGAAAAAGTGTCTCCTGCAACCCGTTCCCTTGGTGCTAGATGAACGAACGTCTCTGTACACGCTCAGTTCTGAGAGATAAGTGTGTGTGAAAGCCGTCCTTCACCTAGCTTGTTGGGAACACAAAGTTTCTTTTCAGTTGCAAACTCCATTCCATTCATATATATGGGGAGGTACTAGCTCCAACACGGTTTTACAGTGAAAACTGCAGGAACTTCAAACCGGCACTAGGAAACAGACTGAGAAAGCAGAGAAAAAGTGTCTCCTGCAACCCGTTCCCTTGGTGCTAGATGAACGAACGTCTCTGTACACGCTCAGTTCTGAGAGATAATTTTGTGTGAAAGCCGTCCTTCACCTAGCTTGTTGGGAACACAAAGTTTCTTTTCAGTTGCAAACTCCATTCCATACATTTATATTGGAGGTACTAGCTCCAACTCGGTTTTACAGTGAAAACTGCAGGAACTTCAAATAGGCACTAGGAAACAGACTGGGAAACCAGAGTAAAAGTTTCTCCTGCAACCCGTTCCCTTGGTGCTAGATGAACGAACGTCTCTCCACTTGCTCAGTTCTGAGAGATAATTGTGTGTGAAAGCCGTCCTTCACCTAGCTTGTTGGGAACACAAAGTTTCTTTTCAGTAGCAAACTCCACTTCATACATATATATGGGGACGTACTAGCTCCAACTCGGTTTTACAGTGAAAACTGCAGGAACTTCAAACCGGCACTAGGAAACAGAATGAGAAAGCAGAGAAAAAGTGTCTCCTGCAACCCGTTCCCTTGGTGCTAGATGAACGAACGTCTCTGTACATGCTCAGTTCTGAGAGATAATTGTGTGTGAAAGCCGTCCTTCACCTAGCTTGTTGGGAACACAACGTTTCTTTTCAGTAGCAAACTCCACTTCATACATATATATGGGGAGGTACTAGCTCCAACTCGGTTTTACAGTGAAAACTGCAGGAACTTCAAACCGGCACTAGGAAACAGAATGAGAAAGCAGAGAAAAAGTGTCTCCTGCAACCCGTTCCCTTGGTGCTAGATGAACGAACGTCTCTGTACACGCTCAGTTCTGAGAGATAATTTTGTGTGAAAGCCGTCCTTCACCTAGCTTGTTGGGAACACAAAGTTTCTTTTCAGTTGCAAACTCCATTCCATACATTTATATTGGAGGTAGTAGCTCCAACTCGGTTTTACAGTGAAAACTGCAGGAACTTCAAATAGGCACTAGGAAACAGACTGGGAAACCAGAGTAAAAGTTTCTCCTGCAACCCGTTCCCTTGGTGCTAGATGAACGAACGTCTCTGTACATGCTCAGTTCTGAGAGATAAGTGTGTGTGAAAGCCGTCTTTCACCTAGCTATTTGGGAAAACAAAGTATCTTTTCAGTTCCAAACTCCATTCCATACATATATATGGGGAGTTACTAGCTCCAACACGGTTTTACAGTGAAAACTGCAGGAACTTCAAACCGGCACTAGGAAACAGAATGAGAAAGCAGAGAAAAAGTGTCTCCTGCAACCCGTTCCCTTGGTGCTAGATGAACGAACGTCTCTGTACACGCTCAGTTCTGAGAGATAATTGTGTGTGAAAACCGTCCTTCACCTAGCTTGTTGGGAACACAAAGTTTCTTTTCAGTTGCAAACTCCATTCCATACATTTATATTGGAGGTACTAGCTCCAACTCGGTTTTACAGTGAAAACTGCAGGAACTTCAAACCGGCACTAGGAAACAGACTGAGATAGCAGAGAAAAAGTGTCTCCTGCAACCCGTTCCCTTGGTGCTAGATGAACGAACGTCTCTGTACACGCTCAGTTCTGAGAGATAAGTGTGTGTGAAAGCCGTCCTTCACCTAGCTTGTTGGGAACACAAAGTTTCTTTTCAGTTGCAAACTCCATTCCATTCATATATATGGGGAGGTACTAGCTCCAACTCGGTTTTACAGTGAAAACTGCAGGAACTTCAAACCGGCACTAGGAAACAGACTGAGAAAGCAGAGAAAAAGTGTCTCCTGCAACCCGTTCCCTTGGTGCTAGATGAACGAACGTCTCTGTACACGCTCAGTTCTGAGAGATAATTGTGTGTGAAAGCCGTCCTTCACCTAGCTTGTTGGGAACACAAAGTTTCTTTTCAGTTGCAAACTCCATTCCATACATTTATATTGGAGGTACTAGCTCCAACTCGGTTTTACAGTGAAAACTGCAGGAACTTCAAATAGGCACTAGGAAACAGACTGGGAAACCAGAGTAAAAGTTTCTCCTGCAACCCGTTCCCTTGGTGCTAGATGAACGAACGTCTCTGTACATGCTCAGTTCTGAGAGATAAGTGTGTGTGAAAGCCGTCCTTCACCTAGCTATTTGGGAAAACAAAGTATCTTTTCAGTTCCAAACTCCATTCCATACATATATATGGGGAGTTACTAGCTCCAACTCGGTTTTACAGTGAAAACTGCAGGAACTTCAAACCGGCACTAGGAAACAGACTGAGATAGCAGAGAAAAAGTGTCTCCTGCAACCCGTTCCCTTGGTGCTAGATGAACGAACGTCTCTGTACACGCTCAGTTCTGAGAGATAATTGTGTGTGAAAGCCGTCCTTCACCTAGCTTGTTGGGAACACAAAGTTTCTTTTCAGTAGCAAACTCCACTTCATACATATATATGGGGAGGTACTAGCTCCAACTCGGTTTTACAGTGAAAACTGCAGGAACTTCAAACCGGCACTAGGAAACAGACTGAGAATGCAGAGAAAAAGTGTCTCCTGCAACCCGTTCCCTTGGTGCTAGATGAACGAACGTCTCTCCAATTGCTCAGTTCTGAGAGATAATTGTGTGTGAAAGCCGTCCTTCACCTAGCTTGTTGGGAACACAAAGTTTCTTTTCAGTTGCAAACTCCATTCCATACATTTATATTGGAGGTATTAGCTCCAACTCGGTTTTACAGTGAAAACTGCAGGAACTTCAAATAGGCACTAGGAAACAGACTGGGAAACCAGAGTAAAAGTTTCTCCTGCAACCCGTTCCCTTGGTGCTAGATGAACGAACGTCTCTCCACTTGCTCAGTTCTGAGAGATAAGTGTGTGTGAAAGCCGTCCTTCACCTAGCTTGTTGGGAACACAAAGTTTCTTTTCAGTTGCAAACTCCATTCCATTCATATATATGTGGAGGTACTAGCTCCAACACGGTTTTACAGTGAAAACTGCAGGAACTTCAAACCGGCACTAGGAAACAGACTGAGAAAGCAGAGAAAAAGTGTCTCCTGCAACCCGTTCCCTTGGTGCTAGATGAACGAACGTCTCTGTACACGCTCAGTTCTGAGAGATAATTTTGTGTGAAAGCCGTCCTTCACCTAGCTTGTTGGGAACACAAAGTTTCTTTTCAGTTGCAAACTCCATTCCATACATTTATATTGGAGGTACTAGCTCCAACTCGGTTTTACAGTGAAAACTGCAGGAACTTCAAATAGGCACTAGGAAACAGACTGGGAAACCAGAGTAAAAGTTTCTCCTGCAACCCGTTCCCTTGGTGCTAGATGAACGAACGTCTCTCCACTTGCTCAGTTCTGAGAGATAATTGTGTGTGAAAGCCGTCCTTCACCTAGCTTGTTGGGAACACAAAGTTTCTTTTCAGTAGCAAACTCCACTTCATACATATATATGGGGACGTACTAGCTCCAACTCGGTTTTACAGTGAAAACTGCAGGAACTTCAAACCGGCACTAGGAAACAGAATGAGAAAGCAGAGAAAAAGTGTCTCCTGCAACCCGTTCCCTTGGTGCTAGATGAACGAACGTCTCTGTACACGCTCAGTTCTGAGAGATAATTGTGTGTGAAAGCCGTCCTTCACCTAGCTTGTTGGGAACACAAAGTTTCTTTTCAGTTGCAAACTCCATTCCATACATTTATATTGGAGGTACTAGCTCCAACTCGGTTTTACAGTGAAATCTGCAGGAACTTCAAACCGGCACTAGGAAACAGACTGAGATAGCAGAGAAAAAGTGTCTCCTGCAACCCGTTCCCTTGGTGCTAGATGAACGAACGTCTCTGTACACGCTCAGTTCTGAGAGATAAGTGTGTGTGAAAGCCGTCCTTCACCTAGCTTGTTGGGAACACAAAGTTTCTTTTCAGTTGCAAACTCCATTCCATTCATATATATGGGGAGGTACTAGCTCCAACTCGGTTTTACAGTGAAAACTGCAGGAACTTCAAACCGGCACTAGGAAACAGACTGAGAAAGCAGAGAAAAAGTGTCTCCTGCAACCCGTTCCCTTGGTGCTAGATGAACGAACGTCTCTGTACACGCTCAGTTCTGAGAGATAATTGTGTGTGAAAGCCGTCCTTCACCTAGCTTGTTGGGAACACAAAGTTTCTTTTCAGTTGCAAACTCCATTCCATACATTTATATTGGAGGTACTAGCTCCAACTCGGTTTTACAGTGAAAACTGCAGGAACTTCAAATAGGCACTAGGAAACAGACTGGGAAACCAGAGTAAAAGTTTCTCCTGCAACCCGTTCCCTTGGTGCTAGATGAACGAACGTCGCTGTACATGCTCAGTTCTGAGAGATAAGTGTGTGTGAAAGCCGTCCTTCACCTAACTATTTGGGAAAACAAAGTATCTTTTCAGTTCCAAACTCCATTCCATACATATATATGGGGAGTTACTAGCTCCAACTCGGTTTTACAGTGAAAACTGCAGGAACTTCAAACCGGCACTAGGAAACAGACTGAGAAAGCAGAGAAAAAGTGTCTCCTGCAACCCGTTCCCTTGGTGCTAGATGAACGAACGTCTCTGTACACGCTCAGTTCTGAGAGATAATTGTGTGTGAAAGCCGTCCTTCACCTAGCTTGTTGGGAACACAAAGTTTCTTTTCAGTAGCAAACTCCACTTCATACATATATATGGGGAGGTACTAGCTCCAACTCGGTTTTACAGTGAAAACTGCAGGAACTTCAAACCGGCACTAGGAAACAGAATGAGAAAGCAGAGAAAAAGTGTCTCCTGCAACCCGTTCCCTTGGTGCTAGATGAACGAACGTCTCTGTACACGCTCAGTTCTGAGAGATAATTGTGTGTGAAAGCCGTCCTTCACCTAGCTTGTTGGGAACACAAAGTTTCTTTTCAGTTGCAAACTCCATTCCATACATTTATATTGGAGGTACTAGCTCCAACTCGGTTTTACAGTGAAAACTGCAGGAACTTCAAACCGGCACTAGGAAACAGACTGAGATAGCAGAGAAAAAGTGTCTCCTGCAACCCGTTCCCTTGGTGCTAGATGAACGAACGTCTCTGTACACGCTCAGTTCTGAGAGATAAGTGTGTGTGAAAGCCGTCCTTCACCTAGCTTGTTGGGAACACAAAGTTTCTTTTCAGTTGCAAACTCCATTCCATTCATATATATGGGGAGGTACTAGCTCCAACTCGGTTTTACAGTGAAAACTGCAGGAACTTCAAACCGGCACTAGGAAACAGACTGAGAAAGCAGAGAAAAAGTGTCTCCTGCAACCCGTTCCCTTGGTGCTAGATGAACGAACGTCTCTGTACACGCTCAGTTCTGAGAGATAATTGTGTGTGAAAGCCGTCCTTCACCTAGCTTGTTGGGAACACAAAGTTTCTTTTCAGTTGCAAACTCCATTCCATACATTTATATTGGAGGTACTAGCTCCAACTCGGTTTTACAGTGAAAACTGCAGGAACTTCAAATAGGCACTAGGAAACAGACTGGGAAACCAGAGTAAAAGTTTCTCCTGCAACCCGTTCCCTTGGTGCTAGATGAACGAACGTCTCTCCACTTGCTCAGTTCTGAGAGATAATTGTGTGTGAAAGCCGTCCTTCACCTAGCTTGTTGGGAACACAAAGTTTCTTTTCAGTAGCAAACTCCACTTCATACATATATATGGGGACGTACTAGCTCCAACTCGGTTTTACAGTGAAAACTGCAGGAACTTCAAACCGGCACTAGGAAACAGAATGAGAAAGCAGAGAAAAAGTGTCTCCTGCAACCCGTTCCCTTGGTGCTAGATGAACGAACGTCTCTGTACACGCTCAGTTCTGAGAGATAATTGTGTGTGAAAGCCGTCCTTCACCTAGCTTGTTGGGAACACAAAGTTTCTTTTCAGTTGCAAACTCCATTCCATACATTTATATTGGAGGTACTAGCTCCAACTCGGTTTTACAGTGAAAACTGCAGGAACTTCAAATAGGCACTAGGAAACAGACTGGGAAACCAGAGTAAAAGTTTCTCCTGCAACCCGTTCCCTTGGTGCTAGATGAACGAACGTCTCTCCACTTGCTCAGTTCTGAGAGATAATTGTGTGTGAAAGCCGTCCTTCACCTAGCTTGTTGGGAACACAAAGATTCTTTTCAGTAGCAAACTCCACTTCATACATATATATGGGGACGTACTAGCTCCAACTCGGTTTTACAGTGAAAACTGCAGGAACTTCAAACCGGCACTAGGAAACAGAATGAGAAAGCAGAGAAAAAGTGTCTCCTGCAACCCGTTCCCTTGGTGCTAGATGAACGAACGTCTCTGTACACGCTCAGTTCTGAGAGATAATTGTGTGTGAAAGCCGTCCTTCACCTAGCTTGTTGGGAACACAAAGTTTCTTTTCAGTTGCAAACTCCATTCCATACATTTATATTGGAGGTACTAGCTCCAACTCGGTTTTACAGTGAAAACTGCAGGAACTTCAAACCGGCACTAGGAAACAGACTGAGATAGCAGAGAAAAAGTGTCTCCTGCAACCCGTTCCCTTGGTGCTAGATGAACGAACGTCTCTGTACACGCTCAGTTCTGAGAGATAAGTGTGTGTGAAAGCCGTCCTTCACCTAGCTTGTTGGGAACACAAAGTTTCTTTTCAGTTGCAAACTCCATTCCATTCATATATATGGGGAGGTACTAGCTCCAACTCGGTTTTACAGTGAAAACTGCAGGAACTTCAAACCGGCACTAGGAAACAGACTGAGAAAGCAGAGAAAAAGTGTCTCCTGCAACCCGTTCCCTTGGTGCTAGATGAACGAACGTCTCTGTACACGCTCAGTTCTGAGAGATAATTGTGTGTGAAAGCCGTCCTTCACCTAGCTTGTTGGGAACACAAAGTTTCTTTTCAGTTGCAAACTCCATTCCATACATTTATATTGGAGGTACTAGCTCCAACTCGGTTTTACAGTGAAAACTGCAGGAACTTCAAATAGGCACTAGGAAACAGACTGGGAAACCAGAGTAAAAGTTTCTCCTGCAACCCGTTCCCTTGGTGCTAGATGAACGAACGTCTCTCCACTTGCTCAGTTCTGAGAGATAATTGTGTGTGAAAGCCGTCCTTCACCTAGCTTGTTGGGAACACAAAGTTTCTTTTCAGTAGCAAACTCCACTTCATACATATATATGGGGACGTACTAGCTCCAACTCGGTTTTACAGTGAAAACTGCAGGAACTTCAAACCGGCACTAGGAAACAGAATGAGAAAGCAGAGAAAAAGTGTCTCCTGCAACCCGTTCCCTTGGTGCTAGATGAACGAACGTCTCTGTACACGCTCAGTTCTGAGAGATAATTGTGTGTGAAAGCCGTCCTTCACCTAGCTTGTTGGGAACACAAAGTTTCTTTTCAGTTGCAAACTCCATTCCATACATTTATATTGGAGGTACTAGCTCCAACTCGGTTTTACAGTGAAAACTGCAGGAACTTCAAACCGGCACTAGGAAACAGACTGAGATAGCAGAGAAAAAGTGTCTCCTGCAACCCGTTCCCTTGGTGCTAGATGAACGAACGTCTCTGTACACGCTCAGTTCTGAGAGATAAGTGTGTGTGAAAGCCGTCCTTCACCTAGCTTGTTGGGAACACAAAGTTTCTTTTCAGTTGCAAACTCCATTCCATTCATATATATGGGGAGGTACTAGCTCCAACTCGGTTTTACAGTGAAAACTGCAGGAACTTCAAACCGGCACTAGGAAACAGACTGAGAAAGCAGAGAAAAAGTGTCTCCTGCAACCCGTTCCCTTGGTGCTAGATGAACGAACGTCTCTGTACACGCTCAGTTCTGAGAGATAATTGTGTGTGAAAGCCGTCCTTCACCTAGCTTGTTGGGAACACAAAGTTTCTTTTCAGTTGCAAACTCCATTCCATACATTTATATTGGAGGTACTAGCTCCAACTCGGTTTTACAGTGAAAACTGCAGGAACTTCAAATAGGCACTAGGAAACAGACTGGGAAACCAGAGTAAAAGTTTCTCCTGCAACCCGTTCCCTTGGTGCTAGATGAACGAACGTCGCTGTACATGCTCAGTTCTGAGAGATAAGTGTGTGTGAAAGCCGTCCTTCACCTAGCTATTTGGGAAAACAAAGTATCTTTTCAGTTCCAAACTCCATTCCATACATATATATGGGGAGTTACTAGCTCCAACTCGGTTTTACAGTGAAAACTGCAGGAACTTCAAACCGGCACTAGGAAACAGACTGAGATAGCAGAGAAAAAGTGTCTCCTGCAACCCGTTCCCTTGGTGCTAGATGAACGAACGTCTCTGTACACGCTCAGTTCTGAGAGATAATTGTGTGTGAAAGCCGTCCTTCACCTAGCTTGTTGGGAACACAAAGTTTCTTTTCAGTAGCAAACTCCACTTCATACATATATATGGGGAGGTACTAGCTCCAACTCGGTTTTACAGTGAAAACTGCAGGAACTTCAAACCGGCACTAGGAAACAGAATGAGAAAGCAGAGAAAAAGTGTCTCCTGCAACCCGTTCCCTTGGTGCTAGATGAACGAACGTCTCTGTACACGCTCAGTTCTGAGAGATAATTGTGTGTGAAAGCCGTCCTTCACCTAGCTTGTTGGGAACACAAAGTTTCTTTTCAGTTGCAAACTCCATTCCATACATTTATATTGGAGGTACTAGCTCCAACTCGGTTTTACAGTGAAAACTGCAGGAACTTCAAACCGGCACTAGGAAACAGACTGAGATAGCAGAGAAAAAGTGTCTCCTGCAACCCGTTCCCTTGGTGCTAGATGAACGAACGTCTCTGTACACGCTCAGTTCTGAGAGATAAGTGTGTGTGAAAGCCGTCCTTCACCTAGCTTGTTGGGAACACAAAGTTTCTTTTCAGTTGCAAACTCCATTCCATTCATATATATGGGGAGGTACTAGCTCCAACTCGGTTTTACAGTGAAAACTGCAGGAACTTCAAACCGGCACTAGGAAACAGACTGAGAAAGCAGAGAAAAAGTGTCTCCTGCAACCCGTTCCCTTGGTGCTAGATGAACGAACGTCTCTGTACACGCTCAGTTCTGAGAGATAATTGTGTGTGAAAGCCGTCCTTCACCTAGCTTGTTGGGAACACAAAGTTTCTTTTCAGTTGCAAACTACATTCCATACATTTATATTGGAGGTACTAGCTCCAACTCGGTTTTACAGTGAAAACTGCAGGAACTTCAAATAGGCACTAGGAAACAGACTGGGAAACCAGAGTAAAAGTTTCTCCTGCAACCCGTTCCCTTGGTGCTAGATGAACGAACGTCTCTGTACATGCTCAGTTCTGAGAGATAATTGTGTGTGAAAGCCGTCCTTCACCTAGCTTGTTGGGAACACAACGTTTCTTTTCAGTAGCAAACTCCACTTCATACATATATATGGGGAGGTACTAGCTCCAACTCGGTTTTACAGTGAAAACTGCAGGAACTTCAAACCGGCACTAGGAAACAGAATGAGAAAGCAGAGAAAAAGTGTCTCCTGCAACCCGTTCCCTTGGTGCTAGATGAACGAACGTCTCTGTACACGCTCAGTTCTGAGAGATAATTTTGTGTGAAAGCCGTCCTTCACCTAGCTTGTTGGGAACACAAAGTTTCTTTTCAGTTGCAAACTCCATTCCATACATTTATATTGGAGGTAGTAGCTCCAACTCGGTTTTACAGTGAAAACTGCAGGAACTTCAAATAGGCACTAGGAAACAGACTGGGAAACCAGAGTAAAAGTTTCTCCTGCAACCCGTTCCCTTGGTGCTAGATGAACGAACGTCTCTGTACATGCTCAGTTCTGAGAGATAAGTGTGTGTGAAAGCCGTCTTTCACCTAGCTATTTGGGAAAACAAAGTATCTTTTCAGTTCCAAACTCCATTCCATACATATATATGGGGAGTTACTAGCTCCAACACGGTTTTACAGTGAAAACTGCAGGAACTTCAAACCGGCACTAGGAAACAGAATGAGAAAGCAGAGAAAAAGTGTCTCCTGCAACCCGTTCCCTTGGTGCTAGATGAACGAACGTCTCTGTACACGCTCAGTTCTGAGAGATAATTGTGTGTGAAAACCGTCCTTCACCTAGCTTGTTGGGAACACAAAGTTTCTTTTCAGTTGCAAACTCCATTCCATACATTTATATTGGAGGTACTAGCTCCAACTCGGTTTTACAGTGAAAACTGCAGGAACTTCAAACCGGCACTAGGAAACAGACTGAGATAGCAGAGAAAAAGTGTCTCCTGCAACCCGTTCCCTTGGTGCTAGATGAACGAACGTCTCTGTACACGCTCAGTTCTGAGAGATAAGTGTGTGTGAAAGCCGTCCTTCACCTAGCTTGTTGGGAACACAAAGTTTCTTTTCAGTTGCAAACTCCATTCCATTCATATATATGGGGAGGTACTAGCTCCAACTCGGTTTTACAGTGAAAACTGCAGGAACTTCAAACCGGCACTAGGAAACAGACTGAGAAAGCAGAGAAAATGTGTCTCCTGCAACCCGTTCCCTTGGTGCTAGATGAACGAACGTCTCTGTACACGCTCAGTTCTGAGAGATAATTGTGTGTGAAAGCCGTCCTTCACCTAGCTTGTTGGGAACACAAAGTTTCTTTTCAGTTGCAAACTCCATTCCATACATTTATACTGGAGGTACTAGCTCCAACTCGGTTTTACAGTGAAAACTGCAGGAACTTCAAATAGGCACTAGGAAACAGACTGGGAAACCAGAGTAAAAGTTTCTCCTGCAACCCGTTCCCTTGGTGCTAGATGAACGAACGTCTCTCCACTTGCTCAGTTCTGAGAGATAATTGTGTGTGAAAGCCGTCCTTCACCTAGCTTGTTGGGAACACAAAGTTTCTTTTCAGTAGCAAACTCCACTTCATACATATATATGGGGACGTACTAGCTCCAACTCGGTTTTACAGTGAAAACTGCAGGAACTTCAAACCGGCACTAGGAAACAGACTGAGATAGCAGAGAAAAAGTGTCTCCTGCAACCCGTTCCCTTGGTGCTAGATGAACGAACGTCTCTGTACACGCTCAGTTCTGAGAGATAATTGTGTGTGAAAACCGTCCTTCACCTAGCTTGTTGGGAACACAAAGTTTCTTTTCAGTTGCAAACTCCATTCCATACATTTATATTGGAGGTACTAGCTCCAACTCGGTTTTACAGTGAAAACTGCAGGAACTTCAAACCGGCACTAGGAAACAGACTGAGATAGCAGAGAAAAAGTGTCTCCTGCAACCCGTTCCCTTGGTGCTAGATGAACGAACGTCTCTGTACACGCTCAGTTCTGAGAGATAAGTGTGTGTGAAAGCCGTCCTTCACCTAGCTTGTTGGGAACACAAAGTTTCTTTTCAGTTGCAAACTCCATTCCATTCATATATATGGGGAGGTACTAGCTCCAACACGGTTTTACAGTGAAAACTGCAGGAACTTCAAACCGGCACTAGGAAACAGACTGAGAAAGCAGAGAAAAAGTGTCTCCTGCAACCCGTTCCCTTGGTGCTAGATGAACGAACGTCTCTGTACACGCTCAGTTCTGAGAGATAATTTTGTGTGAAAGCCGTCCTTCACCTAGCTTGTTGGGAACACAAAGTTTCTTTTCAGTTGCAAACTCCATTCCATACATTTATATTGGAGGTACTAGCTCCAACTCGGTTTTACAGTGAAAACTGCAGGAACTTCAAATAGGCACTAGGAAACAGACTGGGAAACCAGAGTAAAAGTTTCTCCTGCAACCCGTTCCCTTGGTGCTAGATGAACGAACGTCTCTCCACTTGCTCAGTTCTGAGAGATAATTGTGTGTGAAAGCCGTCCTTCACCTAGCTTGTTGGGAACACAAAGTTTCTTTTCAGTAGCAAACTCCACTTCATACATATATATGGGGACGTACTAGCTCCAACTCGGTTTTACAGTGAAAACTGCAGGAACTTCAAACCGGCACTAGGAAACAGAATGAGAAAGCAGAGAAAAAGTGTCTCCTGCAACCCGTTCCCTTGGTGCTAGATGAACGAACGTCTCTGTACACGCTCAGTTCTGAGAGATAATTGTGTGTGAAAGCCGTCCTTCACCTAGCTTGTTGGGAACACAAAGTTTCTTTTCAGTTGCAAACTCCATTCCATACATTTATATTGGAGGTACTAGCTCCAACTCGGTTTTACAGTGAAAACTGCAGGAACTTCAAACCGGCACTAGGAAACAGACTGAGATAGCAGAGAAAAAGTGTCTCCTGCAACCCGTTCCCTTGGTGCTAGATGAACGAACGTCTCTGTACACGCTCAGTTCTGAGAGATAATTTTGTGTGAAAGCCGTCCTTCACCTAGCTTGTTGGGAACACAAAGTTTCTTTTCAGTTGCAAACTCCATTCCATACATTTATATTGGAGGTACTAGCTCCAACTCGGTTTTACAGTGAAAACTGCAGGAACTTCAAACCGGCACTAGGAAACAGACTGAGATAGCAGAGAAAAAGTGTCTCCTGCAACCCGTTCCCTTGGTGCTAGATGAACGAACGTCTCTGTACACGCTCAGTTCTGAGAGATAAGTGTGTGTGAAAGCCGTCCTTCACCTAGCTTGTTGGGAACACAAAGTTTCTTTTCAGTTGCAAACTCCATTCCATTCATATATATGGGGAGGTACTAGCTCCAACACGGTTTTACAGTGAAAACTGCAGGAACTTCAAACCGGCACTAGGAAACAGACTGAGAAAGCAGAGAAAAAGTGTCTCCTGCAACCCGTTCCCTTGGTGCTAGATGAACGAACGTCTCTGTACACGCTCAGTTCTGAGAGATAATTTTGTGTGAAAGCCGTCCTTCACCTAGCTTGTTGGGAACACAAAGTTTCTTTTCAGTTGCAAACTCCATTCCATACATTTATATTGGAGGTACTAGCTCCAACTCGGTTTTACAGTGAAAACTGCAGGAACTTCAAATAGGCACTAGGAAACAGACTGGGAAACCAGAGTAAAAGTTTCTCCTGCAACCCGTTCCCTTGGTGCTAGATGAACGAACGTCTCTCCACTTGCTCAGTTCTGAGAGATAATTGTGTGTGAAAGCCGTCCTTCACCTAGCTTGTTGGGAACACAAAGTTTCTTTTCAGTAGCAAACTCCACTTCATACATATATATGGGGACGTACTAGCTCCAACTCGGTTTTACAGTGAAAACTGCAGGAACTTCAAACCGGCACTAGGAAACAGAATGAGAAAGCAGAGAAAAAGTGTCTCCTGCAACACGTTCCCTTGGTGATAGATGAACGAACGTCTCTGTACACGCTCAGTTCTGAGAGATAATTGTGTGTGAAAGCCGTCCTTCACCTAGCTTGTTGGGAACACAAAGTTTCTTTTCAGTTGCAAACTCCATTCCATACATTTATATTGGAGGTACTAGCTCCAACTCGGTTTTACAGTGAAAACTGCAGGAACTTCAAACCGGCACTAGGAAACAGACTGAGATAGCAGAGAAAAAGTGTCTCCTGCAACCCGTTCCCTTGGTGCTAGATGAACGAACGTCTCTGTACACGCTCAGTTCTGAGAGATAAGTGTGTGTGAAAGCCGTCCTTCACCTAGCTTGTTGGGAACACAAAGTTTCTTTTCAGTTGCAAACTCCATTCCATTCATATATATGGGGAGGTACTAGCTCCAACTCGGTTTTACAGTGAAAACTGCAGGAACTTCAAACCGGCACTAGGAAACAGACTGAGAAAGCAGAGAAAAAGTGTCTCCTGCAACCCGTTCCCTTGGTGCTAGATGAACGAACGTCTCTGTACACGCTCAGTTCTGAGAGATAATTGTGTGTGAAAGCCGTCCTTCACCTAGCTTGTTGGGAACACAAAGTTTCTTTTCAGTTGCAAACTCCATTCCATACATTTATATTGGAGGTACTAGCTCCAACTCGGTTTTACAGTGAAAACTGCAGGAACTTCAAATAGGCACTAGGAAACAGACTGGGAAACCAGAGTAAAAGTTTCTCCTGCAACCCGTTCCCTTGGTGCTAGATGAACGAACGTCGCTGTACATGCTCAGTTCTGAGAGATAAGTGTGTGTGAAAGCCGTCCTTCACCTAGCTATTTGGGAAAACAAAGTATCTTTTCAGTTCCAAACTCCATTCCATACATATATATGGGGAGTTACTAGCTCCAACTCGGTTTTACAGTGAAAACTGCAGGAACTTCAAACCGGCACTAGGAAACAGACTGAGATAGCAGAGAAAAAGTGTCTCCTGCAACCCGTTCCCTTGGTGCTAGATGAACGAACGTCTCTGTACACGCTCAGTTCTGAGAGATAATTGTGTGTGAAAGCCGTCCTTCACCTAGCTTGTTGGGAACACAAAGTTTCTTTTCAGTAGCAAACTCCACTTCATACATATATATGGGGAGGTACTAGCTCCAACTCGGTTTTACAGTGAAAACTGCAGGAACTTCAAACCGGCACTAGGAAACAGAATGAGAAAGCAGAGAAAAAGTGTCTCCTGCAACCCGTTCCCTTGGTGCTAGATGAACGAACGTCTCTGTACACGCTCAGTTCTGAGAGATAATTGTGTGTGAAAGCCGTCCTTCACCTAGCTTGTTGGGAACACAAAGTTTCTTTTCAGTTGCAAACTCCATTCCATACATTTATATTGGAGGTACTAGCTCCAACTCGGTTTTACAGTGAAAACTGCAGGAACTTCAAACCGGCACTAGGAAACAGACTGAGATAGCAGAGAAAAAGTGTCTCCTGCAACCCGTTCCCTTGGTGCTAGATGAACGAACGTCTCTGTACACGCTCAGTTCTGAGAGATAAGTGTGTGTGAAAGCCGTCCTTCACCTAGCTTGTTGGGAACACAAAGTTTCTTTTCAGTTGCAAACTCCATTCCATTCATATATATGGGGAGGTACTAGCTCCAACTCGGTTTTACAGTGAAAACTGCAGGAACTTCAAACCGGCACTAGGAAACAGACTGAGAAAGCAGAGAAAAAGTGTCTCCTGCAACCCGTTCCCTTGGTGCTAGATGAACGAACGTCTCTGTACACGCTCAGTTCTGAGAGATAATTGTGTGTGAAAGCCGTCCTTCACCTAGCTTGTTGGGAACACAAAGTTTCTTTTCAGTTGCAAACTCCATTCCATACATTTATATTGGAGGTACTAGCTCCAACTCGGTTTTACAGTGAAAACTGCAGGAACTTCAAATAGGCACTAGGAAACAGACTGGGAAACCAGAGTAAAAGTTTCTCCTGCAACCCGTTCCCTTGGTGCTAGATGAACGAACGTCTCTCCACTTGCTCAGTTCTGAGAGATAATTGTGTGTGAAAGCCGTCCTTCACCTAGCTAGTTGGGAACACAACGTTTCTTTTCAGTAGCAAACTCCACTTCATACATATATATGGGGAGGTACTAGCTCCAACTCGGTTTTACAGTGAAAACTGCAGGAACTTCAAACCGGCACTAGGAAACAGAATGAGAAAGCAGAGAAAAAGTGTCTCCTGCAACCCGTTCCCTTGGTGCTAGATGAACGAACGTCTCTGTACACGCTCAGTTCTGAGAGATAATTTTGTGTGAAAGCCGTCCTTCACCTAGCTTGTTGGGAACACAAAGTTTCTTTTCAGTTGCAAACTCCATTCCATACATTTATATTGGAGGTAGTAGCTCCAACTCGGTTTTACAGTGAAAACTGCAGGAACTTCAAATAGGCACTAGGAAACAGACTGGGAAACCAGAGTAAAAGTTTCTCCTGCAACCCGTTCCCTTGGTGCTAGATGAACGAACGTCTCTGTACATGCTCAGTTCTGAGAGATAAGTGTGTGTGAAAGCCGTCTTTCACCTAGCTATTTGGGAAAACAAAGTATCTTTTCAGTTCCAAACTCCATTCCATACATATATATGGGGAGTTACTAGCTCCAACACGGTTTTACAGTGAAAACTGCAGGAACTTCAAACCGGCACTAGGAAACAGAATGAGAAAGCAGAGAAAAAGTGTCTCCTGCAACCCGTTCCCTTGGTGCTAGATGAACGAACGTCTCTGTACACGCTCAGTTCTGAGAGATAATTGTGTGTGAAAACCGTCCTTCACCTAGCTTGTTGGGAACACAAAGTTTCTTTTCAGTTGCAAACTCCATTCCATACATTTATATTGGAGGTACTAGCTCCAACTCGGTTTTACAGTGAAAACTGCAGGAACTTCAAACCGGCACTAGGAAACAGACTGAGATAGCAGAGAAAAAGTGTCTCCTGCAACCCGTTCCCTTGGTGCTAGATGAACGAACGTCTCTGTACACGCTCAGTTCTGAGAGATAAGTGTGTGTGAAAGCCGTCCTTCACCTAGCTTGTTGGGAACACAAAGTTTCTTTTCAGTTGCAAACTCCATTCCATTCATATATATGGGGAGGTACTAGCTCCAACTCGGTTTTACAGTGAAAACTGCAGGAACTTCAAACCGGCACTAGGAAACAGACTGAGAAAGCAGAGAAAAAGTGTCTCCTGCAACCCGTTCCCTTGGTGCTAGATGAACGAACGTCTCTGTACACGCTCAGTTCTGAGAGATAATTGTGTGTGAAAGCCGTCCTTCACCTAGCTTGTTGGGAACACAAAGTTTCTTTTCAGTTGCAAACTCCATTCCATACATTTATATTGGAGGTACTAGCTCCAACTCGGTTTTACAGTGAAAACTGCAGGAACTTCAAATAGGCACTAGGAAACAGACTGGGAAACCAGAGTAAAAGTTTCTCCTGCAACCCGTTCCCTTGGTGCTAGATGAACGAACGTCTCTGTACATGCTCAGTTCTGAGAGATAAGTGTGTGTGAAAGCCGTCCTTCACCTAGCTATTTGGGAAAACAAAGTATCTTTTCAGTTCCAAACTCCATTCCATACATATATATGGGGAGTTACTAGCTCCAACTCGGTTTTACAGTGAAAACTGCAGGAACTTCAAACCGGCACTGGGAAACAGACTGAGATAGCAGAGAAAAAGTGTCTCCTGCAACCCGTTCCCTTGGTGCTAGATGAACGAACGTCTCTCCATTGCTCAGTTCTGAGAGATAATTGTGTGTGAAAGCCGTCCTTCACCTAGCTTGTTGGGAACACAAAGTTTCTTTTCAGTAGCAAACTCCACTTCATACATATATATGGGGAGGTACTAGCTCCAACTCGGTTTTACAGTGAAAACTGCAGGAACTTCAAACCGGCACTAGGAAACAGAATGAGAAAGCAGAGAAAAAGTGTCTCCTGCAACCCGTTCCCTTGGTGCTAGATGAACGAACGTCTCTGTACACGCTCAGTTCTGAGAGATAATTGTGTGTGAAAGCCGTCCTTCACCTAGCTTGTTGGGAACACAAAGTTTCTTTTCAGTTGCAAACTCCATTCCATTCACATATATGGGAAGGTACTAGCTCCAACTCGGTTTTACAGTGAAAACTGCAGGAACTTCAAACCGGCACTAGGAAACAGAATGAGAAAGCAGAGAAAAAGTGTCTCCTGCAACCCGTTCCCTTGGTGCTAGATGAACGAACGTCTCTCCAATTGCTCAGTTCTGAGAGATAATTGTGTGTGAAAGCCGTCCTTCACCTAGCTTGTTGGGAACACAAAGTTTCTTTTCAGTTGCAAACTCCATTCCATACATTTATATTGGAGGTATTAGCTCCAACTCGGTTTTACAGTGAAAACTGCAGGAACTTCAAATAGGCACTAGGAAACAGACTGGGAAACCAGAGTAAAAGTTTCTCCTGCAACCCGTTCCCTTGGTGCTAGATGAACGAACGTCTCTCCACTTGCTCAGTTCTGAGAGATAAGTGTGTGTGAAAGCCGTCCTTCACCTAGCTTGTTGGGAACACAAAGTTTCTTTTCAGTTGCAAACTCCATTCCATTCATATATATGGGGAGGTACTAGCTCCAACTCGGTTTTACAGTGAAAACTGCAGGAACTTCAAACCGGCACTAGGAAACAGACTGAGAAAGCAGAGAAAATGTGTCTCCTGCAACCCGTTCCCTTGGTGCTAGATGAACGAACGTCTCTGTACACGCTCAGTTCTGAGAGATAATTGTGTGTGAAAGCCGTCCTTCACCTAGCTTGTTGGGAACACAAAGTTTCTTTTCAGTTGCAAACTCCATTCCATACATTTATATTGGAGGTACTAGCTCCAACTCGGTTTTACAGTGAAAACTGCAGGAACTTCAAATAGGCACTAGGAAACAGACTGGGAAACCAGAGTAAAAGTTTCTCCTGCAACCCGTTCCCTTGGTGCTAGATGAACGAACGTCTCTGTACATGCTCAGTTCTGAGAGATAATTGTGTGTGAAAGCCGTCCTTCACCTAGCTTGTTGGGAACACAAAGTTTCTTTTCAGTAGCAAACTCCACTTCATACATATATATGGGGAGGTACTAGCTCCAACTCGGTTTTACAGTGAAAACTGCAGGAACTTCAAACCGGCACTAGGAAACAGAATGAGAAAGCAGAGAAAAAGTGTCTCCTGCAACCCGTTCCCTTGGTGCTAGATGAACGAACGTCTCTGTACACGCTCAGTTCTGAGAGATAATTTTGTGTGAAAGCCGTCCTTCACCTAGCTTGTTGGGAACACAAAGTTTCTTTTCAGTTGCAAACTCCATTCCATACATTTATATTGGAGGTACTAGCTCCAACTCGGTTTTACAGTGAAAACTGCAGGAACTTCAAATAGGCACTAGGAAACAGACTGGGAAACCAGAGTAAAAGTTTCTCCTGCAACCCGTTCCCTTGGTGCTAGATGAACGAACGTCTCTGTACATGCTCAGTTCTGAGAGATAAGTGTGTGTGAAAGCCGTCTTTCACCTAGCTATTTGGGAAAACAAAGTATCTTTTCAGTTCCAAACTCCATTCCATACATATATATGGGGAGTTACTAGCTCCAACACGGTTTTACAGTGAAAACTGCAGGAACTTCAAACCGGCACTAGGAAACAGAATGAGAAAGCAGAGAAAAAGTGTCTCCTGCAACCCGTTCCCTTGGTGCTAGATGAACGAACGTCTCTGTACACGCTCAGTTCTGAGAGATAATTGTGTGTGAAAGCCGTCCTTCACCTAGCTTGTTGGGAACACAAAGTTTCTTTTCAGTTGCAAACTCCATTCCATACATTTATATTGGAGGTACTAGCTCCAACTCGGTTTTACAGTGAAAACTGCAGGAACTTCAAACCGGCACTAGGAAACAGACTGAGATAGCAGAGAAAAAGTGTCTCCTGCAACCCGTTCCCTTGGTGCTAGATGAACGAACGTCTCTGTACACGCTCAGTTCTGAGAGATAAGTGTGTGTGAAAGCCGTCCTTCACCTAGCTTGTTGGGAACACAAAGTTTCTTTTCAGTTGCAAACTCCATTCCATTCATATATATGGGGAGGTACTAGCTCCAACTCGGTTTTACAGTGAAAACTGCAGGAACTTCAAACCGGCACTAGGAAACAGACTGAGAAAGCAGAGAAAAAGTGTCTCCTGCAACCCGTTCCCTTGGTGCTAGATGAACGAACGTCTCTGTACACGCTCAGTTCTGAGAGATAATTGTGTGTGAAAGCCGTCCTTCACCTAGCTTGTTGGGAACACAAAGTTTCTTTTCAGTTGCAAACTCCATTCCATACATTTATATTGGAGGTACTAGCTCCAACTCGGTTTTACAGTGAAAACTGCAGGAACTTCAAATAGGCACTAGGAAACAGACTGGGAAACCAGAGTAAAAGTTTCTCCTGCAACCCGTTCCCTTGGTGCTAGATGAACGAACGTCTCTGTACATGCTCAGTTCTGAGAGATAAGTGTGTGTGAAAGCCGTCCTTCACCTAGCTATTTGGGAAAACAAAGTATCTTTTCAGTTCCAAACTCCATTCCATACATATATATGGGGAGTTACTAGCTCCAACTCGGTTTTACAGTGAAAACTGCAGGAACTTCAAACCGGCACTAGGAAACAGACTGAGATAGCAGAGAAAAAGTGTCTCCTGCAACCCGTTCCCTTGGTGCTAGATGAACGAACGTCTCTGTACACGGTCAGTTCTGAGAGATAATTGTGTGTGAAAGCCGTCCTTCAAATAGCTTGTTGGGAACACAAAGTTTCTTTTCAGTAGCAAACTCCACTTCATACATATATATGGGGAGGTACTAGCTCCAACTCGGTTTTACAGTGAAAACTGCAGGAACTTCAAACCGGCACTAGGAAACAGACTGAGAAAGCAGAGAAAAAGTGTCTCCTGCAACCCGTTCCCTTGGTGCTAGATGAACGAACGTCTCTGTACACGCTCAGTTCTGAGAGATAATTGTGTGTGAAAGCCGTCCTTCACCTAGCTTGTTGGGAACACAAAGTTTCTTTTCAGTTGCAAACTCCATTCCATACATTTATATTGGAGGTACTAGCTCCAACTCGGTTTTACAGTGAAAACTGCAGGAACTTCAAATAGGCACTAGGAAACAGACTGGGAAACCAGAGTAAAAGTTTCTCCTGCAACCCGTTCCCTTGGTGCTAGATGAACGAACGTCTCTGTACATGCTCAGTTCTGAGAGGTAAGTGTGTGTGAAAGCCGTCTTTCACCTAGCTATTTGGGAAAACAAAGTATCTTTTCAGTTCCAAACTCCATTCCATACATATATATGGGGAGTTACTAGCTCCAACTCGGTTTTACAGTGAAAACTGCAGGAACTTCAAACCGGCACTAGGAAACAGACTGAGATAGCAGAGAAAAAGTGTCTCCTGCAACCCGTTCCCTTGGTGCTAGATGAACGAACGTCTCTGTACACGCTCAGTTCTGAGAGATAATTGTGTGTGAAAGCCGTCCTTCACCTAGCTTGTTGGGAACACAAAGTTTCTTTTCAGTAGCAAACTCCACTTCATACATATATATGGGGAGGTACTAGCTCCAACTCGGTTTTACAGTGAAAACTGCAGGAACTTCAAACCGGCACTAGGAAACAGACTGAGAAAGCAGAGAAAAAGTGTCTCCTGCAACCCGTTCCCTTGGTGCTAGATGAACGAACGTCTCTCCAATTGCTCAGTTCTGAGAGATAATTGTGTGTGAAAGCCGTCCTTCACCTAGCTTGTTGGGAACACAAAGTTTCTTTTCAGTTGCAAACTCCATTCCATACATTTATATTGGAGGTATTAGCTCCAACTCGGTTTTACAGTGAAAACTGCAGGAACTTCAAATAGGCACTAGGAAACAGACTGGGAAACCAGAGTAAAAGTTTCTCCTGCAACCCGTTCCCTTGGTGCTAGATGAACGAACGTCTCTCCACTTGCTCAGTTCTGAGAGATAAGTGTGTGTGAAAGCCGTCCTTCACCTAGCTTGTTGGGAACACAAAGTTTCTTTTCAGTTGCAAACTCCATTCCATTCATATATATGGGGAGGTACTAGCTCCAACTCGGTTTTACAGTGAAAACTGCAGGAACTTCAAACCGGCACTAGGAAACAGACTGAGAAAGCAGAGAAAATGTGTCTCCTGCAACCCGTTCCCTTGGTGCTAGATGAACGAACGTCTCTGTACACGCTCAGTTCTGAGCGATAATTGTGTGTGAAAGCCGTCCTTCACCTAGCTTGTTGGGAACACAAAGTTTCTTTTCAGTTGCAAACTCCATTCCATACATTTATATTGGAGGTACTAGCTCCAACTCGGTTTTACAGTGAAAACTGCAGGAACTTCAAATAGGCACTAGGAAACAGACTGGGAAACCAGAGTAAAAGTTTCTCCTGCAACCCGTTCCCTTGGTGCTAGATGAACGAACGTCTCTGTACATGCTCAGTTCTGAGAGATAATTGTGTGTGAAAGCCGTCCTTCACCTAGCTTGTTGGGAACACAAAGTTTCTTTTCAGTAGCAAACTCCACTTCATACATATATATGGGGAGGTACTAGCTCCAACTCGGTTTTACAGTGAAAACTGCAGGAACTTCAAACCGGCACTAGGAAACAGAATGAGAAAGCAGAGAAAAAGTGTCTCCTGCAACCCGTTCCCTTGGTGCTAGATGAACGAACGTCTCTGTACATGCTCAGTTCTGAGAGATAAGTGTGTGTGAAAGCCGTCTTTCACCTAGCTATTTGGGAAAACAAAGTATCTTTTCAGTTCCAAACTCCATTCCATACATATATATGGGGAGTTACTAGCTCCAACACGGTTTTACAGTGAAAACTGCAGGAACTTCAAACCGGCACTAGGAAACAGAATGAGAAAGCAGAGAAAAAGTGTCTCCTGCAACCCGTTCCCTTGGTGCTAGATGAACGAACGTCTCTGTACACGCTCAGTTCTGAGAGATAATTGTGTGTGAAAGCCGTCCTTCACTTAGCTTGTTGGGAACACAAAGTTTCTTTTCAGTTGCAAACTCCATTCCATACATTTATATTGGAGGTACTAGCTCCAACTCGGTTTTACAGTGAAAACTGCAGGAACTTCAAACCGGCACTAGGAAACAGACTGAGATAGCAGAGAAAAAGTGTCTCCTGCAACCCGTTCCCTTGGTGCTAGATGAACGAACGTCTCTGTACACGCTCAGTTCTGAGAGATAAGTGTGTGTGAAAGCCGTTCTTCACCTAGCTTGTTGGGAACACAAAGTTTCTTTTCAGTTGCAAACTCCATTCCATTCATATATATGGGGAGGTACTAGCTCCAACTCGGTTTTACAGTGAAAACTGCAGGAACTTCAAACCGGCACTAGGAAACAGACTGAGAAAGCAGAGAAAAAGTGTCTCCTGCAACCCGTTCCCTTGGTGCTAGATGAACGAACGTCTCTGTACACGCTCAGTTCTGAGAGATAATTGTGGGTGAAAGCCGTCCTTCACCTAGCTTGTTGGGAACACAAAGTTTCTTTTCAGTTGCAAACTCCATTCCATACATTTATATTGGAGGTACTAGCTCCAACTCGGTTTTACAGTGAAAACTGCAGGAACTTCAAATAGGCACTAGGAAACAGACTGGGAAACCAGAGTAAAAGTTTCTCCTGCAACCCGTTCCCTTGGTGCTAGATGAACGAACGTCTCTGTACATGCTCAGTTCTGAGAGATAAGTGTGTGTGAAAGCCGTCCTTCACCTAGCTATTTGGGAAAACAAAGTATCTTTTCAGTTCCAAACTCCATTCCATACATATATATGGGGAGTTACTAGCTCCAACTCGGTTTTACAGTGAAAACTGCAGGAACTTCAAACCGGCACTAGGAAACAGACTGAGATAGCAGAGAAAAAGTGTCTCCTGCAACCCGTTCCCTTGGTGCTAGATGAATGAACGTCTCTCCACTTGCTCAGTTCTGAGAGATAAGTGTGTGTGAAAGCCGTCCTTCACCTAGCTATTTGGGAAAACAAAGTATCTTTTCAGTTCCAAACTCCATTCCATACATATATATGGGGAGTTACTAGCTCCAACTCGGTTTTACAGTGAAAACTGCAGGAACTTCAAACCGGCACTAGGAAACAGACTGAGAAAGCAGAGAAAAAGTGTCTCCTGCAACCCGTTCCCTTGGTGCTAGATGAACGAACGTCTCTGTACACGCTCAGTTCTGAGAGAAAATTGTGTGTGAAAGCCGTCCTTCACTTAGCTTGTTGGGAACACAAAGTTTCTTTTCAGTTGCAAACTCCATTCCATACATTTATATTGGAGGTACTAGCTCTAACTCGGTTTTACAGTGAAAACTGCAGGAACTTCAAACCGGCACTAGGAAACAGACTGAGATAGCAGAGAAAAAGTGTCTCCTGCAACCCGTTCCCTTGGTGCTAGAGGAACGAACGTCTCTGTACACGCTCAGTTCTGAGAGATAAGTGTGTGTGAAAGCCGTCCTTCACCTAGCTTGTTGGGAACACAAAGTTTCTTTTCAGTTGCAAACACCATTTAATTCATATATATGGGGAGGTACTAGCTCCAACTCGGTTTTACAGTGAAAACTGCAGGAACTTCAAACCGGCACTAGGAAACAGACTGAGAAAGCAGAGAAAGAGTGTCTCCTGCAACCCGTTCCCTTGGTGCTAGATGAACGAACGTCTCTGTACACGCTCAGTTCTGAGAGATAATTGTGTGTGAAAGCCGTCCTTCACCTAGCTTGTTGGGAACACAAAGTTTCTTTTCAGTTGCAAACTCCATTCCATACATTTATATTGGAGGTACTAGCTCCAACTCGGTTTTACAGTGAAAACTGCAGGAACTTCAAATAGGCACTAGAAAACAGACTGGGAAACCAGAGTAAAAGTTTCTCCTGCAACCCGTTCCCTTGGTGCTAGATGAACGAACGTCTCTGTACATGCTCAGTTCTGAGAGATAAGTGTGTGTGAAAGCCGTCCTTCACCTAGCTATTTGGGAAAACAAAGTATCTTTTCAGTTCCAAACTCCATTCCATACATATATATGGGGAGTTACTAGCTCCAACTCGGTTTTACAGTGAAAACTGCAGGAACTTCAAACCGGCACTAGGAAACAGACTGAGATAGCAGAGAAAAAGTGTCTCCTGCAACCCGTTCCCTTGGTGCTAGATGAACGAACGTCTCTGTACACGCTCAGTTCTGAGAGATAATTGTGTGTGAAAGCCGTCCTTCATCTAGCTTGTTGGGAACACAAAGTTTCTTTTCAGTAGCAAACTCCACTTCATACATATATATGGGGAGGTACTAGCTCCAACTCGGTTTTACAGTGAAAACTGCAGGAACTTCAAACCGGCACTAGGAAACAGAATGAGAAAGCAGAGAAAAAGTGTCTCCTGCAACCCGTTCCCTTGGTGCTAGATGAACGAACGTCTCTGTACACGCTCAGTTCTGAGAGATAATTGTGTGTGAAAGCCGTCCTTCACCTAGCTTGTTGGGAACACAAAGTTTCTTTTCAGTTGCAAACTCCATTCCATACATTTATATTGGAGGTACTAGCTCCAACTCGGTTTTACAGTGAAAACTGCAGGAACTTCAAATAGGCACTAGGAAACAGACTGGGAAACCAGAGTAAAAGTTTCTCCTGCAACCCGTTCCCTTGGTGCTAGATGAACGAACGTCTCTGTACATGCTCAGTTCTGAGAGATAAGTGTGTGTGAAAGCCGTCTTTCACCTAGCTATTTGGGAAAACAAAGTATCTTTTCAGTTCCAAACTCCATTCCATACATATATATGGGGAGTTACTAGCTCCAACACGGTTTTACAGTGAAAACTGCAGGAACTTCAAACCGGCACTAGGAAACAGAATGAGAAAGCAGAGAAAAAGTGTCTCCTGCAACCCGTTCCCTTGGTGCTAGATGAACGAACGTCTCTGTAAACGCTCAGTTCTGAGAGATAATTGTGTGTGAAAGCCGTCCTTCACCTAGCTTGTTGGGAACACAAAGTTTCTTTTCAGTTGCAAACTCCATTCCATACATTTATATTGGAGGTACTAGCTCCAACTCGGTTTTACAGTGAAAACTGCAGGAACTTCAAATAGGCACTAGAAAACAGACTGGGAAACCAGAGTAAAAGTTTCTCCTGCAACCCGTTCCCTTGGTGCTAGATGAACGAACGTCTCTGTACATGCTCAGTTCTGAGAGATAAGTGTGTGTGAAAGCCGTCCTTCACCTAGCTATTTGGGAAAACAAAGTATCTTTTCAGTTCCAAACTCCATTCCATACATATATATGGGGAGTTACTAGCTCCAACTCGGTTTTACAGTGAAAACTGCAGGAACTTCAAACCGGCACTAGGAAACAGACTGAGATAGCAGAGAAAAAGTGTCTCCTGCAACCCGTTCCCTTGGTGCTAGATGAACGAACGTCTCTGTACACGCTCAGTTCTGAGAGATAATTGTGTGTGAAAGCCGTCCTTCACCTAGCTTGTTGGGAACACAAAGTTTCTTTTCAGTAGCAAACTCCACTTCATACATATATATGGGGAGGTACTAGCTCCAACTCGGTTTTACAGTGAAAACTGCAGGAACTTCAAACCGGCACTAGGAAACAGACTGAGAAAGCAGAGAAAAAGTGTCTCCTGCAACCCGTTCCCTTGGTGCTAGATGAACGAACGTCTCTGTACACGCTCAGTTCTGAGAGATAATTGTGTGTGAAAGCCGTCCTTCACCTAGCTTGTTGGGAAAACAAAGTTTCTTTTCAGTTGCAAACTCCATTCCATACATTTATATTGGAGGTACTAGCTCCAACTCGGTTTTACAGTGAAAACTGCAGGAACTTCAAATAGGCACTAGGAAACAGACTGGGAAACCAGAGTAAAAGTTTCTCCTGCAACCCGTTCCCTTGGTGCTAGATGAACGAACGTCTCTGTACATGCTCAGTTCTGAGAGATAAGTGTGTGTGAAAGCCGTCTTTCACCTAGCTATTTGGGAAAACAAAGTATCTTTTCAGTTCCAAACTCCATTCCATACATATATATGGGGAGTTACTAGCTCCAACTCGGTTTTACAGTGAAAACTGCAGGAACTTCAAACCGGCACTAGGAAACAGACTGAGATAGCAGAGAAAAAGTGTCTCCTGCAACCCGTTCCCTTGGTGCTAGATGAACGAACGTCTCTGTACACGCTCAGTTCTGAGAGATAATTGTGTGTGAAAGCCGTCCTTCACCTAGCTTGTTGGGAACACAAAGTTTCTTTTCAGTTGCAAACTCCATTCCATACATTTATATTGGAGGTACTAGCTCCAACTCGGTTTTACAGTGAAAACTGCAGGAACTTCAAATAGGCACTAGGAAACAGACTGGGAAACCAGAGTAAAAGTTTCTCCTGCAACCCGTTCCCTTGGTGCTAGATGAACGAACGTCTCTGTACATGCTCAGTTCTGAGAGATAAGTGTGTGTGAAAGCCGTCTTTCACCTAGCTATTTGGGAAAACAAAGTATGTTTTCAGTTCCAAACTCCATTCCATACATATATATGGGGAGTTACTAGCTCCAACACGGTTTTACAGTGAAAACTGCAGGAACTTCAAACCGGCACTAGGAAACAGAATGAGAAAGCAGAGAAAAAGTGTCTCCTGCAACCCGTTCCCTTGGTGCTAGATGAACGAACGTCTCTGTAAACGCTCAGTTCTGAGAGATAATTGTGTGTGAAAGCCGTCCTTCACCTAGCTTGTTGGGAACACAAAGTTTCTTTTCAGTTGCAAACTCCATTCCATACATTTATATTGGAGGTACTAGCCCCAACTCGGTTTTACAGTGAAAACTGCAGGAACTTCAAACCGGCACTAGGAAACAGACTGAGATAGCAGAGAAAAATTGTCTCCTGCAACCCGTTCCCTTGGTGCTAGAGGAACGAACGTCTCTGTACACGCTCAGTTCTGAGAGATAAGTGTGTGTGAAAGCCGTCCTTCACCTAGCTTGTTGGGAACACAAAGTTTCTTTTCAGTTGCAAACTCCATTCCATTCATATATATGGGGAGGTACTAGCTCCAACTCGGTTTTACAGTGAAAACTGCAGGAACTTCAAACCGGCACTAGGAAACAGACTGAGATAGCAGAGAAAAAGTGTCTCCTGCAACCCGTTCCCTTGGTGCTAGATGAACGAACGTCTCTCCACTTGCTCAGTTCTGAGAGATAAGTGTGTGTGAAAGCCGTCCTTCACCTAGCTTGTTGGGAACACAAAGTTTCTTTTCAGTTGCAAAATCCATTCCATTCATATATATGGGGAGGTACTAGCTCCAACTCGGTTTTACAGTGAAAACTGCAGGAACTTCAAACCGGCACTAGGAAACAGACTGAGAAAGCAGAGAAAAAGTGTCTCCTGCAACCCGTTCCCTTGGTGCTAGATGAACGAACGTCTCTGTACACGCTCAGTTCTGAGAGATAATTGTGTGTGAAAGCCGTCCTTCACCTAGCTTGTTGGGAACACAAAGTTTCTTTTCAGTTGCAAACTCCATTTCATACATTTATATTGGAGGTACTAGCTCCAACTCGGTTTTACAGTGAAAACTGCAGGAACTTCAAATAGGCACTAGGAAACAGACTGGGAAACCAGAGTAAAAGTTTCTCCTGCAACCCGTTCCCTTGGTGCTAGATGAACGAACGTCTCTGTACATGCTCAGTTCTGAGAGATAAGTGTGTGTGAAAGCCGTCCTTCACCTAGCTATTTGGGAAAACAAAGTATCTTTTCAGTTCCAAACTCCATTCCATACATATATATGGGGAGTTACTAGCTCCAACTCGGTTTTACAGTGAAAACTGCAGGAACTTCAAACCGGCACTAGGAAACAGACTGAGATAGCAGAGAAAAAGTGTCTCCTGCAACCCGTTCCCTTGGTGCTAGATGAACGAACGTCTCTGTACACGCTCAGTTCTGAGAGATAATTGTGTGTGAAAGCCGTCCTTCACCTAGCTTGTTGGGAACACAAAGTTTCTTTTCAGTAGCAAACTCCACTTCATACATATATATGGGGAGGTACTAGCTCCAACTCGGTTTTACAGTGAAAACTGCAGGAACTTCAAACCGGCACTAGGAAACAGAATGAGAAAGCAGAGAAAAAGTGTCTCCTGCAACCCGTTCCCTTGGTGCTAGATGAACGAACGTCTCTGTACACGCTCAGTTCTGAGAGATAATTGTGTGTGAAAGCCGTCCTTCACCTAGCTTGTTGGGAACACAAAGTTTCTTTTCAGTTGCAAACTCCATTCCATTCATATATATGGGGAGGTACTAGCTCCAACTCGGTTTTACAGTGAAAACTGCAGGAACTTCAAACCGGCACTAGGAAACAGAATGAGAAAGCAGAGAAAAAGTGTCTCCTGCAACCCGTTCCCTTGGTGCTAGATGAACGAACGTCTCTGTACACGCTCAGTTCTGAGAGATAATTGTGTGTGAAAGCCGTCCTTCACCTAGCTTGTTGGGAACACAAAGTTTCTTTTCAGTTGCAAACTCCATTCCATTCATATATATGGGGAGGTACTAGCTCCAACTCGGTTTTACAGTGAAAACTGCAGGAACTTCAAACCGGCACTAGGAAACAGAATGAGAAAGCAGAGAAAAAGTGTCTCCTGCAACCCGTTCCCTTGGTGCTAGATGAATGAACGTCTCTCCACTTGCTCAGTTCTGAGAGATAAGTGTGTGTGAAAGCCGTCCTTCACCTAGCTATTTGGGAAAACAAAGTATCTTTTCAGTTCCAAACTCCATTCCATACATATATATGGGGAGTTACTAGCTCCAACTCGGTTTTACAGTGAAAACTGCAGGAACTTCAAACCGGCACTAGGAAACAGACTGAGATAGCAGAGAAAAAGTGTCTCCTGCAACCCGTTCCCTTGGTGCTAGATGAACGAACGTCTCTCCACTTGCTCAGTTCTGAGAGATAATTGTGTGTGAAAGCCGTCCTTCACCTAGCTTGTTGGGAACACAAAGTTTCTTTTCAGTAGCAAACTCCACTTCATACATATATATGGGGAGGTACTAGCTCCAACTCGGTTTTACAGTGAAAACTGCAGGAACTTCAAACCGGCACTAGGAAACAGAATGAGAAAGCAGAGAAAAAGTGTCTCCTGCAACCCGTTCCCTTGGTGCTAGATGAACGAACGTCTCTGTACACGCTCAGTTCTGAGAGATAATTGTGTGTGAAAGCCGTCCTTCACCTAGCTTGTTGGGAACACAAAGTTTCTTTTCAGTAGCAAACTCCACTTCATACATATATATGGGGAGGTACTAGCTCCAACTCGGTTTTACAGTGAAAACTGCAGGAACTTCAAACCGGCACTAGGAAACAGAATGAGAAAGCAGAAAAAAAGTGTCTCCTGCAACCCGTTCCCTTGGTGCTAGATGAACGAACGTCTCTGTACACGCTCAGTTCTGAGAGATAATTGTGTGTGAAAGCCGTCCTTCACCTAGCTTGTTGGGAACACAAAGTTTCTTTTCAGTAGCAAACTCCACTTCATACATATATATGGGGAGGTACTAGCTCCAACTCGGTTTTACAGTGAAAACTGCAGGAACTTCAAACCGGCACTAGGAAACAGACTGAGATAGCAGAGAAAAAGTGTCTCCTGCAACCCGTTCCCTTGGTGCTAGATGAACGAACGTCTCTGTACACGCTCAGTTCTGAGAGATAATTGTGTGTGAAAGCCGTCCTTCACCTAGCTTGTTGGGAACACAAAGTTTCTTTTCAGTTGCAAACTCCATTCCATTCATATATATGGGGAGGTACTAGCTCCAACTCGGTTTTACAGTGAAAACTGCAGGAACTTCAAACCGGCACTAGGAAACAGACTGAGATAGCAGAGAAAAAGTGTCTCCTGCAACCCGTTCCCTTGGTGCTAGATGAACGAACGTCTCTCCATTGCTCAGTTCTGAGAGATAATTGTGTGTGAAAGCCGTCCTTCACCTAGCTTGTTGGGAACACAAAGTTTCTTTTCAGTAGCAAACTCCACTTCATACATATATATGGGGAGGTACTAGCTCCAACTCGGTTTTACAGTGAAAACTGCAGGAACTTCAAACCGGCACTAGGAAACAGAATGAGAAAGCAGAGAAAAAGTGTCTCCTGCAACCCGTTCCCTTGGTGCTAGATGAACGAACGTCTCTGTACACGCTCAGTTCTGAGAGATAATTGTGTGTGAAAGCCGTCCTTCACCTAGCTTGTTGGGAACACAAAGTTTCTTTTCAGTTGCAAACTCCATTCCATTCATATATATGGGAAGGTACTAGCTCCAACTCGGTTTTACAGTGAAAACTGCAGGAACTTCAAACCGGCACTAGGAAACAGAATGAGAAAGCAGAGAAAAAGTGTCTCCTGCAACCCGTTCCCTTGGTGCTAGATGAATGAACGTCTCTCCACTTGCTCAGTTCTGAGAGATAAGTGTGTGTGAAAGCCGTCCTTCACCTAGCTATTTGGGAAAACAAAGTATCTTTTCAGTTCCAAACTCCATTCCATACATATATATGGGGAGTTACTAGCTCCAACTCGGTTTTACAGTGAAAACTGCAGGAACTTCAAACCGGCACTAGGAAACAGACTGAGATAGCAGAGAAAAAGTGTCTCCTGCAACCCGTTCCCTTGGTGCTAGATGAACGAACGTCTCTCCACTTGCTCAGTTCTGAGAGATAATTGTGTGTGAAAGCCGTCCTTCACCTAGCTTGTTGGGAACACAAAGTTTCTTTTCAGTAGCAAACTCCACTTCATACATATATATGGGGAGGTACTAGCTCCAACTCGGTTTTACAGTGAAAACTGCAGGAACTTCAAACCGGCACTAGGAAACAGAATGAGAAAGCAGAGAAAAAGTGTCTCCTGCAACCCGTTCCCTTGGTGCTAGATGAACGATCGTCTCTGTACACGCTCAGTTCTGAGAGATAATTGTGTGTGAAAGCCGTCCTTCACCTAGCTTGTTGGGAACACAAAGTTTCTTTTCAGTTGCAAACTCCATTCCATTCATATATATGGGAAGGTACTAGCTCCAACTCGATTTTACAGTGAAAACTGCAGGAACTTCAAACCGGCACTAGGAAACAGAATGAGAAAGCAGAGAAAAAGTGTCTCCTGCAACCCGTTCCCTTGGTGCTAGATGAATGAACGTCTCTCCACTTGCTCAGTTCTGAGAGATAAGTGTGTGTGAAAGCCGTCCTTCACCTAGCTATTTGGGAAAACAAAGTATCTTTTCAGTTCCAAACTCCATTCCATACATATATATGGGGAGTTACTAGCTCCAACTCGGTTTTACAGTGAAAACTGCAGGAACTTCAAACCGGCACTAGGAAACAGACTGAGATAGCAGAGAAAAAGTGTCTCCTGCAACCCGTTCCCTTGGTGCTAGATGAACGAACGTCTCTCCACTTGCTCAGTTCTGAGAGATAATTGTGTGTGAAAGCCGTCCTTCACCTAGCTTGTTGGGAACACAAAGTTTCTTTTCAGTAGCAAACTCCACTTCATACATATATATGGGGAGGTACTAGCTCCAACTCGGTTTTACAGTGAAAACTGCAGGAACTTCAAACCGGCACTAGGAAACAGAATGAGAAAGCAGAGAAAAAGTGTCTCCTGCAACCCGTTCCATTGGTGCTAGATGAACGATCGTCTCTGTACACGCTCAGTTCTGAGAGATAATTGTGTGTGAAAGCCGTCCTTCACCTAGCTTGTTGGGAACACAAAGTTTCTTTTCAGTAGCAAACTCCACTTCATACATATATATGGGGAGGTACTAGCTCCAACTCGGTTTTACAGTGAAAACTGCAGGAACTTCAAACCGGCACTAGGAAACAGAATGAGAAAGCAGAGAAAAAGTGTCTCCTGCAACCCGTTCCCTTGGTGCTAGATGAACGAACGTCTCTGTACACGCTCAGTTCTGAGAGATAATTGTGTGTGAAAGCCGTCCTTCACCTAGCTTGTTGGGAACACAAAGTTTCTTTTCAGTAGCAAACTCCACTTCATACATATATATGGGGAGGTACTAGCTCCAACTCGGTTTTACAGTGAAAACTGCAGGAACTTCAAACCGGCACTAGGAAACAGAATGAGAAAGCAGAGAAAAAGTGTCTCCTGCAACCCGTTCCCTTGGTGCTAGATGAACGAACGTCTCTGTACACGCTCAGTTCTGAGAGATAATTGTGTGTGAAAGCCGTCCTTCACCTAGCTTGTTGGGAACACAAAGTTTCTTTTCAGTTGCAAACTCCATTCCATACATTTATATTGGAGGTTCTAGCTCCAACTCGGTTTTACAGTGAAAACTGCAGGAACTTCAAACCGGCACTAGGAAACAGACTGAGATAGCAGAGAAAAAGTGTCTCCTGCAACCCGTTCCCTTGGTGCTAGATGAACGAACGTCTCTCCATTGCTCAGTTCTGAGAGATAATTGTGTGTGAAAGCCGTCCTTCACCTAGCTTGTTGGGAACACAAAGTTTCTTTTCAGTAGCAAACTCCACTTCATACATATATATGGGGAGGTACTAGCTCCAACTCGGTTTTACAGTGAAAACTGCAGGAACTTCAAACCGGCACTAGGAAACAGAATGAGAAAGCAGAGAAAAAGTGTCTCCTGCAACCCGTTCCCTTGGTGCTAGATGAACGAACGTCTCTGTACACGCTCAGTTCTGAGAGATAATTGTGTGTGAAAGCCGTCCTTCACCTAGCTTGTTGGGAACACAAAGTTTCTTTTCAGTTGCAAACTCCATTCCATTCACATATATGGGAAGGTACTAGCTCCAACTCGGTTTTACAGTGAAAACTGCAGGAACTTCAAACCGGCACTAGGAAACAGAATGAGAAAGCAGAGAAAAAGTGTCTCCTGCAACCCGTTCCCTTGGTGCTAGATGAATGAACGTCTCTCCACTTGCTCAGTTCTGAGAGATAAGTGTGTGTGAAAGCCGTCCTTCACCTAGCTATTTGGGAAAACACAGTATCTTTTCAGTTCCAAACTCCATTCCATACATATATATGGGGAGTTACTAGCTACAACTCGGTTTTACAGTGAAAACTGCAGGAACTTCAAACCGGCACTAGGAAACAGACTGAGATAGCAGAGAATAAGTGTCTCCTGCAACCCGTTCCCTTGGTGCTAGATGAACGAACGTCTCTCCACTTGCTCAGTTCTGAGAGATAATTGTGTGTGAAAGCCATCCTTCACCTAGCTTGTTGGGAACACAAAGTTTCTTTTCAGTAGCAAACTCCATTCCATACATTTATATTGGAGGTACTAGCTCCAACTCGGTTTTACAGTGAAAACTGCAGGAACTTCAAATAGGCACAAGGAAACAGACTGGGAAACCAGAGTAAAAGTTTCCCCTGCAACCCGTTCCCTTGGTGCTACATGAACGAACGTTTCTGTACATGCTCAGTTCTGAGAGATAAGTGTGTGTGAAAGCCGTCCTTCACCTAGGTAGTTGGGAACACAAAGTATCTTTTCAGTTCCAAACTCCACTCCATGCATATATATGGGGAGTTACTAGCTCCAACTCGGTTTTACAGTGAAAACTTCAGGAACTTCAAACCGGCACTAGGAAACAGACTGAGATAGCAGAGAAATAGTGTCTCCTGCAACCCGTTCCCTTGGTGCTAGATGAACGAACGTCTCTCCACTTGCTCAGTTCTGAGAGATAATTGTGTGTGAAAGCCGTCCTTCACCTAGCTTCTTGGGAACACAAAGTTTCTTTTCAGTAGCAAACTCCACTTCATACATATATATGGGGAGGTACTAGCTCCAACTCGGTTTTACAGTGAAAACTGCAGGAACTTCAAACCGGCACTAGGAAACAGACTGAGAAAGCAGAGAAAAAGTGTCTCCTGCAACCCGTTCCCTTGGTGCTAGATGAACGAACGTCTCTGTACACGCTCAGTTCTGAGAGATAATTGTGTGTGAAAGCCGTCCTTCACCTAGCTTGTTGGGAACACAAAGTTTCTTTTCAGTTGCAAACTCCATTCCTTACATATATATGGGGAGGTACTAGCTCCAACTCGGTTTTACAGTGAAAACTGCAGGAACTTCAAACCGGCACTAGGAAACAGACTGAGAAAGCAGAGAAAAAGTGTCTCCTGCAACCCGTTCCCTTGGTGCTAGATGAACGAACGTCTCTGTACACGCTCAGTTCTGAGAGATAATTGTGTGTGAAAGCCGTCCTTCACCTAGCTTGTTGGGAACACAAAGTTTCTTTTCAGTAGCAAACTCCACTTCATACATATATATGGGGAGGTACTAGCTCCAACTCGGTTTTACAGTGAAAACTGCAGGAACTTCAAATAGGCACTAGGAAACAGACTGGGAAACCAGAGTAAAAGTTTCTCCTGCAACCCGTTCCCTTGGTGCTAGATGAACGAACGTCTCTCCACTTGCTCAGTTCTGAGAGATAATTGTGTGTGAAAGCCGTCCTTCACCTAGCTTGTTGGGAACACAAAGTTTCTTTTCAGTAGCAAACTCCACTTCATACATATATATGGGGACGTACTAGCTCCAACTCGGTTTTACAGTGAAAACTGCAGGAACTTCAAACCGGCACTAGGAAACAGAATGAGAAAGCAGAGAAAAAGTGTCTCCTGCAACCCGTTCCCTTGGTGCTAGATGAACGAACGTCTCTGTACACGCTCAGTTCTGAGAGATAATTGTGTGTGAAAGCCGTCCTTCACTTAGCTTGTTGGGAACACAAAGTTTCTTTTCAGTTGCAAACTCCATTCCATACATTTATATTGGAGGTACTAGCTCCAACTCGGTTTTACAGTGAAAACTGCAGGAACTTCAAACCGGCACTAGGAAACAGACTGAGATAGCAGAGAAAAAGTGTCTCCTGCAACCCGTTCCCTTGGTGCTAGATGAACGAACGTCTCTGTACACGCTCAGTTCTGAGAGATAATTGTGTGTGAAAGCCGTCCTTCACCTAGCTTGTTGGGAATACAAAGTTTCTTTTCAGTTGCAAACTCCATTCCATTCATATATATGGGGAGGTACTAGCTCCAACTCGGTTTTACAGTGAAAACTGCAGGAACTTCAAACCGGCACTAGGAAACAGACTGAGATAGCAGAGAATAAGTGTCTCCTGCAACCCGTTCCCTTGGTGCTAGATGAACGAACGTCTCTCCACTTGCTCAGTTCTGAGAGATAATTGTGTGTGAAAGCCGTCCTTCACCTAGCTTGTTGGGAACACAAAGTTTCTTTTCAGTAGCAAACTCCACTTCATACATATATATGGGGAGGTACTAGCTCCAACTCGGTTTTACAGTGAAAACTGCAGGAACTTCAAACCGGCACTAGGAAACAGAATGAGAAAGCAGAGAAAAAGTGTCTCCTGCAACCCGTTCCCTTGGTGCTAGATGAACGAACGTCTCTGTACACGCTCAGTTCTGAGAGATAATTGTGTGTGAAAGCCGTCCTTCACCTAGCTTGTTGGGAACACAAAGTTTCTTTTCAGTAGCAAACTCCACTTCATACATATATATGGGGAGGTACTAGCTCCAACTCGGTTTTACAGTGAAAACTGCAGGAACTTCAAACCGGCACTAGGAAACAGAATGAGAAAGCAGAGAAAAAGTGTCTCCTGCAACCCGTTCCCTTGGTGCTAGATGAACGAACGTCTCTGTACACGCTCAGTTCTGAGAGATAATTGTGTGTGAAAGCCGTCCTTCACCTAGCTTGTTGGGAACACAAAGTTTCTTTTCAGTTGCAAACTCCATTCCATACATTTATATTGGAGGTTCTAGCTCCAACTCGGTTTTACAGTGAAAACTGCAGGAACTTCAAACCGGCACTAGGAAACAGACTGAGATAGCAGAGAAAAAGTGTCTCCTGCAACCCGTTCCCTTGGTGCTAGATGAACGAACGTCTCTCCATTGCTCAGTTCTGAGAGATAATTGTGTGTGAAAGCCGTCCTTCACCTAGCTTGTTGGGAACACAAAGTTTCTTTTCAGTAGCAAACTCCACTTCATACATATATATGGGGAGGTACTAGCTCCAACTCGGTTTTACAGTGAAAACTGCAGGAACTTCAAACCGGCACTAGGAAACAGAATGAGAAAGCAGAGAAAAAGTGTCTCCTGCAACCCGTTCCCTTGGTGCTAGATGAACGAACGTCTCTGTACACGCTCAGTTCTGAGAGATAATTGTGTGTGAAAGCCGTCCTTCACCTAGCTTGTTGGGAACACAAAGTTTCTTTTCAGTTGCAAACTCCATTCCATTCACATATATGGGAAGGTACTAGCTCCAACTCGGTTTTACAGTGAAAACTGCAGGAACTTCAAACCGGCACTAGGAAACAGAATGAGAAAGCAGAGAAAAAGTGTCTCCTGCAACCCGTTCCCTTGGTGCTAGATGAATGAACGTCTCTCCACTTGCTCAGTTCTGAGAGATAAGTGTGTGTGAAAGCCGTCCTTCACCTAGCTATTTGGGAAAACACAGTATCTTTTCAGTTCCAAACTCCATTCCATACATATATATGGGGAGTTACTAGCTCCAACTCGGTTTTACAGTGAAAACTGCAGGAACTTCAAACCGGCACTAGGAAACAGACTGAGATAGCAGAGAATAAGTGTCTCCTGCAACCCGTTCCCTTGGTGCTAGATGAACGAACGTCTCTCCACTTGCTCAGTTCTGAGAGATAATTGTGTGTGAAAGCCATCCTTCACCTAGCTTGTTGGGAACACAAAGTTTCTTTTCAGTAGCAAACTCCATTCCATACATTTATATTGGAGGTACTAGCTCCAACTCGGTTTTACAGTGAAAACTGCAGGAACTTCAAATAGGCACAAGGAAACAGACTGGGAAACCAGAGTAAAAGTTTCCCCTGCAACCCGTTCCCTTGGTGCTACATGAACGAACGTTTCTGTACATGCTCAGTTCTGAGAGATAAGTGTGTGTGAAAGCCGTCCTTCACCTAGGTAGTTGGGAACACAAAGTATCTTTTCAGTTCCAAACTCCACTCCATGCATATATATGGGGAGTTACTAGCTCCAACTCGGTTTTACAGTGAAAACTTCAGGAACTTCAAACCGGCACTAGGAAACAGACTGAGATAGCAGAGAAATAGTGTCTCCTGCAACCCGTTCCCTTGGTGCTAGATGAACGAACGTCTCTCCACTTGCTCAGTTCTGAGAGATAATTGTGTGTGAAAGCCGTCCTTCACCTAGCTTCTTGGGAACACAAAGTTTCTTTTCAGTAGCAAACTCCACTTCATACATATATATGGGGAGGTACTAGCTCCAACTCGGTTTTACAGTGAAAACTGCAGGAACTTCAAACCGGCACTAGGAAACAGACTGAGAAAGCAGAGAAAAAGTGTCTCCTGCAACCCGTTCCCTTGGTGCTAGATGAACGAACGTCTCTGTACACGCTCAGTTCTGAGAGATAATTGTGTGTGAAAGCCGTCCTTCACCTAGCTTGTTGGGAACACAAAGTTTCTTTTCAGTTGCAAACTCCATTCCTTACATATATATGGGGAGGTACTAGCTCCAACTCGGTTTTACCGTGAAAACTGCAGGAACTTAAAACCGGCACTAGGAAACAGACTGAGAAAGCAGAGAAAAAGTGTCTCCTGCAACCCGTTCCCTTGGTGCTAGATGAACGAACGTCTCTGTACACGCTCAGTTCTGAGAGATAATTGTGTGTGAAAGCCGTCCTTCACCTAGCTTGTTGGGAACACAAAGTTTCTTTTCAGTAGCAAACTCCACTTCATACATATATATGGGGAGGTACTAGCTCCAACTCGGTTTTACAGTGAAAACTGCAGGAACTTCAAATAGGCACTAGGAAACAGACTGGGAAACCAGAGTAAAAGTTTCTCCTGCAACCCGTTCCCTTGGTGCTAGATGAACGAACGTCTCTCCACTTGCTCAGTTCTGAGAGATAATTGTGTGTGAAAGCCGTCCTTCACCTAGCTTGTTGGGAACACAAAGTTTCTTTTCAGTAGCAAACTCCACTTCATACATATATATGGGGACGTACTAGCTCCAACTCGGTTTTACAGTGAAAACTGCAGGAACTTCAAACCGGCACTAGGAAACAGAATGAGAAAGCAGAGGAAAAGTGTCTCCTGCAACCCGTTCCCTTGGTGCTAGATGAACGAACGTCTCTGTACACGCTCAGTTCTGAGAGATAATTGTGTGTGAAAGCCGTCCTTCACTTAGCTTGTTGGGAACACAAAGTTTCTTTTCAGTTGCAAACTCCATTCCATACATTTATATTGGAGGTACTAGCTCCAACTCGGTTTTACAGTGAAAACTGCAGGAACTTCAAACCGGCACTAGGAAACAGACTGAGATAGCAGAGAAAAAGTGTCTCCTGCAACCCGTTCCCTTGGTGCTAGATGAACGAACGTCTCTGTACACGCTCAGTTCTGAGAGATAATTGTGTGTGAAAGCCGTCCTTCACCTAGCTTGTTGGGAATACAAAGTTTCTTTTCAGTTGCAAACTCCATTCCATTCATATATATGGGGAGGTACTAGCTCCAACTCGGTTTTACAGTGAAAACTGCAGGAACTTCAAACCGGCACTAGGAAACAGACTGAGATAGCAGAGAATAAGTGTCTCCTGCAACCCGTTCCCTTGGTGCTAGATGAACGAACGTCTCTCCACTTGCTCAGTTCTGAGAGATAATTGTGTGTGAAAGCCGTCCTTCACCTAGCTTGTTGGGAACACAAAGTTTCTTTTCAGTAGCAAACTCCACTTCATACATATATATGGGGAGGTACTAGCTCCAACTCGGTTTTACAGTGAAAACTGCAGGAACTTCAAACCGGCACTAGGAAACAGAATGAGAAAGCAGAGAAAAAGTGTCTCCTGCAACCCGTTCCCTTGGTGCTAGATGAACGAACGTCTCTGTACACGCTCAGTTCTGAGAGATAATTGTGTGTGAAAGCCGTCCTTCACCTAGCTTGTTGGGAACACAAAGTTTCTTTTCAGTAGCAAACTCCACTTCATACATATATATGGGGAGGTACTAGCTCCAACTCGGTTTTACAGTGAAAACTGCAGGAACTTCAAACCGGCACTAGGAAACAGACTGAGATAGCAGAGAAAAAGTGTCTCCTGCAACCCGTTCCCTTGGTGCTAGATGAACGAATGTCTCTCCACTTGCTCAGTTCTGAGAGATAATTGTGTGTGAAAGCCGTCCTTCACCTAGCTTGTTGGGAACACAAAGTTTCTTTTCAGTAGCAAACTCCACTTCATACATATATATGGGGAGGTACTAGCTCCAACTCGGTTTTACAGTGAAAACTGCAGGAACTTCAAACCGGCACTAGGAAACAGAATGAGAAAGCAGAGAAAAAGTGTCTCCTGCAACCCGTTCCCTTGGTGCTAGATGAACGAACGTCTCTGTACACGCTCAGTTCTGAGAGATAATTGTGTGTGAAAGCCGTCCTTCACCTAGCTTGTTGGGAACACAAAGTTTCTTTTCAGTTGCAAACTCCATTCCATTCATATATATGGGGAGGTACTAGCTCCAACTCGGTTTTACAGTGAAAACTGCAGGAACTTCAAACCGGCACTAGGAAACAGACTGAGAAAGCAGAGAAAAAGTGTCTCCTGCAACCCGTTCCCTTGGTGCTAGATGAATGAACGTCTCTCCACTTGCTCAGTTCTGAGAGATAAGTGTGTGTGAAAGCCGTCCTTCACCTAGCTATTTGGGAAAACAAAGTATCTTTTCAGTTCCAAACTCCATTCCATACATATATATGGGGAGTTACTAGCTCCAACTCGGTTTTACAGTGAAAACTGCAGGAACTTCAAACCGGCACTAGGAAACAGACTGAGATAGCAGAGAAAAAGTGTCTCCTGCAACCCGTTCCCTTGGTGCTAGATGAACGAACGTCTCTCCACTTGCTCAGTTCTGAGAGATAATTGTGTGTGAAAGCCGTCCTTCACCTAGCTTGTTGGGAACACAAAGTTTCTTTTCAGTAGCAAACTCCACTTCATACATATATATGGGGAGGTACTAGCTCCAACTCGGTTTTACAGTGAAAACTGCAGGAACTTCAAACCGGCACTAGGAAACAGAATGAGAAAGCAGAGAAAAAGTGTCTCCTGCAACCCGTTCCCTTGGTGCTAGATGAACGAACGTCTCTGTACACGCTCAGTTCTGAGAGATAATTGTGTGTGAAAGCCGTCCTTCACCTAGCTTGTTGGGAACACAAAGTTTCTTTTCAGTAGCAAACTCCACTTCATACATATATATGGGGAGGTACTAGCTCCAACTCGGTTTTACAGTGAAAACTGCAGGAACTTCAAACCGGCACTAGGAAACAGAATGAGATAGCAGAGAAAAAGTGTCTCCTGCAACCCGTTCCCTTGGTGCTAGATGAACGAACGTCTCTGTACACGCTCAGTTCTGAGAGATAATTGTGTGTGAAAGCCGTCCTTCACCTAGCTTGTTGGGAACACAAAGTTTCTTTTCAGTTGCAAACTCCATTCCATACATTTATATTGGAGGTTCTAGCTCCAACTCGGTTTTACAGTGAAAACTGCAGGAACTTCAAACCGGCACTAGGAAACAGACTGAGATAGCAGAGAAAAAGTGTCTCCTGCAACCCGTTCCCTTGGTGCTAGATGAACGAACGTCTCTCCATTGCTCAGTTCTGAGAGATAATTGTGTGTGAAAGCCGTCCTTCACCTAGCTTGTTGGGAACACAAAGTTTCTTTTCAGTAGCAAACTCCACTTCATACATATATATGGGGAGGTACTAGCTCCAAATCGGTTTTACAGTGAAAACTGCAGGAACTTCAAACCGGCACTAGGAAACAGAATGAGAAAGCAGAGAAAAAGTGTCTCCTGCAACCCGTTCCCTTGGTGCTAGATGAACGAACGTCTCTGTACACGCTCAGTTCTGAGAGATAATTGTGTGTGAAAGCCGTCCTTCACCTAGCTTGTTGGGAACACAAAGTTTCTTTTCAGTTGCAAACTCCATTCCATTCACATATATGGGAAGGTACTAGCTCCAACTCGGTTTTACAGTGAAAACTGCAGGAACTTCAAACCGGCACTAGGAAACAGAATGAGAAAGCAGAGAAAAAGTGTCTCCTGCAACCCGTTCCCTTGGTGCTAGATGAATGAACGTCTCTCCACTTGCTCAGTTCTGAGAGATAAGTGTGTGTGAAAGCCGTCCTTCACCTAGCTATTTGGGAAAACACAGTATCTTTTCAGTTCCAAACTCCATTCCATACATATATATGGGGAGTTACTAGCTCCAACTCGGTTTTACAGTGAAAACTGCAGGAACTTCAAACCGGCACTAGGAAACAGACTGAGATAGCAGAGAATAAGTGTCTCCTGCAACCCGTTCCCTTGGTGCTAGATGAACGAACGTCTCTCCACTTGCTCAGTTCTGAGAGATAATTGTGTGTGAAAGCCATCCTTCACCTAGCTTGTTGGGAACACAAAGTTTCTTTTCAGTAGCAAACTCCATTCCATACATTTATATTGGAGGTACTAGCTCCAACTCGGTTTTACAGTGAAAACTGCAGGAACTTCAAATAGGCACAAGGAAACAGACTGGGAAACCAGAGTAAAAGTTTCCCCTGCAACCCGTTCCCTTGGTGCTACATGAACGAACGTTTCTGTACATGCTCAGTTCTGAGAGATAAGTGTGTGTGAAAGCCGTCCTTCACCTAGGTAGTTGGGAACACAAAGTATCTTTTCAGTTCCAAACTCCACTCCATGCATATATATGGGGAGTTACTAGCTCCAACTCGGTTTTACAGTGAAAACTTCAGGAACTTCAAACCGGCACTAGGAAACAGACTGAGATAGCAGAGAAATAGTGTCTCCTGCAACCCGTTCCCTTGGTGCTAGATGAACGAACGTCTCTCCACTTGCTCAGTTCTGAGAGATAATTGTGTGTGAAAGCCGTCCTTCACCTAGCTTCTTGGGAACACAAAGTTTCTTTTCAGTAGCAAACTCCACTTCATACATATATATGGGGAGGTACTAGCTCCAACTCGGTTTTACAGTGAAAACTGCAGGAACTTCAAACCGGCACTAGGAAACAGACTGAGAAAGCAGAGAAAAAGTGTCTCCTGCAACCCGTTCCCTTGGTGCTAGATGAACGAACGTCTCTGTACACGCTCAGTTCTGAGAGATAATTGTGTGTGAAAGCCGTCCTTCACCTAGCTTGTTGGGAACACAAAGTTTCTTTTCAGTTGCAAACTCCATTCCTTACATATATATGGGGAGGTACTAGCTCCAACTCGGTTTTACCGTGAAAACTGCAGGAACTTCAAACCGGCACTAGGAAACAGACTGAGAAAGCAGAGAAAAAGTGTCTCCTGCAACCCGTTCCCTTGGTGCTAGATGAACGAACGTCTCTGTACACGCTCAGTTCTGAGAGATAATTGTGTGTGAAAGCCGTCCTTCACCTAGCTTGTTGGGAACACAAAGTTTCTTTTCAGTAGCAAACTCCACTTCATACATATATATGGGGAGGTACTAGCTCCAACTCGGTTTTACAGTGAAAACTGCAGGAACTTCAAATAGGCACTAGGAAACAGACTGGGAAACCAGAGTAAAAGTTTCTCCTGCAACCCGTTCCCTTGGTGCTAGATGAACGAACGTCTCTCCACTTGCTCAGTTCTGAGAGATAATTGTGTGTGAAAGCCGTCCTTCACCTAGCTTGTTGGGAACACAAAGTTTCTTTTCAGTAGCAAACTCCACTTCATACATATATATGGGGACGTACTAGCTCCAACTCGGTTTTACAGTGAAAACTGCAGGAACTTCAAACCGGCACTAGGAAACAGAATGAGAAAGCAGAGAAAAAGTGTCTCCTGCAACCCGTTCCCTTGGTGCTAGATGAACGAACGTCTCTGTACACGCTCAGTTCTGAGAGATAATTGTGTGTGAAAGCCGTCCTTCACTTAGCTTGTTGGGAACACAAAGTTTCTTTTCAGTTGCAAACTCCATTCCATACATTTATATTGGAGGTACTAGCTCCAACTCGGTTTTACAGTGAAAACTGCAGGAACTTCAAACCGGCACTAGGAAACAGACTGAGATAGCAGAGAAAAAGTGTCTCCTGCAACCCGTTCCCTTGGTGCTAGATGAACGAACGTCTCTGTACACGCTCAGTTCTGAGAGATAATTGTGTGTGAAAGCCGTCCTTCACCTAGCTTGTTGGGAATACAAAGTTTCTTTTCAGTTGCAAACTCCATTCCATTCATATATATGGGGAGGTACTAGCTCCAACTCGGTTTTACAGTGAAAACTGCAGGAACTTCAAACCGGCACTAGGAAACAGACTGAGATAGCAGAGAATAAGTGTCTCCTGCAACCCGTTCCCTTGGTGCTAGATGAACGAACGTCTCTCCACTTGCTCAGTTCTGAGAGATAATTGTGTGTGAAAGCCGTCCTTCACCTAGCTTGTTGGGAACACAAAGTTTCTTTTCAGTAGCAAACTCCACTTCATACATATATATGGGGAGGTACTAGCTCCAACTCGGTTTTACAGTGAAAACTGCAGGAACTTCAAACCGGCACTAGGAAACAGAATGAGAAAGCAGAGAAAAAGTGTCTCCTGCAACCCGTTCCCTTGGTGCTAGATGAACGAACGTCTCTGTACACGCTCAGTTCTGAGAGATAATTGTGTGTGAAAGCCGTCCTTCACCTAGCTTGTTGGGAACACAAAGTTTCTTTTCAGTAGCAAACTCCACTTCATACATATATATGGGGAGGTACTAGCTCCAACTCGGTTTTACAGTGAAAACTGCAGGAACTTCAAACCGGCACTAGGAAACAGACTGAGATAGCAGAGAAAAAGTGTCTCCTGCAACCCGTTCCCTTGGTGCTAGATGAACGAACGTCTCTCCACTTGCTCAGTTCTGAGAGATAATTGTGTGTGAAAGCCGTCCTTCACCTAGCTTGTTGGGAACACAAAGTTTCTTTTCAGTAGCAAACTCCACTTCATACATATATATGGGGAGGTACTAGCTCCAACTCGGTTTTACAGTGAAAACTGCAGGAACTTCAAACCGGCACTAGGAAACAGAATGAGAAAGCAGAGAAAAAGTGTCTCCTGCAACCCGTTCCCTTGGTGCTAGATGAACGAACGTCTCTGTACACGCTCAGTTCTGAGAGATAATTGTGTGTGAAAGCCGTCCTTCACCTAGCTTGTTGGGAACACAAAGTTTCTTTTCAGTTGCAAACTCCATTCCATTCATATATATGGGGAGGTACTAGCTCCAACTCGGTTTTACAGTGAAAACTGCAGGAACTTCAAACCGGCACTAGGAAACAGACTGAGAAAGCAGAGAAAAAGTGTCTCCTGCAACCCGTTCCCTTGGTGCTAGATGAATGAACGTCTCTCCACTTGCTCAGTTCTGAGAGATAAGTGTGTGTGAAAGCCGTCCTTCACCTAGCTATTTGGGAAAACAAAGTATCTTTTCAGTTCCAAACTCCATTCCATACATATATATGGGGAGTTACTAGCTCCAACTCGGTTTTACAGTGAAAACTGCAGGAACTTCAAACCGGCACTAGGAAACAGACTGAGATAGCAGAGAAAAAGTGTCTCCTGCAACCCGTTCCCTTGGTGCTAGATGAACGAACGTCTCTCCACTTGCTCAGTTCTGAGAGATAATTGTGTGTGAAAGCCGTCCTTCACCTAGCTTGTTGGGAACACAAAGTTTCTTTTCAGTAGCAAACTCCACTTCATACATATATATGGGGAGGTACTAGCTCCAACTCGGTTTTACAGTGAAAACTGCAGGAACTTCAAACCGGCACTAGGAAACAGAATGAGAAAGCAGAGAAAAAGTGTCTCCTGCAACCCGTTCCCTTGGTGCTAGATGAACGAACGTCTCTGTACACGCTCAGTTCTGAGAGATAATTGTGTGTGAAAGCCGTCCTTCACCTAGCTTGTTGGGAACACAAAGTTTCTTTTCAGTAGCAAACTCCACTTCATACATATATATGGGGAGGTACTAGCTCCAACTCGGTTTTACAGTGAAAACTGCAGGAACTTCAAACCGGCACTAGGAAACAGAATGAGATAGCAGAGAAAAAGTGTCTCCTGCAACCCGTTCCCTTGGTGCTAGATGAACGAACGTCTCTGTACACGCTCAGTTCTGAGAGATAATTGTGTGTGAAAGCCGTCCTTCACCTAGCTTGTTGGGAACACAAAGTTTCTTTTCAGTAGCAAACTCCACTTCATACATATATATGGGGAGGTACTAGCTCCAACTCGGTTTTACAGTGAAAACTGCAGGAACTTCAAACCGGCACTAGGAAACAGACTGAGAAAGCAGAGAAAAAGTGTCTCCTGCAACCCGTTCCCTTGGTGCTAGATGAACGAACGTCTCTGTACACGCTCAGTTCTGAGAGATAATTGTGTGTGAAAGCCGTCCTTCACCTAGCTTGTTGGGAACACAAAGTTTCTTTTCAGTTGCAAACTCCATTCCTTACATATATATGGGGAGGTACTAGCTCCAACTCGGTTTTACCGTGAAAACTGCAGGAACTTCAAACCGGCACTAGGAAACAGACTGAGAAAGCAGAGAAAAAGTGTCTCCTGCAACCCGTTCCCTTGGTGCTAGATGAACGAACGTCTCTGTACACGCTCAGTTCTGAGAGATAATTGTGTGTGAAAGCCGTCCTTCACCTAGCTTGTTGGGAACACAAAGTTTCTTTTCAGTAGCAAACTCCACTTCATACATATATATGGGGAGGTACTAGCTCCAACTCGGTTTTACAGTGAAAACTGCAGGAACTTCAAATAGGCACTAGGAAACAGACTGGGAAACCAGAGTAAAAGTTTCTCCTGCAACCCGTTCCCTTGGTGCTAGATGAACGAACGTCTCTCCACTTGCTCAGTTCTGAGAGATAATTGTGTGTGAAAGCCATCCTTCACCTAGCTTGTTGGGAACACAAAGTTTCTTTTCAGTAGCAAACTCCACTTCATACATATATATGGGGACGTACTAGCTCCAACTCGGTTTTACAGTGAAAACTGCAGGAACTTCAAACCGGCACTAGGAAACAGAATGAGAAAGCAGAGAAAAAGTGTCTCCTGCAACCCGTTCCCTTGGTGCTAGATGAACGAACGTCTCTGTACACGCTCAGTTCTGAGAGATAATTGTGTGTGAAAGCCGTCCTTCACTTAGCTTGTTGGGAACACAAAGTTTCTTTTCAGTTGCAAACTCCATTCCATACATTTATATTGGAGGTACTAGCTCCAACTCGGTTTTACAGTGAAAACTGCAGGAACTTCAAACCGGCACTAGGAAACAGACTGAGATAGCAGAGAAAAAGTGTCTCCTGCAACCCGTTCCCTTGGTGCTAGATGAACGAACGTCTCTGTACACGCTCAGTTCTGAGAGATAATTGTGTGTGAAAGCCGTCCTTCACCTAGCTTGTTGGGAATACAAAGTTTCTTTTCAGTTGCAAACTCCATTCCATTCATATATATGGGGAGGTACTAGCTCCAACTCGGTTTTACAGTGAAAACTGTAGGAACTTCAAACCGGCACTAGGAAACAGACTGAGATAGCAGAGAATAAGTGTCTCCTGCAACCCGTTCCCTTGGTGCTAGATGAACGAACGTCTCTCCACTTGCTCAGTTCTGAGAGATAATTGTGTGTGAAAGCCGTCCTTCACCTAGCTTGTTGGGAACACAAAGTTTCTTTTCAGTAGCAAACTCCACTTCATACATATATATGGGGAGGTACTAGCTCCAACTCGGTTTTACAGTGAAAACTGCAGGAACTTCAAACCGGCACTAGGAAACAGAATGAGAAAGCAGAGAAAAAGTGTCTCCTGCAACCCGTTCCCTTGGTGCTAGATGAACGAACGTCTCTGTACACGCTCAGTTCTGAGAGATAATTGTGTGTGAAAGCCGTCCTTCACCTAGCTTGTTGGGAACACAAAGTTTCTTTTCAGTAGCAAACTCCACTTCATACATATATATGGGGAGGTACTAGCTCCAACTCGGTTTTACAGTGAAAACTGCAGGAACTTCAAACCGGCACTAGGAAACAGACTGAGATAGCAGAGAAAAAGTGTCTCCTGCAACCCGTTCCCTTGGTGCTAGATGAACGAACGTCTCTCCACTTGCTCAGTTCTGAGAGATAATTGTGTGTGAAAGCCGTCCTTCACCTAGCTTGTTGGGAACACAAAGTTTCTTTTCAGTAGCAAACTCCACTTCATACATATATATGGGGAGGTACTAGCTCCAACTCGGTTTTACAGTGAAAACTGCAGGAACTTCAAACCGGCACTAGGAAACAGAATGAGAAAGCAGAGAAAAAGTGTCTCCTGCAACCCGTTCCCTTGGTGCTAGATGAACGAACGTCTCTGTACACGCTCAGTTCTGAGAGATAATTGTGTGTGAAAGCCGTCCTTCACCTAGCTTGTTGGGAACACAAAGTTTCTTTTCAGTTGCAAACTCCATTCCATTCATATATATGGGGAGGTACTAGCTCCAACTCGGTTTTACAGTGAAAACTGCAGGAACTTCAAACCGGCACTAGGAAACAGAATGAGAAAGCAGAGAAAAAGTGTCTCCTGCAACCCGTTCCCTTGGTGCTAGATGAATGAACGTCTCTCCACTTGCTCAGTTCTGAGAGATAAGTGTGTGTGAAAGCCGTCCTTCACCTAGCTATTTGGGAAAACAAAGTATCTTTTCAGTTCCAAACTCCATTCCATACATATATATGGGGAGTTACTAGCTCCAACTCGGTTTTACAGTGAAAACTGCAGGAACTTCAAACCGGCACTAGGAAACAGACTGAGATAGCAGAGAAAAAGTGTCTCCTGCAACCCGTTCCCTTGGTGCTAGATGAACGAACGTCTCTCCACTTGCTCAGTTCTGAGAGATAATTGTGTGTGAAAGCCGTCCTTCACCTAGCTTGTTGGGAACACAAAGTTTCTTTTCAGTAGCAAACTCCACTTCATACATATATATGGGGAGGTACTAGCTCCAACTCGGTTTTACAGTGAAAACTGCAGGAACTTCAAACCGGCACTAGGAAACAGAATGAGAAAGCAGAGAAAAAGTGTCTCCTGCAACCCGTTCCCTTGGTGCTAGATGAACGAACGTCTCTGTACACGCTCAGTTCTGAGAGATAATTGTGTGTGAAAGCCGTCCTTCACCTAGCTTGTTGGGAACACAAAGTTTCTTTTCAGTAGCAAACTCCACTTCATACATATATATGGGGAGGTACTAGCTCCAACTCGGTTTTACAGTGAAAACTGCAGGAACTTCAAACCGGCACTAGGAAACAGAATGAGAAAGCAGAGAAAAAGTGTCTCCTGCAACCCGTTCCCTTGGTGCTAGATGAACGAACGTCTCTGTACACGCTCAGTTCTGAGAGATAATTGTGTGTGAAAGCCGTCCTTCACCTAGCTTGTTGGGAACACAAAGTTTCTTTTCAGTTGCAAACTCCATTCCATACATTTATATTGGAGGTACTAGCTCCAACTCGGTTTTACAGTGAAAACTGCAGGAACTTCAAACCGGCACTAGGAAACAGACTGAGATAGCAGAGAATAAGTGTCTCCTGCAACCCGTTCCCTTGGTGCTAGATGAACGAACGTCTCTCCACTTGCTCAGTTCTGAGAGAGAATTGTGTGTGAAAGCCGTCCTTCACCTAGCTTGTTGGGAACACAAAGTTTCTTTTCAGTAGCAAACTCCACTTCATACATATATATGGGGAGGTACTAGCTCCAACTCGGTTTTACAGTGAAAACTGCAGGAACTTCAAACCGGCACTAGGAAACAGAATGAGAAAGCAGAGAAAAAGTGTCTCCTGCAACCCGTTCCCTTGGTGCTAGATGAACGAACGTCTCTGTACACGCTCAGTTCTGAGAGATAATTGTGTGTGAAAGCCGTCCTTCACCTAGCTTGTTGGGAACACAAAGTTTCTTTTCAGTTGCAAACTCCATTCCATACATTTATATTGGAGGTACTAGCTCCAACTCGGTTTTACAGTGAAAACTGCAGGAACTTCAAACCGGCACTAGGAAACAGACTGAGATAGCAGAGAATAAGTGTCTCCTGCAACCCGTTCCCTTGGTGCTAGATGAACGAACGTCTCTCCACTTGCTCAGTTCTGAGAGATAAGTGTGTGTGAAAGCCGTCCTTCACCTAGCTTGTTGGGAACACAAAGTTTCTTTTCAGTAGCAAACTCCACTTCATACATATATATGGGGAGGTACTAGCTCCAACTCGGTTTTACAGTGAAAACTGCAGGAACTTCAAACCGGCACTAGGAAACAGAATGAGAAAGCAGAGAAAAAGTGTCTCCTGCAACCCGTTCCCTTGGTGCTAGATGAACGAACGTCTCTGTACACGCTCAGTTCTGAGAGATAATTGTGTGTGAAAGCCGTCCTTCACCTAGCTTGTTGGGAACACAAAGTTTCTTTTCAGTAGCAAACTCCACTTCATACATATATATGGGGAGGTACTAGCTCCAACTCGGTTATACAGTGAAAACTGCAGGAACTTCAAACCGGCACTAGGAAACAGACTGAGATAGCAGAGAAAAAGTGTCTCCTGCAACCCGTTCCCTTGGTGCTAGATGAACGAACGTCTCTCCATTGCTCAGTTCTGAGAGATAATTGTGTGTGAAAGCCGTCCTTCACCTAGCTTGTTGGGAACACAAAGTTTCTTTTCAGTAGCAAACTCCACTTCATACATATATATGGGGAGGTACTAGCTCCAACTCGGTTTTACAGTGAAAACTGCAGGAACTTCAAACCGGCACTAGGAAACAGAATGAGAAAGCAGAGAAAAAGTGTCTCCTGCAACCCGTTCCCTTGGTGCTAGATGAACGAACGTCTCTGTACACGCTCAGTTCTGAGAGATAATTGTGTGTGAAAGCCGTCCTTCACCTAGCTTGTTGGGAACACAAAGTTTCTTTTCAGTTGCAAACTCCATTCCATTCATATATATGGGAAGGTACTAGCTCCAACTCGGTTTTACAGTGAAAACTGCAGGAACTTCAAACCGGCACTAGGAAACAGAATGAGAAAGCAGAGAAAAAGTGTCTCCTGCAACCCGTTCCCTTGGTGCTAGATGAACGAACGTCTCTGTACACGCTCAGTTCTGAGAGATAATTGTGTGTGAAAGCCGTCCTTCACCTAGCTTGTTGGGAACACAAAGTTTCTTTTCAGTAGCAAACTCCATTCCATACATTTATATTGGAGGTACTAGCTCCAACTCGGTTTTACAGTGAAAACTGCAGGAACTTCAAACCGGCACTAGGAAACAGACTGAGATAGCAGAGAAAAAGTGTCTCCTGCAACCCGTTCCCTTGGTGCTAGATGAACGAACGTCTCTCCATTGCTCTGTTCTGAGAGATAATTGTGTGTGAAAGCCGTCCTTCACCTAGCTTGTTGGGAACACAAAGTTTCTTTTCAGTAGCAAACTCCACTTCATACATATATATGGGGAGGTACTAGCTCCAACTCGGTTTTACAGTGAAAACTGCAGGAACTTCAAACCGGCACTAGGAAACAGACTGAGATAGCAGAGAAAAAGTGTCTCCTGCAACCCGTTCCCTTGGTGCTAGATGAACGAACGTCTCTCCATTGCTCTGTTCTGAGAGATAATTGTGTGTGAAAGCCGTCCTTCACCTAGCTTGTTGGGAACACAAAGTTTCTTTTCAGTAGCAAACTCCACTTCATACATATATATGGGGAGGTACTAGCTCCAACTCGGTTTTACAGTGAAAACTGCAGGAACTTCAAACCGGCACTAGGAAACAGAATGAGAAAGCAGAGAAAAAGTGTCTCCTGCAACCCGTTCCCTTGGTGCTAGATGAACGAACGTCTCTGTACACGCTCAGTTCTGAGAGATAATTGTGTGTGAAAGCCGTCCTTCACCTAGCTTGTTGGGAACACAAAGTTTCTTTTCAGTTGCAAACTCCATTCCATTCATATATATGGGAAGGTACTAGCTCCAACTCGGTTTTACAGTGAAAACTGCAGGAACTTCAAACCGGCACTAGGAAACAGAATGAGAAAGCAGAGAAAAAGTGTCTCCTGCAACCCGTTCCCTTGGTGCTAGATGAACGAACGTCTCTGTACACGCTCAGTTCTGAGAGATAATTGTGTGTGAAAGCCGTCCTTCACCTAGCTTGTTGGGAACACAAAGTTTCTTTTCAGTAGCAAACTCCACTTCATACATATATATGGGGAGGTACTAGCTCCAACTCGGTTTTACAGTGAAAACTGCAGGAACTTCAAACCGGCACTAGGAAACAGACTGAGATAGCAGAGAAAAAGTGTCTCCTGCAACCCGTTCCCTTGGTGCTAGATGAACGAACGTCTCTCCACTTGCTCAGTTCTGAGAGATAATTGTGTGTGAAAGCCGTCCTTCACCTAGCTTGTTGGGAACACAAAGTTTCTTTTCAGTAGCAAACTCCACTTCATACATATATATGGGGAGTTACTAGCTCCAACTCGGTTTTACAGTGAAAACTGCAGGAACTTCAAACCGGCACTAGGAAACAGAATGAGAAAGCAGAGAAAAAGTGTCTCCTGCAACCCGTTCCCTTGGTGCTAGATGAACGAACGTCTCTGTACACGCTCAGTTCTGAGAGATAATTGTGTGTGAAAGCCGTCCTTCACCTAGCTTGTTGGGAACACAAAGTTTCTTTTCAGTTGCAAACTCCATTCCATTCATATATATGGGAAGGTACTAGCTCCAACTCGGTTTTACAGTGAAAACTGCAGGAACTTCAAACCGGCACTAGGAAACAGAATGAGAAAGCAGAGAAAAAGTGTCTCCTGCAACCCGTTCCCTTGGTGCTAGATGAACGAACGTCTCTGTACACGCTCAGTTCTGAGAGATAATTGTGTGTGAAAGCCGTCCTTCACCTAGCTTGTTGGGAACACAAAGTTTCTTTTCAGTAGCAAACTCCATTCCATACATTTATATTGGAGGTACTAGCTCCAACTCGGTTTTACAGTGAAAACTGCAGGAACTTCAAACCGGCACTAGGAAACAGACTGAGATAGCAGAGAAAAAGTGTCTCCTGCAACCCGTTCCCTTGGTGCTAGATGAACGAACGTCTCTCCATTGCTCTGTTCTGAGAGATAATTGTGTGTGAAAGCCGTCCTTCACCTAGCTTGTTGGGAACACAAAGTTTCTTTTCAGTAGCAAACTCCACTTCATACATATATATGGGGAGGTACTAGCTCCAACTCGGTTTTACAGTGAAAACTGCAGGAACTTCAAACCGGCACTAGGAAACAGACTGAGATAGCAGAGAAAAAGTGTCTCCTGCAACCCGTTCCCTTGGTGCTAGATGAACGAACGTCTCTCCATTGCTCTGTTCTGAGAGATAATTGTGTGTGAAAGCCGTCCTTCACCTAGCTTGTTGGGAACACAAAGTTTCTTTTCAGTAGCAAACTCCACTTCATACATATATATGGGGAGGTACTAGCTCCAACTCGGTTTTACAGTGAAAACTGCAGGAACTTCAAACCGGCACTAGGAAACAGAATGAGAAAGCAGAGAAAAAGTGTCTCCTGCAACCCGTTCCCTTGGTGCTAGATGAACGAACGTCTCTGTACACGCTCAGTTCTGAGAGATAATTGTGTGTGAAAGCCGTCCTTCACCTAGCTTGTTGGGAACACAAAGTTTCTTTTCAGTTGCAAACTCCATTCCATTCATATATATGGGAAGGTACTAGCTCCAACTCGGTTTTACAGTGAAAACTGCAGGAACTTCAAACCGGCACTAGGAAACAGAATGAGAAAGCAGAGAAAAAGTGTCTCCTGCAACCCGTTCCCTTGGTGCTAGATGAACGAACGTCTCTGTACACGCTCAGTTCTGAGAGATAATTGTGTGTGAAAGCCGTCCTTCACCTAGCTTGTTGGGAACACAAAGTTTCTTTTCAGTAGCAAACTCCACTTCATACATATATATGGGGAGGTACTAGCTCCAACTCGGTTTTACAGTGAAAACTGCAGGAACTTCAAACCGGCACTAGGAAACAGACTGAGATAGCAGAGAAAAAGTGTCTCCTGCAACCCGTTCCCTTGGTGCTAGATGAACGAACGTCTCTCCACTTGCTCAGTTCTGAGAGATAATTGTGTGTGAAAGCCGTCCTTCACCTAGCTTGTTGGGAACACAAAGTTTCTTTTCAGTAGCAAACTCCACTTCATACATATATATGGGGAGTTACTAGCTCCAACTCGGTTTTACAGTGAAAACTGCAGGAACTTCAAACCGGCACTAGGAAACAGAATGAGAAAGCAGAGAAAAAGTGTCTCCTGCAACCCGTTCCCTTGGTGCTAGATGAACGATCGTCTCTGTACACGCTCAGTTCTGAGAGATAATTGTGTGTGAAAGCCGTCCTTCACCTAGCTTGTTGGGAACACAAAGTTTCTTTTCAGTAGCAAACTCCACTTCATACATATATATGGGGAGGTACTAGCTCCAACTCGGTTTTACAGTGAAAACTGCAGGAACTTCAAACCGGCACTAGGAAACAGAATGAGAAAGCAGAGAAAAAGTGTCTCCTGCAACCCGTTCCCTTGGTGCTAGATGAACGAACGTCTCTGTACACGCTCAGTTCTGAGAGATAATTGTGTGTGAAAGCCGTCCTTCACCTAGCTTGTTGGGAACACAAAGTTTCTTTTCAGTAGCAAACTCCACTTCATACATATATATGGGGAGGTACTAGCTCCAACTCGGTTTTACAGTGAAAACTGCAGGAACTTCAAACCGGCACTAGGAAACAGAATGAGAAAGCAGAGAAAAAGTGTCTCCTGCAACCCGTTCCCTTGGTGCTAGATGAACGAACGTCTCTGTACACGCTCAGTTCTGAGAGATAATTGTGTGTGAAAGCCGTCCTTCACCTAGCTTGTTGGGAACACAAAGTTTCTTTTCAGTTGCAAACTCCATTCCATACATTTATATTGGAGGTTCTAGCTCCAACTCGGTTTTACAGTGAAAACTGCAGGAACTTCAAACCGGCACTAGGAAACAGACTGAGATAGCAGAGAAAAAGTGTCTCCTGCAACCCGTTCCCTTGGTGCTAGATGAACGAACGTCTCTCCATTGCTCAGTTCTGAGAGATAATTGTGTGTGAAAGCCGTCCTTCACCTAGCTTGTTGGGAACACAAAGTTTCTTTTCAGTAGCAAACTCCACTTCATACATATATATGGGGAGGTACTAGCTCCAACTCGGTTTTACAGTGAAAACTGCAGGAACTTCAAACCGGCACTAGGAAACAGAATGAGAAAGCAGAGAAAAAGTGTCTCCTGCAACCCGTTCCCTTGGTGCTAGATGAACGAACGTCTCTGTACACGCTCAGTTCTGAGAGATAATTGTGTGTGAAAGCCGTCCTTCACCTAGCTTGTTGGGAACACAAAGTTTCTTTTCAGTTGCAAACTCCATTCCATTCACATATATGGGAAGGTACTAGCTCCAACTCGGTTTTACAGTGAAAACTGCAGGAACTTCAAACCGGCACTAGGAAACAGAATGAGAAAGCAGAGAAAAAGTGTCTCCTGCAACCCGTTCCCTTGGTGCTAGATGAATGAACGTCTCTCCACTTGCTCAGTTCTGAGAGATAAGTGTGTGTGAAAGCCGTCCTTTACCTAGCTATTTGGGAAAACAAAGTATCTTTTTAGTTCCAAACTCCATTCCATACATATATATGGGGAGTTACTAGCTCCAACTCGGTTTTACAGTGAAAACTGCAGGAACTTCAAACCGGCACTAGGAAACAGACTGAGATAGCAGAGAATAAGTGTCTCCTGCAACCCGTTCCCTTGGTGCTAGATGAACGAACGTCTCTCCACTTGCTCAGTTCTGAGAGATAATTGTGTGTGAAAGCCATCCTTCACCTAGCTTGTTGGGAACACAAAGTTTCTTTTCAGTAGCAAACTCCATTCCATACATTTATATTGGAGGTACTAGCTCCAACTCGGTTTTACAGTGAAAACTGCAGGAACTTCAAATAGGCACAAGGAAACAGACTGGGAAACCAGAGTAAAAGTTTCCCCTGCAACCCGTTCCCTTGGTGCTACATGAACGAACGTTTCTGTACATGCTCAGTTCTGAGAGATAAGTGTGTGTGAAAGCCGTCCTTCACCTAGGTAGTTGGGAACACAAAGTATCTTTTCAGTTCCAAACTCCACTCCATGCATATATATGGGGAGTTACTAGCTCCAACTCGGTTTTACAGTGAAAACTTCAGGAACTTCAAACCGGCACTAGGAAACAGACTGAGATAGCAGAGAAAAAGTGTCTCCTGCAACCCGTTCCCTTGGTGCTAGATGAACGAACGTCTCTCCACTTGCTCAGTTCTGAGAGATAATTGTGTGTGAAAGCCGTCCTTCACCTAGCTTCTTGGGAACACAAAGTTTCTTTTCAGTAGCAAACTCCACTTCATACATATATATGGGGAGGTACTAGCTCCAACTCGGTTTTACAGTGAAAACTGCAGGATCTTCAAACCGGCACTAGGAAACAGACTGAGAAAGCAGAGAAAAAGTGTCTCCTGCAACCCGTTCCCTTGGTGCTAGATGAACGAACGTCTCTGTACACGCTCAGTTCTGAGAGATAATTGTGTGTGAAAGCCGTCCTTCACCTAGCTTGTTGGGAACACAAAGTTTCTTTTCAGTTGCAAACTCCATTCCTTACATATATATGGGGAGGTACTAGCTCCAACTCGGTTTTACCGTGAAAACTGCAGGAACTTCAAACCGGCACTAGGAAACAGACTGAGAAAGCAGAGAAAAAGTGTCTCCTGCAACCCGTTCCCTTGGTGCTAGATGAACGAACGTCTCTGTACACGCTCAGTTCTGAGAGATAATTGTGTGTGAAAGCCGTCCTTCACCTAGCTTCTTGGGAACACAAAGTTTCTTTTCAGTTGCAAACTCCATTCCATACATTTATATTGGAGGTACTAGCTCCAACTCGGTTTTACAGTGAAAACTGCAGGAACTTCAAACCGGCACTAGGAAACAGACTGAGATAGCAGAGAATAAGTGTCTCCTGCAACCCGTTCCCTTGGTGCTAGATGAACGAACGTCTCTCCACTTGCTCAGTTCTGAGAGATAATTGTGTGTGAAAGCCGTCCTTCACCTAGCTTGTTGGGAACACAAAGTTTCTTTTCAGTAGCAAACTCCACTTCATACATATATATGGGGAGGTACTAGCTCCAACTCGGTTTTACAGTGAAAACTGCAGGAACTTCAAACCGGCACTAGGAAACAGAATGAGAAAGCAGAGAAAAAGTGTCTCCTGCAACCCGTTCCCTTGGTGCTAGATGAACGAACGTCTCTGTACACGCTCAGTTCTGAGAGATAATTGTGTGTGAAAGCCGTCATTCACCTAGCTTGTTGGGAACACAAAGTTTCTTTTCAGTTGCAAACTCCATTCCATTCATATATATGGGGAGGTACTAGCTCCAACTCGGTTTTACAGTGAAAACTGCAGGAACTTCAAACCGGCACTAGGAAACAGACTGAGAAAGCAGAGAAAAAGTGTCTCCTGCAACCCGTTCCCTTGGTGCTAGATGAATGAACGTCTCTCCACTTGCTCAGTTCTGAGAGATAAGTGTGTGTGAAAGCCGTCCTTCACCTAGCTATTTGGGAAAACAAAGTATCTTTTCAGTTCCAAACTCCATTCCATACATATATATGGGGAGTTACTAGCTCCAAGTCGGTTTTACAGTGAAAACTGCAGGAACTTCAAACCGGCACTAGGAAACAGACTGAGATAGCAGAGAAAAAGTGTCTCCTGCAACCCGTTCCCTTGGTGCTAGATGAACGAACGTCTCTCCACTTGCTCAGTTCTGAGAGATAATTGTGTGTGAAAGCCGTCCTTCACCTAGCTTGTTGGGAACACAAAGTTTCTTTTCAGTAGCAAACTCCACTTCATACATATATATGGGGAGGTACTAGCTCCAACTCGGTTTTACAGTGAAAACTGCAGGAACTTCAAACCGGCACTAGGAAACAGAATGAGAAAGCAGAGAAAAAGTGTCTCCTGCAACCCGTTCCCTTGGTGCTAGATGAACGAACGTCTCTGTACACGCTCAGTTCTGAGAGATAATTGTGTGTGAAAGCCGTCCTTCACCTAGCTTGTTGGGAACACAAAGTTTCTTTTCAGTAGCAAACTCCACTTCATACATATATATGGGGAGGTACTAGCTCCAACTCGGTTTTACAGTGAAAACTGCAGGAACTTCAAACCGGCACTAGGAAACAGAATGAGAAAGCAGAGAAAAAGTGTCTCCTGCAACCCGTTCCCTTGGTGCTAGATGAACGAACGTCTCTGTACACGCTCAGTTCTGAGAGATAATTGTGTGTGAAAGCCGTCCTTCACCTAGCTTGTTGGGAACACAAAGTTTCTTTTCAGTAGCAAACTCCACTTCATACATATATATGGGGAGGTACTAGCTCCAACTCGGTTTTACAGTGAAAACTGCAGGAACTTCAAACCGGCACTAGGAAACAGACTGAGATAGCAGAGAAAAAGTGTCTCCTGCAACCCGTTCCCTTGGTGCTAGATGAACGAACGTCTCTCCACTTGCTCAGTTCTGAGAGATAATTGTGTGTGAAAGCCGTCCTTCACCTAGCTTGTTGGGAACACAAAGTTTCTTTTCAGTAGCAAACTCCACTTCATACATATATATGGGGAGGTACTAGCTCCAACTCGGTTTTACAGTGAAAACTGCAGGAACTTCAAACCGGCACTAGGAAACAGAATGAGAAAGCAGAGAAAAAGTGTCTCCTGCAACCCGTTCCCTTGGTGCTAGATGAACGAACGTCTCTGTACACGCTCAGTTCTGAGAGATAATTGTGTGTGAAAGCCGTCCTTCACCTAGATTGTTGGGAACACAAAGTTTCTTTTCAGTAGCAAACTCCACTTCATACATATATATGGGGAGGTACTAGCTCCAACTCGGTTTTACAGTGAAAACTGCAGGAACTTCAAACCGGCACTAGGAAACAGACTGAGATAGCAGAGAAAAAGTGTCTCCTGCAACCCGTTCCCTTGGTGCTAGATGAACGAACGTCTCTCCACTTGCTCAGTTCTGAGAGATAATTGTGTGTGAAAGCCGTCCTTCATCTAGCTTGTTGGGAACACAAAGTTTCTTTTCAGTAGCAAACTCCACTTCATACATATATATGGGGAGGTACTAGCTCCAACTCGGTTTTACAGTGAAAACTGCAGGAACTTCAAACCGGCACTAGGAAAAAGACTGAGAAAGCAGAGAAAAAGTGTCTCCTGCAACCCGTTCCCTTGGTGCTAGATGAACGAACGTCTCTGTACACGCTCAGTTCTGAGAGATAATTGTGTGTGAAAGCCGTCCTTCACCTAGCTTGTTGGGAATACAAAGTTTCTTTTCAGTTGCAAACTCCATTCCATTCATATATATGCGGAGGTACTAGCTCCAACTCGGTTTTACAGTGAAAACTGCAGGAACTTCAAACCGGCACTAGGAAACAGACTGAGATAGCAGAGAATAAGTGTCTCCTGCAACCCGTTCCCTTGGTGCTAGATGAACGAACGTCTCTCCACTTGCTCAGTTCTGAGAGATAATTGTGTGTGAAAGCCGTCCTTCACCTAGCTTGTTGGGAACACAAAGTTTCTTTTCAGTAGCAAACTCCACTTCATACATATATATGGGGAGGTACTAGCTCCAACTCGGTTTTACAGTGAAAACTGCAGGAACTTCAAACCGGCACTAGGAAACAGAATGAGAAAGCAGAGAAAAAGTGTCTCCTGCAACCCGTTCCCTTGGTGCTAGATGAACGAACGTCTCTGTACACGCTCAGTTCTGAGAGATAATTGTGTGTGAAAGCCGTCCTTCACCTAGCTTGTTGGGAACACAAAGTTTCTTTTCAGTAGCAAACTCAACTTCATACATATATATGGGGAGGTACTAGCTCCAACTCGGTTTTACAGTGAAAACTGCAGGAACTTCAAACCGGCACTAGGAAACAGACTGAGATAGCAGAGAAAAAGTGTCTCCTGCAACCCGTTCCCTTGGTGCTAGATGAACGAACGTCTCTCCACTTGCTCAGTTCTGAGAGATAATTGTGTGTGAAAGCCGTCCTTCACCTAGCTTGTTGGGAACACAAAGTTTCTTTTCAGTAGCAAACTCCACTTCATACATATATATGGGGAGGTACTAGCTCCAACTCGGTTTTACAGTGAAAACTGCAGGAACTTCAAACCGGCACTAGGAAACAGAATGAGAAAGCAGAGAAAAAGTGTCTCCTGCAACCCGTTCCCTTGGTGCTAGATGAACGAACGTCTCTGTACACGCTCAGTTCTGAGAGATAATTGTGTGTGAAAGCCGTCCTTCACCTAGCTTGTTGGGAACACAAAGTTTCTTTTCAGTAGCAAACTCCACTTCATACATATATATGGGGAGGTACTAGCTCCAACTCGGTTTTACAGTGAAAACTGCAGGAACTTCAAACCGGCACTAGGAAACAGACTGAGATAGCAGAGAAAAAGTGTCTCCTGCAACCCGTTCCCTTGGTGCTAGATGAACGAACGTCTCTCCACTTGCTCAGTTCTGAGAGATAATTGTGTGTGAAAGCCGTCCTTCACCTAGCTTGTTGGGAACACAAAGTTTCTTTTCAGTAGCAAACTCCACTTCATACATATATATGGGGAGGTACTAGCTCCAACTCGGTTTTACAGTGAAAACTGCAGGAACTTCAAACCGGCACTAGGAAACAGAATGAGAAAGCAGAGAAAAAGTGTCTCCTGCAACCCGTTCCCTTGGTGCTAGATGAACGAACGTCTCTGTACACGCTCAGTTCTGAGAGATAATTGTGTGTGAAAGCCGTCCTTCACCTAGCTTGTTGGGAACACAAAGTTTCTTTTCAGTAGCAAACTCCACTTCATACATATATATGGGGAGGTACTAGCTCCAACTCGGTTTTACAGTGAAAACTGCAGGAACTTCAAATAGGCACTAGGAAACAGACTGAGATAGCAGAGAAAAAGTGTCTCCTGCAACCCGTTCCCTTGGTGCTAGATGAACGAACGTCTCTCCACTTGCTCAGTTCTGAGAGATAAGTGTGTGTGAAAGCCGTCCTTCACCTAGCTATTTGGGAAAACACAGTATCTTTTCAGTTCCAAACTCCATTCCATACATATATATGGGGAGTTACTAGCTCCAACTCGGTTTTACAGTGAAAACTGCAGGAACTTCAAACCGGCACTAGGAAACAGACTGAGATAGCAGAGAATAAGTGTCTCCTGCAACCCGTTCCCTTGGTGCTAGATGAACGAACGTCTCTCCACTTGCTCAGTTCTGAGAGATAATTGTGTGTGAAAGCCATCCTTCACCTAGCTTGTTGGGAACACAAAGTTTCTTTTCAGTAGCAAACTCCATTCCATACATTTATATTGGAGGTACTAGCTCCAACTCGGTTTTACAGTGAAAACTGCAGGAACTTCAAATAGGCACAAGGAAACAGACTGGGAAACCAGAGTAAAAGTTTCCCCTGCAACCCGTTCCCTTGGTGCTACATGAACGAACGTTTCTGTACATGCTCAGTTCTGAGAGATAAGTGTGTGTGAAAGCCGTCCTTCACCTAGGTAGTTGGGAACACAAAGTATCTTTTCAGTTCCAAACTCCACTCCATGCATATATATGGGGAGTTACTAGCTCCAACTCGGTTTTACAGTGAAAACTTCAGGAACTTCAAACCGGCACTAGGAAACAGACTGAGATAGCAGAGAAAAAGTGTCTCCTGCAACCCGTTCCCTTGGTGCTAGATGAACGAACGTCTCTCCACTTGCTCAGTTCTGAGAGATAAGTGTGTGTGAAAGCCGTCCTTCACCTAGCTTGTTGGGAACACAAAGTTTCTTTTCAGTAGCAAACTCCACTTCATACATATATATGGGGAGGTACTAGCTCCAACTCGGTTTTACAGTGAAAACTGCAGGAACTTCAAACCGGCACTAGGAAACAGACTGAGAAAGCAGAGAAAAAGTGTCTCCTGCAACCCGTTCCCTTGGTGCTAGATGAACGAACGTCTCTGTACACGCTCAGTTCTGAGAGATAATTGTGTGTGAAAGCCGTCCTTCACCTAGCTTGTTGGGAACACAAAGTTTCTTTTCAGTTGCAAACTCCATTCCTTACATATATATGGGGAGGTACTAGCTCCAACTCGGTTTTACCGTGAAAACTGCAGGAACTTCAAACCGGCACTAGGAAACAGACTGAGAAAGCAGAGAAAAAGTGTCTCCTGCAACCCGTTCCCTTGGTGCTAGATGAACGAACGTCTCTGTACACGCTCAGTTCTGAGAGATAATTGTGTGTGAAAGCCGTCCTTCACCTAGCTTGTTGGGAACACAAAGTTTCTTTTCAGTAGCAAACTCCACTTCATACATATATATGGGGAGGTACTAGCTCCAACTCGGTTTTACAGTGAAAACTGCAGGAACTTCAAACCGGCACTAGGAAACAGAATGAGATAGCAGAGAAAAAGTGTCTCCTGCAACCCGTTCCCTTGGTGCTAGATGAACGAACGTCTCTGTACACGCTCAGTTCTGAGAGATAATTGTGTGTGAAAGCCGTCCTTCACCTAGCTTGTTGGGAACACAAAGTTTCTTTTCAGTAGCAAACTCCACTTCATACATATATATGGGGAGGTACTAGCTCCAACTCGGTTTTACAGTGAAAACTGCAGGAACTTCAAACCGGCACTAGGAAACAGACTGAGATAGCAGAGAAAAAGTGTCTCCTGCAACCCGTTCCCTTGGTGCTAGATGAACGAACGTCTCTCCACTTGCTCAGTTCTGAGAGATAATTGTGTGTGAAAGCCGTCCTTCACCTAGCTTGTTGGGAACACAAAGTTTCTTTTCAGTAGCAAACTCCACTTCATACATATATATGGGGAGGTACTAGCTCCAACTCGGTTTTACAGTGAAAACTGCAGGAACTTCAAACCGGCACTAGGAAACAGAATGAGAAAGCAGAGAAAAAGTGTCTCCTGCAACCCGTTCCCTTGGTGCTAGATGAACGAACGTCTCTGTACACGCTCAGTTCTGAGAGATAATTGTGTGTGAAAGCCGTCCTTCACCTAGCTTGTTGGGAACACAAAGTTTCTTTTCAGTTGCAAACTCCATTCCATTCATATATATGGGGAGGTACTAGCTCCAACTCGGTTTTACAGTGAAAACTGCAGGAACTTCAAACCGGCACTAGGAAACAGACTGAGAAAGCAGAGAAAAAGTGTCTCCTGCAACCCGTTCCCTTGGTGCTAGATGAATGAACGTCTCTCCACTTGCTCAGTTCTGAGAGATAAGTGTGTGTGAAAGCCGTCCTTCACCTAGCTATTTGGGAAAACAAAGTATCTTTTCAGTTCCAAACTCCATTCCATACATATATATGGGGAGTTACTAGCTCCAACTCGGTTTTACAGTGAAAACTGCAGGAACTTCAAACCGGCACTAGGAAACAGACTGAGATAGCAGAGAAAAAGTGTCTCCTGCAACCCGTTCCCTTGGTGCTAGATGAACGAACGTCTCTCCACTTGCTCAGTTCTGAGAGATAATTGTGTGTGAAAGCCGTCCTTCACCTAGCTTGTTGGGAACACAAAGTTTCTTTTCAGTAGCAAACTCCACTTCATACATATATATGGGGAGGTACTAGCTCCAACTCGGTTTTACAGTGAAAACTGCAGGAACTTCAAACCGGCACTAGGAAACAGAATGAGAAAGCAGAGAAAAAGTGTCTCCTGCAACCCGTTCCCTTGGTGCTAGATGAACGAACGTCTCTGTACACGCTCAGTTCTGAGAGATAATTGTGGGTGAAAGCCGTCCTTCACCTAGCTTGTTGGGAATACAAAGTTTCTTTTCAGTTGCAAACTCCATTCCATTCATATATATGGGGAGGTACTAGCTCCAACTCGGTTTTACAGTGAAAACTGCAGGAACTTCAAACCGGCACTAGGAAACAGACTGAGATAGCAGAGAATAAGTGTCTCCTGCAACCCGTTCCCTTGGTGCTAGATGAACGAACGTCTCTCCACTTGCTCAGTTCTGAGAGATAATTGTGTGTGAAAGCCGTCCTTCACCTAGCTTGTTGGGAACACAAAGTTTCTTTTCAGTAGCAAACTCCACTTCATACATATATATGGGGAGGTACTAGCTCCAACTCGGTTTTACAGTGAAAACTGCAGGAACTTCAAACCGGCACTAGGAAACAGAATGAGAAAGCAGAGAAAAAGTGTCTCCTGCAACCCGTTCCCTTGGTGCTAGATGAACGAACGTCTCTGTACACGCTCAGTTCTGAGAGATAATTGTGTGTGAAAGCCGTCCTTCACCTAGCTTGTTGGGAACACAAAGTTTCTTTTCAGTAGCAAACTCCACTTCATACATATATATGGGGAGGTACTAGCTCCAACTCGGTTTTACAGTGAAAACTGCAGGAACTTCAAACCGGCACTAGGAAACAGACTGAGATAGCAGAGAAAAAGTGTCTCCTGCAACCCGTTCCCTTGGTGCTAGATGAACGAACGTCTCTCCACTTGCTCAGTTCTGAGAGATAATTGTGTGTGAAAGCCGTCCTTCACCTAGCTTGTTGGGAACACAAAGTTTCTTTTCAGTAGCAAACTCCACTTCATACATATATATGGGGAGGTACTAGCTCCAACTCGGTTTTACAGTGAAAACTGCAGGAACTTCAAACCGGCACTAGGAAACAGAATGAGAAAGCAGAGAAAAAGTGTCTCCTGCAACCCGTTCCCTTGGTGCTAGATGAATGAACGTCTCTCCACTTGCTCAGTTCTGAGAGATAAGTGTGTGTGAAAGCCGTCCTTCACCTAGCTATTTGGGAAAACAAAGTATCTTTTCAGTTCCAAACTCCATTCCATACATATATATGGGGAGTTACTAGCTCCAACTCGGTTTTACAGTGAAAACTGCAGGAACTTCAAACCGGCACTAGGAAACAGACTGAGATAGCAGAGAATAAGTGTCTCCTGCAACCCGTTCCCTTGGTGCTAGATGAACGAACGTCTCTCCACTTGCTCAGTTCTGAGAGATAATTGTGTGTGAAAGCCATCCTTCACCTAGCTTGTTGGGAACACAAAGTTTCTTTTCAGTAGCAAACTCCATTCCATACATTTATATTGGAGGTACTAGCTCCAACTCGGTTTTACAGTGAAAACTGCAGGAACTTCAAATAGGCACAAGGAAAAAGACTGGGAAACCAGAGTAAAAGTTTCCCCTGCAACCCGTTTCCTTGGTGCTACATGAACGAACGTTTCTGTACATGCTCAGTTCTGAGAGATAAGTGTGTGTGAAAGCCGTCCTTCACCTAGGTAGTTGGGAACACAAAGTATCTTTTCAGTTCCAAACTCCACTCCATGCATATATATGGGGAGTTACTAGCTCCAACTCGGTTTTACAGTGAAAACTTCAGGAACTTCAAACCGGCACTAGGAAACAGACTGAGATAGCAGAGAAAAAGTGTCTCCTGCAACCCGTTCCCTTGGTGCTAGATGAACGAACGTCTCTCCACTTGCTCAGTTCTGAGAGATAATTGTGTGTGAAAGCCGTCCTTCACCTAGCTTCTTGGGAACACAAAGTTTCTTTTCAGTAGCAAACTCCACTTCATACATATATATGGGGAGGTACTAGCTCCAACTCGGTTTTACAGTGAAAACTGCAGGAACTTCAAACCGGCACTAGGAAACAGAATGAGAAAGCAGAGAAAAAGTGTCTCCTGCAACCCGTTCCCTTGGTGCTAGATGAACGAACGTCTCTGTACACGCTCAGTTCTGAGAGATAATTGTGTGTGAAAGCCGTCCTTCACCTAGCTTGTTGGGAACACAAAGTTTCTTTTCAGTTGCAAACTCCATTCCATTCATATATATGGGGAGGTACTAGCTCCAACTCGGTTTTACAGTGAAAACTGCAGGAACTTCAAACCGGCACTAGGAAACAGACTGAGAAAGCAGAGAAAAAGTGTCTCCTGCAACCCGTTCCCTTGGTGCTAGATGAATGAACGTCTCTCCACTTGCTCAGTTCTGAGAGATAAGTGTGTGTGAAAGCCGTCCTTCACCTAGCTATTTGGGAAAACAAAGTATCTTTTCAGTTCCAAACTCCATTCCATACTTATATATGGGGAGTTACTAGCTCCAACTCGGTTTTACAGTGAAAACTGCAGGAACTTCAAACCGGCACTAGGAAACAGACTGAGATAGCAGAGAAAAAGTGTCTCCTGCAACCCGTTCCCTTGGTGCTAGATGAACGAACGTCTCTCCACTTGCTCAGTTCTGAGAGATAATTGTGTGTGAAAGCCGTCCTTCACCTAGCTTGTTGGGAACACAAAGTTTCTTTTCAGTAGCAAACTCCACTTCATACATATATATGGGGAGGTACTAGCTCCAACTCGGTTTTACAGTGAAAACTGCAGGAACTTCAAACCGGCACTAGGAAACAGAATGAGAAAGCAGAGAAAAAGTGTCTCCTGCAACCCGTTCCCTTGGTGCTAGATGAACGAACGTCTCTGTACACGCTCAGTTCTGAGAGATAATTGTGGGTGAAAGCCGTCCTTCACCTAGCTTGTTGGGAATACAAAGTTTCTTTTCAGTTGCAAACTCCATTCCATTCATATATATGGGGAGGTACTAGCTCCAACTCGGTTTTACAGTGAAAACTGCAGGAACTTCAAACCGGCACTAGGAAACAGACTGAGATAGCAGAGAATAAGTGTCTCCTGCAACCCGTTCCCTTGGTGCTAGATGAACGAACGTCTCTCCACTTGCTCAGTTCTGAGAGATAATTGTGTGTGAAAGCCGTCCTTCACCTAGCTTGTTGGGAACACAAAGTTTCTTTTCAGTAGCAAACTCCACTTCATACATATATATGGGGAGGTACTAGCTCCAACTCGGTTTTACAGTGAAAACTGCAGGAACTTCAAACCGGCACTAGGAAACAGAATGAGAAAGCAGAGAAAAAGTGTCTCCTGCAACCCGTTCCCTTGGTGCTAGATGAACGAACGTCTCTGTACACGCTCAGTTCTGAGAGATAATTGTGTGTGAAAGCCGTCCTTCACCTAGCTTGTTGGGAACACAAAGTTTCTTTTCAGTAGCAAACTCCACTTCATACATATATATGGGGAGGTACTAGCTCCAACTCGGTTTTACAGTGAAAACTGCAGGAACTTCAAACCGGCACTAGGAAACAGACTGAGATAGCAGAGAAAAAGTGTCTCCTGCAACCCGTTCCCTTGGTGCTAGATGAACGAACGTCTCTCCACTTGCTCAGTTCTGAGAGATAATTGTGTGTGAAAGCCGTCCTTCACCTAGCTTGTTGGGAACACAAAGTTTCTTTTCAGTAGCAAACTCCACTTCATACATATATATGGGGAGGTACTAGCTCCAACTCGGTTTTACAGTGAAAACTGCAGGAACTTCAAACCGGCACTAGGAAACAGAATGAGAAAGCAGAGAAAAAGTGTCTCCTGCAACCCGTTCCCTTGGTGCTAGATGAATGAACGTCTCTCCACTTGCTCAGTTCTGAGAGATAAGTGTGTGTGAAAGCCGTCCTTCACCTAGCTATTTGGGAAAACAAAGTATCTTTTCAGTTCCAAACTCCATTCCATACATATATATGGGGAGTTACTAGCTCCAACTCGGTTTTACAGTGAAAACTGCAGGAACTTCAAACCGGCACTAGGAAACAGACTGAGATAGCAGAGAATAAGTGTCTCCTGCAACCCGTTCCCTTGGTGCTAGATGAACGAACGTCTCTCCACTTGCTCAGTTCTGAGAGATAATTGTGTGTGAAAGCCGTCCTTCACCTAGCTTGTTGGGAACACAAAGTTTCTTTTCAGTAGCAAACTCCATTCCATACATATATATGGGGAGGTACTAGCTCCAACTCGGTTTTACAGTGAAAACTGCAGGAACTTCAAACCGGCACTAGGAAACAGACTGAGATAGCAGAGAAAAAGTGTCTCCTGCAACCCGTTCCCTTGGTGCTAGATGAACGAACGTTTCTGTACATGCTCAGTTCTGAGAGATAAGTGTGTGTGAAAGCCGTCCTTCACCTAGGTAGTTGGGAACACAAAGTATCTTTTCAGTTCCAAACTCCACTCCATGCATATATATGGGGAGTTACTAGCTCCAACTCGGTTTTACAGTGAAAACTTCAGGAACTTCAAACCGGCACTAGGAAACAGACTGAGATAGCAGAGAAAAAGTGTCTCCTGCAACCCGTTCCCTTGGTGCTAGATGAACGAACGTCTCTCCACTTGCTCAGTTCTGAGAGATAATTGTGTGTGAAAGCCGTCCTTCACCTAGCTTCTTGGGAACACAAAGTTTCTTTTCAGTTGCAAACTCCATTCCATTCATATATATGGGGAGGTACTAGCTCCAACTCGGTTTTACAGTGAAAACTGCAGGAACTTCAAACCGGCACTAGGAAACAGACTGAGAAAGCAGAGAAAAAGTGTCTCCTGCAACCCGTTCCCTTGGTGCTAGATGAATGAACGTCTCTCCACTTGCTCAGTTCTGAGAGATAAGTGTGTGTGAAAGCCGTCCTTCACCTAGCTATTTGGGAAAACAAAGTATCTTTTCAGTTCCAAACTCCATTCCATACATATATATGGGGAGTTACTAGCTCCAACTCGGTTTTACAGTGAAAACTGCAGGAACTTCAAACCGGCACTAGGAAACAGACTGAGATAGCAGAGAAAAAGTGTCTCCTGCAACCCGTTCCCTTGGTGCTAGATGAACGAACGTCTCTCCACTTGCTCAGTTCTGAGAGATAATTGTGTGTGAAAGCCGTCCTTCACCTAGCTTGTTGGGAACACAAAGTTTCTTTTCAGTAGCAAACTCCACTTCATACATATATATGGGGAGGTACTAGCTCCAACTCGGTTTTACAGTGAAAACTGCAGGAACTTCAAACCGGCACTAGGAAACAGAATGAGAAAGCAGAGAAAAAGTGTCTCCTGCAACCCGTTCCCTTGGTGCTAGATGAACGAACGTCTCTGTACACGCTCAGTTCTGAGAGATAATTGTGTGTGAAAGCCGTCCTTCACCTAGCTTGTTGGGAACACAAAGTTTCTTTTCAGTAGCAAACTCCACTTCATACATATATATGGGGAGGTACTAGCTCCAACTCGGTTTTACAGTGAAAACTGCAGGAACTTCAAACCGGCACTAGGAAACAGACTGAGATAGCAGAGAAAAAGTGTCTCCTGCAACCCGTTCCCTTGGTGCTAGATGAACGAACGTCTCTCCACTTGCTCAGTTCTGAGAGATAATTGTGTGTGAAAGCCGTCCTTCACCTAGCTTGTTGGGAACACAAAGTTTCTTTTCAGTAGCAAACTCCACTTCATACATATATATGGGGAGGTACTAGCTCCAACTCGGTTTTACAGTGAAAACTGCAGGAACTTCAAACCGGCACTAGGAAACAGAATGAGAAAGCAGAGAAAAAGTGTCTCCTGCAACCCGTTCCCTTGGTGCTAGATGAACGAACGTCTCTGTACACGCTCAGTTCTGAGAGATAATTGTGTGTGAAAGCCGTCCTTCACCTAGCTTGTTGGGAACACAAAGTTTCTTTTCAGTTGCAAACTCCATTCCATTCATATATATGGGGAGGTACTAGCTCCAACTCGGTTTTACAGTGAAAACTGCAGGAACTTCAAACCGGCACTAGGAAACAGACTGAGAAAGCAGAGAAAAAGTGTCTCCTGCAACCCGTTCCCTTGGTGCTAGATGAATGAACGTCTCTCCACTTGCTCAGTTCTGAGAGATAAGTGTGTGTGAAAGCCGTCCTTCACCTAGCTATTTGGGAAAACAAAGTATCTTTTCAGTTCCAAACTCCATTCCATACATATATATGGGGAGTTACTAGCTCCAACTCGGTTTTACAGTGAAAACTGCAGGAACTTCAAACCGGCACTAGGAAACAGACTGAGATAGCAGAGAAAAAGTGTCTCCTGCAACCCGTTCCCTTGGTGCTAGATGAACGAACGTCTCTCCACTTGCTCAGTTCTGAGAGATAATTGTGTGTGAAAGCCGTCCTTCACCTAGCTTGTTGGGAACACAAAGTTTCTTTTCAGTAGCAAACTCCACTTCATACATATATATGGGGAGGTACTAGCTCCAACTCGGTTTTACAGTGAAAACTGCAGGAACTTCAAACCGGCACTAGGAAACAGAATGAGAAAGCAGAGAAAAAGTGTCTCCTGCAACCCGTTCCCTTGGTGCTAGATGAACGAACGTCTCTGTACACGCTCAGTTCTGAGAGATAATTGTGTGTGAAAGCCGTCCTTCACCTAGCTTGTTGGGAACACAAAGTTTCTTTTCAGTAGCAAACTCCACTTCATACATATATATGGGGAGGTACTAGCTCCAACTCGGTTTTACAGTGAAAACTGCAGGAACTTCAAACCGGCACTAGGAAACAGACTGAGATAGCAGAGAAAAAGTGTCTCCTGCAACCCGTTCCCTTGGTGCTAGATGAACGAACGTCTCTCCACTTGCTCAGTTCTGAGAGATAATTGTGTGTGAAAGCCGTCCTTCACCTAGCTTGTTGGGAACACAAAGTTTCTTTTCAGTAGCAAACTCCATTCCATTCATATATATGGGGAGGTACTAGCTCCAACTCGGTTTTACAGTGAAAACTGCAGGAACTTCAAACCGGCACTAGGAAACAGACTGAGAAAGCAGAGAAAAAGTGTCTCCTGCAACCCGTTCCCTTGGTGCTAGATGAATGAACGTCTCTCCACTTGCTCAGTTCTGAGAGATAAGTGTGTGTGAAAGCCGTCCTTCACCTAGCTATTTGGGAAAACAAAGTATCTTTTCAGTTCCAAACTCCATTCCATACATATATATGGGGAGGTACTAGCTCCAACTCGGTTTTACAGTGAAAACTGCAGGAACTTCAAACCGGCACTAGGAAACAGACTGAGATAGCAGAGAAAAAGTGTCTCCTGCAACCCGTTCCCTTGGTGCTAGATGAACGAACGTCTCTCCACTTGCTCAGTTCTGAGAGATAATTGTGTGTGAAAGCCGTCCTTCACCTAGCTTGTTGGGAACACAAAGTTTCTTTTCAGTAGCAAACTCCACTTCATACATATATATGGGGAGGTACTAGCTCCAACTCGGTTTTACAGTGAAAACTGCAGGAACTTCAAACCGGCACTAGGAAACAGAATGAGAAAGCAGAGAAAAAGTGTCTCCTGCAACCCGTTCCCTTGGTGCTAGATGAACGAACGTCTCTGTACACGCTCAGTTCTGAGAGATAATTGTGTGTGAAAGCCGTCCTTCACCTAGCTTGTTGGGAATACAAAGTTTCTTTTCTGTTGCAAACTCCATTCCATTCATATATATGCGGAGGTACTAGCTCCAACTCGGTTTTACAGTGAAAACTGCAGGAACTTCAAACCGGCACTAGGAAACAGACTGAGATAGCAGAGAATAAGTGTCTCCTGCAACCCGTTCCCTTGGTGCTAGATGAACGAACGTCTCTCCACTTGCTCAGTTCTGAGAGATAATTGTGTGTGAAAGCCGTCCTTCACCTAGCTTGTTGGGAACACAAAGTTTCTTTTCAGTAGCAAACTCCACTTCATACATATATATGGGGAGGTACTAGCTCCAACTCGGTTTTACAGTGAAAACTGCAGGAACTTCAAACCGGCACTAGGAAACAGACTGAGATAGCAGAGAAAAAGTGTCTCCTGCAACCCGTTCCCTTGGTGCTAGATGAACGAACGTCTCTCCACTTGCTCAGTTCTGAGAGATAATTGTGTGTGAAAGCCGTCCTTCACCTAGCTTGTTGGGAACACAAAGTTTCTTTTCAGTAGCAAACTCCACTTCATACATATATATGGGGAGGTACTAGCTCCAACTCGGTTTTACAGTGAAAACTGCAGGAACTTCAAACCGGCACTAGGAAACAGAATGAGAAAGCAGAGAAAAAGTGTCTCCTGCAACCCGTTCCCTTGGTGCTAGATGAACGAACGTCTCTGTACACGCTCAGTTCTGAGAGATAATTGTGTGTGAAAGCCGTCCTTCACCTAGCTTGTTGGGAATACAAAGTTTCTTTTCAGTTGCAAACTCCATTCCATTCATATATATGCGGAGGTACTAGCTCCAACTCGGTTTTACAGTGAAAACTGCAGGAACTTCAAACCGGCACTAGGAAACAGACTGAGATAGCAGAGAATAAGTGTCTCCTGCAACCCGTTCCCTTGGTGCTAGATGAACGAACGTCTCTCCACTTGCTCAGTTCTGAGAGATAATTGTGTGTGAAAGCCGTCCTTCACCTAGCTTGTTGGGAACACAAAGTTTCTTTTCAGTAGCAAACTCCACTTCATACATATATATGGGGAGGTACTAGCTCCAACTCGGTTTTACAGTGAAAACTGCAGGAACTTCAAACCGGCACTAGGAAACAGACTGAGATAGCAGAGAAAAAGTGTCTCCTGCAACCCGTTCCCTTGGTGCTAGATGAACGAACGTCTCTCCACTTGCTCAGTTCTGAGAGATAATTGTGTGTGAAAGCCGTCCTTCACCTAGCTTGTTGGGAACACAAAGTTTCTTTTCAGTAGCAAACTCCACTTCATACATATATATGGGGAGGTACTAGCTCCAACTCGGTTTTACAGTGAAAACTGCAGGAACTTCAAACCGGCACTAGGAAACAGAATGAGAAAGCAGAGAAAAAGTGTCTCCTGCAACCCGTTCCCTTGGTGCTAGATGAACGAACGTCTCTGTACACGCTCAGTTCTGAGAGATAATTGTGTGTGAAAGCCGTCCTTCACCTAGCTTGTTGGGAACACAAAGTTTCTTTTCAGTAGCAAACTCCACTTCATACATATATATGGGGAGGTACTAGCTCCAACTCGGTTTTACAGTGAAAACTGCAGGAACTTCAAACCGGCACTAGGAAACAGACTGAGATAGCAGAGAAAAAGTGTCTCCTGCAACCCGTTCCCTTGGTGCTAGATGAACGAACGTCTCTCCACTTGCTCAGTTCTGAGAGATAATTGTGTGTGAAAGCCGTCCTTCACCTAGCTTGTTGGGAACACAAAGTTTCTTTTCAGTAGCAAACTCCACTTCATACATATATATGGGGAGGTACTAGCTCCAACTCGGTTTTACAGTGAAAACTGCAGGAACTTCAAACCGGCACTAGGAAACAGAATGAGAAAGCAGAGAAAAAGTGTCTCCTGCAACCCGTTCCCTTGGTGCTAGATGAACGAACGTCTCTGTACACGCTCAGTTCTGAGAGATAATTGTGTGTGAAAGCCGTCCTTCACCTAGCTTGTTGGGAACACAAAGTTTCTTTTCAGTAGCAAACTCCACTTCATACATATATATGGGGAGGTACTAGCTCCAACTCGGTTTTACAGTGAAAACTGCAGGAACTTCAAACCGGCACTAGGAAACAGACTGTGATAGCAGAGAAAAAGTGTCTCCTGCAACCCGTTCCCTTGGTGCTAGATGAACGAACGTCTCTCCACTTGCTCAGTTCTGAGAGATAAGTGTGTGTGAAAGCCGTCCTTCACCTAGCTATTTGGGAAAACAAAGTATCTTTTCAGTTCCAAACTCCATTCCATACATATATATGGGGAGTTACTAGCTCCAACTCGGTTTTACAGTGAAAACTGCAGGAACTTCAAACCGGCACTAGGAAACAGACTGAGATAGCAGAGAATAAGTGTCTCCTGCAACCCGTTCCCTTGGTGCTAGATGAACGAACGTCTCTCCACTTGCTCAGTTCTGAGAGATAATTCTGTGTGAAAGCCATCCTTCACCTAGCTTGTTGGGAACACAAAGTTTCTTTTCAGTAGCAAACTCCACTTCATACATATATATGGGGAGGTACTAGCTCCAACTCGGTTTTACAGTGAAAACTGCAGGAACTTCAAACCGGCACTAGGAAACAGAATGAGAAAGCAGAGAAAAAGTGTCTCCTGCAACCCGTTCCCTTGGTGCTAGATGAACGAACGTCTCTGTACACGCTCAGTTCTGAGAGATAATTGTGTGTGAAAGCCGTCCTTCACCTAGCTTGTTGGGAACACAAAGTTTCTTTTCAGTAGCAAACTCCACTTCATACATATATATGGGGAGGTACTAGCTCCAACTCGGTTTTACAGTGAAAACTGCAGGAACTTCAAACCGGCACTAGGAAACAGACTGAGATAGCAGAGAAAAAGTGTCTCCTGCAACCCGTTCCCTTGGTGCTAGATGAACGAACGTCTCTCCACTTGCTCAGTTCTGAGAGATAATTGTGTGTGAAAGCCGTCCTTCACCTAGCTTGTTGGGAACACAAAGTTTCTTTTCAGTAGCAAACTCCACTTCATACATATATATGGGGAGGTACTAGCTCCAACTCGGTTTTACAGTGAAAACTGCAGGAACTTCAAACCGGCACTAGGAAACAGAATGAGAAAGCAGAGAAAAAGTGTCTCCTGCAACCCGTTCCCTTGGTGCTAGATGAATGAACGTCTCTCCACTTGCTCAGTTCTGAGAGATAAGTGTGTGTGAAAGCCGTCCTTCACCTAGCTATTTGGGAAAACAAAGTATCTTTTCAGTTCCAAACTCCATTCCATACATATATATGGGGAGTTACTAGCTCCAACTCGGTTTTACAGTGAAAACTGCAGGAACTTCAAACCGGCACTAGGAAACAGACTGAGATAGCAGAGAATAAGTGTCTCCTGCAACCCGTTCCCTTGGTGCTAGATGAACGAACGTCTCTCCACTTGCTCAGTTCTGAGAGATAATTGTGTGTGAAAGCCATCCTTCACCTAGCTTGTTGGGAACACAAAGTTTCTTTTCAGTAGCAAACTCCATTCCATACATTTATATTGGAGGTACTAGCTCCAACTCGGTTTTACAGTGAAAACTGCAGGAACTTCAAATAGGCACAAGGAAAAAGACTGGGAAACCAGAGTAAAAGTTTCCCCTGCAACCCGTTTCCTTGGTGCTACATGAACGAACGTTTCTGTACATGCTCAGTTCTGAGAGATAAGTGTGTGTGAAAGCCGTCCTTCACCTAGGTAGTTGGGAACACAAAGTATCTTTTCAGTTCCAAACTCCACTCCATGCATATATATGGGGAGTTACTAGCTCCAACTCGGTTTTACAGTGAAAACTTCAGGAACTTCAAACCGGCACTAGGAAACAGACTGAGATAGCAGAGAAAAAGTGTCTCCTGCAACCCGTTCCCTTGGTGCTAGATGAACGAACGTCTCTCCACTTGCTCAGTTCTGAGAGATAATTGTGTGTGAAAGCCGTCCTTCACCTAGCTTCTTGGGAACACAAAGTTTCTTTTCAGTAGCAAACTCCACTTCATACATATATATGGGGAGGTACTAGCTCCAACTCGGTTTTACAGTGAAAACTGCAGGAACTTCAAACCGGCACTAGGAAACAGAATGAGAAAGCAGAGAAAAAGTGTCTCCTGCAACCCGTTCCCTTGGTGCTAGATGAACGAACGTCTCTGTACACGCTCAGTTCTGAGAGATAATTGTGTGTGAAAGCCGTCCTTCACCTAGCTTGTTGGGAACACAAAGTTTCTTTTCAGTTGCAAACTCCATTCCATTCATATATATGGGGAGGTACTAGCTCCAACTCGGTTTTACAGTGAAAACTGCAGGAACTTCAAACCGGCACTAGGAAACAGACTGAGAAAGCAGAGAAAAAGTGTCTCCTGCAACCCGTTCCCTTGGTGCTAGATGAATGAACGTCTCTCCACTTGCTCAGTTCTGAGAGATAAGTGTGTGTGAAAGCCGTCCTTCACCTAGCTATTTGGGAAAACAAAGTATCTTTTCAGTTCCAAACTCCATTCCATACTTATATATGGGGAGTTACTAGCTCCAACTCGGTTTTACAGTGAAAACTGCAGGAACTTCAAACCGGCACTAGGAAACAGACTGAGATAGCAGAGAAAAAGTGTCTCCTGCAACCCGTTCCCTTGGTGCTAGATGAACGAACGTCTCTCCACTTGCTCAGTTCTGAGAGATAATTGTGTGTGAAAGCCGTCCTTCACCTAGCTTGTTGGGAACACAAAGTTTCTTTTCAGTAGCAAACTCCACTTCATACATATATATGGGGAGGTACTAGCTCCAACTCGGTTTTACAGTGAAAACTGCAGGAACTTCAAACCGGCACTAGGAAACAGAATGAGAAAGCAGAGAAAAAGTGTCTCCTGCAACCCGTTCCCTTGGTGCTAGATGAACGAACGTCTCTGTACACGCTCAGTTCTGAGAGATAATTGTGGGTGAAAGCCGTCCTTCACCTAGCTTGTTGGGAATACAAAGTTTCTTTTCAGTTGCAAACTCCATTCCATTCATATATATGGGGAGGTACTAGCTCCAACTCGGTTTTACAGTGAAAACTGCAGGAACTTCAAACCGGCACTAGGAAACAGACTGAGATAGCAGAGAATAAGTGTCTCCTGCAACCCGTTCCCTTGGTGCTAGATGAACGAACGTCTCTCCACTTGCTCAGTTCTGAGAGATAATTGTGTGTGAAAGCCGTCCTTCACCTAGCTTGTTGGGAACACAAAGTTTCTTTTCAGTAGCAAACTCCACTTCATACATATATATGGGGAGGTACTAGCTCCAACTCGGTTTTACAGTGAAAACTGCAGGAACTTCAAACCGGCACTAGGAAACAGAATGAGAAAGCAGAGAAAAAGTGTCTCCTGCAACCCGTTCCCTTGGTGCTAGATGAACGAACGTCTCTGTACACGCTCAGTTCTGAGAGATAATTGTGTGTGAAAGCCGTCCTTCACCTAGCTTGTTGGGAACACAAAGTTTCTTTTCAGTAGCAAACTCCACTTCATACATATATATGGGGAGGTACTAGCTCCAACTCGGTTTTACAGTGAAAACTGCAGGAACTTCAAACCGGCACTAGGAAACAGACTGAGATAGCAGAGAAAAAGTGTCTCCTGCAACCCGTTCCCTTGGTGCTAGATGAACGAACGTCTCTCCACTTGCTCAGTTGTGAGAGATAATTGTGTGTGAAAGCCGTCCTTCACCTAGCTTGTTGGGAACACAAAGTTTCTTTTCAGTAGCAAACTCCACTTCATACATATATATGGGGAGGTACTAGCTCCAACTCGGTTTTACAGTGAAAACTGCAGGAACTTCAAACCGGCACTAGGAAACAGAATGAGAAAGCAGAGAAAAAGTGTCTCCTGCAACCCGTTCCCTTGGTGCTAGATGAATGAACGTCTCTCCACTTGCTCAGTTCTGAGAGATAAGTGTGTGTGAAAGCCGTCCTTCACCTAGCTATTTGGGAAAACAAAGTATCTTTTCAGTTCCAAACTCCATTCCATACATATATATGGGGAGTTACTAGCTCCAACTCGGTTTTACAGTGAAAACTGCAGGAACTTCAAACCGGCACTAGGAAACAGACTGAGATAGCAGAGAATAAGTGTCTCCTGCAACCCGTTCCCTTGGTGCTAGATGAACGAACGTCTCTCCACTTGCTCAGTTCTGAGAGATAATTGTGTGTGAAAGCCGTCCTTCACCTAGCTTGTTGGGAACACAAAGTTTCTTTTCAGTAGCAAACTCCATTCCATACATATATATGGGGAGGTACTAGCTCCAACTCGGTTTTACAGTGAAAACTGCAGGAACTTCAAACCGGCACTAGGAAACAGACTGAGATAGCAGAGAAAAAGTGTCTCCTGCAACCCGTTCCCTTGGTGCTAGATGAACGAACGTTTCTGTACATGCTCAGTTCTGAGAGATAAGTGTGTGTGAAAGCCGTCCTTCACCTAGGTAGTTGGGAACACAAAGTATCTTTTCAGTTCCAAACTCCACTCCATGCATATATATGGGGAGTTACTAGCTCCAACTCGGTTTTACAGTGAAAACTTCAGGAACTTCAAACCGGCACTAGGAAACAGACTGAGATAGCAGAGAAAAAGTGTCTCCTGCAACCCGTTCCCTTGGTGCTAGATGAACGAACGTCTCTCCACTTGCTCAGTTCTGAGAGATAATTGTGTGTGAAAGCCGTCCTTCACCTAGCTTCTTGGGAACACAAAGTTTCTTTTCAGTTGCAAACTCCATTCCATTCATATATATGGGGAGGTACTAGCTCCAACTCGGTTTTACAGTGAAAACTGCAGGAACTTCAAACCGGCACTAGGAAACAGACTGAGAAAGCAGAGAAAAAGTGTCTCCTGCAACCCGTTCCCTTGGTGCTAGATGAATGAACGTCTCTCCACTTGCTCAGTTCTGAGAGATAAGTGTGTGTGAAAGCCGTCCTTCACCTAGCTATTTGGGAAAACAAAGTATCTTTTCAGTTCCAAACTCCATTCCATACATATATATGGGGAGTTACTAGCTCCAACTCGGTTTTACAGTGAAAACTGCAGGAACTTCAAACCGGCACTAGGAAACAGACTGAGATAGCAGAGAAAAAGTGTCTCCTGCAACCCGTTCCCTTGGTGCTAGATGAACGAACGTCTCTCCACTTGCTCAGTTCTGAGAGATAATTGTGTGTGAAAGCCGTCCTTCACCTAGCTTGTTGGGAACACAAAGTTTCTTTTCAGTAGCAAACTCCACTTCATACATATATATGGGGAGGTACTAGCTCCAACTCGGTTTTACAGTGAAAACTGCAGGAACTTCAAACCGGCACTAGGAAACAGAATGAGAAAGCAGAGAAAAAGTGTCTCCTGCAACCCGTTCCCTTGGTGCTAGATGAACGAACGTCTCTGTACACGCTCAGTTCTGAGAGATAATTGTGTGTGAAAGCCGTCCTTCACCTAGCTTGTTGGGAACACAAAGTTTCTTTTCAGTAGCAAACTCCACTTCATACATATATATGGGGAGGTACTAGCTCCAACTCGGTTTTACAGTGAAAACTGCAGGAACTTCAAACCGGCACTAGGAAACAGACTGAGATAGCAGAGAAAAAGTGTCTCCTGCAACCCGTTCCCTTGGTGCTAGATGAACGAACGTCTCTCCACTTGCTCAGTTCTGAGAGATAATTGTGTGTGAAAGCCGTCCTTCACCTAGCTTGTTGGGAACACAAAGTTTCTTTTCAGTAGCAAACTCCACTTCATACATATATATGGGGAGGTACTAGCTCCAACTCGGTTTTACAGTGAAAACTGCAGGAACTTCAAACCGGCACTAGGAAACAGAATGAGAAAGCAGAGAAAAAGTGTCTCCTGCAACCCGTTCCCTTGGTGCTAGATGAACGAACGTCTCTGTACACGCTCAGTTCTGAGAGATAATTGTGTGTGAAAGCCGTCCTTCACCTAGCTTGTTGGGAACACAAAGTTTCTTTTCAGTTGCAAACTCCATTCCATTCATATATATGGGGAGGTACTAGCTCCAACTCGGTTTTACAGTGAAAACTGCAGGAACTTCAAACCGGCACTAGGAAACAGACTGAGAAAGCAGAGAAAAAGTGTCTCCTGCAACCCGTTCCCTTGGTGCTAGATGAATGAACGTCTCTCCACTTGCTCAGTTCTGAGAGATAAGTGTGTGTGAAAGCCGTCCTTCACCTAGCTATTTGGGAAAACAAAGTATCTTTTCAGTTCCAAACTCCATTCCATACATATATATGGGGAGTTACTAGCTCCAACTCGGTTTTACAGTGAAAACTGCAGGAACTTCAAACCGGCACTAGGAAACAGACTGAGATAGCAGAGAAAAAGTGTCTCCTGCAACCCGTTCCCTTGGTGCTAGATGAACGAACGTCTCTCCACTTGCTCAGTTCTGAGAGATAATTGTGTGTGAAAGCCGTCCTTCACCTAGCTTGTTGGGAACACAAAGTTTCTTTTCAGTAGCAAACTCCACTTCATACATATATATGGGGAGGTACTAGCTCCAACTCGGTTTTACAGTGAAAACTGCAGGAACTTCAAACCGGCACTAGGAAACAGAATGAGAAAGCAGAGAAAAAGTGTCTCCTGCAACCCGTTCCCTTGGTGCTAGATGAACGAACGTCTCTGTACACGCTCAGTTCTGAGAGATAATTGTGTGTGAAAGCCGTCCTTCACCTAGCTTGTTGGGAACACAAAGTTTCTTTTCAGTAGCAAACTCCACTTCATACATATATATGGGGAGGTACTAGCTCCAACTCGGTTTTACAGTGAAAACTGCAGGAACTTCAAACCGGCACTAGGAAACAGACTGAGATAGCAGAGAAAAAGTGTCTCCTGCAACCCGTTCCCTTGGTGCTAGATGAACGAACGTCTCTCCACTTGCTCAGTTCTGAGAGATAATTGTGTGTGAAAGCCGTCCTTCACCTAGCTTGTTGGGAACACAAAGTTTCTTTTCAGTAGCAAACTCCATTCCATTCATATATATGGGGAGGTACTAGCTCCAACTCGGTTTTACAGTGAAAACTGCAGGAACTTCAAACCGGCACTAGGAAACAGACTGAGAAAGCAGAGAAAAAGTGTCTCCTGCAACCCGTTCCCTTGGTGCTAGATGAATGAACGTCTCTCCACTTGCTCAGTTCTGAGAGATAAGTGTGTGTGAAAGCCGTCCTTCACCTAGCTATTTGGGAAAACAAAGTATCTTTTCAGTTCCAAACTCCATTCCATACATATATATGGGGAGGTACTAGCTCCAACTCGGTTTTACAGTGAAAACTGCAGGAACTTCAAACCGGCACTAGGAAACAGACTGAGATAGCAGAGAAAAAGTGTCTCCTGCAACCCGTTCCCTTGGTGCTAGATGAACGAACGTCTCTCCACTTGCTCAGTTCTGAGAGATAATTGTGTGTGAAAGCCGTCCTTCACCTAGCTTGTTGGGAACACAAAGTTTCTTTTCAGTAGCAAACTCCACTTCATACATATATATGGGGAGGTACTAGCTCCAACTCGGTTTTACAGTGAAAACTGCAGGAACTTCAAACCGGCACTAGGAAACAGAATGAGAAAGCAGAGAAAAAGTGTCTCCTGCAACCCGTTCCCTTGGTGCTAGATGAACGAACGTCTCTGTACACGCTCAGTTCTGAGAGATAATTGTGTGTGAAAGCCGTCCTTCACCTAGCTTGTTGGGAATACAAAGTTTCTTTTCTGTTGCAAACTCCATTCCATTCATATATATGCGGAGGTACTAGCTCCAACTCGGTTTTACAGTGAAAACTGCAGGAACTTCAAACCGGCACTAGGAAACAGACTGAGATAGCAGAGAATAAGTGTCTCCTGCAACCCGTTCCCTTGGTGCTAGATGAACGAACGTCTCTCCACTTGCTCAGTTCTGAGAGATAATTGTGTGTGAAAGCCGTCCTTCACCTAGCTTGTTGGGAACACAAAGTTTCTTTTCAGTAGCAAACTCCACTTCATACATATATATGGGGAGGTACTAGCTCCAACTCGGTTTTACAGTGAAAACTGCAGGAACTTCAAACCGGCACTAGGAAACAGACTGAGATAGCAGAGAAAAAGTGTCTCCTGCAACCCGTTCCCTTGGTGCTAGATGAACGAACGTCTCTCCACTTGCTCAGTTCTGAGAGATAATTGTGTGTGAAAGCCGTCCTTCACCTAGCTTGTTGGGAACACAAAGTTTCTTTTCAGTAGCAAACTCCACTTCATACATATATATGGGGAGGTACTAGCTCCAACTCGGTTTTACAGTGAAAACTGCAGGAACTTCAAACCGGCACTAGGAAACAGAATGAGAAAGCAGAGAAAAAGTGTCTCCTGCAACCCGTTCCCTTGGTGCTAGATGAACGAACGTCTCTGTACACGCTCAGTTCTGAGAGATAATTGTGTGTGAAAGCCGTCCTTCACCTAGCTTGTTGGGAATACAAAGTTTCTTTTCAGTTGCAAACTCCATTCCATTCATATATATGCGGAGGTACTAGCTCCAACTCGGTTTTACAGTGAAAACTGCAGGAACTTCAAACCGGCACTAGGAAACAGACTGAGATAGCAGAGAATAAGTGTCTCCTGCAACCCGTTCCCTTGGTGCTAGATGAACGAACGTCTCTCCACTTGCTCAGTTCTGAGAGATAATTGTGTGTGAAAGCCGTCCTTCACCTAGCTTGTTGGGAACACAAAGTTTCTTTTCAGTAGCAAACTCCACTTCATACATATATATGGGGAGGTACTAGCTCCAACTCGGTTTTACAGTGAAAACTGCAGGAACTTCAAACCGGCACTAGGAAACAGACTGAGATAGCAGAGAAAAAGTGTCTCCTGCAACCCGTTCCCTTGGTGCTAGATGAACGAACGTCTCTCCACTTGCTCAGTTCTGAGAGATAATTGTGTGTGAAAGCCGTCCTTCACCTAGCTTGTTGGGAACACAAAGTTTCTTTTCAGTAGCAAACTCCACTTCATACATATATATGGGGAGGTACTAGCTCCAACTCGGTTTTACAGTGAAAACTGCAGGAACTTCAAACCGGCACTAGGAAACAGAATGAGAAAGCAGAGAAAAAGTGTCTCCTGCAACCCGTTCCCTTGGTGCTAGATGAACGAACGTCTCTGTACACGCTCAGTTCTGAGAGATAATTGTGTGTGAAAGCCGTCCTTCACCTAGCTTGTTGGGAACACAAAGTTTCTTTTCAGTAGCAAACTCCACTTCATACATATATATGGGGAGGTACTAGCTCCAACTCGGTTTTACAGTGAAAACTGCAGGAACTTCAAACCGGCACTAGGAAACAGACTGAGATAGCAGAGAAAAAGTGTCTCCTGCAACCCGTTCCCTTGGTGCTAGATGAACGAACGTCTCTCCACTTGCTCAGTTCTGAGAGATAATTGTGTGTGAAAGCCGTCCTTCACCTAGCTTGTTGGGAACACAAAGTTTCTTTTCAGTAGCAAACTCCACTTCATACATATATATGGGGAGGTACTAGCTCCAACTCGGTTTTACAGTGAAAACTGCAGGAACTTCAAACCGGCACTAGGAAACAGAATGAGAAAGCAGAGAAAAAGTGTCTCCTGCAACCCGTTCCCTTGGTGCTAGATGAACGAACGTCTCTGTACACGCTCAGTTCTGAGAGATAATTGTGTGTGAAAGCCGTCCTTCACCTAGCTTGTTGGGAACACAAAGTTTCTTTTCAGTAGCAAACTCCACTTCATACATATATATGGGGAGGTACTAGCTCCAACTCGGTTTTACAGTGAAAACTGCAGGAACTTCAAACCGGCACTAGGAAACAGACTGTGATAGCAGAGAAAAAGTGTCTCCTGCAACCCGTTCCCTTGGTGCTAGATGAACGAACGTCTCTCCACTTGCTCAGTTCTGAGAGATAAGTGTGTGTGAAAGCCGTCCTTCACCTAGCTATTTGGGAAAACAAAGTATCTTTTCAGTTCCAAACTCCATTCCATACATATATATGGGGAGTTACTAGCTCCAACTCGGTTTTACAGTGAAAACTGCAGGAACTTCAAACCGGCACTAGGAAACAGACTGAGATAGCAGAGAATAAGTGTCTCCTGCAACCCGTTCCCTTGGTGCTAGATGAACGAACGTCTCTCCACTTGCTCAGTTCTGAGAGATAATTCTGTGTGAAAGCCATCCTTCACCTAGCTTGTTGGGAACACAAAGTTTCTTTTCAGTAGCAAACTCCATTCCATACATTTATATTGGAGGTACTAGCTCCAACTCGGTTTTACAGTGAAAACTGCAGGAACTTCAAATAGGCACAAGGAAACAGACTGGGAAACCAGAGTAAAAGTTTCCCCTGCAACCCGTTCCCTTGGTGCTACATGAACGAACGTTTCTGTACATGCTCAGTTCTGAGAGATAAGTGTGTGTGAAAGCCGTCCTTCACCTAGGTAGTTGGGAACACAAAGTATCTTTTCAGTTCCAAACTCCACTCCATGCATATATATGGGGAGTTACTAGCTCCAACTCGGTTTTACAGTGAAAACTGCAGGAACTTCAAACCGGCACTAGGAAACAGACTGAGATAGCAGAGAAAAAGTGTCTCCTGCAACCCGTTCCCTTGGTGCTAGATGAACGAACGTCTCTCCACTTGCTCAGTTCTGAGAGATAATTGTGTGTGAAAGCCGTCCTTCACCTAGCTTCTTGGGAACACAAAGTTTCTTTTCAGTAGCAAACTCCACTTCATACATATATATGGGGAGGTACTAGCTCCAACTCGGTTTTACAGTGAAAACTGCAGGAACTTCAAACCGGCACTAGGAAACAGACTGAGAAAGCAGAGAAAAAGTGTCTCCTGCAACCCGTTCCCTTGGTGCTAGATGAACGAACGTCTCTGTACACGCTCAGTTCTGAGAGATAATTGTGTGTGAAAGCCGTCCTTCACCTAGCTTGTTGGGAACACAAAGTTTCTTTTCAGTTGCAAACTCCATTCCTTACATATATATGGGGAGGTACTAGCTCCAACTCGGTTTTACCGTGAAAACTGCAGGAACTTCAAACCGGCACTAGGAAACAGACTGAGAAAGCAGAGAAAAAGTGTCTCCTGCAACCCGTTCCCTTGGTGCTAGATGAACGAACGTCTCTGTACACGCTCAGTTCTGAGAGATAATTGTGTGTGAAAGCCGTCCTTCACCTAGCTTGTTGGGAACACAAAGTTTCTTTTCAGTAGCAAACTCCACTTCATACATATATATGGGGAGGTACTAGCTCCAACTCGGTTTTACAGTGAAAACTGCAGGAACTTCAAACCGGCACTAGGAAACAGAATGAGAAAGCAGAGAAAAAGTGTCTCCTGCAACCCGTTCCCTTGGTGCTAGATGAACGAACGTCTCTGTACACGCTCAGTTCTGAGAGATAATTGTGTGTGAAAGCCGTCCTTCACCTAGCTTGTTGGGAACACAAAGTTTCTTTTCAGTAGCAAACTCCACTTCATACATATATATGGGGAGGTACTAGCTCCAACTCGGTTTTACAGTGAAAACTGCAGGAACTTCAAACCGGCACTAGGAAACAGACTGAGATAGCAGAGAAAAAGTGTCTCCTGCAACCCGTTCCCTTGGTGCTAGATGAACGAACGTCTCTCCACTTGCTCAGTTCTGAGAGATAATTGTGTGTGAAAGCCGTCCTTCACCTAGCTTGTTGGGAACACAAAGTTTCTTTTCAGTAGCAAACTCCACTTCATACATATATATGGGGAGGTACTAGCTCCAACTCGGTTTTACAGTGAAAACTGCAGGAACTTCAAACCGGCACTAGGAAACAGAATGAGAAAGCAGAGAAAAAGTGTCTCCTGCAACCCGTTCCCTTGGTGCTAGATGAACGAACGTCTCTGTACACGCTCAGTTCTGAGAGATAATTGTGTGTGAAAGCCGTCCTTCACCTAGCTTGTTGGGAACACAAAGTTTCTTTTCAGTTGCAAACTCCATTCCATTCATATATATGGGGAGGTACTAGCTCCAACTCGGTTTTACAGTGAAAACTGCAGGAACTTCAAACCGGCACTAGGAAACAGACTGAGATAGCAGAGAATAAGTGTCTCCTGCAACCCGTTCCCTTGGTGCTAGATGAACGAACGTCTCTCCACTTGCTCAGTTCTGAGAGATAATTGTGTGTGAAAGCCGTCCTTCACCTAGCTTGTTGGGAACACAAAGTTTCTTTTCAGTAGCAAACTCCACTTCATACATATATATGGGGAGGTACTAGCTCCAACTCGGTTTTACAGTGAAAACTGCAGGAACTTCAAACCGGCACTAGGAAACAGACTGAGATAGCAGAGAAAAAGTGTCTCCTGCAACCCGTTCCCTTGGTGCTAGATGAACGAACGTCTCTCCACTTGCTCAGTTCTGAGTGATAATTGTGTGTGAAAGCCGTCCTTCACCTAGCTTGTTGGGAACACAAAGTTTCTTTTCAGTAGCAAACTCCAATTCATACATATATATGGGGAGGTACTAGCTCCAACTCGGTTTTACAGTGAAAACTGCAGGAACTTCAAACCGGCACTAGGAAACAGAATGAGAAAGCAGAGAAAAAGTGTCTCCTGCAACCCGTTCCCTTGGTGCTAGATGAACGAACGTCTCTGTACACGCTCAGTTCTGAGAGATAATTGTGTGTGAAAGCCGTCCTTCACCTAGCTTGTTGGGAATACAAAGTTTCTTTTCAGTTGCAAACTCCATTCCATTCATATATATGCGGAGGTACTAGCTCCAACTCGGTTTTACAGTGAAAACTGCAGGAACTTCAAACCGGCACTAGGAAACAGACTGAGATAGCAGAGAATAAGTGTCTCCTGCAACCCGTTCCCTTGGTGCTAGATGAACGAACGTCTCTCCACTTGCTCAGTTCTGAGAGATAATTGTGTGTGAAAGCCGTCCTTCACCTAGCTTGTTGGGAACACAAAGTTTCTTTTCAGTAGCAAACTCCACTTCATACATATATATGGGGAGGTACTAGCTCCAACTCGGTTTTACAGTGAAAACTGCAGGAACTTCAAACCGGCACTAGGAAACAGAATGAGAAAGCAGAGAAAAAGTGTCTCCTGCAACCCGTTCCCTTGGTGCTAGATGAACGAACGTCTCTGTACACGCTCAGTTCTGAGAGATAATTGTGTGTGAAAGCCGTCCTTCACCTAGCTTGTTGGGAACACAAAGTTTCTTTTCAGTAGCAAACTCCACTTCATACATATATATGGGGAGGTACTAGCTCCAACTCGGTTTTACAGTGAAAACTGCAGGAACTTCAAACCGGCACTAGGAAACAGACTGAGATAGCAGAGAAAAAGTGTCTCCTGCAACCCGTTCCCTTGGTGCTAGATGAACGAACGTCTCTCCACTTGCTCAGTTCTGAGAGATAATTGTGTGTGAAAGCCGTCCTTCACCTAGCTTGTTGGGAACACAAAGTTTCTTTTCAGTAGCAAACTCCACTTCATACATATATATGGGGAGGTACTAGCTCCAACTCGGTTTTACAGTGAAAACTGCAGGAACTTCAAACCGTCACTAGGAAACAGAATGAGAAAGCAGAGAAAAAGTGTCTCCTGCAACCCGTTCCCTTGGTGCTAGATGAACGAACGTCTCTGTACACGCTCAGTTCTGAGAGATAATTGTGTGTGAAAGCCGTCCTTCACCTAGCTTGTTGGGAACACAAAGTTTCTTTTCAGTTGCAAACTCCATTCCATTCATATATATGGGGAGGTACTAGCTCCAACTCGGTTTTACAGTGAAAACTGCAGGAACTTCAAACCGGCACTAGGAAACAGACTGAGAAAGCAGAGAAAAAGTGTCTCCTGCAACCCGTTCCCTTGGTGTTAGATGAATGAACGTCTCTCCACTTGCTGAGTTCTGAGAGATAAGTGTGTGTGAAAGCCGTCCTTCACCTAGCTATTTGGGAAAACAAAGTATCTTTTCAGTTCCAAACTCCATTCCATACATATATATGGGGAGGTACTAGCTCCAACTCGGTTTTACAGTGAAAACTGCAGGAACTTCAAACCGGCACTAGGAAACAGACTGAGATAGCAGAGAAAAAGTGTCTCCTGCAACCCGTTCCCTTGGTGCTAGATGAACGAACGTCTCTCCACTTGCTCAGTTCTGAGAGATAATTGTGTGTGAAAGCCGTCCTTCACCTAGCTTGTTGGGAACACAAAGTTTCTTTTCAGTAGCAAACTCCACTTCATACATATATATGGGGAGGTACTAGCTCCAACTCGGTTTTACAGTGAAAACTGCAGGAACTTCAAACCGGCACTAGGAAACAGAATGAGAAAGCAGAGAAAAAGTGTCTCCTGCAACCCGTTCCCTTGGTGCTAGATGAACGAACGTCTCTGTACACGCTCAGTTCTGAGAGATAATTGTGTGTGAAAGCCGTCCTTCACCTAGCTTGTTGGGAATACAAAGTTTCTTTTCAGTTGCAAACTCCATTCCATTCATATATATGGGGAGGTACTAGCTCCAACTCGGTTTTACAGTGAAAACTGCAGGAACTTCAAACCGGCACTAGGAAACAGACTGAGATAGCAGAGAATAAGTGTCTCCTGCAACCCGTTCCCTTGGTGCTAGATGAACGAACGTCTCTCCACTTGCTCAGTTCTGAGAGATAATTGTGTGTGAAAGCCGTCCTTCACCTAGCTTGTTGGGAACACAAAGTTTCTTTTCAGTAGCAAACTCCACTTCATACATATATATGGGGAGGTACTAGCTCCAACTCGGTTTTACAGTGAAAACTGCAGGAACTTCAAACCGGCACTAGGAAACAGAATGAGAAAGCAGAGAAAAAGTGTCTCCTGCAACCCGTTCCCTTGGTGCTAGATGAACGAACGTCTCTGTACACGCTCAGTTCTGAGAGATAATTGTGTGTGAAAGCCGTCCTTCACCTAGCTTGTTGGGAACACAAAGTTTCTTTTCAGTAGCAAACTCCACTTCATACATATATATGGGGAGGTACTAGCTCCAACTCGGTTTTACAGTGAAAACTGCAGGAACTTCAAACCGGCACTAGGAAACAGACTGAGATAGCAGAGAAAAAGTGTCTCCTGCAACCCGTTCCCTTGGTGCTAGATGAACGAACGTCTCTCCACTTGCTCAGTTCTGAGAGATAATTGTGTGTGAAAGCCGTCCTTCACCTAGCTTGTTGGGAACACAAAGTTTCTTTTCAGTAGCAAACTCCACTTCATACATATATATGGGGAGGTACTAGCTCCAACTCGGTTTTACAGTGAAAACTGCAGGAACTTCAAACCGGCACTAGGAAACAGAATGAGAAAGCAGAGAAAAAGTGTCTCCTGCAACCCGTTCCCTTGGTGCTAGATGAACGAACGTCTCTGTACACGCTCAGTTCTGAGAGATAATTGTGTGTGAAAGCCGTCCTTCACCTAGCTTGTTGGGAACACAAAGTTTCTTTTCAGTAGCAAACTCCACTTCATACATATATATGGGGAGGTACTAGCTCCAACTCGGTTTTACAGTGAAAACTGCAGGAACTTCAAACCGGCACTAGGAAACAGACTGAGATAGCAGAGAAAAAGTGTCTCCTGCAACCCGTTCCCTTGGTGCTAGATGAACGAACGTCTCTCCACTTGCTCAGTTCTGAGAGATAATTGTGTGTGAAAGCCGTCCTTCACCTAGCTTGTTGGGAACACAAAGTTTCTTTTCAGTAGCAAACTCCACTTCATACATATATATGGGGAGGTACTAGCTCCAACTCGGTTTTACAGTGAAAACTGCAGGAACTTCAAACCGGCACTAGGAAACAGACTGAGATAGCAGAGAAAAAGTGTCTCCTGCAACCCGTTCCCTTGGTGCTAGATGAACGAACGTCTCTGTACACGCTCAGTTCTGAGAGATAATTGTGTGTGAAAGCCGTCCTTCACCTAGCTTGTTGGGAAAACAAAGTTTCTTTTCAGTAGCAAACTCCACTTCATACATATATATGGGGAGGTACTAGCTCCAACTCGGTTTTACAGTGAAAACTGCAGGAACTTCAAACCGGCACTAGGAAACAGACTGAGATAGCAGAGAATAAGTGTCTCCTGCAACCCGTTCCCTTGGTGCTAGATGAACGAACGTCTCTCCATTGCTCAGTTCTGAGAGATAATTGTGTGTGAAAGCCGTCCTTCACCTAGCTTGTTGGGAACACAAAGTTTCTTTTCAGTAGCAAACTCCACTTCATACATATATATGGGGAGGTACTAGCTCCAACTCGGTTTTACAGTGAAAACTGCAGGAACTTCAAACCGGCACTAGGAAACAGAATGAGAAAGCAGAGAAAAAGTGTTTCCTGCAACCCGTTCCCTTGGTGCTAGATGAACGAACGTCTCTGTACACGCTCAGTTCTGAGAGATAATTGTGTGTGAAAGCCGTCCTTCACCTAGCTTGTTGGGAATACAAAGTTTCTTTTCAGTTGCAAACTCCATTCCATTCATATATATGGGGAGGTACTAGCTCCAACTCGGTTTTACAGTGAAAACTGCAGGAACTTCAAACCGGCACTAGGAAACAGACTGAGATAGCAGAGAATAAGTGTCTCCTGCAACCCGTTCCCTTGGTGCTAGATGAACGAACGTCTCTCCACTTGCTCAGTTCTGAGAGATAATTGTGTGTGAAAGCCGTCCTTCACCTAGCTTGTTGGGAACACAAAGTTTCTTTTCAGTAGCAAACTCCACTTCATACATATATATGGGGAGGTACTAGCTCCAACTCGGTTTTACAGTGAAAACTGCAGGAACTTCAAACCGGCACTAGGAAACAGAATGAGAAAGCAGAGAAAAAGTGTCTCCTGCAACCCGTTCCCTTGGTGCTAGATGAACGAACGTCTCTGTACACGCTCAGTTCTGAGAGATAATTGTGTGTGAAAGCCGTCCTTCACCTAGCTTGTTGGGAACACAAAGTTTCTTTTCAGTAGCAAACTCCACTTCATACATATATATGGGGAGGTACTAGCTCCAACTCGGTTTTACAGTGAAAACTGCAGGAACTTCAAACCGGCACTAGGAAACAGAATGAGAAAGCAGAGAAAAAGTGTCTCCTGCAACCCGTTCCCTTGGTGCTAGATGAACGAACGTCTCTCCACTTGCTCAGTTCTGAGAGATAATTGTGTGTGAAAGCCGTCCTTCACCTAGCTTGTTGGGAACACAAAGTTTCTTTTCAGTAGCAAACTCCACTTCATACATATATATGGGGAGGTACTAGCTCCAACTCGGTTTTACAGTGAAAACTGCAGGAACTTCAAACCGGCACTAGGAAACAGAATGAGAAAGCAGAGAAAAAGTGTCTCCTGCAACCCGTTCCCTTGGTGCTAGATGAACGAACGTCTCTGTACACGCTCAGTTCTGAGAGATAATTGTGTGTGAAAGCCGTCCTTCACCTAGCTTGTTGGGAATACAAAGTTTCTTTTCAGTTGCAAACTCCATTCCATTCATATATATGGGGAGGTACTAGCTCCAACTCGGTTTTACAGTGAAAACTGCAGGAACTTCAAACCGGCACTAGGAAACAGACTGAGATAGCAGAGAAAAAGTGTCTCCTGCAACCCGTTCCCTTGGTGCTAGATGAACGAACGTCTCTCCACTTGCTCAGTTCTGAGAGATAATTGTGTGTGAAAGCCGTCCTTCACCTAGCTTGTTGGGAACACAAAGTTTCTTTTCAGTAGCAAACTCCACTTCATACATATATATGGGGAGGTACTAGCTCCAACTCGGTTTTACAGTGAAAACTGCAGGAACTTCAAACCGGCACTAGGAAACAGAATGAGAAAGCAGAGAAAAAGTGTCTCCTGCAACCCGTTCCCTTGGTGCTAGATGAACGAACGTCTCTGTACACGCTCAGTTCTGAGAGATAATTGTGTGTGAAAGCCGTCCTTCACCTAGCTTGTTGGGAACACAAAGTTTCTTTTCAGTAGCAAACTCCACTTCATACATATATATGGGGAGGTACTAGCTCCAACTCGGTTTTACAGTGAAAACTGCAGGAACTTCAAACCGGCACTAGGAAACAGACTGAGATAGCAGAGAAAAAGTGTCTCCTGCAACCCGTTCCCTTGGTGCTAGATGAATGAACGTCTCTCCACTTGCTCAGTTCTGAGAGATAATTGTGTGTGAAAGCCGTCCTTCACCTAGCTTGTTGGGAACACAAAGTTTCTTTTCAGTAGCAAACTCCACTTCATACATATATATGGGGAGGTACTAGCTCCAACTCGGTTTTACAGTGAAAACTGCAGGAACTTCAAACCGGCACTAGGAAACAGAATGAGAAAGCAGAGAAAAAGTGTCTCCTGCAACCCGTTCCCTTGGTGCTAGATGAACGAACGTCTCTGTACACGCTCAGTTCTGAGAGATAATTGTGTGTGAAAGCCGTCCTTCACCTAGCTTGTTGGGAACACAAAGTTTCTTTTCAGTAGCAAACTCCACTTCATACATATATATGGGGAGGTACTAGCTCCAACTCGGTTTTACAGTGAAAACTGCAGGAACTTCAAACCGGCACTAGGAAACAGACTGAGATAGCAGAGAAAAAGTGTCTCCTGCAACCCGTTCCCTTGGTGCTAGATGAACGAACGTCTCTGTACACGCTCAGTTCTGAGAGATAATTGTGTGTGAAAGCCGTCCTTCACCTAGCTTGTTGGGAACACAAAGTTTCTTTTCAGTAGCAAACTCCACTTCATACATATATATGGGGAGGTACTAGCTCCAACTCGGTTTTACAGTGAAAACTGCAGGAACTTCAAACCGGCACTAGGAAACAGACTGAGATAGCAGAGAAAAAGTGTCTCCTGCAACCCGTTCCCTTGGTGCTAGATGAACGAACGTCTCTCCACTTGCTCAGTTCTGAGAGATAATTGTGTGTGAAAGCCGTCCTTCACCTAGCTTGTTGGGAACACAAAGTTTCTTTTCAGTAGCAAACTCCACTTCATACATATATAAGGGGAGGTACTAGCTCCAACTCGGTTTTACAGTGAAAACTGCAGGAACTTCAAACCGGCACTAGGAAACAGAATGAGAAAGCAGAGAACAAGTGTCTCCTGCAACCCGTTCCCTTGGTGCTAGATGAACGAACGTCTCTGTACACGCTCAGTTCTGAGAGATAATTGTGTGTGAAAGCCGTCCTTCACCTAGCTTTTGGGAACACAAAGTTTCTTTTCAGTAGCAAACTCCACTTCATACATATATATGGGGAGGTACTAGCTACAACTCGGTTTTACAGTGAAAACTGCAGGAACTTCAAACCGGCACTAGGAAACAGACTGAGATAGCAGAGAAAAAGTGTCTCCTGCAACCCGTTCCCTTGGTGCTAGATGAACGAACGTCTCTGTACACGCTCAGTTCTGAGAGATAATTGTGTGTGAAAGCCGTCCTTCACCTAGCTTGTTGGGAACACAAAGTTTCTTTTCAGTAGCAAACTCCACTTCATACATATATATGGGGAGGTACTAGCTCCAACTCGGTTTTACAGTGAAAACTGCAGGAACTTCAAACCGGCACTAGGAAACAGACTGAGATAGCAGAGAAAAAGTGTCTCCTGCAACCCGTTCCCTTGGTGCTAGATGAACGAACGTCTCTCCACTTGCTCAGTTCTGAGAGATAATCGTGTGTGAAAGCCGTCCTTCACCTAGCTTGTTGGGAACACAAAGTTTCTTTTCAGTAGCAAACTCCACTTCATACATATATATGGGGAGGTACTAGCTCCAACTCGGTTTTACAGTGAAAACTGCAGGAACTTCAAACCGGCACTAGGAAACAGAATGAGAAAGCAGAGAAAAAGTGTCTCCTGCAACCCGTTCCCTTGGTGCTAGATGAACGAACGTCTCTGTACACGCTCAGTTCTGAGAGATAATTGTGTGTGAAAGCCGTCCTTCACCTAGCTTGTTGGGAATACAAAGTTTCTTTTCAGTTGCAAACTCCATTCCTTTCATATATATGGGGAGGTACTAGCTCCAACTCGGTTTTACAGTGAAAACTGCAGGAACTTCAAACCGGCACTAGGAAACAGACTGAGATAGCAGAGAATAAGTGTCTCCTGCAACCCGTTCCCTTGGTGCTAGATGAACGAACGTCTCTCCACTTGCTCAGTTCTGAGAGATAATTGTGTGTGAAAGCCGTCCTTCACCTAGCTTGTTGGGAACACAAAGTTTCTTTTCAGTAGCAAACTCCACTTCATACATATATAAGGGGAGGTACTAGCTCCAACTCGGTTTTACAGTGAAAACTGCAGGAACTTCAAACCGGCACTAGGAAACAGAATGAGAAAGCAGAGAAAAAGTGTCTCCTGCAACCCGTTCCCTTGGTGCTAGATGAACGAACGTCTCTGTACACGCTCAGTTCTGAGAGATAATTGTGTGTGAAAGCCGTCCTTCACCTAGCTTGTTGGGAACACAAAGTTTCTTTTCAGTAGCAAACTCCACTTCATACATATATATGGGGAGGTACTAGCTCCAACTCGGTTTTACAGTGAAAACTGCAGGAACTTCAAACCGGCACTAGGAAACAGACTGAGATAGCAGAGAAAAAGTGTCTCCTGCAACCCGTTCCCTTGGTGCTAGATGAACGAACGTCTCTCCACTTGCTCAGTTCTGAGAGATAATTGTGTGTGAAAGCCGTCCTTCACCTAGCTTGTTGGGAACACAAAGTTTCTTTTCAGTAGCAAACTCCACTTCATACATATATATGGGGAGGTACTAGCTCCAACTCGGTTTTACAGTGAAAACTGCAGGAACTTCAAACCGGCACTAGGAAACAGAATGAGAAAGCAGAGAAAAAGTGTCTCCTGCAACCCGTTCCCTTGGTGCTAGATGAACGAACGTCTCTGTACACGCTCAGTTCTGAGAGATAATTGTGTGTGAAAGCCGTCCTTCACCTAGCTTGTTGGGAATACAAAGTTTCTTTTCAGTTGCAAACTCCATTCCTTTCATATATATGGGGAGGTACTAGCTCCAACTCGGTTTTACAGTGAAAACTGCAGGAACTTCAAACCGGCACTAGGAAACAGACTGAGATAGCAGAGAATAAGTGTCTCCTGCAACCCGTTCCCTTGGTGCTAGATGAACGAACGTCTCTCCACTTGCTCAGTTCTGAGAGATAATTGTGTGTGAAAGCCGTCCTTCACCTAGCTTGTTGGGAACACAAAGTTTCTTTTCAGTAGCAAACTCCACTTCATACATATATAAGGGGAGGTACTAGCTCCAACTCGGTTTTACAGTGAAAACTGCAGGAACTTCAAACCGGCACTAGGAAACAGAATGAGAAAGCAGAGAACAAGTGTCTCCTGCAACCCGTTCCCTTGGTGCTAGATGAACGAACGTCTCTGTACACGCTCAGTTCTGAGAGATAATTGTGTGTGAAAGCCGTCCTTCACCTAGCTTTTGGGAACACAAAGTTTCTTTTCAGTAGCAAACTCCACTTCATACATATATATGGGGAGGTACTAGCTACAACTCGGTTTTACAGTGAAAACTGCAGGAACTTCAAACCGGCACTAGGAAACAGACTGAGATAGCAGAGAAAAAGTGTCTCCTGCAACCCGTTCCCTTGGTGCTAGATGAACGAACGTCTCTGTACACGCTCAGTTCTGAGAGATAATTGTGTGTGAAAGCCGTCCTTCACCTAGCTTGTTGGGAACACAAAGTTTCTTTTCAGTAGCAAACTCCACTTCATACATATATATGGGGAGGTACTAGCTCCAACTCGGTTTTACAGTGAAAACTGCAGGAACTTCAAACCGGCACTAGGAAACAGACTGAGATAGCAGAGAAAAAGTGTCTCCTGCAACCCGTTCCCTTGGTGCTAGATGAACGAACGTCTCTCCACTTGCTCAGTTCTGAGAGATAATTGTGTGTGAAAGCCGTCCTTCACCTAGCTTGTTGGGAACACAAAGTTTCTTTTCAGTAGCAAACTCCACTTCATACATATATATGGGGAGGTACTAGCTCCAACTCGGTTTTACAGTGAAAACTGCAGGAACTTCAAACCGGCACTAGGAAACAGAATGAGAAAGCAGAGAAAAAGTGTCTCCTGCAACCCGTTCCCTTGGTGCTAGATGAACGAACGTCTCTGTACACGCTCAGTTCTGAGAGATAATTGTGTGTGAAAGCCGTCCTTCACCTAGCTTGTTGGGAATACAAAGTTTCTTTTCAGTTGCAAACTCCATTCCTTTCATATATATGGGGAGGTACTAGCTCCAACTCGGTTTTACAGTGAAAACTGCAGGAACTTCAAACCGGCACTAGGAAACAGACTGAGATAGCAGAGAATAAGTGTCTCCTGCAACCCGTTCCCTTGGTGCTAGATGAACGAACGTCTCTCCACTTGCTCAGTTCTGAGAGATAATTGTGTGTGAAAGCCGTCCTTCACCTAGCTTGTTGGGAACACAAAGTTTCTTTTCAGTAGCAAACTCCACTTCATACATATATAAGGGGAGGTACTAGCTCCAACTCGGTTTTACAGTGAAAACTGCAGGAACTTCAAACCGGCACTAGGAAACAGAATGAGAAAGCAGAGAAAAAGTGTCTCCTGCAACCCGTTCCCTTGGTGCTAGATGAACGAACGTCTCTGTACACGCTCAGTTCTGAGAGATAATTGTGTGTGAAAGCCGTCCTTCACCTAGCTTGTTGGGAACACAAAGTTTCTTTTCAGTAGCAAACTCCACTTCATACATATATATGGGGAGGTACTAGCTCCAACTCGGTTTTACAGTGAAAACTGCAGGAACTTCAAACCGGCACTAGGAAACAGACTGAGATAGCAGAGAAAAAGTGTCTCCTGCAACCCGTTCCCTTGGTGCTAGATGAACGAACGTCTCTCCACTTGCTCAGTTCTGAGAGATAATTGTGTGTGAAAGCCGTCCTTCACCTAGCTTGTTGGGAACACAAAGTTTCTTTTCAGTAGCAAACTCCACTTCATACATATATATGGGGAGGTACTAGCTCCAACTCGGTTTTACAGTGAAAACTGCAGGAACTTCAAACCGGCACTAGGAAACAGAATGAGAAAGCAGAGAAAAAGTGTCTCCTGCAACCCGTTCCCTTGGTGCTAGATGAACGAACGTCTCTGTACACGCTCAGTTCTGAGAGATAATTGTGTGTGAAAGCCGTCCTTCACCTAGCTTGTTGGGAATACAAAGTTTCTTTTCAGTTGCAAACTCCATTCCTTTCATATATATGGGGAGGTACTAGCTCCAACTCGGTTTTACAGTGAAAACTGCAGGAACTTCAAACCGGCACTAGGAAACAGACTGAGATAGCAGAGAATAAGTGTCTCCTGCAACCCGTTCCCTTGGTGCTAGATGAACGAACGTCTCTCCACTTGCTCAGTTCTGAGAGATAATTGTGTGTGAAAGCCGTCCTTCACCTAGCTTGTTGGGAACACAAAGTTTCTTTTCAGTAGCAAACTCCACTTCATACATATATAAGGGGAGGTACTAGCTCCAACTCGGTTTTACAGTGAAAACTGCAGGAACTTCAAACCGGCACTAGGAAACAGAATGAGAAAGCAGAGAAAAAGTGTCTCCTGCAACCCGTTCCCTTGGTGCTAGATGAACGAACGTCTCTGTACACGCTCAGTTCTGAGAGATAATTGTGTGTGAAAGCCGTCCTTCACCTAGCTTGTTGGGAACACAAAGTTTCTTTTCAGTAGCAAACTCCACTTCATACATATATATGGGGAGGTACTAGCTACAACTCGGTTTTACAGTGAAAACTGCAGGAACTTCAAACCGGCACTAGGAAACAGACTGAGATAGCAGAGAAAAAGTGTCTCCTGCAACCCGTTCCCTTGGTGCTAGATGAACGAACGTCTCTGTACACGCTCAGTTCTGAGAGATAATTGTGTGTGAAAGCCGTCCTTCACCTAGCTTGTTGGGAACACAAAGTTTCTTTTCAGTAGCAAACTCCACTTCATACATATATATGGGGAGGTACTAGCTCCAACTCGGTTTTACAGTGAAAACTGCAGGAACTTCAAACCGGCACTAGGAAACAGACTGAGATAGCAGAGAAAAAGTGTCTCCTGCAACCCGTTCCCTTGGTGCTAGATGAACGAACGTCTCTCCACTTGCTCAGTTCTGAGAGATAATTGTGTGTGAAAGCCGTCCTTCACCTAGCTTGTTGGGAACACAAAGTTTCTTTTCAGTAGCAAACTCCACTTCATACATATATATGGGGAGGTACTAGCTCCAACTCGGTTTTACAGTGAAAACTGCAGGAACTTCAAACCGGCACTAGGAAACAGAATGAGAAAGCAGAGAAAAAGTGTCTCCTGCAACCCGTTCCCTTGGTGCTAGATGAACGAACGTCTCTGTACACGCTCAGTTCTGAGAGATAATTGTGTGTGAAAGCCGTCCTTCACCTAGCTTGTTGGGAATACAAAGTTTCTTTTCAGTTGCAAACTCCATTCCTTTCATATATATGGGGAGGTACTAGCTCCAACTCGGTTTTACAGTGAAAACTGCAGGAACTTCAAACCGGCACTAGGAAACAGACTGAGATAGCAGAGAATAAGTGTCTCATGCAACCCGTTCCCTTGGTGCTAGATGAACGAACGTCTCTGTACACGCTCAGTTCTGAGAGATAATTGTGTGTGAAAGCCGTCCTTCACCTAGCTTGTTGGGAACACAAAGTTTCTTTTCAGTAGCAAACTCCACTTCATACATATATATGGGGAGGTACTAGCTCCAACTCGGTTTTACAGTGAAAACTGCAGGAACTTCAAACCGGCACTAGGAAACAGAATGAGAAAGCAGAGAAAAAGTGTCTCCTGCAACCCGTTCCCTTGGTGCTAGATGAACGAACGTCTCTGTACACGCTCAGTTCTGAGAGATAATTGTGTGTGAAAGCCGTCCTTCACCTAGCTTGTTGGGAACACAAAGTTTCTTTTCAGTAGCAAACTCCACTTCATACATATATATGGGGAGGTACTAGCTCCAACTCGGTTTTACAGTGAAAACTGCAGGAACTTCAAACCGGCACTAGGAAACAGAATGAGAAAGCAGAGAAAAAGTGTCTCCTGCAACCCGTTCCCTTGGTGCTAGATGAACGAACGTCTCTCCACTTGCTCAGTTCTGAGAGATAATTGTGTGTGAAAGCCGTCCTTCACCTAGCTTGTTGGGAACACAAAGTTTCTTTTCAGTAGCAAACTCCACTTCATACATATATATGGGGAGGTACTAGCTCCAACTCGGTTTTACAGTGAAAACTGCAGGAACTTCAAACCGGCACTAGGAAACAGAATGAGAAAGCAGAGAAAAAGTGTCTCCTGCAACCCGTTCCCTTGGTGCTAGATGAACGAACGTCTCTGTACACGCTCAGTTCTGAGAGATAATTGTGTGTGAAAGCCGTCCTTCACCTAGCTTGTTGGGAATACAAAGTTTCTTTTCAGTTGCAAACTCCATTCCATTCATATATATGGGGAGGTACTAGCTCCAACTCGGTTTTACAGTGAAAACTGCAGGAACTTCAAACCGGCACTAGGAAACAGAATGAGAAAGCAGAGAAAAAGTGTCTCCTGCAACCCGTTCCCTTGGTGCTAGATGAACGAACGTCTCTGTACACGCTCAGTTCTGAGAGATAATTGTGTGTGAAAGCCGTCCTTCACCTAGCTTGTTGGGAACACAAAGTTTCTTTTCAGTAGCAAACTCCACTTCATACATATATATGGGGAGGTACTAGCTCCAACTCGGTTTTACAGTGAAAACTGCAGGAACTTCAAACCGGCACTAGGAAACAGAATGAGAAAGCAGAGAAAAAGTGTCTCCTGCAACCCGTTCCCTTGGTGCTAGATGAACGAACGTCTCTGTACACGCTCAGTTCTGAGAGATAATTGTGTGTGAAAGCCGTCCTTCACCTAGCTTGTTGGGAACACAAAGTTTCTTTTCAGTTGCAAACTCCATTCCATACATTTATATTGGAGGTACTAGCTCCAACTCGGTTTTACAGTGAAAACTGCAGGAACTTCAAACCGGCACTAGGAAACAGACTGAGATAGCAGAGAATAAGTGTCTCCTGCAACCCGTTCCCTTGGTGCTAGATGAACGAACGTCTCTCCACTTGCTCAGTTCTGAGAGATAATTGTGTGTGAAAGCCGTCCTTCACCTAGCTTGTTGGGAACACAAAGTTTCTTTTCAGTAGCAAACTCCACTTCATACATATATATGGGGAGGTACTAGCTCCAACTCGGTTTTACAGTGAAAACTGCAGGAACTTCAAACCGGCACTAGGAAACAGAATGAGAAAGCAGAGAAAAAGTGTCTCCTGCAACCCGTTCCCTTGGTGCTAGATGAACGAACGTCTCTGTACACGCTCAGTTCTGAGAGATAATTGTGTGTGAAAGCCGTCCTTCACCTAGCTTGTTGGGAACACAAAGTTTCTTTTCAGTTGCAAACTCCATTCCATACATTTATATTGGAGGTACTAGCTCCAACTCGGTTTTACAGTGAAAACTGCAGGAACTTCAAACCGGCACTAGGAAACAGACTGAGATAGCAGAGAATAAGTGTCTCCTGCAACCCGTTCCCTTGGTGCTAGATGAACGAACGTCTCTCCACTTGCTCAGTTCTGAGAGATAATTGTGTGTGAAAGCCGTCCTTCACCTAGCTTGTTGGGAACACAAAGTTTCTTTTCAGTAGCAAACTCCACTTCATACATATATATGGGGAGGTACTAGCTCCAACTCGGTTTTACAGTGAAAACTGCAGGAACTTCAAACCGGCACTAGGAAACAGAATGAGAAAGCAGAGAAAAAGTGTCTCCTGCAACCCGTTCCCTTGGTGCTAGATGAACGAACGTCTCTGTACACGCTCTGTTCTGAGAGATAATTGTGTGTGAAAGCCGTCCTTCACCTAGCTTGTTGGGAACACAAAGTTTCTTTTCAGTAGCAAACTCCACTTCATACATATATATGGGGAGGTACTAGCTCCAACTCGGTTTTACAGTGAAAACTGCAGGAACTTCAAACCGGCACTAGGAAACAGACTGAGATAGCAGAGAAAAAGTGTCTCCTGCAACCCGTTCCCTTGGTGCTAGATGAACGAACGTCTCTCCACTTGCTCAGTTCTGAGAGATAATTGTGTGTGAAAGCCGTCCTTCACCTAGCTTGTTGGGAACACAAAGTTTCTTTTCAGTTGCAAACTCCATTCCATTCATATATATGGGGAGGTACGAGCTCCAACTCGGTTTTACAGTGAAAACTGCAGGAACTTCAAACCGGCACTAGGAAACAGACTGAGAAAGCAGAGAAAAAGTGTCTCCTGCAACCCGTTCCCTTGGTGCTAGATGAATGAACGTCTCTCCACTTGCTCAGTTCTGAGAGATAAGTGTGTGTGAAAGCCGTCCTTCACCTAGTTATTTGGGAAAACAAAGTATCTTTTCAGTTCCAAACTCCATTCCATACATATATATGGGGAGTTACTAGCTCCAACTCGGTTTTACAGTGAAAACTGCAGGAACTTCAAACCGGCACTAGGAAACAGACTGAGATAGCAGAGAAAAAGTGTCTCCTGCAACCCGTTCCCTTGGTGCTAGATGAACGAACGTCTCTCCACTTGCTCAGTTCTGAGAGATAATTGTGTGTGAAAGCCGTCCTTCACCTAGCTTGTTGGGAACACAAAGTTTCTTTTCAGTAGCAAACTCCACTTCATACATATATATGGGGAGGTACTAGCTCCAACTCGGTTTTACAGTGAAAACTGCAGGAACTTCAAACCGGCACTAGGAAACAGAATGAGAAAGCAGAGAAAAAGTGTCTCCTGCAACCCGTTCCCTTGGTGCTAGATGAACGAACGTCTCTGTACACGCTCAGTTCTGAGAGATAATTGTGTGTGAAAGCCGTCCTTCACCTAGCTTGTTGGGAACACAAAGTTTCTTTTCAGTAGCAAACTCCACTTCATACATATATATGGGGAGGTACTAGCTCCAACTCGGTTTTACAGTGAAAACTGCAGGAACTTCAAACCGGCACTAGGAAACAGAATGAGATAGCAGAGAAAAAGTGTCTCCTGCAACCCGTTCCCTTGGTGCTAGATGAACGAACGTCTCTGTACACGCTCAGTTCTGAGAGATAATTGTGTGTGAAAGCCGTCCTTCACCTAGCTTGTTGGGAACACAAAGTTTCTTTTCAGTAGCAAACTCCACTTCATACATATATATGGGGAGGTACTAGCTCCAACTCGGTTTTACAGTGAAAACTGCAGGAACTTCAAACCGGCACTAGGAAACAGAATGAGAAAGCAGAGAAAAAGTGTCTCCTGCAACCCGTTCCCTTGGTGCTAGTTGAACGAACGTCTCTGTACACGCTCAGTTCTGAGAGATAATTGTGTGTGAAAGCCGTCCTTCACCTAGCTTGTTGGGAACACAAAGTTTCTTTTCAGTTGCAAACTCCATTCCATACATTTATATTGGAGGTACTAGCTCCAACTCGGTTTTACAGTGAAAACTGCAGGAACTTCAAACCGGCACTAGGAAACAGACTGAGATAGCAGAGAAAAAGTGTCTCCTGCAACCCGTTCCCTTGGTGCTAGATGAACGAACGTCTCTCCATTGCTCAGTTCTGAGAGATAATTGTGTGTGAAAGCCGTCCTTCACCTAGCTTGTTGGGAACACAAAGTTTCTTTTCAGTAGCAAACTCCACTTCATACATATATATGGGGAGGTACTAGCTCCAACTCGGTTTTACAGTGAAAACTGCAGGAACTTCAAACCGGCACTAGGAAACAGAATGAGAAAGCAGAGAAAAAGTGTCTCCTGCAACCCGTTCCCTTGGTGCTAGATGAACGAACGTCTCTGTACACGCTCAGTTCTGAGAGATAATTGTGTGTGAAAGCCGTCCTTCACCTAGCTTGTTGGGAACACAAAGTTTCTTTTCAGTTGCAAACTCCATTCCATTCATATATATGGGAAGGTACTAGCTCCAACTCGGTTTTACAGTGAAAACTGCAGGAACTTCAAACCGGCACTAGGAAACAGAATGAGAAAGCAGAGAAAAAGTGTCTCCTGCAACCCGTTCCCTTGGTGCTAGATGAATGAACGTCTCTCCACTTGCTCAGTTCTGAGAGATAAGTGTGTGTGAAAGCCGTCCTTCACCTAGCTATTTGGGAAAACAAAGTATCTTTTCAGTTCCAAACTCCATTCCATACATATATATGGGGAGTTACTAGCTCCAACTCGGTTTTACAGTGAAAACTGCAGGAACTTCAAACCGGCACTAGGAAACAGACTGAGATAGCAGAGAATAAGTGTCTCCTGCAACCCGTTCCCTTGGTGCTAGATGAACGAACGTCTCTCACTTGCTCAGTTCTGAGAGATAATTGTGTGTGAAAGCCGTCCTTCACCTAGCTTGTTGGGAACACAAAGTTTCTTTTCAGTAGCAAACTCCACTTCATACATATATATGGGGAGGTACTAGCTCCAACTCGGTTTTACAGTGAAAACTGCAGGAACTTCAAACCGGCACTAGGAAACAGAATGAGAAAGCAGAGAAAAAGTGTCTCCTGCAACCCGTTCCCTTGGTGCTAGATGAACGAACGTCTCTGTACACGCTCAGTTCTGAGAGATAATTGTGTGTGAAAGCCGTCCTTCACCTAGCTTGTTGGGAACACAAAGTTTCTTTTCAGTTGCAAACTCCATTCCATACATTTATATTGGAGGTACTAGCTCCAACTCGGTTTTACAGTGAAAACTGCAGGAACTTCAAACCGGCACTAGGAAACAGACTGAGATAGCAGAGAATAAGTGTCTCCTGCAACCCGTTCCCTTGGTGCTAGATGAACGAACGTCTCTCCACTTGCTCAGTTCTGAGAGATAATTGTGTGTGAAAGCCGTCCTTCACCTAGCTTGTTGGGAACACAAAGTTTCTTTTCAGTAGCAAACTCCACTTCATACATATATATGGGGAGGTACTAGCTCCAACTCGGTTTTACAGTGAAAACTGCAGGAACTTCAAACCGGCACTAGGAAACAGAATGAGAAAGCAGAGAAAAAGTGTCTCCTGCAACCCGTTCCCTTGGTGCTAGATGAACGAACGTCTCTGTACACGCTCAGTTCTGAGAGATAATTGTGTGTGAAAGCCGTCCTTCACCTAGCTTGTTGGGAACACAAAGTTTCTTTTCAGTAGCAAACTCCACTTCATACATATATATGGGGAGGTACTAGCTCCAACTCGGTTTTACAGTGAAAACTGCAGGAACTTCAAACCGGCACTAGGAAACAGACTGAGATAGCAGAGAAAAAGTGTCTCCTGCAACCCGTTCCCTTGGTGCTAGATGAACGAACGTCTCTCCACTTGCTCAGTTCTGAGAGATAATTGTGTGTGAAAGCCGTCCTTCACCTAGCTTGTTGGGAACACAAAGTTTCTTTTCAGTTGCAAACTCCATTCCATTCATATATATGGGGAGGTACGAGCTCCAACTCGGTTTTACAGTGAAAACTGCAGGAACTTCAAACCGGCACTAGGAAACAGACTGAGAAAGCAGAGAAAAAGTGTCTCCTGCAACCCGTTCCCTTGGTGCTAGATGAATGAACGTCTCTCCACTTGCTCAGTTCTGAGAGATAAGTGTGTGTGAAAGCCGTCCTTCACCTAGCTATTTGGGAAAACAAAGTATCTTTTCAGTTCCAAACTCCATTCCATACATATATATGGGGAGTTACTAGCTCCAACTCGGTTTTACAGTGAAAACTGCAGGAACTTCAAACCGGCACTAGGAAACAGACTGAGATAGCAGAGAAAAAGTGTCTCCTGCAACCCGTTCCCTTGGTGCTAGATGAACGAACGTCTCTCCACTTGCTCAGTTCTGAGAGATAATTGTGTGTGAAAGCCGTCCTTCACCTAGCTTGTTGGGAACACAAAGTTTCTTTTCAGTAGCAAACTCCACTTCATACATATATATGGGGAGGTACTAGCTCCAACTCGGTTTTACAGTGAAAACTGCAGGAACTTCAAACCGGCACTAGGAAACAGAATGAGAAAGCAGAGAAAAAGTGTCTCCTGCAACCCGTTCCCTTGGTGCTAGATGAACGAACGTCTCTGTACACGCTCAGTTCTGAGAGATAATTGTGTGTGAAAGCCGTCCTTCACCTAGCTTGTTGGGAACACAAAGTTTCTTTTCAGTAGCAAACTCCACTTCATACATATATATGGGGAGGTACTAGCTCCAACTCGGTTTTACAGTGAAAACTGCAGGAACTTCAAACCGGCACTAGGAAACAGAATGAGATAGCAGAGAAAAAGTGTCTCCTGCAACCCGTTCCCTTGGTGCTAGATGAACGAACGTCTCTGTACACGCTCAGTTCTGAGAGATAATTGTGTGTGAAAGCCGTCCTTCACCTAGCTTGTTGGGAACACAAAGTTTCTTTTCAGTAGCAAACTCCACTTCATACATATATATGGGGAGGTACTAGCTCCAACTCGGTTTTACAGTGAAAACTGCAGGAACTTCAAACCGGCACTAGGAAACAGAATGAGAAAGCAGAGAAAAAGTGTCTCCTGCAACCCGTTCCCTTGGTGCTAGTTGAACGAACGTCTCTGTACACGCTCAGTTCTGAGAGATAATTGTGTGTGAAAGCCGTCCTTCACCTAGCTTGTTGGGAACACAAAGTTTCTTTTCAGTTGCAAACTCCATTCCATACATTTATATTGGAGGTACTAGCTCCAACTCGGTTTTACAGTGAAAACTGCAGGAACTTCAAACCGGCACTAGGAAACAGACTGAGATAGCAGAGAAAAAGTGTCTCCTGCAACCCGTTCCCTTGGTGCTAGATGAACGAACGTCTCTCCATTGCTCAGTTCTGAGAGATAATTGTGTGTGAAAGCCGTCCTTCACCTAGCTTGTTGGGAACACAAAGTTTCTTTTCAGTAGCAAACTCCACTTCATACATATATATGGGGAGGTACTAGCTCCAACTCGGTTTTACAGTGAAAACTGCAGGAACTTCAAACCGGCACTAGGAAACAGAATGAGAAAGCAGAGAAAAAGTGTCTCCTGCAACCCGTTCCCTTGGTGCTAGATGAACGAACGTCTCTGTACACGCTCAGTTCTGAGAGATAATTGTGTGTGAAAGCCGTCCTTCACCTAGCTTGTTGGGAACACAAAGTTTCTTTTCAGTTGCAAACTCCATTCCATTCATATATATGGGAAGGTACTAGCTCCAACTCGGTTTTACAGTGAAAACTGCAGGAACTTCAAACCGGCACTAGGAAACAGAATGAGAAAGCAGAGAAAAAGTGTCTCCTGCAACCCGTTCCCTTGGTGCTAGATGAATGAACGTCTCTCCACTTGCTCAGTTCTGAGAGATAAGTGTGTGTGAAAGCCGTCCTTCACCTAGCTATTTGGGAAAACAAAGTATCTTTTCAGTTCCAAACTCCATTCCATACATATATATGGGGAGTTACTAGCTCCAACTCGGTTTTACAGTGAAAACTGCAGGAACTTCAAACCGGCACTAGGAAACAGACTGAGATAGCAGAGAATAAGTGTCTCCTGCAACCCGTTCCCTTGGTGCTAGATGAACGAACGTCTCTCCACTTGCTCAGTTCTGAGAGATAATTGTGTGTGAAAGCCGTCCTTCACCTAGCTTGTTGGGAACACAAAGTTTCTTTTCAGTAGCAAACTCCACTTCATACATATATATGGGGAGGTACTAGCTCCAACTCGGTTTTACAGTGAAAACTGCAGGAACTTCAAACCGGCACTAGGAAACAGAATGAGAAAGCAGAGAAAAAGTGTCTCCTGCAACCCGTTCCCTTGGTGCTAGATGAACGAACGTCTCTGTACACGCTCAGTTCTGAGAGATAATTGTGTGTGAAAGCCGTCCTTCACCTAGCTTGTTGGGAACACAAAGTTTCTTTTCAGTAGCAAACTCCACTTCATACATATATATGGGGAGGTACTAGCTCCAACTCGGTTTTACAGTGAAAACTGCAGTAACTTCAAACCGGCACTAGGAAACAGACTGAGAAAGCAGAGAAAAAGTGTCTCCTGCAACCCGTTCCCTTGGTGCTTGATGAACGAACGTCTCTCCAATTGCTCAGTTCTGAGAGATAATTGTGTGTGAAAGCCGTCCTTTACCTAGCTTGTTGGGAACACAAAGTTTCTTTTTAATAGCAACCTCCACTCCATACATATATATGGGGAGGTACTAGCTCCAACTCGGTTTTACAGTGAATACTGCAGGAACTTCAAACCGGCACTAGGAAACAGACTGAGAAAGCAGAGAAAAAGTGTCTCCTGCAACCCGTTCCCTTGGTGCTAGATGAATGAACGTCTCTGTACACGCTCAGTTCTGAGAGATAATTGTGTGTGAAAGCCGTCCTTCACCTAGCTTGTTGGGAACACAAAGTTTCTTTTCAGTTGCAAACTCCATTCCATACATTTATATTGGAGGTACTAGCTCCAACTCGGTTTTACAGTGAAAACTGCAGGAACTTCAAATAGGCACAAGGAAACAGACTGGGAAACCAGAGTAAAAGTTTCTCCTGCAACCCGTTCCCTTGCTGCTACATGAACGAACGTCTCTGTACATGCTCAGTTCTGAGAGATAAGTGTGTGTGAAAGCCGTCCTTCACCTAGGTAGTTGGGAACACAAAGTATCTTTTCAGTTCCAAACTCCACTCCATGCATATATATGGGGAGTTACTAGCTCCAACTCGGTTTTACAGTGAAAACTTCAGGAACTTCAAACCGGCACTAGGAAACAGACTGAGATAGCAGAGAAATAGTGTCTCCTGCAACACGTTCCCTTGGTGCTAGATGAACGAACGTCTCTCCACTTGCTCAGTTCTGAGAGAAAATTGTGTGTGAAAGCCGTCCTTCACCTAGCTTGTTGGGAACACAAAGTTTCTTTTCAGTAGCAAACTCCACTTCATACATATATATGGGGAGGTACTAGCTCCAACTCGGTTTTACAGTGAAAACTGCAGGAACTTCAAACCGGCACTAGGAAACAGACTGAGAAAGCAGAGAAAAAGTGTCTCCTGCAACCCGTTCCCTTGGTGCTAGATGAACGAACGTCTCTGTACACGCTCAGTTCTGAGAGATAATTGTGTGTGAAAGCCGTCCTTCACCTAGCTTGTTGGGAACACAAAGTTTCTTTTCAGTTGCAAACTATACTTCATACATATATATGGGGAGGTACTAGCTCCAACTCGGTTTTACAGTGAAAACTGCAGGAACTTCAAACCGGCACTAGGAAACAGACTGAGAAAGCAGAGAAAAAGTGTCACCTGCAACCCGTTCCCTTGGTGCTAGATGAACGATCGTCTCTCTACATGCTCAGTTCTGAGAGATAGGTGTGTGTGAAAGCCGTCCTTCACCTAGCTAGTGGGGAACACAAAGTTTCTTTTCAGTTGCAAACTCCACTCCATATATATATAAGGGAAGGTACTAGCTCCAACTCGGTTTTACAGTGAAAACTGCAGGAACTTCAAACCGGCACTAGGAAACAGACTGAGAAAGCAGAGAAAATGTGTCTCCTGCAACCCGTTCCTTTGATGCTAGATGCACGAACGTCTCTCCACTTGCTCAGCTCTGAGAGATAAGTGTGTGTGAAAGCCGTCCTTCAACTAGCTTGTTGGGAACACAAAGTTTCTTTTCAGTTGCAAACTCCATTCCATAAATATATATGGGGAGGTAGAAGCTCCAACTCGGTTTTACAGTGAAAACTGCTGGAACTTCAAACCGGCACTAGGAAACAGACTGAGAAAGCAGATAAAAAGTGTCTCCTGCAACCCGTTCCCTTGGTGCTAGATGAACGAACGTCTCTCCACTTGCTAAGTTCAGAGAGATAAGTGTGTATGAAAGCCTTCATTCAATTAGCTTGTTGGGAACACAAAGTTTCTTTTCAGTAGCAAACTCCACTCCATACATATATATGGGGAGGTACTAGCTCCAACTCGGTTTTACAGTGAATACTGCAGGAACTTCAAACCGGCACTAGGAAACAGACTGAGAAAGCAGAGAAATAGTGTCTCCTGCAACCCGTTCCCTTGGTGCTAGATGAACGAACGTCTCTGTACATGCTCAGTTCTGAGAGATAAGTGTGTGTGAAAGCCGTCCTTCACTTAGCTTGTTGGGAACACAAAGTTTCTATTCAGTAGCAAACTCCACTCCATACATATATATGGGGAGGTACTAGCTCCAACACGGTTTTACAGTGAAAACTGCAGGAACTTCAAACCGGCACTAGGAAACAGACTGAGAAAGCAGAGAAATAGTGTCTCCTGCAACCCGTTCCCTTAGTGCTAGATGAAAGAACGTCTCTCCACCTGCTCAGTTCTGAGAGATAAGTGTGTGTGAAAGCCGTCCTTCAACTAGCTTGTTGGGAAAACAAAGTTTCTTTTCAGTAGCAAACTCCACTCCATACATATATACGGGGAGGTACTAGTTCCAACTCCGTTTTACAGTGAAAACTGCAGGAAATTCAAACCGGCACTAGGAAACAGACTGAGAAAGCAGAGAAAAAGTGTCTCCTGCAACCCGTTCCCTTGGTGCTAGATGAACGAACGTCTCTCCACTTGCTCAGTTCTGAGAGATAAGTGTGTGTGAAAGCCGTCCTTCAACTAGCTTGTTGGGAACACAAAGTTTCTTTTCAGTAGCAAACTCCACTCCATACATATATATGGGGAGGTACTAGTTCCAACTCCGTTTTACAGTGAAAACTGCAGGAAATTCAAACCGGCACTAGGAAACAGACTGAGAAAGCAGAGAAAAAGTGTCTCCTGCAACCCGTTCCCTTGGTGCTAGATGAACGAACGTCTCTGTACAAGCTGAGTTCTGAGAGATAATTGTGTGTGAAAGCCGTCCTTCACCTAGCTTGTTGGGAACACAAAGTTTCTTTTCAGTTGCAAACTCCACTCCATATATATATAAGGGAAGGTACTAGCTCCAACTCGGTTTTACAGTGAAAACTGCAGGAACTTCAAACCGGCACTAGGAAACAGACTGAGAAAGCAGAGAAAATGTGTCTCCTGCAACCCGTTCCTTTGATGCTAGATGCACGAACGTCTCTCCACTTGCTCAGTTCTGAGAGATAAGTGTGTGTGAAAGCCGTCCTTCAACTAGCTTGTTGGGAACACAAAGTTTCTTTTCCCTTGCAAACTCCATTCCATAAATATATATGGGGAGGTAGTAGTTCCAACTAGGTTTTACAGTGAATACTGCAGGAACTTCAAACCGGCACTAGGAAACAGACTGAGAAAGCAGAGAAATAGTGTCTCCTGCAACCCGTTCCCTTGGTGCTAGATGAACGAACGTCTCTGTACACGCTCAGTTCTGAGAGATAAGTGTGTGTGAAAGCCGTCCTTCACCTAGCTTGTTGGGAACACAAAGTTTCTATTCAGTAGCAAACTCCACTCCATACATATATATGGGGAGGTACTAGCTCCAACACGGTTTTACAGTGAAAACTGCAGGAACTTCAAACCGGCACTAGGAAACAGACTGAGAAAGCAGAGAAAAAGTGTCTCCTGCAACCCGTTCCCTTAGTGCTAGATGAAAGAACGTCTCTCCACTTGCTCAGTTCTGAGAGATAAGTGTGTGTGAAAGCCGTCCTTCAACTAGCTTGTTGGGAACACAAAGTTTCTTTTCAGTAGCAAACTCCACTCCATACATATATATGGGGAGGTACTAGTTCCAACTCCGTTTTACAGTGAAAACTGCAGGAAATTCAAATCGGCACTAGGAAACAGACTGAGAAAGCAGAGAAAAAGTGTCTCCTGCAACCCGTTCCCTTGGTGCTAGATGAACGAAAGTCTCTGTACACGCTCAGTTCTGAGAGATAATTGTGTGTGAAAGCCGTCCTTCACCTAGCTTGTTGGGAACACAAAGTTTCTTTTCAGTTGCAAACTCCATTCAATACATTTATATTGGAGGTACTAGCTCCAACTCGGTTTTACAGTGAAAACTGCAGGAACTTCAAACCGGCACTAGGAAACAGACTGAGATAGCAGAGAAAAAGTGTCTCCTGCAACCCGTTCCCTTGGTGCTAGATGAACGAACGTCTCTCCATTGCTCAGTTCTGAGAGATAATTGTGTGTGAAAGCCGTCCTTCACCTAGCTTGTTGGGAACACAAAGTTTCTTTTCAGTAGCAAACTCCACTTCATACATATATATGGGGAGGTACTAGCTCCAACTCGGTTTTACAGTGAAAACTGCAGGAACTTCAAACCGGCACTAGGAAACAGAATGAGAAAGCAGAGAAAAAGTGTCTCCTGCAACCCGTTCCCTTGGTGCTAGATGAACGAACGTCTCTGTACACGCTCAGTTCTGAGAGGTAATTGTGTGTGAAAGCCGTACTTCATCTAGCTTGTTGGGAACACAAAGTTTCTTTTCAGTTGCAAACTCCATTCCATTCATATATATGGGGAGGTACTAGCTCCAACTCGGTTTTACAGTGAAAACTGCAGGAACTTCAAACCGGCACTAGGAAACAGACTGAGAAAGCAGAGAAAAAGTGTCTCCTGCAACCCGTTCCCTTGGTGCTAGATGAACGAACGTCTCTGTACACGCTCAGTTCTGAGAGATAATTGTGTGTGAAAGCCGTCCTTCACCTAGCTTGTTGGGAACACAAAGTTTCTTTTCAGTTGCAAACTCCATTCCATACATTTATATTGGAGGTACTAGCTCCAACTCGGTTTTACAGTGAAAACTGCAGGAACTTCAAATAGGCACTAGGAAACAGACTGGGAAACCAGAGTAAAAGTTTCTCCTGCAACCCGTTCCCTTGGTGCTAGATGAACGAACGTCTCTGTACATGCTCAGTTTTGAGAGATAAGTGTGTGTGAAAGCCGTCCTTCACCTAGCTATTTGGGAAAACAAAGTATCTTTTCAGTTCCAAACTCCATTCCATACATATATATGGGGAGTTACTAGCTCCAACTCGGTTTTACAGTGAAAACTGCAGGAACTTCAAACCGGCACTAGGAAACAGACTGAGATAGCAGAGAAAAAGTGTCTCCTGCAACCCGTTCCCTTGGTGCTAGATGAACGAACGTCTCTCCATTGCTCAGTTCTGAGAGATAATTGTGTGTGAAAGCCGTCCTTCACCTAGCTTGTTGGGAACACAAAGTTTCTTTTCAGTAGCAAACTCCACTTCATACATATATATGGGGAGGTACTAGCTCCAACTCGGTTTTACAGTGAAAACTGCAGGAACTTCAAACCGGCACTAGGAAACAGACTGAGAAAGCAGAGAAAAAGTGTCTCCTGCAACCCGTTCCCTTGGTGCTAGATGAGCGAAAGTCTCTGTACACGCTCAGTTCCGAGAGATAAGTGTGTGTGAAAGCCGTCCTTCAACTAGCTTGTTGGGAACACAAAGTTTCTTTTCAGTAGCAAACTCCACTCCATACATATATATGGGGAGGTACTAGTTCCAACTCCGTTTTACAGTGAAAACTGCAGGAAATTCAAACCGGCACTAGGAAACAGACTGAGAAAGCAGAGAAAAAGTGTCTCCTGCAACCCGTTCCCTTGGTGCTAGATGAACGAACGTCTCTGTACAAGCTCAGTTCTGAGAGATAATTGTGTGTGAAAGCCGTCCTTCACCTAGCTTGTTGGGAACACAAAGTTTCTTTTCAGTTGCAAACTCCACTCCATATATATATAAGGGAAGGTACTAGCTCCAACTCGGTTTTACAGTGAAAACTGCAGGAACTTCAAACCGGCACTAGGAAACAGACTGAGAAAGCAGAGAAAATGTGTCTCCTGCAACCCGTTCCTTTGATGCTAGATGCACGAACGTCTCTCCACTTGCTCAGTTCTGAGAGATAAGTGTGTGTGAAAGCCGTCCTTCAACTAGCTTGTTGGGAACACAAAGTTTCTTTTCAGTTGCAAACTCCATTCCATAAATATATATGGGGAGGTAGTAGTTCCAACTAGGTTTTACAGTGAATACTGCAGGAACTTCAAACCGGCACTAGGAAACAGACTGAGAAAGCAGAGAAATAGTGTCTCCTGCAACCCGTTCCCTTGGTGCTAGATGAACGAACGTCTCTGTACACGCTCAGTTCTGAGAGATAAGTGTGTGTGAAAGCCGTCCTTCACCTAGCTTGTTGGGAACACAAAGTTTCTATTCAGTAGCAAACTCCACTCCATACATATATATGGGGAGGTACTAGCTCCAACACGGTTTTACAGTGAAAACTGCAGGAACTTCAAACCGGCACTAGGAAACAGACTGAGAAAGCAGAGAAAAAGTGTCTCCTGCAACCCGTTCCCTTGGTGCTAGATGAACGAACGTCTCTCCACTTGCTCAGTTCTGAGAGATAATTGTGTGTGAAAGCCGTCCTTCACCTAGCTTGTTGGGAACACAAAGTTTCTTTTCAGTTGCAAACTCCACTCCATATATATATAAGGGAAGGTACTAGCTCCAACTCGGTTTTACAGTGAAAACTGCAGGAACTTCAAACCGGCACTAGGAAACAGACTGAGAAAGCAGAGAAAATGTGTCTCCTGCAACCCGTTCCTTTGATGCTAGATGCACGAACGTCTCTCCACTTGCTCAGTTCTGAGAGATAAGTGTGTGTGAAAGCCGTCCTTCAACTAGCTTGTTGGGAACACAAAGTTTCTTTTCAGTTGCAAACTCCATTCCATAAATATATATGGGGAGGTAGTAGTTCCAACTAGGTTTTACAGTGAATACTGCAGGAACTTCAAACCGGCACTAGGAAACAGACTGAGAAAGCAGAGAAATAGTGTCTCCTGCAACCCGTTCCCTTGGTGCTAGATGAACGAACGTCTCTGTACACGCTCAGTTCTGAGAGATAAGTGTGTGTGAAAGCCGTCCTTCACCTAGCTTGTTGGGAACACAAAGTTTCTATTCAGTAGCAAACTCCACTCCATACATATATATGGGGAGGTACTAGCTCCAACACGGTTTTACAGTGAAAACTGCAGGAACTTCAAACCGGCACTAGGAAACAGACTGAGAAAGCAGAGAATAAGTGTCTCCTGCAACCCGTTCCCTTAGTGCTAGATGAAAGAACGTCTCTCCACTTGCTCAGTTCTGAGAGATAAGTGTGTATGAAAGCCGTCCTTCAACTAGCTTGTTGGGAACACAAAGTTTCTTTTCAGTAGCAAACTCCTCTCCATACATATATATGGGGAGGTACTAGTTCCAACTCCGTTTTACAGTGATAACTGCAGGAAATTCAAACCGGCACTAGGAAACAGACTGAGAAAGCAGAGAAAAAGTGTCTCCTGCAACCCGTTCCCTTGGTGCTAGATGAACGAAAGTCTCTGTACACGCTCAGTTCTGAGAGATAATTGTGTGTGAAAGCCGTCCTTCACCTACCTTGTTGGGAACACAAAGTTTCTTTTCAGTTGCAAACTACATTCAATACATTTATATTGGAGGTACTAGCTCCAACTCGGTTTTACAGTGAAAACTGCAGGAACTTCAAACCGGCACTAGGAAACAGACTGAGATAGCAGAGAAAAAGTGTCTCCTGCAACCCGTTCCCTTGGTGCTAGATGAACGAACGTCTCTCCATTGCTCAGTTCTGAGAGATAATTGTGTGTGAAAGCCGTCCTTCACCTAGCTTGTTGGGAACACAAAGTTTCTTTTCAGTAGCAAACTCCACTTCATACATATATATGGGGAGGTACTAGCTCCAACTCGGTTTTACAGTGAAAACTGCAGGAACTTCAAACCGGCACTAGGAAACAGACTGAGATAGCAGAGAAAAAGTGTCTCCTGCAACCCGTTCCCTTGGTGCTAGATGAACGAACGTCTCTGTACACGCTCAGTTCTGAGAGGTAATTGTGTGTGAAAGCCGTCCTTCATCTAGCTTGTTGGGAACACAAAGTTTCTTTTCAGTTGCAAACTCCATTCCATTCATATATATGGGGAGGTACTAGCTCCAACTCGGTTTTACAGTGAAAACTGCAGGAACTTCAAACCGGCACTAGGAAACAGACTGAGAAAGCAGAGAAAAAGTGTCTCCTGCAACCCGTTCCCTTGGTGCTAGATGAACGAACGTCTCTGTACACGCTCAGTTCTGAGAGATAATTGTGTGTGAAAGCCGTCCTTCACCTAGCTTGTTGGGAACACAAAGTTTCTTTTCAGTTGCAAACTCCATTCCATACATTTATATTGGAGGTACTAGCTCCAACTCGGTTTTACAGTGAAAACTGCAGTAACTTCAAATAGGCACTAGGAAACAGACTGGGAAACCAGAGTAAAAGTTTCTCCTGCAACCCGTTCCCTTGGTGCTAGATGAACGAACGTCTCTGTACATGCTCAGTTTTGAGAGATAAGTGTGTGTGAAAGCCGTCCTTCACCTAGCTATTTGGGAAAACAAAGTATCTTTTCAGTTCCAAACTCCATTCCATACATATATATGGGGAGTTACTAGCTCCAACTCGGTTTTACAGTGAAATCTGCAGGAACTTCAAACCGGCACTAGGAAACAGACTGAGATAGCAGAGAAAAAGTGTCTCCTGCAACCCGTTCCCTTGGTGCTAGATGAACGAACGTCTCTCCATTGCTCAGTTCTGAGAGATAATTGTGTGTGAAAGCCGTCCTTCACCTAGCTTGTTGGGAACACAAAGTTTCTTTTCAGTAGCAAACTCCACTTCATACATATATATGGGGAGGTACTAGCTCCAACTCGGTTTTACAGTGAAAACTGCAGGAACTTCAAACCGGCACTAGGAAACAGACTGAGAAAGAAGAGAAAAAGTGTCTCCTGCAACCCGTTCCTTTGGTGCTAGATGAGCGAACGTCTCTGTACACGCTCAGTTCCGAGAGATAATTGTGTGTGAAAGCCGTCCTTCACCTAGCTTGTTGGGAACACAAAGTTTCTTTTCAGTTGCAAACTCCATTCCATTCATATATATGGGGAGGTACGAGCTCCAACTCGGTTTTACAGTGAAAACTGCAGGAACTTCAAACCGGCACTAGGAAACAGACTGAGAAAGCAGAGAAAAAGTGTCTCCTGCAACCCGTTCCCTTGGTGCTAGATGAATGAACGTCTCTCCACTTGCTCAGTTCTGAGAGATAAGTGTGTGTGAAAGCCGTCCTTCACCTAGTTATTTGGGAAAACAAAGTATCTTTTCAGTTCCAAACTCCATTCCATACATATATATGGGGAGTTACTAGCTCCAACTCGGTTTTACAGTGAAAACTGCAGGAACTTCAAACCGGCACTAGGAAACAGACTGAGATAGCAGAGAAAAAGTGTCTCCTGCAACCCGTTCCCTTGGTGCTAGATGAACGAACGTCTCTCCACTTGCTCAGTTCTGAGAGATAATTGTGTGTGAAAGCCGTCCTTCACCTAGCTTGTTGGGAACACAAAGTTTCTTTTCAGTAGCAAACTCCACTTCATACATATATATGGGGAGGTACTAGCTCCAACTCGGTTTTACAGTGAAAACTGCAGGAACTTCAAACCGGCACTAGGAAACAGAATGAGAAAGCAGAGAAAAAGTGTCTCCTGCAACCCGTTCCCTTGGTGCTAGATGAACGAACGTCTCTGTACACGCTCAGTTCTGAGAGATAATTGTGTGTGAAAGCCGTCCTTCACCTAGCTTGTTGGGAACACAAAGTTTCTTTTCAGTAGCAAACTCCACTTCATACATATATATGGGGAGGTACTAGCTCCAACTCGGTTTTACAGTGAAAACTGCAGGAACTTCAAACCGGCACTAGGAAACAGAATGAGATAGCAGAGAAAAAGTGTCTCCTGCAACCCGTTCCCTTGGTGCTAGATGAACGAACGTCTCTGTACACGCTCAGTTCTGAGAGATAATTGTGTGTGAAAGCCGTCCTTCACCTAGCTTGTTGGGAACACAAAGTTTCTTTTCAGTAGCAAACTCCACTTCATACATATATATGGGGAGGTACTAGCTCCAACTCGGTTTTACAGTGAAAACTGCAGGAACTTCAAACCGGCACTAGGAAACAGAATGAGAAAGCAGAGAAAAAGTGTCTCCTGCAACCCGTTCCCTTGGTGCTAGTTGAACGAACGTCTCTGTACACGCTCAGTTCTGAGAGATAATTGTGTGTGAAAGCCGTCCTTCACCTAGCTTGTTGGGAACACAAAGTTTCTTTTCAGTTGCAAACTCCATTCCATACATTTATATTGGAGGTACTAGCTCCAACTCGGTTTTACAGTGAAAACTGCAGGAACTTCAAACCGGCACTAGGAAACAGACTGAGATAGCAGAGAAAAAGTGTCTCCTGCAACCCGTTCCCTTGGTGCTAGATGAACGAACGTCTCTCCATTGCTCAGTTCTGAGAGATAATTGTGTGTGAAAGCCGTCCTTCACCTAGCTTGTTGGGAACACAAAGTTTCTTTTCAGTAGCAAACTCCACTTCATACATATATATGGGGAGGTACTAGCTCCAACTCGGTTTTACAGTGAAAACTGCAGGAACTTCAAACCGGCACTAGGAAACAGAATGAGAAAGCAGAGAAAAAGTGTCTCCTGCAACCCGTTCCCTTGGTGCTAGATGAACGAACGTCTCTGTACACGCTCAGTTCTGAGAGATAATTGTGTGTGAAAGCCGTCCTTCACCTAGCTTGTTGGGAACACAAAGTTTCTTTTCAGTTGCAAACTCCATTCCATTCATATATATGGGAAGGTACTAGCTCCAACTCGGTTTTACAGTGAAAACTGCAGGAACTTCAAACCGGCACTAGGAAACAGAATGAGAAAGCAGAGAAAAAGTGTCTCCTGCAACCCGTTCCCTTGGTGCTAGATGAATGAACGTCTCTCCACTTGCTCAGTTCTGAGAGATAAGTGTGTGTGAAAGCCGTCCTTCACCTAGCTATTTGGGAAAACAAAGTATCTTTTCAGTTCCAAACTCCATTCCATACATATATATGGGGAGTTACTAGCTCCAACTCGGTTTTACAGTGAAAACTGCAGGAACTTCAAACCGGCACTAGGAAACAGACTGAGATAGCAGAGAATAAGTGTCTCCTGCAACCCGTTCCCTTGGTGCTAGATGAACGAACGTCTCTCCACTTGCTCAGTTCTGAGAGATAATTGTGTGTGAAAGCCGTCCTTCACCTAGCTTGTTGGGAACACAAAGTTTCTTTTCAGTAGCAAACTCCACTTCATACATATATATGGGGAGGTACTAGCTCCAACTCGGTTTTACAGTGAAAACTGCAGGAACTTCAAACCGGCACTAGGAAACAGAATGAGAAAGCAGAGAAAAAGTGTCTCCTGCAACCCGTTCCCTTGGTGCTAGATGAACGAACGTCTCTGTACACGCTCAGTTCTGAGAGATAATTGTGTGTGAAAGCCGTCCTTCACCTAGCTTGTTGGGAACACAAAGTTTCTTTTCAGTTGCAAACTCCATTCCATACATTTATATTGGAGGTACTAGCTCCAACTCGGTTTTACAGTGAAAACTGCAGGAACTTCAAACCGGCACTAGGAAACAGACTGAGATAGCAGAGAATAAGTGTCTCCTGCAACCCGTTCCCTTGGTGCTAGATGAACGAACGTCTCTCCACTTGCTCAGTTCTGAGAGATAATTGTGTGTGAAAGCCGTCCTTCACCTAGCTTGTTGGGAACACAAAGTTTCTTTTCAGTAGCAAACTCCACTTCATACATATATATGGGGAGGTACTAGCTCCAACTCGGTTTTACAGTGAAAACTGCAGGAACTTCAAACCGGCACTAGGAAACAGAATGAGAAAGCAGAGAAAAAGTGTCTCCTGCAACCCGTTCCCTTGGTGCTAGATGAACGAACGTCTCTGTACACGCTCAGTTCTGAGAGATAATTGTGTGTGAAAGCCGTCCTTCACCTAGCTTGTTGGGAACACAAAGTTTCTTTTCAGTAGCAAACTCCACTTCATACATATATATGGGGAGGTACTAGCTCCAACTCGGTTTTACAGTGAAAACTGCAGGAACTTCAAACCGGCACTAGGAAACAGACTGAGATAGCAGAGAAAAAGTGTCTCCTGCAACCCGTTCCCTTGGTGCTAGATGAACGAACGTCTCTCCACTTGCTCAGTTCTGAGAGATAATTGTGTGTGAAAGCCGTCCTTCACCTAGCTTGTTGGGAACACAAAGTTTCTTTTCAGTTGCAAACTCCATTCCATTCATATATATGGGGAGGTACGAGCTCCAACTCGGTTTTACAGTGAAAACTGCAGGAACTTCAAACCGGCACTAGGAAACAGACTGAGAAAGCAGAGAAAAAGTGTCTCCTGCAACCCGTTCCCTTGGTGCTAGATGAATGAACGTCTCTCCACTTGCTCAGTTCTGAGAGATAAGTGTGTGTGAAAGCCGTCCTTCACCTAGCTATTTGGGAAAACAAAGTATCTTTTCAGTTCCAAACTCCATTCCATACATATATATGGGGAGTTACTAGCTCCAACTCGGTTTTACAGTGAAAACTGCAGGAACTTCAAACCGGCACTAGGAAACAGACTGAGATAGCAGAGAAAAAGTGTCTCCTGCAACCCGTTCCCTTGGTGCTAGATGAACGAACGTCTCTCCACTTGCTCAGTTCTGAGAGATAATTGTGTGTGAAAGCCGTCCTTCACCTAGCTTGTTGGGAACACAAAGTTTCTTTTCAGTAGCAAACTCCACTTCATACATATATATGGGGAGGTACTAGCTCCAACTCGGTTTTACAGTGAAAACTGCAGGAACTTCAAACCGGCACTAGGAAACAGAATGAGAAAGCAGAGAAAAAGTGTCTCCTGCAACCCGTTCCCTTGGTGCTAGATGAACGAACGTCTCTGTACACGCTCAGTTCTGAGAGATAATTGTGTGTGAAAGCCGTCCTTCACCTAGCTTGTTGGGAACACAAAGTTTCTTTTCAGTAGCAAACTCCACTTCATACATATATATGGGGAGGTACTAGCTCCAACTCGGTTTTACAGTGAAAACTGCAGGAACTTCAAACCGGCACTAGGAAACAGAATGAGATAGCAGAGAAAAAGTGTCTCCTGCAACCCGTTCCCTTGGTGCTAGATGAACGAACGTCTCTGTACACGCTCAGTTCTGAGAGATAATTGTGTGTGAAAGCCGTCCTTCACCTAGCTTGTTGGGAACACAAAGTTTCTTTTCAGTAGCAAACTCCACTTCATACATATATATGGGGAGGTACTAGCTCCAACTCGGTTTTACAGTGAAAACTGCAGGAACTTCAAACCGGCACTAGGAAACAGAATGAGAAAGCAGAGAAAAAGTGTCTCCTGCAACCCGTTCCCTTGGTGCTAGTTGAACGAACGTCTCTGTACACGCTCAGTTCTGAGAGATAATTGTGTGTGAAAGCCGTCCTTCACCTAGCTTGTTGGGAACACAAAGTTTCTTTTCAGTTGCAAACTCCATTCCATACATTTATATTGGAGGTACTAGCTCCAACTCGGTTTTACAGTGAAAACTGCAGGAACTTCAAACCGGCACTAGGAAACAGACTGAGATAGCAGAGAAAAAGTGTCTCCTGCAACCCGTTCCCTTGGTGCTAGATGAACGAACGTCTCTCCATTGCTCAGTTCTGAGAGATAATTGTGTGTGAAAGCCGTCCTTCACCTAGCTTGTTGGGAACACAAAGTTTCTTTTCAGTAGCAAACTCCACTTCATACATATATATGGGGAGGTACTAGCTCCAACTCGGTTTTACAGTGAAAACTGCAGGAACTTCAAACCGGCACTAGGAAACAGAATGAGAAAGCAGAGAAAAAGTGTCTCCTGCAACCCGTTCCCTTGGTGCTAGATGAACGAACGTCTCTGTACACGCTCAGTTCTGAGAGATAATTGTGTGTGAAAGCCGTCCTTCACCTAGCTTGTTGGGAACACAAAGTTTCTTTTCAGTTGCAAACTCCATTCCATTCATATATATGGGAAGGTACTAGCTCCAACTCGGTTTTACAGTGAAAACTGCAGGAACTTCAAACCGGCACTAGGAAACAGAATGAGAAAGCAGAGAAAAAGTGTCTCCTGCAACCCGTTCCCTTGGTGCTAGATGAATGAACGTCTCTCCACTTGCTCAGTTCTGAGAGATAAGTGTGTGTGAAAGCCGTCCTTCACCTAGCTATTTGGGAAAACAAAGTATCTTTTCAGTTCCAAACTCCATTCCATACATATATATGGGGAGTTACTAGCTCCAACTCGGTTTTACAGTGAAAACTGCAGGAACTTCAAACCGGCACTAGGAAACAGACTGAGATAGCAGAGAATAAGTGTCTCCTGCAACCCGTTCCCTTGGTGCTAGATGAACGAACGTCTCTCCACTTGCTCAGTTCTGAGAGATAATTGTGTGTGAAAGCCGTCCTTCACCTAGCTTGTTGGGAACACAAAGTTTCTTTTCAGTAGCAAACTCCACTTCATACATATATATGGGGAGGTACTAGCTCCAACTCGGTTTTACAGTGAAAACTGCAGGAACTTCAAACCGGCACTAGGAAACAGAATGAGAAAGCAGAGAAAAAGTGTCTCCTGCAACCCGTTCCCTTGGTGCTAGATGAACGAACGTCTCTGTACACGCTCAGTTCTGAGAGATAATTGTGTGTGAAAGCCGTCCTTCACCTAGCTTGTTGGGAACACAAAGTTTCTTTTCAGTAGCAAACTCCACTTCATACATATATATGGGGAGGTACTAGCTCCAACTCGGTTTTACAGTGAAAACTGCAGTAACTTCAAACCGGCACTAGGAAACAGACTGAGAAAGCAGAGAAAAAGTGTCTCCTGCAACCCGTTCCCTTGGTGCTTGATGAACGAACGTCTCTCCAATTGCTCAGTTCTGAGAGATAATTGTGTGTGAAAGCCGTCCTTTACCTAGCTTGTTGGGAACACAAAGTTTCTTTTTAATAGCAACCTCCACTCCATACATATATATGGGGAGGTACTAGCTCCAACTCGGTTTTACAGTGAATACTGCAGGAACTTCAAACCGGCACTAGGAAACAGACTGAGAAAGCAGAGAAAAAGTGTCTCCTGCAACCCGTTCCCTTGGTGCTAGATGAATGAACGTCTCTGTACACGCTCAGTTCTGAGAGATAATTGTGTGTGAAAGCCGTCCTTCACCTAGCTTGTTGGGAACACAAAGTTTCTTTTCAGTTGCAAACTCCATTCCATACATTTATATTGGAGGTACTAGCTCCAACTCGGTTTTACAGTGAAAACTGCAGGAACTTCAAATAGGCACAAGGAAACAGACTGGGAAACCAGAGTAAAAGTTTCTCCTGCAACCCGTTCCCTTGCTGCTACATGAACGAACGTCTCTGTACATGCTCAGTTCTGAGAGATAAGTGTGTGTGAAAGCCGTCCTTCACCTAGGTAGTTGGGAACACAAAGTATCTTTTCAGTTCCAAACTCCACTCCATGCATATATATGGGGAGTTACTAGCTCCAACTCGGTTTTACAGTGAAAACTTCAGGAACTTCAAACCGGCACTAGGAAACAGACTGAGATAGCAGAGAAATAGTGTCTCCTGCAACACGTTCCCTTGGTGCTAGATGAACGAACGTCTCTCCACTTGCTCAGTTCTGAGAGAAAATTGTGTGTGAAAGCCGTCCTTCACCTAGCTTGTTGGGAACACAAAGTTTCTTTTCAGTAGCAAACTCCACTTCATACATATATATGGGGAGGTACTAGCTCCAACTCGGTTTTACAGTGAAAACTGCAGGAACTTCAAACCGGCACTAGGAAACAGACTGAGAAAGCAGAGAAAAAGTGTCTCCTGCAACCCGTTCCCTTGGTGCTAGATGAACGAACGTCTCTGTACACGCTCAGTTCTGAGAGATAATTGTGTGTGAAAGCCGTCCTTCACCTAGCTTGTTGGGAACACAAAGTTTCTTTTCAGTTGCAAACTATACTTCATACATATATATGGGGAGGTACTAGCTCCAACTCGGTTTTACAGTGAAAACTGCAGGAACTTCAAACCGGCACTAGGAAACAGACTGAGAAAGCAGAGAAAAAGTGTCACCTGCAACCCGTTCCCTTGGTGCTAGATGAACGATCGTCTCTCTACATGCTCAGTTCTGAGAGATAGGTGTGTGTGAAAGCCGTCCTTCACCTAGCTAGTGGGGAACACAAAGTTTCTTTTCAGTTGCAAACTCCACTCCATATATATATAAGGGAAGGTACTAGCTCCAACTCGGTTTTACAGTGAAAACTGCAGGAACTTCAAACCGGCACTAGGAAACAGACTGAGAAAGCAGAGAAAATGTGTCTCCTGCAACCCGTTCCTTTGATGCTAGATGCACGAACGTCTCTCCACTTGCTCAGCTCTGAGAGATAAGTGTGTGTGAAAGCCGTCCTTCAACTAGCTTGTTGGGAACACAAAGTTTCTTTTCAGTTGCAAACTCCATTCCATAAATATATATGGGGAGGTAGAAGCTCCAACTCGGTTTTACAGTGAAAACTGCTGGAACTTCAAACCGGCACTAGGAAACAGACTGAGAAAGCAGATAAAAAGTGTCTCCTGCAACCCGTTCCCTTGGTGCTAGATGAACGAACGTCTCTCCACTTGCTAAGTTCAGAGAGATAAGTGTGTATGAAAGCCTTCATTCAATTAGCTTGTTGGGAACACAAAGTTTCTTTTCAGTAGCAAACTCCACTCCATACATATATATGGGGAGGTACTAGCTCCAACTCGGTTTTACAGTGAATACTGCAGGAACTTCAAACCGGCACTAGGAAACAGACTGAGAAAGCAGAGAAATAGTGTCTCCTGCAACCCGTTCCCTTGGTGCTAGATGAACGAACGTCTCTGTACATGCTCAGTTCTGAGAGATAAGTGTGTGTGAAAGCCGTCCTTCACTTAGCTTGTTGGGAACACAAAGTTTCTATTCAGTAGCAAACTCCACTCCATACATATATATGGGGAGGTACTAGCTCCAACACGGTTTTACAGTGAAAACTGCAGGAACTTCAAACCGGCACTAGGAAACAGACTGAGAAAGCAGAGAAATAGTGTCTCCTGCAACCCGTTCCCTTAGTGCTAGATGAAAGAACGTCTCTCCACCTGCTCAGTTCTGAGAGATAAGTGTGTGTGAAAGCCGTCCTTCAACTAGCTTGTTGGGAAAACAAAGTTTCTTTTCAGTAGCAAACTCCACTCCATACATATATACGGGGAGGTACTAGTTCCAACTCCGTTTTACAGTGAAAACTGCAGGAAATTCAAACCGGCACTAGGAAACAGACTGAGAAAGCAGAGAAAAAGTGTCTCCTGCAACCCGTTCCCTTGGTGCTAGATGAACGAACGTCTCTCCAATTGCTCAGTTCTGAGAGATAAGTGTGTGTGAAAGCCGTCCTTCAACTAGCTTGTTGGGAACACAAAGTTTCTTTTCAGTAGCAAACTCCACTCCATACATATATATGGGGAGGTACTAGTTCCAACTCCGTTTTACAGTGAAAACTGCAGGAAATTCAAACCGGCACTAGGAAACAGACTGAGAAAGCAGAGAAAAAGTGTCTCCTGCAACCCGTTCCCTTGGTGCTAGATGAACGAACGTCTCTGTACAAGCTGAGTTCTGAGAGATAATTGTGTGTGAAAGCCGTCCTTCACCTAGCTTGTTGGGAACACAAAGTTTCTTTTCAGTTGCAAACTCCACTCCATATATATATAAGGGAAGGTACTAGCTCCAACTCGGTTTTACAGTGAAAACTGCAGGAACTTCAAACCGGCACTAGGAAACAGACTGAGAAAGCAGAGAAAATGTGTCTCCTGCAACCCGTTCCTTTGATGCTAGATGCACGAACGTCTCTCCACTTGCTCAGTTCTGAGAGATAAGTGTGTGTGAAAGCCGTCCTTCAACTAGCTTGTTGGGAACACAAAGTTTCTTTTCCCTTGCAAACTCCATTCCATAAATATATATGGGGAGGTAGTAGTTCCAACTAGGTTTTACAGTGAATACTGCAGGAACTTCAAACCGGCACTAGGAAACAGACTGAGAAAGCAGAGAAATAGTGTCTCCTGCAACCCGTTCCCTTGGTGCTAGATGAACGAACGTCTCTGTACACGCTCAGTTCTGAGAGATAAGTGTGTGTGAAAGCCGTCCTTCACCTAGCTTGTTGGGAACACAAAGTTTCTATTCAGTAGCAAACTCCACTCCATACATATATATGGGGAGGTACTAGCTCCAACACGGTTTTACAGTGAAAACTGCAGGAACTTCAAACCGGCACTAGGAAACAGACTGAGAAAGCAGAGAAAAAGTGTCTCCTGCAACCCGTTCCCTTAGTGCTAGATGAAAGAACGTCTCTCCACTTGCTCAGTTCTGAGAGATAAGTGTGTGTGAAAGCCGTCCTTCAACTAGCTTGTTGGGAACACAAAGTTTCTTTTCAGTAGCAAACTCCACTCCATACATATATATGGGGAGGTACTAGTTCCAACTCCGTTTTACAGTGAAAACTGCAGGAAATTCAAATCGGCACTAGGAAACAGACTGAGAAAGCAGAGAAAAAGTGTCTCCTGCAACCCGTTCCCTTGGTGCTAGATGAACGAAAGTCTCTGTACACGCTCAGTTCTGAGAGATAATTGTGTGTGAAAGCCGTCCTTCACCTAGCTTGTTGGGAACACAAAGTTTCTTTTCAGTTGCAAACTCCATTCAATACATTTATATTGGAGGTACTAGCTCCAACTCGGTTTTACAGTGAAAACTGCAGGAACTTCAAACCGGCACTAGGAAACAGACTGAGATAGCAGAGAAAAAGTGTCTCCTGCAACCCGTTCCCTTGGTGCTAGATGAACGAACGTCTCTCCATTGCTCAGTTCTGAGAGATAATTGTGTGTGAAAGCCGTCCTTCACCTAGCTTGTTGGGAACACAAAGTTTCTTTTCAGTAGCAAACTCCACTTCATACATATATATGGGGAGGTACTAGCTCCAACTCGGTTTTACAGTGAAAACTGCAGGAACTTCAAACCGGCACTAGGAAACAGAATGAGAAAGCAGAGAAAAAGTGTCTCCTGCAACCCGTTCCCTTGGTGCTAGATGAACGAACGTCTCTGTACACGCTCAGTTCTGAGAGGTAATTGTGTGTGAAAGCCGTACTTCATCTAGCTTGTTGGGAACACAAAGTTTCTTTTCAGTTGCAAACTCCATTCCATTCATATATATGCGGAGGTACTAGCTCCAACTCGGTTTTACAGTGAAAACTGCAGGAACTTCAAACCGGCACTAGGAAACAGACTGAGAAAGCAGAGAAAAAGTGTCTCCTGCAACCCGTTCCCTTGGTGCTAGATGAACGAACGTCTCTGTACACGCTCAGTTCTGAGAGATAATTGTGTGTGAAAGCCGTCCTTCACCTAGCTTGTTGGGAACACAAAGTTTCTTTTCAGTTGCAAACTCCATTCCATACATTTATATTGGAGGTACTAGCTCCAACTCGGTTTTACAGTGAAAACTGCAGGAACTTCAAATAGGCACTAGGAAACAGACTGGGAAACCAGAGTAAAAGTTTCTCCTGCAACCCGTTCCCTTGGTGCTAGATGAACGAACGTCTCTGTACATGCTCAGTTTTGAGAGATAAGTGTGTGTGAAAGCCGTCCTTCACCTAGCTATTTGGGAAAACAAAGTATCTTTTCAGTTCCAAACTCCATTCCATACATATATATGGGGAGTTACTAGCTCCAACTCGGTTTTACAGTGAAAACTGCAGGAACTTCAAACCGGCACTAGGAAACAGACTGAGATAGCAGAGAAAAAGTGTCTCCTGCAACCCGTTCCCTTGGTGCTAGATGAACGAACGTCTCTCCATTGCTCAGTTCTGAGAGATAATTGTGTGTGAAAGCCGTCCTTCACCTAGCTTGTTGGGAACACAAAGTTTCTTTTCAGTAGCAAACTCCACTTCATACATATATATGGGGAGGTACTAGCTCCAACTCGGTTTTACAGTGAAAACTGCAGGAACTTCAAACCGGCACTAGGAAACAGACTGAGAAAGCAGAGAAAAAGTGTCTCCTGCAACCCGTTCCCTTGGTGCTAGATGAGCGAAAGTCTCTGTACACGCTCAGTTCCGAGAGATAAGTGTGTGTGAAAGCCGTCCTTCAACTAGCTTGTTGGGAACACAAAGTTTCTTTTCAGTAGCAAACTCCACTCCATACATATATATGGGGAGGTACTAGTTCCAACTCCGTTTTACAGTGAAAACTGCAGGAAATTCAAACCGGCACTAGGAAACAGACTGAGAAAGCAGAGAAAAAGTGTCTCCTGCAACCCGTTCCCTTGGTGCTAGATGAACGAACGTCTCTGTACAAGCTCAGTTCTGAGAGATAATTGTGTGTGAAAGCCGTCCTTCACCTAGCTTGTTGGGAACACAAAGTTTCTTTTCAGTTGCAAACTCCACTCCATATATATATAAGGGAAGGTACTAGCTCCAACTCGGTTTTACAGTGAAAACTGCAGGAACTTCAAACCGGCACTAGGAAACAGACTGAGAAAGCAGAGAAAATGTGTCTCCTGCAACCCGTTCCTTTGATGCTAGATGCACGAACGTCTCTCCACTTGCTCAGTTCTGAGAGATAAGTGTGTGTGAAAGCCGTCCTTCAACTAGCTTGTTGGGAACACAAAGTTTCTTTTCAGTTGCAAACTCCATTCCATAAATATATATGGGGAGGTAGTAGTTCCAACTAGGTTTTACAGTGAATACTGCAGGAACTTCAAACCGGCACTAGGAAACAGACTGAGAAAGCAGAGAAATAGTGTCTCCTGCAACCCGTTCCCTTGGTGCTAGATGAACGAACGTCTCTGTACACGCTCAGTTCTGAGAGATAAGTGTGTGTGAAAGCCGTCCTTCACCTAGCTTGTTGGGAACACAAAGTTTCTATTCAGTAGCAAACTCCACTCCATACATATATATGGGGAGGTACTAGCTCCAACACGGTTTTACAGTGAAAACTGCAGGAACTTCAAACCGGCACTAGGAAACAGACTGAGAAAGCAGAGAAAAAGTGTCTCCTGCAACCCGTTCCCTTGGTGCTAGATGAACGAACGTCTCTCCACTTGCTCAGTTCTGAGAGATAATTGTGTGTGAAAGCCGTCCTTCACCTAGCTTGTTGGGAACACAAAGTTTCTTTTCAGTTGCAAACTCCACTCCATATATATATAAGGGAAGGTACTAGCTCCAACTCGGTTTTACAGTGAAAACTGCAGGAACTTCAAACCGGCACTAGGAAACAGACTGAGAAAGCAGAGAAAATGTGTCTCCTGCAACCCGTTCCTTTGATGCTAGATGCACGAACGTCTCTCCACTTGCTCAGTTCTGAGAGATAAGTGTGTGTGAAAGCCGTCCTTCAACTAGCTTGTTGGGAACACAAAGTTTCTTTTCAGTTGCAAACTCCATTCCATAAATATATATGGGGAGGTAGTAGTTCCAACTAGGTTTTACAGTGAATACTGCAGGAACTTCAAACCGGCACTAGGAAACAGACTGAGAAAGCAGAGAAATAGTGTCTCCTGCAACCCGTTCCCTTGGTGCTAGATGAACGAACGTCTCTGTACACGCTCAGTTCTGAGAGATAAGTGTGTGTGAAAGCCGTCCTTCACCTAGCTTGTTGGGAACACAAAGTTTCTATTCAGTAGCAAACTCCACTCCATACATATATATGGGGAGGTACTAGCTCCAACACGGTTTTACAGTGAAAACTGCAGGAACTTCAAACCGGCACTAGGAAACAGACTGAGAAAGCAGAGAAAAAGTGTCTCCTGCAACCCGTTCCCTTAGTGCTAGATGAAAGAACGTCTCTCCACTTGCTCAGTTCTGAGAGATAAGTGTGTATGAAAGCCGTCCTTCAACTAGCTTGTTGGGAACACAAAGTTTCTTTTCAGTAGCAAACTCCTCTCCATACATATATATGGGGAGGTACTAGTTCCAACTCCGTTTTACAGTGATAACTGCAGGAAATTCAAACCGGCACTAGGAAACAGACTGAGAAAGCAGAGAAAAAGTGTCTCCTGCAACCCGTTCCCTTGGTGCTAGATGAACGAAAGTCTCTGTACACGCTCAGTTCTGAGAGATAATTGTGTGTGAAAGCCGTCCTTCACCTACCTTGTTGGGAACACAAAGTTTCTTTTCAGTTGCAAACTACATTCAATACATTTATATTGGAGGTACTAGCTCCAACTCGGTTTTACAGTGAAAACTGCAGGAACTTCAAACCGGCACTAGGAAACAGACTGAGATAGCAGAGAAAAAGTGTCTCCTGCAACCCGTTCCCTTGGTGCTAGATGAACGAACGTCTCTCCATTGCTCAGTTCTGAGAGATAATTGTGTGTGAAAGCCGTCCTTCACCTAGCTTGTTGGGAACACAAAGTTTCTTTTCAGTAGCAAACTCCACTTCATACATATATATGGGGAGGTACTAGCTCCAACTCGGTTTTACAGTGAAAACTGCAGGAACTTCAAACCGGCACTAGGAAACAGACTGAGATAGCAGAGAAAAAGTGTCTCCTGCAACCCGTTCCCTTGGTGCTAGATGAACGAACGTCTCTGTACACGCTCAGTTCTGAGAGGTAATTGTGTGTGAAAGCCGTCCTTCATCTAGCTTGTTGGGAACACAAAGTTTCTTTTCAGTTGCAAACTCCATTCCATTCATATATATGGGGAGGTACTAGCTCCAACTCGGTTTTACAGTGAAAACTGCAGGAACTTCAAACCGGCACTAGGAAACAGACTGAGAAAGCAGAGAAAAAGTGTCTCCTGCAACCCGTTCCCTTGGTGCTAGATGAACGAACGTCTCTGTACACGCTCAGTTCTGAGAGATAATTGTGTGTGAAAGCCGTCCTTCACCTAGCTTGTTGGGAACACAAAGTTTCTTTTCAGTTGCAAACTCCATTCCATACATTTATATTGGAGGTACTAGCTCCAACTCGGTTTTACAGTGAAAACTGCAGTAACTTCAAATAGGCACTAGGAAACAGACTGGGAAACCAGAGTAAAAGTTTCTCCTGCAACCCGTTCCCTTGGTGCTAGATGAACGAACGTCTCTGTACATGCTCAGTTTTGAGAGATAAGTGTGTGTGAAAGCCGTCCTTCACCTAGCTATTTGGGAAAACAAAGTATCTTTTCAGTTCCAAACTCCATTCCATACATATATATGGGGAGTTACTAGCTCCAACTCGGTTTTACAGTGAAATCTGCAGGAACTTCAAACCGGCACTAGGAAACAGACTGAGATAGCAGAGAAAAAGTGTCTCCTGCAACCCGTTCCCTTGGTGCTAGATGAACGAACGTCTCTCCATTGCTCAGTTCTGAGAGATAATTGTGTGTGAAAGCCGTCCTTCACCTAGCTTGTTGGGAACACAAAGTTTCTTTTCAGTAGCAAACTCCACTTCATACATATATATGGGGAGGTACTAGCTCCAACTCGGTTTTACAGTGAAAACTGCAGGAACTTCAAACCGGCACTAGGAAACAGACTGAGAAAGAAGAGAAAAAGTGTCTCCTGCAACCCGTTCCTTTGGTGCTAGATGAGCGAACGTCTCTGTACACGCTCAGTTCCGAGAGATAATTGTGTGTGAAAGCCGTCCTTCACCTAGCTTGTTGGGAACACAAAGTTTCTTTTCAGTTGCAAACTCCATTCCATACATATATATGGGGAGGTACTAGCTCCAACTCGGTTTTACAGTGAAAACTGCAGGAACTTCAAACCGGCACTAGGAAACAGACTGAGAAAGCAGAGAAAAAGTGTCTCCTGCAACCCGTTCCCTTGGTGCTAGATGAACGAACGTCTCTGTACACGCTCAGTTCTGAGAGATAATTGTGTGTGAAAGCCGTCCTTCACCTAGCTTGTTGGGAACACAAAGTTTCTTTTCAGTTGCAAACTCCATTCCATACATTTATATTGGAGGTACTAGCTCCAACTCGGTTTTACAGTGAAAACTGCAGGAACTTCAAATAGGCACAAGGAAACAGACTGGGAAACCAGAGTAAAAGTTTCTCCTGCAACCCGTTCCCTTGCTGCTACATGAACGAACGTCTCTGTACATGCTCAGTTCTGAGAGATAAGTGTGTGTGAAAGCCGTCCTTCACCTAGGTAGTTGGGAACACAAAGTATCTTTTCAGTTCCAAACTCCTCTCCATGCATATATATGGGGAGTTACTAGCTCCAACTCGGTTTTACAGTGAAAACTTCAGGAACTTCAAACCGGCACTAGGAAACAGACTGAGATAGCAGAGAAAAAGTGTCTCCTGCAACACGTTCCCTTGGTGCTAGATGAACGAACGTCTCTCCACTTGCTGAGTTCTGAGAGAAAATTGTGTGTGAAAGCCGTCCTTCACCTAGCTTCTTGGGAACACAAAGTTTCTTTTCAGTAGCAAACTCCACTTCATACATATATATGGGGAGGTACTAGCTCCAACTCGGTTTTACAGTGAAAACTGCAGGAACTTCAAACCGGCACTAGGAAACAGACTGAGAAAGCAGAGAAAAAGTGTCTCCTGCAACCCGTTCCCTTGGTGCTAGATGAACGAACGTCTCTGTACACGCTCAGTTCTGAGAGATAATTGTGTGTGAAAGCCGTCCTTCACCTAGCTTGTTGGGAACACAAAGTTTCTTTTCAGTTGCAAACTCCATTCCTTACATATATATGGGGAGGTACTAGCTCCAACTCGGTTTTACAGTGAAAACTGCAGGAACTTCAAACCGGCACTAGGAAACAGACTGAGAAAGCAGAGAAAAAGTGTCTCCTGCAACCCGTTCCCTTGGTGCTAGATGAACGATCGTCTGTCTACATGCTCAGTTCTGAGAGATAGGTGTGTGTGAAAGCCGTCCTTCACCTAGCTAGTGGGGAACACAAAGTTTGTTTTCAGTTGCAAACTCCACTCCATATATATATAAGGGAAGGTACTAGCTCCAACTCGGTTTTACAGTGAAAACTGCAGGAACTTCAAAACGGCACTAGGAAACAGACTGAGAAAGCAGAGAAAATGTGTCTCCTGCAACCCGTTCCTTTGATGCTAGATGCACGAACGTCTCTCCACTTGCTCAGTTCTGAGAGATAAGTGTGTGTGAAAGCCGTCCTTCAACTAGCTTGTTGGGAACACAAAGTTTCTTTTCAGTTGAAAACTCCATTCCATAAATATATATGGGGAGGTAGTAGCTCCAACTCGGTTTTACAGTGAAAACTGCTGGAACTTCAAACCGGCACTAGGAAACAGACTGAGAAAGCAGATAAAAAGTGTCTCCTGCAACCCGTTCCCTTGGTGCTAGATGAACGAACGTCTCTCCACTTGCTAAGTTCAGAGAGATAATTGTGTATGAAAGCCTTCATTCAATTAGCTTGTTGGGAACACAAAGTTTCTTTTCAGTAGCAAACTCCACTCCATACATATATATGGGGAGGTACTAGCTCCAACTAGGTTTTACAGTGAATACTGCAGGAACTTCAAACCGGCACTAGGAAACAGACTGAGAAAGCAGAGAAATAGTGTCTCCTGCAACCCGTTCCCTTGGTGCTAGATGAACGAACGTCTCTGTACACGCTCAGTTCTGAGAGATAAGTGTGTGTGAAAGCCGTCCTTCACCTAGCTTGTTGGGAACACAAAGTTTCTATTCAGTAGCAAACTCCACTCCATACATATATATGGGGAGGTACTAGCTCCAACACGGTTTTACAGTGAAAACTGCAGGAACTTCAAACCGGCACTAGGAAACAGACTGAGAAAGCAGAGAAAAAGTGTCTCCTGCAACCCGTTCCCTTAGTTCTAGATGAAAGAACGTCTCTCCACTTGCTCAGTTCTGAGAGATAAGTGTGTGTGAAAGCCGTCCTTCAACTAGCTTGTTGGGAACACAAAGTTTCTTTTCAGTAGCAAACTCCACTCCATACATATATATGGGGAGGTACTAGTTTCAACTCGGTTTTACAGTGAAAACTGCAGGAACTTCAAACCGGCACTAGGAAACAGACTGAGAAAGCAGAGAAAAAGTGTCTCCTGCAACCCGTTCCCTTGGTGCTAGATGAACGGAAGTCTCTGTACACGCTCAGTTCTGAGAGATAATTGTGTGTGAAAGCCGTCCTTCACCTAGCTTGTTGGGAACACAAAGTTTCTTTTCAGATGCAAACTCCATTCAATACATTTATATTGGAGGTACTAGCTCCAACTCGGTTTTACAGTGAAAACTGCAGGAACTTCAAACCGGCACTAGGAAACAGACTGAGATAGCAGAGAAAAAGTGTCTCCTGCAACCCGTTCCCTTGGTGCTAGATGAACGAACGTCTCTCCACTTGCTGAGTTCTGAGAGAAAATTGTGTGTGAAAGCCGTCCTTCACCTAGCTTCTTGGGAACACAAAGTTTCTTTTCAGTAGCAAACTCCACTTCATACATATATATGGGGAGGTACTAGCTCCAACTCGGTTTTACAGTGAAAACTGCAGGAACTTCAAACCGGCACTAGGAAACAGACTGAGAAAGCAGAGAAAAAGTGTCTCCTGCAACCCGTTCCCTTGGTGCTAGATGAACGAACGTCTCTGTACACGCTCAGTTCTGAGAGATAATTGTGTGTGAAAGCCGTCCTTCACCTAGCTTGTTGGGAACACAAAGTTTCTTTTCAGTTGCAAACTCCATTCCTTACATATATATGGGGAGGTACTAGCTCCAACTCGGTTTTACAGTGAAAACTGCAGGAACTTCAAACCGGCACTAGGAAACAGACTGAGAAAGCAGAGAAAAAGTGTCTCCTGCAACCCGTTCCCTTGGTGCTAGATGAACGATCGTCTCTCTACATGCTCAGTTCTGAGAGATAGGTGTGTGTGAAAGCCGTCCTTCACCTAGCTAGTGGGGAACACAAAGTTTCTTTTCAGTTGCAAACTCCACTCCATATATATATAAGGGAAGGTACTAGCTCCAACTCGGTTTTACAGTGAAAACTGCAGGAACTTCAAACCGGCACTAGGAAACAGACTGAGAAAGCAGAGAAAATGTGTCTCCTGCAACCCGTTCCTTTGATGCTAGATGCACGAACGTCTCTCCACTTGCTCAGTTCTGAGAGATAAGTGTGTGTGAAAGCCGTCCTTCAACTAGCTTGTTGGGAACACAAAGTTTCTTTTCAGTTGAAAACTCCATTCCATAAATATATATGGGGAGGTAGTAGCTCCAACTCGGTTTTACAGTGAAAACTGCTGGAACTTCAAACCGGCACTAGGAAACATACTGAGAAAGCAGATAAAAAGTGTCTCCTGCAACCCGTTCCCTTGGTGCTAGATGAACGAACGTCTCTCCACTTGCTAAGTTCAGAGAGATAATTGTGTATGAAAGCCTTCATTCAATTAGCTTGTTGGGAACACAAAGTTTCTTTTCAGTAGCAAACTCCACTCCATACATATATATGGGGAGGTACTAGCTCCAACTAGGTTTTACAGTGAATACTGCAGGAACTTCAAACCGGCACTAGGAAACAGACTGAGAAAGCAGAGAAATAGTGTCTCCTGCAACCCGTTCCCTTGGTGCTAGATGAACGAACGTCTCTGTACACGCTCAGTTCTGAGAGATAAGTGTGTGTGAAAGCCGTCCTTCACCTAGCTTGTTGGGAACACAAAGTTTCTATTCAGTAGCAAACTCCACTCCATACATATATATGGGGAGGTACTAGCTCCAACACGGTTTTACAGTGAAAACTGCAGGAACTTCAAACCGGCACTAGGAAACAGACTGAGAAAGCAGAGAAAAAGTGTCTCCTGCAACCCGTTCCCTTAGTTCTAGATGAAAGAACGTCTCTCCACTTGCTCAGTTCTGAGAGATAAGTGTGTGTGAAAGCCGTCCTTCAACTAGCTTGTTGGGAACACAAAGTTTCTTTTCAGTAGCAAACTCCACTCCATACATATATATGGGGAGGTACTAGTTCCAACTCGGTTTTACAGTGAAAACTGCAGGAACTTCAAACCGGCACTAGGAAACAGACTGAGAAAGCAGAGAAAAAGTGTCTCCTGCAACCCGTTCCCTTGGTGCTAGATGAACGAAAGTCTCTGTACACGCTCAGTTCTGAGAGATAATTGTGTGTGAAAGCCGTCCTTCACCTAGCTTGTTGGGAACACAAAGTTTCTTTTCAGATGCAAACTCCATTCAATACATTTATATTGGAGGTACTAGCTCCAACTCGGTTTTACAGTGAAAACTGCAGGAACTTCAAACCGGCACTAGGAAACAGACTGAGATAGCAGAGAAAAAGTGTCTCCTGCAACCCGTTCCCTTGGTGCTAGATGAACGAACGTCTCTGTACACGCTCAGTTCTGAGAGATAATTATGTGTGAAAGCCGTCCTTCACCTAGCTTGTTGGGAACACAAAGTTTCTTTTCATTTGCAAACTCCATTCCATACATTTATATTGGAGGTACTAGCTCCAACTCGGTTTTACAGTGAAAACTGCAGGAACTTCAAATAGGCACTAGGAAACAGACTGGGAAACCAGAGTAAAAGTTTCTCCTGCAACCCGTTCCCTTGGTGCTAGATGAACGAACGTCTCTGTACATGCTCAGTTTTGAGAGATAAGTGTGTGTGAAAGCCGTCCTTCACCTAGCTATTTGGGAAAACAAAGTATCTTTTCAGTTCCAAACTCCATTCCATACATATATATGGGGAGTTACTAGCTCCAACTCGGTTTTACAGTGAAAACTGCAGGAACTTCAAACCGGCACTAGGAAACAGACTGAGATAGCAGAGAAAAAGTGTCTCCTGCAACCCGTTCCCTTGGTGCTAGATGAACGAACGTCTCTCCATTGCTCAGTTCTGAGAGATAATTGTGTGTGAAAGCCGTCCTTCACCTAGCTTGTTGGGAACACAAAGTTTCTTTTCATTTGCAAACTCCATTCCATACATTTATATTGGAGGTACTAGCTCCAACTCGGTTTTACAGTGAAAACTGCAGGAACTTCAAACCGGCACTAGGAAACAGACTGTGATAGCAGAGAAAAAGTGTCTCCTGCAACCCGTTCCCTTGGTGCTAGATGAACGAACGTCTCTCCATTGCTCAGTTCTGAGAGATAATTGTGTGTGAAAGCCGTCCTTCACCTAGCTTGTTGGGAACACAAAGTTTCTTTTCAGTAGCAAACTCCACTTCATACATATATATGGGGAGGTACTAGCTCCAACTCGGTTTTACAGTGAAAACTGCAGGAACTTCAAACCGGCACTAGGAAACAGAATGAGAAAGCAGAGAAAAAGTGTCTCCTGCAACCCGTTCCCTTGGTGCTAGATGAACGAACGTCTCTGTACACGCTAAGTTCTGAGAGATAATTGTGTGTGAAAGCCGTCCTTCACCTAGCTTGTTGGGAACACAAAGTTTCTTTTCAGTTGCAAACTCCATTCCATTCATATATATGGGGAGGTACTAGCTCCAACTCGGTTTTACAGTGAAAACTGCAGGAACTTCAAACCGGCACTAGGAAACAGAATGAGAAAGCAGAGAAAAAGTGTCTCCTGCAACCCGTTCCCTTGGTGCTAGATGAATGAACGTCTCTCCACTTGCTCAGTTCTGAGAGATAAGTGTGTGTGAAAGCCGTCCTTCACCTAGCTATTTGGGAAAACAAAGTATCTTTTCAGTTCCAAACTCCATTCCATACATATATATGGGGAGTTACTAGCTCCAACTCGGTTTTACAGTGAAAACTGCAGGAACTTCAAACCGGCACTAGGAAACAGACTGAGATAGCAGAGAAAAAGTGTCTCCTGCAACCCGTTCCCTTGGTGATAGATGAACGAACGTCTCTCCACTTGCTCAGTTCTGAGAGATAATTGTGTGTGAAAGCCGTCCTTCACCTAGCTTGTTGGGAACACAAAGTTTCTTTTCAGTAGCAAACTCCACTTCATACATATATATGGGGAGGTACTAGCTCCAACTCGGTTTTACAGTGAAAACTGCAGGAACTTCAAACCGGCACTAGGAAACAGAATGAGAAAGCAGAGAAAAAGTGTCTCCTGCAACCCGTTCCCTTGGTGCTAGATGAACGAACGTCTCTGTACACGCTCAGTTCTGAGAGATAATTGTGTGTGAAAGCCGTCCTTCACCTAGCTTGTTGGGAACACAAAGTTTCTTTTCAGTAGCAAACTCCACTTCATACATATATATGGGGAGGTACTAGCTCCAACTCGGTTTTACAGTGAAAACTGCAGGAACATCAAACCGGCACTAGGAAACAGAATGAGAAAGCAGAGAAAAAGTGTCTCCTGCAACCCGTTCCCTTGGTGCTAGATGAACGAACGTCTCTGTACACGCTCAGTTCTGAGAGATAATTGTGTGTGAAAGCCGTCCTTCACCTAGCTTGTTGGGAACACAAAGTTTCTTTTCAGTAGCAAACTCCACTTCATACATATATATGGGGAGGTACTAGCTCCAACTCGGTTTTACAGTGAAAACTGCAGGAACTTCAAACCGGCACTAGGAAACAGAATGAGAAAGCAGAGAAAAAGTGTCTCCTGCAACCCGTTCCCTTGGTGCTAGATGAACGAACGTCTCTGTACACACTCAGTTCTGAGAGATAATTGTGTGTGAAAGCCGTCCTTCACCTAGCTTGTTGGGAACACAAAGTTTCTTTTCAGTTGCAAACTCCATTCCATACATTTATATTGGAGGTACTAGCTCCAACTCGGTTTTACAGTGAAAACTGCAGGAACTTCAAACCGGCACTAGGAAACAGACTGAGATAGCAGAGAAAAAGTGTCTCCTGCAACCCGTTCCCTTGGTGCTAGATGAACGAACGTCTCTCCATTGCTCAGTTCTGAGAGATAATTGTGTGTGAAAGCCGTCCTTCACCTAGATTGTTGGGAACACAAAGTTTCTTTTCAGTAGCAAACTCCATTCCATACATATATATGGGGAGGTACTAGCTCCAACTCGGTTTTACAGTGAAAACTGCAGGAACTTCAAACCGGCACTAGGAAACAGACTGTGATAGCAGAGAAAAAGTGTCTCCTGCAACCCGTTCCCTTGGTGCTAGATGAACGAACGTCTCTCCATTGCTCAGTTCTGAGAGATAATTGTGTGTGAAAGCCGTCCTTCACCTAGCTTGTTGGGAACACAAAGTTTCTTTTCAGTAGCAAACTCCACTTCATACATATATATGGGGAGGTACTAGCTCCAACTCGGTTTTACAGTGAAAACTGCAGGAACTTCAAACCGGCACTAGGAAACAGAATGAGAAAGCAGAGAAAAAGTGTCTCCTGCAACCCGTTCCCTTGGTGCTAGATGAACGAACGTCTCTCCACTTGCTCAGTTCTGAGAGGTAATTGTGTGTGAAAGCCGTCCTTCACCTAGCTTGTTGGGAACACAAAGTTTCTTTTCAGTTGCAAACTCCATTCCATTCATATATATGGGGAGGTACTAGCTCCAACTCGGTTTTACAGTGAAAACTGCAGGAACTTCAAACCGGCACTAGGAAACAGAATGAGAAAGCAGAGAAAAAGTGTCTCCTGCAACCCGTTCCCTTGGTGCTAGATGAATGAACGTCTCTCCACTTGCTCAGTTCTGAGAGATAAGTGTGTGTGAAAGCCGTCCTTCACCTAGCTATTTGGGAAAACAAAGTATCTTTTCAGTTCCAAACTCCATTCCGTACATATATATGGGGAGTTACTAGCTCCAACTCGGTTTTACAGTGAAAACTGCAGGAACTTCAAACCGGCACTAGGAAACAGACTGAGAAAGCAGAGAAAAAGTGTCTCCTGCAACCCGTTCCCTTGGTGCTAGATGAACGAACGTCTTTCCACTTGCTCAGTTCTGAGAGATAATGGTGTGTGAAAGCCGTCCTTCACCTAGCTTGTTGGGAACACAAAGTTTCTTTTCAGTAGCAAACTCCACTTCATACATATATATGGGGAGGTACTAGCTCCAACTCGGTTTTACAGTGAAAACTGCAGGAACTTCAAACCGGCACTAGGAAACAGAATGAGAAAGCAGAGAAAAAGTGTCTCCTGCAACCCGTTCCCTTGGTGCTAGATGAACGAACGTCTCAGTACACACTCAGTTCTGAGAGATAATTGTGTGTGAAAGCCGTCCTTCACCTAGCTTGTTGGGAACACAAAGTTTCTTTTCAGTTGCAAACTCCATTCCATACATTTATATTGGAGGTACTAGCTCCAACTCGGTTTTACAGTGAAAACTGCAGGAACTTCAAACCGGCACTAGGAAACAGACTGAGATAGCAGAGAAAAAGTGTCTCCTGCAACCCGTTCCCTTGGTGCTAGATGAACGAACGTCTCTCCATTGCTCAGTTCTGAGAGATAATTGTGTGTGAAAGCCGTCCTTCACCTAGCTTGTTGGGAACACAAAGTTTCTTTTCAGTAGCAAACTCCACTTCATACATATATATGGGGAGGTACTAGCTCCAACTCGGTTTTACAGTGAAAACTGCAGGAACTTCAAACCGGCACTAGGAAACAGACTGGGAAACCAGAGTAAAAGTTTCTCCTGCAACCCGTTCCCTTGGTGCTAGATGAACGAACGTCTCTGTACATGCTCAGTTTTGAGAGATAAGTGTGTGTGAAAGCCGTCCTTCACCTAGCTATTTGGGAAAACAAAGTATCTTTTCAGTTCCAAACTCCATTCCATACATATATATGGGGAGTTACTAGCTCCAACTCGGTTTTACAGTGAAAACTGCAGGAACTTCAAACCGGCACTAGGAAACAGACTGAGATAGCAGAGAAAAAGTGTCTCCTGCAACCCGTTCCCTTGGTGCTAGATGAACGAACGTCTCTCCATTGCTCAGTTCTGAGAGATAATTGTGTGTGAAAGCCGTCCTTCACCTAGCTTGTTGGGAACACAAAGTTTCTTTTCAGTAGCAAACTCCACTTCATACATATATATGGGGAGGTACTAGCTCCAACTCGGTTTTACAGTGAAAACTGCAGGAACTTCAAACCGGCACTAGGAAACAGACTGAGAAAGCAGAGAAAAAGTGTCTCCTGCAACCCGTTCCCTTGGTGCTAGATGAGCGAACGTCTCTGTACACGCTCAGTTCCGAGAGATAATTGTGTGTGAAAGCCGTCCTTCACCTAGCTTGTTGGGAACACAAAGTTTCTTTTCAGTTGCAAACTCCATTCCATACATATATATGGGGAGGTACTAGCTCCAACTCGGTTTTACAGTGAAAACTGCAGGAACTTCAAACCGGCACTAGGAAACAGACTGAGAAAGCAGAGAAAAAGTGTCTCCTGCAACCCGTTCCCTTGGTGCTAGATGAACGAACGTCTCTGTACACGCTCAGTTCTGAGAGATAATTGTGTGTGAAAGCCGTCCTTCACCTAGCTTGTTGGGAACACAAAGTTTCTTTTCAGTAGCAAACTCCACTTCATACATATATATGGGGAGGTACTAGCTCCAACTCGGTTTTACAGTGAAAACTGCAGGAACTTCAAACCGGCACTAGGAAACAGACTGAGAAAGCAGAGAAAAAGTGTCTCCTGCAACCCGTTCCCTTGGTGCTAGATGAACGAACGTCTCTGTACACGCTCAGTTCTGAGAGATAATTGTGTGAGAAAGCCGTCCTTCACCTAGCTTGTTGGGAACACAAAGTTTCTTTTCATTTGCAAACTCCATTCCATACATTTATATTGGAGGTACTAGCTCCAACTCGGTTTTACAGTGAAAACTGCAGGAACTTCAAACCGGCACTAGGAAACAGACTGTGATAGCAGAGAAAAAGTGTCTCCTGCAACCCGTTCCCTTGGTGCTAGATGAACGAACGTCTCTCCATTGCTCAGTTCTGAGAGATAATTGTGTGTGAAAGCCGTCCTTCACCTAGCTTGTTGGGAACACAAAGTTTCTTTTCAGTAGCAAACTCCACTTCATACATATATATGGGGAGGTACTAGCTCCAACTCGGTTTTACAGTGAAAACTGCAGGAACTTCAAACCGGCACTAGGAAACAGAATGAGAAAGCAGAGAAAAAGTGTCTCCTGCAACCCGTTCCCTTGGTGCTAGATGAACGAACGTCTCTGTACACGCTAAGTTCTGAGAGATAATTGTGTGTGAAAGCCGTCCTTCACCTAGCTTGTTGGGAACACAAAGTTTCTTTTCAGTTGCAAACTCCATTCCATTCATATATATGGGGAGGTACTAGCTCCAACTCGGTTTTACAGTGAAAACTGCAGGAACTTCAACCCGGCACTAGGAAACAGAATGAGAAAGCAGAGAAAAAGTGTCTCCTGCAACCCGTTCCCTTGGTGCTAGATGAATGAACGTCTCTCCACTTGCTCAGTTCTGAGAGATAAGTGTGTGTGAAAGCCGTCCTTCACCTAGCTATTTGGGAAAACAAAGTATCTTTTCAGTTCCAAACTCCATTCCATACATATATATGGGGAGTTACTAGCTCCAACTCGGTTTTACAGTGAAAACTGCAGGAACTTCAAACCGGCACTAGGAAACAGACTGAGATAGCAGAGAAAAAGTGTCTCCTGCAACCCGTTCCCTTGGTGCTAGATGAACGAACGTCTCTCCACTTGCTCAGTTCTGAGAGATAATTGTGTGTGAAAGCCGTCCTTCACCTAGCTTGTTGGGAACACAAAGTTTCTTTTCAGTAGCAAACTCCACTTCATACATATATATGGGGAGGTACTAGCTCCAACTCGGTTTTACAGTGAAAACTGCAGGAACTTCAAACCGGCACTAGGAAACAGAATGAGAAAGCAGAGAAAAAGTGTCTCCTGCAACCCGTTCCCTTGGTGCTAGATGAACGAACGTCTCTGTACACGCTCAGTTCTGAGAGATAATTGTGTGTGAAAGCCGTCCTTCACCTAGCTTGTTGGGAACACAAAGTTTCTTTTCAGTAGCAAACTCCACTTCATACATATATATGGGGAGGTACTAGCTCCAACTCGGTTTTACAGTGAAAACTGCAGGAACTTCAAACCGGCACTAGGAAACAGAATGAGAAAGCAGAGAAAAAGTGTCTCCTGCAACCCGTTCCCTTGGTGCTAGATGAACGAACGTCTCTGTACACGCTCAGTTCTGAGAGATAATTGTGTGTGAAAGCCGTCCTTCACCTAGCTTGTTGGGAACACAAAGTTTCTTTTCAGTAGCAAACTCCACTTCATACATATATATGGGGAGGTACTAGCTCCAACTCGGTTTTACAGTGAAAACTGCAGGAACTTCAAACCGGCACTAGGAAACAGAATGAGAAAGCAGAGAAAAAGTGTCTCCTGCAACCCGTTCCCTTGGTGCTAGATGAACGAACGTCTCTGTACACACTCTGTTCTGAGAGATAATTGTGTGTGAAAGCCGTCCTTCACCTAGCTTGTTGGGAACACAAAGTTTCTTTTCAGTTGCAAACTCCATTCCATACATTTATATTGGAGGTACTAGCTCCAACTCGGTTTTACAGTGAAAACTGCAGGAACTTCAAACCGGCACTAGGAAACAGACTGAGATAGCAGAGAAAAAGTGTCTCCTGCAACCCGTTCCCTTGGTGCTAGATGAACGAACGTCTCTCCATTGCTCAGTTCTGAGAGATAATTGTGTGTGAAAGCCGTCCTTCACCTAGATTGTTGGGAACACAAAGTTTCTTTTCAGTAGCAAACTCCATTCCATACATATATATGGGGAGGTACTAGCTCCAACTCGGTTTTACAGTGAAAACTGCAGGAACTTCAAACCGGCACTAGGAAACAGACTGTGATAGCAGAGAAAAAGTGTCTCCTGCAACCCGTTCCCTTGGTGCTAGATGAACGAACGTCTCTCCATTGCTCAGTTCTGAGAGATAATTGTGTGTGAAAGCCGTCCTTCACCTAGCTTGTTGGGAACACAAAGTTTCTTTTCAGTAGCAAACTCCACTTCATACATATATATGGGGAGGTACTAGCTCCAACTCGGTTTTACAGTGAAAACTGCAGGAACTTCAAACCGGCAGTAGGAAACAGAATGAGAAAGCAGAGAAAAAGTGTCTCCTGCAACCCGTTCCCTTGGTGCTAGATGAACGAACGTCTCTGTACACGCTCAGTTCTGAGAGATAATTGTGTGTGAAAGCCGTCCTTCACCTAGCTTGTTGGGAACACAAAGTTTCTTTTCAGTTGCAAACTCCATTCCATTCATATATATGGGGAGGTACTAGCTCCAACTCGGTTTTACAGTGAAAACTGCAGGAACTTCAAACCGGCACTAGGAAACAGAATGAGAAAGCAGAGAAAAAGTGTCTCCTGCAACCCGTTCCCTTGGTGCTAGATGAATGAACGTCTCTCCACTTGCTCAGTTCTGAGAGATAAGTGTGTGTGAAAGCCGTCCTTCACCTAGCTATTTGGGAAAACAAAGTATCTTTTCAGTTCCAAACTCCATTCCATACATATATATGGGGAGTTACTAGCTCCAACTCGGTTTTACAGTGAAAACTGCAGGAACTTCAAACCGGCACTAGGAAACAGACTGAGATAGCAGAGAAAAAGTGTCTCCTGCAACCCGTTCCCTTGGTGCTAGATGAACGAACGTCTCTCCACTTGCTCAGTTCTGAGAGATAATTGTGTGTGAAAGCCGTCCTTCACCTAGCTTGTTGGGAACACAAAGTTTCTTTTCAGTAGCAAACTCCACTTCATACATATATATGGGGAGGTACTAGCTCCAACTCGGTTTTACAGTGAAAACTGCAGGAACTTCAAACCGGCACTAGGAAACAGAATGAGAAAGCAGAGAAAAAGTGTCTCCTGCAACCCGTTCCCTTGGTGCTAGATGAACGAACGTCTCTGTACACGCTCAGTTCTGAGAGATAATTGTGTGTGAAAGCCGTCCTTCACCTAGCTTGTTGGGAACACAAAGTTTCTTTTCAGTAGCAAACTCCACTTCATACATATATATGGGGAGGTACTAGCTCCAACTCGGTTTTACAGTGAAAACTGCAGGAACATCAAACCGGCACTAGGAAACAGAATGAGAAAGCAGAGAAAAAGTGTCTCCTGCAACCCGTTCCCTTGGTGCTAGATGAACGAACGTCTCTGTACACGCTCAGTTCTGAGAGATAATTGTGTGTGAAAGCCGTCCTTCACCTAGCTTGTTGGGAACACAAAGTTTCTTTTCAGTAGCAAACTCCACTTCATACATATATATGGGGAGGTACTAGCTCCAACTCGGTTTTACAGTGAAAACTGCAGGAACTTCAAACCGGCACTAGGAAACAGAATGAGAAAGCAGAGAAAAAGTGTCTCCTGCAACCCGTTCCCTTGGTGCTAGATGAACGAACGTCTCTGTACACACTCAGTTCTGAGAGATAATTGTGTGTGAAAGCCGTCCTTCACCTAGCTTGTTGGGAACACAAAGTTTCTTTTCAGTTGCAAACTCCATTCCATACATTTATATTGGAGGTACTAGCTCCAACTCGGTTTTACAGTGAAAACTGCAGGAACTTCAAACCGGCACTAGGAAACAGACTGAGATAGCAGAGAAAAAGTGTCTCCTGCAACCCGTTCCCTTGGTGCTAGATGAACGAACGTCTCTCCATTGCTCAGTTCTGAGAGATAATTGTGTGTGAAAGCCGTCCTTCACCTAGATTGTTGGGAACACAAAGTTTCTTTTCAGTAGCAAACTCCATTCCATACATATATATGGGGAGGTACTAGCTCCAACTCGGTTTTACAGTGAAAACTGCAGGAACTTCAAACCGGCACTAGGAAACAGACTGTGATAGCAGAGAAAAAGTGTCTCCTGCAACCCGTTCCCTTGGTGCTAGATGAACGAACGTCTCTCCATTGCTCAGTTCTGAGAGATAATTGTGTGTGAAAGCCGTCCTTCACCTAGCTTGTTGGGAACACAAAGTTTCTTTTCAGTAGCAAACTCCACTTCATACATATATATGGGGAGGTACTAGCTCCAACTCGGTTTTACAGTGAAAACTGCAGGAACTTCAAACCGGCACTAGGAAACAGAATGAGAAAGCAGAGAAAAAGTGTCTCCTGCAACCCGTTCCCTTGGTGCTAGATGAACGAACGTCTCTGTACACGCTCAGTTCTGAGAGATAATTGTGTGTGAAAGCCGTCCTTCACCTAGCTTGTTGGGAACACAAAGTTTCTTTTCAGTTGCAAACTCCATTCCATTCATATATATGGGGAGGTACTAGCTCCAACTCGGTTTTACAGTGAAAACTGCAGGAACTTCAAACCGGCACTAGGAAACAGAATGAGAAAGCAGAGAAAAAGTGTCTCCTGCAACCCGTTCCCTTGGTGCTAGATGAATGAACGTCTCTCCACTTGCTCAGTTCTGAGAGATAAGTGTGTGTGAAAGCCGTCCTTCACCTAGCTATTTGGGAAAACAAAGTATCTTTTCAGTTCCAAACTCCATTCCGTACATATATATGGGGAGTTACTAGCTCCAACTCGGTTTTACAGTGAAAACTGCAGGAACTTCAAACCGGCACTAGGAAACAGCCTGAGATAGCAGAGAAAAAGTGTCTCCTGCAACCCGTTCCCTTGGTGCTAGATGAACGAACGTCTCTCCACTTGCTCAGTTCTGAGAGATAATGGTGTGTGAAAGCCGTCCTTCACCTAGCTTGTTGGGAACACAAAGTTTCTTTTCAGTTGCAAACTCCATTCCATTCATATATATGGGAAGGTACTAGCTCCAACTCGGTTTTACAGTGAAAACTGCAGGAACTTCAAACCGGCACTAGGAAACAGAATGAGAAAGCAGAGAAAAAGTGTCTCCTGCAGCCCGTTCCCTTGGTGCTAGATGAATGAACGTCTCTCCACTTGCTCAGTTCTGAGAGATAAGTGTGTGTGAAAGCCGTCCTTCACCTAGCTATTTGGGAAAACAAAGTATCTTTTCAGTTCCAAACTCCATTCCATACATATATATGGGGAGTTACTAGCTCCAACTCGGTTTTACAGTGAAAACTGCAGGAACTTCAAACCGGCACTAGGAAACAGACTGAGATAGCAGAGAATAAGTGTCTCCTGCAACCCGTTCCCTTGGTGCTAGATGAACGAACGTCTCTCCACTTGCTCAGTTCTGAGAGATAATTGTGTGTGAAAGCCGTCCTTCACCTAGCTTGTTGGGAACACAAAGTTTCTTTTCAGTAGCAAACTCCACTTCATACATATATATGGGGAGGTACTAGCTCCAACTCGGTTTTACAGTGAAAACTGCAGGAACTTCAAACCGGCACTAGGAAACAGAATGAGAAAGCAGAGAAAAAGTGTCTCCTGCAACCCGTTCCCTTGGTGCTAGATGAACGAACGTCTCTGTACACGCTCAGTTCTGAGAGATAATTGTGTGTGAAAGCCGTCCTTCACCTAGCTTGTTGGGAACACAAAGTTTCTTTTCAGTAGCAAACTCCACTTCATACATATATATGGGGAGGTACTAGCTCCAACTCGGTTTTACAGTGAAAACTGCAGGAACTTCAAACCGGCACTAGGAAACAGACTGAGAAAGCAGAGAAAAAGTGTCTCCTGCAACCCGTTCCCTTGGTGCTTGATGAACGAACGTCTCTCCAATTGCTCAGTTCTGAGAGATAATTGTGTGTGAAAGCCGTCCTTTACCTAGCTTGTTGGGAACACAAAGTTTCTTTTTAATAGCAACCTCCACTCCATACATATATATGGGGAGGTACTAGCTCCAACTCGGTTTTACAGTGAAAACTGCAGGAACTTCAAATAGGCACAAGGAAACAGACTGGGAATCCAGAGTAAAAGTTTCTCCTGCAACCCGTTCCCTTGGTGCTACATGAACGAACGTCTCTGTACATGCTCAGTTCTGAGAGATAAGTGTGTGTGAAAGCCGTCCTTCACCTAGGTAGTTGGGAACACAAAGTATCTTTTCAGTTCCAAACTCCACTCCATGCATATATATGGGGAGTTACTAGCTCCAACTCGGTTTTACAGTGAAAACTTCAGGAACTTCAAACCGGCACTAGGAAACAGACTGAGATAGCAGAGAAAAAGTGTCTCCTGCAACCCGTTCCCTTGGTGCTAGATGAACGAACGTCTCTCCACTTGCTAAGTTCAGAGAGATAAGTGTGTATGAAAGCCTTCATTCAAATAGCTTGTTGGGAACACAAAGTTTCTTTTCAGTAGCAAACTCCACTCCATACATATATATGGGGAGGTACTAGCTCCAACTCGGTTTTACAGTGAATACTGCAGGAACTTCAAACCAGCACTAGGAAACAGACTGAGAAAGCAGAGAAAAAGTGTCTCCTGCAACCCGTTCCCTTGGTGCTAGATGAACGAACGTCTCTGTACACGCTCAGTTCTGAGAGATAATTGTGTGTGAAAGCCGTCCTTCACCTAGCTTGTTGGGAACACAAAGTTTCTTTTCAGTTGCAAACTCCATTCCTTACATATATATGGGGAGGTACTAGCTCCAACTCGGTTTTACAGTGAAAACTGCAGGAACTTCAAACCGGCACTAGGAAACAGACTGAGAAAGCAGAGAAAAAGTGTCTCCTGCAACCCGTTCCCTTGGTGCTAGATGAACGATCGTCTCTCTACATGCTCAGTTCTGAGAGATAGGTGTGTGTGAAAGCCGTCCTTCACCTAGCTAGTGGGGAACACAAAGTTTGTTTTCAGTTGCAAACTCCACTCCATGTATATATAAGGGAAGGTACTAGCTCCAACTCGGTTTTACAGTGAAAACTGCAGGAACTTCAAACCGGCACTAGGAAACAGACTGAGAAAGCAGAGAAAATGTGTCTCCTGCAACCCGTTCCTTTGATGCTAGATGCACGAACGTCTCTCCACTTGCTCAGTTCTGAGAGATAAGTGTGTGTGAAAGCCGTCCTTCAACTAGCGTGTTGGGAACACAAAGTTTCTTTTCAGTTGCAAACTCCATTCCATAAATATATATGGGGAGGTAGTACCTCCAACTCGGTTTTACAGTGAAAACTGCTGGAACTTCAAACCGGCACTAGGAAACAGACTGAGAAAGCAGATAAATAGTGTCTCCTGCAACCCGTTCCCTTGGTGCTAGATGAACGAACGTCTCTCCACTTGCTAAGTTCAGAGAGATAAGTGTGTATGAAAGCCTTCATTCAATTAGCTTGTTGGGAACACAAAGTTTCTTTTCAGTAGCAAACTCCACTCCATATATATATATGGGGAGGTACTAGCTCCAACTCGGTTTTACAGTGAATACTGCAGGAACTTCAAACCGGCACTAGGAAACAGACTGAGAAAGCAGAGAAATAGTGTCTCCTGCAACCCGTTCCCTTGGTGCTAGATGAACGAACGTCTCTGTACACGCTCAGTTCTGAGAGATAATTGTGTGTGAAAGCCGTCCTTCACCTAGCTTGTTGGGAACACAAAGTTTCTTTTCAGTAGCAAACTCCACTCCATACATATATATGGGGAGGTACTAGCTCCAACTCGGTTTTACAGTGAAAACTGCAGGAACTTCAAACCGGCACTAGGAAACAGACTGAGAAAGCAGAGAAATAGTGTCTCCTGCAACCCGTTCCCTTAGTGCTAGATTAAAGAACGTCTCTCCACTTGCTCAGTTCTGAGAGATAAGTGTGTGTGAAAGCCATCCTTCAACTAGCTTGTTGGGAACACAAAGTTTCTTTTCAGTAGCAAACTCCACTCCATACATATATATGGGGAGGTACTAGCTCCAACTCGGTTTTACAGTGAAAACTGCAGGAACTTCAAACCGGCACTAGGAAACAGAATGAGAAAGCAGAGAAAAAGTGTCTCCTGCAACCCGTTCCCTTGGTGCTAGATGAACGAACGTCTCTGTACACGCTCAGTTCTGAGAGATAATTGTGTGTGAAAGCCGTCCTTCACCTAGCTTGTTGGGAACACAAAGTTTCTTTTCAGTAGCAAACTCCACTTCATACATATATATGGGGAGGTACTAGCTCCAACTCGGTTTTACAGTGAAAACTGCAGGAACATCAAACCGGCACTAGGAAACAGAATGAGAAAGCAGAGAAAAAGTGTCTCCTGCAACCCGTTCCCTTGGTGCTAGATGAACGAACGTCTCTGTACACGCTCAGTTCTGAGAGATAATTGTGTGTGAAAGCCGTCCTTCACCTAGCTTGTTGGGAACACAAAGTTTCTTTTCAGTAGCAAACTCCACTTCATACATATATATGGGGAGGTTCTAGCTCCAACTCGGTTTTACAGTGAAAACTGCAGGAACTTCAAACCGGCACTAGGAAACAGACTGAGAAAGCAGAGAAAAAGTGTCTCCTGCAACCCGTTCCCTTGGTGCTAGATGAACGAAAGTCTCTGTACACGCTCAGTTCTGAGAGATAATTGTGTGTGAAAGCCGTCCTTCACCTAGCTTGTTGGGAACACAAAGTTTCTTTTCAGTTGCAAACTCCATTCAATACATTTATATTGGAGGTACTAGCTCCAACTCGGTTTTACAGTGAAAAGTGCAGGAACTTCAAACCGGCACTAGGAAACAGACTGAGATAGCAGAGAAAAAGTGTCTCCTGCAACCCGTTCCCTTGGTGCTAGATGAACGAACGTCTCTGTACACGCTCAGTTCTGAGAGATAATTATGTGTGAAAGCCGTCCTTCACCTAGCTTGTTGGGAACACAAAGTTTCTTTTCAGTTGCAAACTCCATTCCATACATTTATATTGGAGGTACTAGCTCCAACTCGGTTTTACAGTGAAAACTGCAGGAACTTCAAATAGGCACTAGGAAACAGACTGGGAAACCAGAGTAAAAGTTTCTCCTGCAACCCGTTCCCTTGGTGCTAGATGAACGAACGTCTCTGTACATGCTCAGTTTTGAGAGATAAGTGTGTGTGAAAGCCGTCCTTCACCTAGCTATTTGGGAAAACAAAGTATCTTTTCAGTTCCAAACTCCTTCCATACATATATATGGGGAGTTACTAGCTCCAACTCGGTTTTACAGTGAAAACTGCAGGAACTTCAAACCGGCACTAGGAAACAGACTGAGATAGCAGAGAATAAGTGTCTCCTGCAACCCGTTCCCTTGGTGCTAGATGAACGAACGTCTCTCCATTGCTCAGTTCTGAGAGATAATTGTGTGTGAAAGCCGTCCTTCACCTAGCTTGTTGGGAACACAAAGTTTCTTTTCAGTAGCAAACTCCATTCCATACATATATATGGGGAGGTACTAGCTCCAACTCGGTTTTACAGTGAAAACTGCAGGAACTTCAAACCGGCACTAGGAAACAGAATGAGAAAGCAGAGAAAAAGTGTCTCCTGCAACCCGTTCCCTTGGTGCTAGATGAATGAACGTCTCTCCACTTGCTCAGTTCTGAGAGATAAGTGTGTGTGAAAGCCGTCCTTCACCTAGCTATTTGGGAAAACAAAGTATCTTTTCAGTTCCAAACTCCATTCCATACATATATATGGGGAGTTACTAGCTCCAACTCGGTTTTACAGTGAAAACTGCAGGAACTTCAAACCGGCACTAGGAAACAGACTGAGATAGCAGAGAAAAAGTGTCTCCTGCAACCCGTTCCCTTGGTGCTAGATGAACGAACGTCTCTCCACTTGCTCAGTTCTGAGAGATAATTGTGTGTGAAAGCCGTCCTTCACCTAGCTTGTTGGGAACACAAAGTTTCTTTTCAGTAGCAAACTCCACTTCATACATATATATGGGGAGGTACTAGCTCCAACTCGGTTTTACAGTGAAAACTGCAGGAACTTCAAACCGGCACTAGGAAACAGAATGAGAAAGCAGAGAAAAAGTGTCTCCTGCAACCCGTTCCCTTGGTGCTAGATGAACGAACGTCTCTGTACACGCTCAGTTCTGAGAGATAATTGTGTGTGAAAGCCGTCCTTCACCTAGCTTGTTGGGAACACAAAGTTTCTTTTCAGTAGCAAACTCCACTTCATACATATATATGGGGAGGTACTAGCTCCAACTCGGTTTTACAGTGAAAACTGCAGGAACATCAAACCGGCACTAGGAAACAGAATGAGAAAGCAGAGAAAAAGTGTCTCCTGCAACCCGTTCCCTTGGTGCTAGATGAACGAACGTCTCTGTACACGCTCAGTTCTGAGAGATAATTGTGTGTGAAAGCCGTCCTTCACCTAGCTTGTTGGGAACACAAAGTTTCTTTTCAGTAGCAAACTCCACTTCATACATATATATGGGGAGGTACTAGCTCCAACTCGGTTTTACAGTGAAAACTGCAGGAACTTCAAACCGGCACTAGGAAACAGAATGAGAAAGCAGAGAAAAAGTGTCTCCTGCAACCCGTTCCCTTGGTGCTAGATGAACGAACGTCTCTGTACACACTCAGTTCTGAGAGATAATTGTGTGTGAAAGCCGTCCTTCACCTAGCTTGTTGGGAACACAAAGTTTCTTTTCAGTTGCAAACTCCATTCCATACATTTATATTGGAGGTACTAGCTCCAACTCGGTTTTACAGTGAAAACTGCAGGAACTTCAAACCGGCACTAGGAAACAGACTGAGATAGCAGAGAAAAAGTGTCTCCTGCAACCCGTTCCCTTGGTGCTAGATGAACGAACGTCTCTCCATTGCTCAGTTCTGAGAGATAATTGTGTGTGAAAGCCGTCCTTCACCTAGATTGTTGGGAACACAAAGTTTCTTTTCAGTAGCAAACTCCATTCCATACATATATATGGGGAGGTACTAGCTCCAACTCGGTTTTACAGTGAAAACTGCAGGAACTTCAAACCGGCACTAGGAAACAGACTGTGATAGCAGAGAAAAAGTGTCTCCTGCAACCCGTTCCCTTGGTGCTAGATGAACGAACGTCTCTCCATTGCTCAGTTCTGAGAGATAATTGTGTGTGAAAGCCGTCCTTCACCTAGCTTGTTGGGAACACAAAGTTTCTTTTCAGTAGCAAACTCCACTTCATACATATATATGGGGAGGTACTAGCTCCAACTCGGTTTTACAGTGAAAACTGCAGGAACTTCAAACCGGCACTAGGAAACAGAATGAGAAAGCAGAGAAAAAGTGTCTCCTGCAACCCGTTCCCTTGGTGCTAGATGAACGAACGTCTCTCCACTTGCTCAGTTCTGAGAGGTAATTGTGTGTGAAAGCCGTCCTTCACCTAGCTTGTTGGGAACACAAAGTTTCTTTTCAGTTGCAAACTCCATTCCATTCATATATATGGGGAGGTACTAGCTCCAACTCGGTTTTACAGTGAAAACTGCAGGAACTTCAAACCGGCACTAGGAAACAGAATGAGAAAGCAGAGAAAAAGTGTCTCCTGCAACCCGTTCCCTTGGTGCTAGATGAATGAACGTCTCTCCACTTGCTCAGTTCTGAGAGATAAGTGTGTGTGAAAGCCGTCCTTCACCTAGCTATTTGGGAAAACAAAGTATCTTTTCAGTTCCAAACTCCATTCCGTACATATATATGGGGAGTTACTAGCTCCAACTCGGTTTTACAGTGAAAACTGCAGGAACTTCAAACCGGCACTAGGAAACAGCCTGAGATAGCAGAGAAAAAGTGTCTCCTGCAACCCGTTCCCTTGGTGCTAGATGAACGAACGTCTTTCCACTTGCTCAGTTCTGAGAGATAATGGTGTGTGAAAGCCGTCCTTCACCTAGCTTGTTGGGAACACAAAGTTTCTTTTCAGTAGCAAACTCCACTTCATACATATATAAGGGGAGGTACTAGCTCCAACTCGGTTTTACAGTGAAAACTGCAGGAACTTCAAACCGGCACTAGGAAACAGAATGAGAAAGCAGAGAAAAAGTGTCTCCTGCAACCCGTTCCCTTGGTGCTAGATGAACGAACGTCTCTGTACACGCTCAGTTCTGAGAGATAATTGTGTGTGAAAGCCGTCCTTCACCTAGCTTGTTGGGAACACAAAGTTTCTTTTCAGTAGCAAACTCCACTTCATACATATATATGGGGAGGTACTAGCTCCAACTCGGTTTTACAGTGAAAACTGCAGGAACTTCAAACCGGCACTAGGAAACAGAATGAGAAAGAAGAGAAAAAGTGTCTCCTGCAACCCGTTCCCTTGGTGCTAGATGAACGAACGTCTCTGTACACGCGCAGTTCTGAGAGATAATTGTGTGTGAAAGCCGTCCTTCACCTAGCTTGTTGGGAACACAAAGTTTCTTTTCAGTAGCAAACTCCACTTCATACATATATATGGGGAGGTACTAGCTCCAACTCGGTTTTACAGTGAAAACTGCAGGAACTTCAAACCGGCACTAGGAAACAGAATGAGAAAGCAGAGAAAAAGTGTCTCCTGCAACCCGTTCCCTTGGTGCTAGATGAACGAACGTCTCAGTACACACTCAGTTCTGAGAGATAATTGTGTGTGAAAGCCGTCCTTCACCTAGCTTGTTGGGAACACAAAGTTTCTTTTCAGTTGCAAACTCCATTCCATACATTTATATTGGAGGTACTAGCTCCAACTCGGTTTTACAGTGAAAACTGCAGGAACTTCAAACCGGCACTAGGAAACAGACTGAGATAGCAGAGAAAAAGTGTCTCCTGCAACCCGTTCCCTTGGTGCTAGCTGAACGAACGTCTCTCCATTGCTCAGTTCTGAGAGATAATTGTGTGTGAAAGCCGTCCTTCACCTAGCTTGTTGGGAACACAAAGTTTCTTTTCAGTAGCAAACTCCACTTCATACATATATATGGGGAGGTACTAGCTCCAACTCGGTTTTACAGTGAAAACTGCAGGAACTTCAAACCGGCACTAGGAAACAGACTGGGAAACCAGAGTAAAAGTTTCTCCTGCAACCCGTTCCCTTGGTGCTAGATGAACGAACGTCTCTGTACATGCTCAGTTTTGAGAGATAAGTGTGTGTGAAAGCCGTCCTTCACCTAGCTATTTGGGAAAACAAAGTATCTTTTCAGTTCCAAACTCCATTCCATACATATATATGGGGAGTTACTAGCTCCAACTCGATTTTACAGTGAAAACTGCAGGAACTTCAAACCGGCACTAGGAAACAGACTGAGATAGCAGAGAAAAAGTGTCTCCTGCAACCCGTTCCCTTGGTGCTAGATGAACGAACGTCTCTCCATTGCTCAGTTCTGAGAGATAATTGTGTGTGAAAGCCGTCCTTCACCTAGCTTGTTGGGAACACAAAGTTTCTTTTCAGTAGCAAACTCCACTTCATACATATATATGGGGAGGTACTAGCTCCAACTCGGTTTTACAGTGAAAACTGCAGGAACTTCAAACCGGCACTAGGAAACAGACTGAGAAAGCAGAGAAAAAGTGTCTCCTGCAACCCGTTCCCTTGGTGCTAGATGAGCGAACGTCTCTGTACACGCTCAGTTCCGAGAGATAATTGTGTGTGAAAGCCGTCCTTCACCTAGCTTGTTGGGAACACAAAGTTTCTTTTCAGTTGCAAACTCCATTCCATACATATATATGGGGAGGTACTAGCTCCAACTCGGTTTTACAGTGAAAACTGCAGGAACTTCAAACCGGCACTAGGAAACAGACTGAGAAAGCAGAGAAAAAGTGTCTCCTGCAACCCGTTCCCTTGGTGCTAGATGAACGAACGTCTCTGTACACGCTCAGTTCTGAGAGATAATTGTGTGTGAAAGCCGTCCTTCACCTAGCTTGTTGGGAACACAAAGTTTCTTTTCAGTAGCAAACTCCACTTCATACATATATATGGGGAGGTACTAGCTCCAACTCGGTTTTACAGTGAAAACTGCAGGAACTTCAAACCGGCACTAGGAAACAGACTGAGAAAGCAGAGAAAAAGTGTCTCCTGCAACCCGTTCCCTTGGTGCTAGATGAACGAACGTCTCTGTACACGCTCAGTTCTGAGAGATAATTGTGTGTGAAAGCCGTCCTTCACCTAGCTTGTTGGGAACACAAAGTTTCTTTTCATTTGCAAACTCCATTCCATACATTTATATTGGAGGTACTAGCTCCAACTCGGTTTTACAGTGAAAACTGCAGGAACTTCAAACCGGCACTAGGAAACAGACTGTGATAGCAGAGAAAAAGTGTCTCCTGCAACCCGTTCCCTTGGTGCTAGATGAACGAACGTCTCTCCATTGCTCAGTTCTGAGAGATAATTGTGTGTGAAAGCCGTCCTTCACCTAGCTTGTTGGGAACACAAAGTTTCTTTTCAGTAGCAAACTCCACTTCATACATATATATGGGGAGGTACTAGCTCCAACTCGGTTTTACAGTGAAAACTGCAGGAACTTCAAACCGGCACTAGGAAACAGAATGAGAAAGCAGAGAAAAAGTGTCTCCTGCAACCCGTTCCCTTGGTGCTAGATGAACGAACGTCTCTGTACACGCTAAGTTCTGAGAGATAATTGTGTGTGAAAGCCGTCCTTCACCTAGCTTGTTGGGAACACAAAGTTTCTTTTCAGTTGCAAACTCCATTCCATTCATATATATGGGGAGGTACTAGCTCCAACTCGGTTTTACAGTGAAAACTGCAGGAACTTCAAACCGGCACTAGGAAACAGAATGAGAAAGCAGAGAAAAAGTGTCTCCTGCAACCCGTTCCCTTGGTGCTAGATGAATGAACGTCTCTCCACTTGCTCAGTTCTGAGAGATAAGTGTGTGTGAAAGCCGTCCTTCACCTAGCTATTTGGGAAAACAAAGTATCTTTTCAGTTCCAAACTCCATTCCATACATATATATGGGGAGTTACTAGCTCCAACTCGGTTTTACAGTGAAAACTGCAGGAACTTCAAACCGGCACTAGGAAACAGACTGAGATAGCAGAGAAAAAGTGTCTCCTGCAACCCGTTCCCTTGGTGCTAGATGAACGAACGTCTCTCCACTTGCTCAGTTCTGAGAGATAATTGTGTGTGAAAGCCGTCCTTCACCTAGCTTGTTGGGAACACAAAGTTTCTTTTCAGTAGCAAACTCCACTTCATACATATATATGGGGAGGTACTAGCTCCAACTCGGTTTTACAGTGAAAACTGCAGGAACTTCAAACCGGCACTAGGAAACAGAATGAGAAAGCAGAGAAAAAGTGTCTCCTGCAACCCGTTCCCTTGGTGCTAGATGAACGAACGTCTCTGTACACGCTCAGTTCTGAGAGATAATTGTGTGTGAAAGCCGTCCTTCACCTAGCTTGTTGGGAACACAAAGTTTCTTTTCAGTAGCAAACTCCACTTCATACATATATATGGGGAGGTACTAGCTCCAACTCGGTTTTACAGTGAAAACTGCAGGAACATCAAACCGGCACTAGGAAACAGAATGAGAAAGCAGAGAAAAAGTGTCTCCTGCAACCCGTTCCCTTGGTGCTAGATGAACGAACGTCTCTGTACACGCTCAGTTCTGAGAGATAATTGTGTGTGAAAGCCGTCCTTCACCTAGCTTGTTGGGAACACAAAGTTTCTTTTCAGTAGCAAACTCCACTTCATACATATATATGGGGAGGTACTAGCTCCAACTCGGTTTTACAGTGAAAACTGCAGGAACTTCAAACCGGCACTAGGAAACAGAATGAGAAAGCAGAGAAAAAGTGTCTCCTGCAACCCGTTCCCTTGGTGCTAGATGAACGAACGTCTCTCCATTGCTCAGTTCTGAGAGATAATTGTGTGTGAAAGCCGTCCTTCACCTAGATTGTTGGGAACACAAAGTTTCTTTTCAGTAGCAAACTCCATTCCATACATATATATGGGGAGGTACTAGCTCCAACTCGGTTTTACAGTGAAAACTGCAGGAACTTCAAACCGGCACTAGGAAACAGACTGTGATAGCAGAGAAAAAGTGTCTCCTGCAACCCGTTCCCTTGGTGCTAGATGAACGAACGTCTCTCCATTGCTCAGTTCTGAGAGATAATTGTGTGTGAAAGCCGTCCTTCACCTAGCTTGTTGGGAACACAAAGTTTCTTTTCAGTAGCAAACTCCACTTCATACATATATATGGGGAGGTACTAGCTCCAACTCGGTTTTACAGTGAAAACTGCAGGAACTTCAAACCGGCACTAGGAAACAGAATGAGAAAGCAGAGAAAAAGTGTCTCCTGCAACCCGTTCCCTTGGTGCTAGATGAACGAACGTCTCTGTACACGCTCAGTTCTGAGAGATAATTGTGTGTGAAAGCCGTCCTTCACCTAGCTTGTTGGGAACACAAAGTTTCTTTTCAGTTGCAAACTCCATTCCATTCATATATATGGGGAGGTACTAGCTCCAACTCGGTTTTACAGTGAAAACTGCAGGAACTTCAAACCGGCACTAGGAAACAGAATGAGAAAGCAGAGAAAAAGTGTCTCCTGCAACCCGTTCCCTTGGTGCTAGATGAATGAACGTCTCTCCACTTGCTCAGTTCTGAGAGATAAGTGTGTGTGAAAGCCGTCCTACACCTAGCTATTTGGGAAAACAAAGTATCTTTTCAGTTCCAAACTCCATTCCATACATATATATGGGGAGTTACTAGCTCCAACTCGGTTTTACAGTGAAAACTGCAGGAACTTCAAACCGGCACTAGGAAACAGACTGAGATAGCAGAGAAAAAGTGTCTCCTGCAACCCGTTCCCTTGGTGCTAGATGAACGAACGTCTCTCCACTTGCTCAGTTCTGAGAGATAATTGTGTGTGAAAGCCGTCCTTCACCTAGCTTGTTGGGAACACAAAGTTTCTTTTCAGTAGCAAACTCCACTTCATACATATATATGGGGAGGTACTAGCTCCAACTCGGTTTTACAGTGAAAACTGCAGGAACTTCAAACCGGCACTAGGAAACAGAATGAGAAAGCAGAGAAAAAGTGTCTCCTGCAACCCGTTCCCTTGGTGCTAGATGAACGAACGTCTCTGTACACGCTCAGTTCTGAGAGATAATTGTGTGTGAAAGCCGTCCTTCACCTAGCTTGTTGGGAACACAAAGTTTCTTTTCAGTAGCAAACTCCACTTCATACATATATATGGGGAGGTACTAGCTCCAACTCGGTTTTACAGTGAAAACTGCAGGAACATCAAACCGGCACTAGGAAACAGAATGAGAAAGCAGAGAAAAAGTGTCTCCTGCAACCCGTTCCCTTGGTGCTAGATGAACGAACGTCTCTGTACACGCTCAGTTCTGAGAGATAATTGTGTGTGAAAGCCGTCCTTCACCTAGCTTGTTGGGAACACAAAGTTTCTTTTCAGTAGCAAACTCCACTTCATACATATATATGGGGAGGTACTAGCTCCAACTCGGTTTTACAGTGAAAACTGCAGGAACTTCAAACCGGCACTAGGAAACAGAATGAGAAAGCAGAGAAAAAGTGTCTCCTGCAACCCGTTCCCTTGGTGCTAGATGAACGAACGTCTCTGTACACACTCAGTTCTGAGAGATAATTGTGTGTGAAAGCCGTCCTTCACCTAGCTTGTTGGGAACACAAAGTTTCTTTTCAGTTGCAAACTCCATTCCATACATTTATATTGGAGGTACTAGCTCCAACTCGGTTTTACAGTGAAAACTGCAGGAACTTCAAACCGGCACTAGGAAACAGACTGAGATAGCAGAGAAAAAGTGTCTCCTGCAACCCGTTCCCTTGGTGCTAGATGAACGAACGTCTCTCCATTGCTCAGTTCTGAGAGATAATTGTGTGTGAAAGCCGTCCTTCACCTAGATTGTTGGGAACACAAAGTTTCTTTTCAGTAGCAAACTCCATTCCATACATATATATGGGGAGGTACTAGCTCCAACTCGGTTTTACAGTGAAAACTGCAGGAACTTCAAACCGGCACTAGGAAACAGACTGTGATAGCAGAGAAAAAGTGTCTCCTGCAACCCGTTCCCTTGGTGCTAGATGAACGAACGTCTCTCCATTGCTCAGTTCTGAGAGATAATTGTGTGTGAAAGCCGTCCTTCACCTAGCTTGTTGGGAACACAAAGTTTCTTTTCAGTAGCAAACTCCACTTCATACATATATATGGGGAGGTACTAGCTCCAACTCGGTTTTACAGTGAAAACTGCAGGAACTTCAAACCGGCACTAGGAAACAGAATGAGAAAGCAGAGAAAAAGTGTCTCCTGCAACCCGTTCCCTTGGTGCTAGATGAACGAACGTCTCTGTACACGCTCAGTTCTGAGAGATAATTGTGTGTGAAAGCCGTCCTTCACCTAGCTTGTTGGGAACACAAAGTTTCTTTTCAGTTGCAAACTCCATTCCATTCATATATATGGGGAGGTACTAGCTCCAACTCGGTTTTACAGTGAAAACTGCAGGAACTTCAAACCGGCACTAGGAAACAGAATGAGAAAGCAGAGAAAAAGTGTCTCCTGCAACCCGTTCCCTTGGTGCTAGATGAATGAACGTCTCTCCACTTGCTCAGTTCTGAGAGATAAGTGTGTGTGAAAGCCGTCCTTCACCTAGCTATTTGGGAAAACAAAGTATCTTTTCAGTTCCAAACTCCATTCCGTACATATATATGGGGAGTTACTAGCTCCAACTCGGTTTTACAGTGAAAACTGCAGGAACTTCAAACCGGCACTAGGAAACAGCCTGAGATAGCAGAGAAAAAGTGTCTCCTGCAACCCGTTCCCTTGGTGCTAGATGAACGAACGTCTCTCCACTTGCTCAGTTCTGAGAGATAATGGTGTGTGAAAGCCGTCCTTCACCTAGCTTGTTGGGAACACAAAGTTTCTTTTCAGTTGCAAACTCCATTCCATTCATATATATGGGAAGGTACTAGCTCCAACTCGGTTTTACAGTGAAAACTGCAGGAACTTCAAACCGGCACTAGGAAACAGAATGAGAAAGCAGAGAAAAAGTGTCTCCTGCAACCCGTTCCCTTGGTGCTAGATGAATGAACGTCTCTCCACTTGCTCAGTTCTGAGAGATAAGTGTGTGTGAAAGCCGTCCTTCACCTAGCTATTTGGGAAAACAAAGTATCTTTTCAGTTCCAAACTCCATTCCATACATATATATGGGGAGTTACTAGCTCCAACTCGGTTTTACAGTGAAAACTGCAGGAACTTCAAACCGGCACTAGGAAACAGACTGAGATAGCAGAGAATAAGTGTCTCCTGCAACCCGTTCCCTTGGTGCTAGATGAACGAACGTCTCTCCACTTGCTCAGTTCTGAGAGATAATTGTGTGTGAAAGCCGTCCTTCACCTAGCTTGTTGGGAACACAAAGTTTCTTTTCAGTAGCAAACTCCACTTCATACATATATATGGGGAGGTACTAGCTCCAACTCGGTTTTACAGTGAAAACTGCAGGAACTTCAAACCGGCACTAGGAAACAGAATGAGAAAGCAGAGAAAAAGTGTCTCCTGCAACCCGTTCCCTTGGTGCTAGATGAACGAACGTCTCTGTACACGCTCAGTTCTGAGAGATAATTGTGTGTGAAAGCCGTCCTTCACCTAGCTTGTTGGGAACACAAAGTTTCTTTTCAGTAGCAAACTCCACTTCATACATATATATGGGGAGGTACTAGCTCCAACTCGGTTTTACAGTGAAAACTGCAGGAACTTCAAACCGGCACTAGGAAACAGACTGAGAAAGCAGAGAAAAAGTGTCTCCTGCAACCCGTTCCCTTGGTGCTTGATGAACGAACGTCTCTCCAATTGCTCAGTTCTGAGAGATAATTGTGTGTGAAAGCCGTCCTTTACCTAGCTTGTTTGGAACACAAAGTTTCTTTTTAATAGCTACCTCCACTCCATACATATATATGGGGAGGTACTAGCTCCAACTCGGTTTTACAGTGAAAACTGCAGGAACTTCAAATAGGCACAAGGAAACAGACTGGGAATCCAGAGTAAAAGTTTCTCCTGCAACCCGTTCCCTTGGTGCTACATGAACGAACGTCTCTGTACATGCTCAGTTCTGAGAGATAAGTGTGTGTGAAAGCCGTCCTTCACCTAGGTAGTTGGGAACACAAAGTATCTTTTCAGTTCCAAACTCCACTCCATGCATATATATGGGGAGTTACTAGCTCCAACTCGGTTTTACAGTGAAAACTTCAGGAACTTCAAACCGGCACTAGGAAACAGACTGAGATAGCAGAGAAAAAGTGTCTCCTGCAACCCGTTCCCTTGGTGCTAGATGAACGAACGTCTCTCCACTTGCTAAGTTCAGAGAGATAAGTGTGTATGAAAGCCTTCATTCAAATAGCTTGTTGGGAACACAAAGTTTCTTTTCAGTAGCAAACTCCACTCCATACATATATATGGGGAGGTACTAGCTCCAACTCGGTTTTACAGTGAATACTGCAGGAACTTCAAACCAGCACTAGGAAACAGACTGAGAAAGCAGAGAAAAAGTGTCTCCTGCAACCCGTTCCCTTGGTGCTAGATGAACGAACGTCTCTGTACACGCTCAGTTCTGAGAGATAATTGTGTGTGAAAGCCGTCCTTCACCTAGCTTGTTGGGAACACAAAGTTTCTTTTCAGTTGCAAACTCCATTCCTTACATATATATGGGGAGGTACTAGCTCCAACTCGGTTTTACAGTGAAAACTGCAGGAACTTCAAACCGGCACTAGGAAACAGACTGAGAAAGCAGAGAAAAAGTGTCTCCTGCAACCCGTTCCCTTGGTGCTAGATGAACGATCGTCTCTCTACATGCTCAGTTCTGAGAGATAGGTGTGTGTGAAAGCCGTCCTTCACCTAGCTAGTGGGGAACACAAAGTTTGTTTTCAGTTGCAAACTCCACTCCATGTATATATAAGGGAAGGTACTAGCTCCAACTCGGTTTTACAGTGAAAACTGCAGGAACTTCAAACCGGCACTAGGAAACAGACTGAGAAAGCAGAGAAAATGTGTCTCCTGCAACCCGTTCCTTTGATGCTAGATGCACGAACGTCTCTCCACTTGCTCAGTTCTGAGAGATAAGTGTGTGTGAAAGCCGTCCTTCAACTAGCTTGTTGGGAACACAAAGTTTCTTTTCAGTTGCAAACTCCATTCCATAAATATATATGGGGAGGTAGTACCTCCAACTCGGTTTTACAGTGAAAACTGCTGGAACTTCAAACCGGCACTAGGAAACAGACTGAGAAAGCAGATAAATAGTGTCTCCTGCAACCCGTTCCCTTGGTGCTAGATGAACGAACGTCTCTCCACTTGCTAAGTTCAGAGAGATAAGTGTGTATGAAAGCCTTCATTCAATTAGCTTGTTGGGAACACAAAGTTTCTTTTCAGTAGCAAACTCCACTCCATATATATATATGGGGAGGTACTAGCTCCAACTCGGTTTTACAGTGAATACTGCAGGAACTTCAAACCGGCACTAGGAAACAGACTGAGAAAGCAGAGAAATAGTGTCTCCTGCAACCCGTTCCCTTGGTGCTAGATGAACGAACGTCTCTGTACACGCTCAGTTCTGAGAGATAATTGTGTGTGAAAGCCGTCCTTCACCTAGCTTGTTGGGAACACAAAGTTTCTTTTCAGTAGCAAACTCCACTCCATACATATATATGGGGAGGTACTAGCTCCAACTCGGTTTTACAGTGAAAACTGCAGGAACTTCAAACCGGCACTAGGAAACAGACTGAGAAAGCAGAGAAATAGTGTCTCCTGCAACCCGTTCCCTTAGTGCTAGATTAAAGAACGTCTCTCCACTTGCTCAGTTCTGAGAGATAAGTGTGTGTGAAAGCCATCCTTCAACTAGCTTGTTGGGAACACAAAGTTTCTTTTCAGTAGCAAACTCCACTCCATACATATATATGGGGAGGTACTAGCTCCAACTCGGTTTTACAGTGAAAACTGCAGGAACTTCAAACCGGCACTAGGAAACAGAATGAGAAAGCAGAGAAAAAGTGTCTCCTGCAACCCGTTCCCTTGGTGCTAGATGAACGAACGTCTCTGTACACGCTCAGTTCTGAGAGATAATTGTGTGTGAAAGCCGTCCTTCACCTAGCTTGTTGGGAGCACAAAGTTTCTTTTCAGTAGCAAACTCCACTTCATACATATATATGGGGAGGTACTAGCTCCAACTCGGTTTTACAGTGAAAACTGCAGGAACATCAAACCGGCACTAGGAAACAGAATGAGAAAGCAGAGAAAAAGTGTCTCCTGCAACCCGTTCCCTTGGTGCTAGATGAACGAACGTCTCTGTACACGCTCAGTTCTGAGAGATAATTGTGTGTGAAAGCCGTCCTTCACCTAGCTTGTTGGGAACACAAAGTTTCTTTTCAGTAGCAAACTCCACTTCATACATATATATGGGGAGGTTCTAGCTCCAACTCGGTTTTACAGTGAAAACTGCAGGAACTTCAAACCGGCACTAGGAAACAGACTGAGAAAGCAGAGAAAAAGTGTCTCCTGCAACCCGTTCCCTTGGTGCTAGATGAACGAAAGTCTCTGTACACGCTCAGTTCTGAGAGATAATTGTGTGTGAAAGCCGTCCTTCACCTAGCTTGTTGGGAACACAAAGTTTCTTTTCAGTTGCAAACTCCATTCAATACATTTATATTGGAGGTACTAGCTCCAACTCGGTTTTACAGTGAAAACTGCAGGAACTTCAAACCGGCACTAGGAAACAGACTGAGATAGCAGAGAAAAAGTGTCTCCTGCAACCCGTTCCCTTGGTGCTAGATGAACGAACGTCTCTGTACACGCTCAGTTCTGAGAGATAAATATGTGTGAAAGCCGTCCTTCACCTAGCTTGTTGGGAACACAAAGTTTCTTTTCAGTTGCAAACTCCATTCCATACATTTATATTGGAGGTACTAGCTCCAACTCGGTTTTACAGTGAAAACTGCAGGAACTTCAAATAGGCACTAGGAAACAGACTGGGAAACCAGAGTAAAAGTTTCTCCTGCAACCCGTTCCCTTGGTGCTAGATGAACGAACGTCTCTGTACATGCTCAGTTTTGAGAGATAAGTGTGTGTGAAAGCCGTCCTTCACCTAGCTATTTGGGAAAACAAAGTATCTTTTCAGTTCCAAACTCCTTCCATACATATATATGGGGAGTTACTAGCTCCAACTCGGTTTTACAGTGAAAACTGCAGGAACTTCAAACCGGCACTAGGAAACAGACTGAGATAGCAGAGAAAAAGTGTCTCCTGCAACCCGTTCCCTTGGTGCTAGATGAACGAACGTCTCTCCATTGCTCAGTTCTGAGAGATAATTGTGTGTGAAAGCCGTCCTTCACCTAGCTTGTTGGGAACACAAAGTTTCTTTTCAGTAGCAAACTCCACTTCATACATATATATGGGGAGGTACTAGCTCCAACTCGGTTTTACAGTGAAAACTGCAGGAACTTCAAACCGGCACTAGGAAACAGACTGAGAAAGCAGAGAAAAAGTGTCTCCTGCAACCCGTTCCCTTGGTGCTAGATGAGCGAACGTCTCTGTACACGCTCAGTTCCGAGAGATAATTGTGTGTGAAAGCCGTCCTTCACCTAGCTTGTTGGGAACACAAAGTTTCTTTTCAGTTGCAAACTCCATTCCATACATATATATGGGGAGGTACTAGCTCCAACTCGGTTTTACAGTGAAAACTGCAGGAACTTCAAACCGGCACTAGGAAACAGACTGAGAAAGCAGAGAAAAAGTGTCTCCTGCAACCCGTTCCCTTGGTGCTAGATGAACGAACGTCTCTGTACACGCTCAGTTCTGAGAGATAATTGTGTGTGAAAGCCGTCCTTCACCTAGCTTGTTGGGAACACAAAGTTTCTTTTCAGTAGCAAACTCCACTTCATACATATATATGGGGAGGTACTAGCTCCAACTCGGTTTTACAGTGAAAACTGCAGGAACTTCAAACCGGCACTAGGAAACAGACTGAGAAAGCAGAGAAAAAGTGTCTCCTGCAACCCGTTCCCTTGGTGCTAGATGAACGAACGTCTCTGTACACGCTCAGTTCTGAGAGATAATTGTGTGTGAAAGCCGTCCTTCACCTAGCTTGTTGGGAACACAAAGTTTCTTTTCATTTGCAAACTCCATTCCATACATTTATATTGGAGGTACTAGCTCCAACTCGGTTTTACAGTGAAAACTGCAGGAACTTCAAACCGGCACTAGGAAACAGACTGTGATAGCAGAGAAAAAGTGTCTCCTGCAACCCGTTCCCTTGGTGCTAGATGAACGAACGTCTCTCCATTGCTCAGTTCTGAGAGATAATTGTGTGTGAAAGCCGTCCTTCACCTAGCTTGTTGGGAACACAAAGTTTCTTTTCAGTAGCAAACTCCACTTCATACATATATATGGGGAGGTACTAGCTCCAACTCGGTTTTACAGTGAAAACTGCAGGAACTTCAAACCGGCACTAGGAAACAGAATGAGAAAGCAGAGAAAAAGTGTCTCCTGCAACCCGTTCCCTTGGTGCTAGATGAACGAACGTCTCTGTACACGCTAAGTTCTGAGAGATAATTGTGTGTGAAAGCCGTCCTTCACCTAGCTTGTTGGGAACACAAAGTTTCTTTTCAGTTGCAAACTCCATTCCATTCATATATATGGGGAGGTACTAGCTCCAACTCGGTTTTACAGTGAAAACTGCAGGAACTTCAAACCGGCACTAGGAAACAGAATGAGAAAGCAGAGAAAAAGTGTCTCCTGCAACCCGTTCCCTTGGTGCTAGATGAATGAACGTCTCTCCACTTGCTCAGTTCTGAGAGATAAGTGTGTGTGAAAGCCGTCCTTCACCTAGCTATTTGGGAAAACAAAGTATCTTTTCAGTTCCAAACTCCATTCCATACATATATATGGGGAGTTACTAGCTCCAACTCGGTTTTACAGTGAAAACTGCAGGAACTTCAAACCGGCACTAGGAAACAGACTGAGATAGCAGAGAAAAAGTGTCTCCTGCAACCCGTTCCCTTGGTGCTAGATGAACGAACGTCTCTCCACTTGCTCAGTTCTGAGAGATAATTGTGTGTGAAAGCCGTCCTTCACCTAGCTTGTTGGGAACACAAAGTTTCTTTTCAGTAGCAAACTCCACTTCATACATATATATGGGGAGGTACTAGCTCCAACTCGGTTTTACAGTGAAAACTGCAGGAACTTCAAACCGGCACTAGGAAACAGAATGAGAAAGCAGAGAAAAAGTGTCTCCTGCAACCCGTTCCCTTGGTGCTAGATGAACGAACGTCTCTGTACACGCTCAGTTCTGAGAGATAATTGTGTGTGAAAGCCGTCCTTCACCTAGCTTGTTGGGAACACAAAGTTTCTTTTCAGTAGCAAACTCCACTTCATACATATATATGGGGAGGTACTAGCTCCAACTCGGTTTTACAGTGAAAACTGCAGGAACTTCAAACCGGCACTAGGAAACAGACTGAGATAGCAGAGAAAAAGTGTCTCCTGCAACCCGTTCCCTTGGTGCTAGATGAACGAACGTCTCTCCATTGCTCAGTTCTGAGAGATAATTGTGTGTGAAAGCCGTCCTTCACCTAGCTTGTTGGGAACACAAAGTTTCTTTTCAGTAGCAAACTCCATTCCATACATATATATGGGGAGGTACTAGCTCCAACTCGGTTTTACAGTGAAAACTGCAGGAACTTCAAACCGGCACTAGGAAACAGACTGTGATAGCAGAGAAAAAGTGTCTCCTGCAACCCGTTCCCTTGGTGCTAGATGAACGAACGTCTCTCCATTGCTCAGTTCTGAGAGATAATTGTGTGTGAAAGCCGTCCTTCACCTAGCTTGTTGGGAACACAAAGTTTCTTTTCAGTAGCAAACTCCACTTCATACATATATATGGGGAGGTACTAGCTCCAACTCGGTTTTACAGTGAAAACTGCAGGAACTTCAAACCGGCACTAGGAAACAGAATGAGAAAGCAGAGAAAAAGTGTCTCCTGCAACCCGTTCCCTTGGTGCTAGATGAACGAACGTCTCTGTACACGCTCAGTTCTGAGAGATAATTGTGTGTGAAAGCCGTCCTTCACCTAGCTTGTTGGGAACACAAAGTTTCTTTTCAGTTGCAAACTCCATTCCATTCATATATATGGGGAGGTACTAGCTCCAACTCGGTTTTACAGTGAAAACTGCAGGAACTTCAAACCGGCACTAGGAAACAGAATGAGAAAGCAGAGAAAAAGTGTCTCCTGCAACCCGTTCCCTTGGTGCTAGATGAATGAACGTCTCTCCACTTGCTCAGTTCTGAGAGATATGTGTGTGTGAAAGCCGTCCTTCACCTAGCTATTTGGGAAAACAAAGTATCTTTTCAGTTCCAAACTCCATTCCGTACATATATATGGGGAGTTACTAGCTCCAACTCGGTTTTACAGTGAAAACTGCAGGAACTTCAAACCGGCACTAGGAAACAGCCTGAGATAGCAGAGAAAAAGTGTCTCCTGCAACCCGTTCCCTTGGTGCTAGATGAACGAACGTCTCTCCACTTGCTCAGTTCTGAGAGATAATGGTGTGTGAAAGCCGTCCTTCACCTAGCTTGTTGGGAACACAAAGTTTCTTTTCAGTAGCAAACTCCACTTCATACATATATATGGGGAGGTTCTAGCTCCAACTCGGTTTTACAGTGAAAACTGCAGGAACTTCAAACCGGCACTAGGAAACAGAATGAGAAAGCAGAGAAAAAGTGTCTCCTGCAACCCGTTCCCTTGGTGCTAGATGAACGAACGTCTCTGTACACGCTCAGTTCTGAGAGATAATTGTGTGTGAAAGCCGTCCTTCACCTAGCTTGTTGGGAACACAAAGTTTCTTTTCAGTAGCAAACTCCACTTCATACATATATATGGGGAGGTACTAGCTCCAACTCGGTTTTACAGTGAAAACTGCAGGAACTTCAAACCGGCACTAGGAAACAGAATGAGAAAGAAGAGAAAAAGTGTCTCCTGCAACCCGTTCCCTTGGTGCTAGATGAACGAACGTCTCTGTACACGCTCAGTTCTGAGAGATAATTGTGTGTGAAAGCCGTCCTTCACCTAGCTTGTTGGGAACACAAAGTTTCTTTTCAGTAGCAAACTCCACTTCATACATATATATGGGGAGGTACTAGCTCCAACTCGGTTTTACAGTGAAAACTGCAGGAACTTCAAACCGGCACTAGGAAACAGAATGAGAAAGCAGAGAAAAAGTGTCTCCTGCAACCCGTTCCCTTGGTGCTAGATGAACGAACGTCTCAGTACACACTCAGTTCTGAGAGATAATTGTGTGTGAAAGCCGTCCTTCACCTAGCTTGTTGGGAACACAAAGTTTCTTTTCAGTTGCAAACTCCATTCCATACATTTATATTGGAGGTACTAGCTCCAACTCGGTTTTACAGTGAAAACTGCAGGAACTTCAAACCGGCACTAGGAAACAGACTGAGATAGCAGAGAAAAAGTGTCTCCTGCAACCCGTTCCCTTGGTGCTAGATGAACGAACGTCTCTCCATTGCTCAGTTCTGAGAGATAATTGTGTGTGAAAGCGGTCCTTCACCTAGCTTGTTGGGAACACAAAGTTTCTTTTCAGTAGCAAACTCCACTTCATACATATATATGGGGAGGTACTAGCTCCAACTCGGTTTTACAGTGAAAACTGCAGGAACTTCAAACCGGCACTAGGAAACAGACTGAGAAAGCAGAGAAAAAGTGTCTCCTGCAACCCGTTCCCTTGGTGCTAGATGAACGAACGTCTCTGTACACGCTCAGTTCTGAGAGATAATTGTGTGTGAAAGCCGTAATTCACCTAGCTTGTTGGGAACACAAAGTTTCTTTTCAGTTGCAAACTCCATTCCATTCATATATATGGGAAGGTACTAGCTCCAACTCGGTTTTACAGTGAAAACTGCAGGAACTTCAAACCGGCACTAGGAAACAGAATGAGAAAGCAGAGAAAAAGTGTCTCCTGCAACCCGTTCCCTTGGTGCTAGATGAATGAACGTCTCTCCACTTGCTCAGTTCTGAGAGATAAGTGTGTGTGAAAGCCGTCCTTCACCTAGCTATTTGGGAAAACAAAGTATCTTTTCAGTTCCAAACTCCATTCCATACATATATATGGGGAGTTACTAGCTCCAACTCGGTTTTACAGTGAAAACTGCAGGAACTTCAAACCGGCACTAGGAAACAGACTGAGATAGCAGAGAATAAGTGTCTCCTGCAACCCGTTCCCTTGGTGCTAGATGAACGAACGTCTCTCCACTTGCTCAGTTCTGAGAGATAATTGTGTGTGAAAGCCGTCCTTCACCTAGCTTGTTGGGAACACAAAGTTTCTTTTCAGTAGCAAACTCCATTCCATACATATATATGGGGAGGTACTAGCTCCAACTCGGTTTTACAGTGAAAACTGCAGGAACTTCAAACCGGCACTAGGAAACAGACTGAGATAGCAGAGAATAAGTGTCTCCTGCAACCCGTTCCCTTGGTGCTAGATGAGCGAACGTCTCTGTACACGCTCAGTTCCGAGAGATAATTGTGTGTGAAAGCCGTCCTTCACCTAGCTTGTTGGGAACACAAAGTTTCTTTTCAGTTGCAAACTCCATTCCATACATATATATGGGGAGGTACTAGCTCCAACTCGGTTTTACAGTGAAAACTGCAGGAACTTCAAACCGGCACTAGGAAACAGACTGAGAAAGCAGAGAAAAAGTGTCTCCTGCAACCCGTTCCCTTGGTGCTAGATGAACGAACGTCTCTGTACACGCTCAGTTCTGAGAGATAATTGTGTGTGAAAGCCGTCCTTCACCTAGCTTGTTGGGAACACAAAGTTTCTTTTCAGTAGCAAACTCCACTTCATACATATATATGGGGAGGTACTAGCTCCAACTCGGTTTTACAGTGAAAACTGCAGGAACTTCAAACCGGCACTAGGAAACAGACTGAGAAAGCAGAGAAAAAGTGTCTCCTGCAACCCGTTCCCTTGGTGCTAGATGAACGAACGTCTCTGTACACGCTCAGTTCTGAGAGATAATTGTGTGTGAAAGCCGTCCTTCACCTAGCTTGTTGGGAACACAAAGTTTCTTTTCATTTGCAAACTCCATTCCATACATTTATATTGGAGGTACTAGCTCCAACTCGGTTTTACAGTGAAAACTGCAGGAACTTCAAACCGGCACTAGGAAACAGACTGTGATAGCAGAGAAAAAGTGTCTCCTGCAACCCGTTCCCTTGGTGCTAGATGAACGAACGTCTCTCCATTGCTCAGTTCTGAGAGATAATTGTGTGTGAAAGCCGTCCTTCACCTAGCTTGTTGGGAACACAAAGTTTCTTTTCAGTAGCAAACTCCACTTCATACATATATATGGGGAGGTACTAGCTCCAACTCGGTTTTACAGTGAAAACTGCAGGAACTTCAAACCGGCACTAGGAAACAGAATGAGAAAGCAGAGAAAAAGTGTCTCCTGCAACCCGTTCCCTTGGTGCTAGATGAACGAACGTCTCTGTACACGCTAAGTTCTGAGAGATAATTGTGTGTGAAAGCCGTCCTTCACCTAGCTTGTTGGGAACACAAAGTTTCTTTTCAGTTGCAAACTCCATTCCATTCATATATATGGGGAGGTACTAGCTCCAACTCGGTTTTACAGTGAAAACTGCAGGAACTTCAAACCGGCACTAGGAAACAGAATGAGAAAGCAGAGAAAAAGTGTCTCCTGCAACCCGTTCCCTTGGTGCTAGATGAATGAACGTCTCTCCACTTGCTCAGTTCTGAGAGATAAGTGTGTGTGAAAGCCGTCCTTCACCTAGCTATTTGGGAAAACAAAGTATCTTTTCAGTTCCAAACTCCATTCCATACATATATATGGGGAGTTACTAGCTCCAACTCGGTTTTACAGTGAAAACTGCAGGAACTTCAAACCGGCACTAGGAAACAGACTGAGATAGCAGAGAAAAAGTGTCTCCTGCAACCCGTTCCCTTGGTGCTAGATGAACGAACGTCTCTCCACTTGCTCAGTTCTGAGAGATAATTGTGTGTGAAAGCCGTCCTTCACCTAGCTTGTTGGGAACACAAAGTTTCTTTTCAGTAGCAAACTCCACTTCATACATATATATGGGGAGGTACTAGCTCCAACTCGGTTTTACAGTGAAAACTGCAGGAACTTCAAACCGGCACTAGGAAACAGAATGAGAAAGCAGAGAAAAAGTGTCTCCTGCAACCCGTTCCCTTGGTGCTAGATGAACGAACGTCTCTGTACACGCTCAGTTCTGAGAGATAATTGTGTGTGAAAGCCGTCCTTCACCTAGCTTGTTGGGAACACAAAGTTTCTTTTCAGTAGCAAACTCCACTTCATACATATATATGGGGAGGTACTAGCTCCAACTCGGTTTTACAGTGAAAACTGCAGGAACTTCAAACCGGCACTAGGAAACAGACTGAGATAGCAGAGAAAAAGTGTCTCCTGCAACCCGTTCCCTTGGTGCTAGATGAACGAACGTCTCTCCATTGCTCAGTTCTGAGAGATAATTGTGTGTGAAAGCCGTCCTTCACCTAGCTTGTTGGGAACACAAAGTTTCTTTTCAGTAGCAAACTCCATTCCATACATATATATGGGGAGGTACTAGCTCCAACTCGGTTTTACAGTGAAAACTGCAGGAACTTCAAACCGGCACTAGGAAACAGACTGTGATAGCAGAGAAAAAGTGTCTCCTGCAACCCGTTCCCTTGGTGCTAGATGAACGAACGTCTCTCCATTGCTCAGTTCTGAGAGATAATTGTGTGTGAAAGCCGTCCTTCACCTAGCTTGTTGGGAACACAAAGTTTCTTTTCAGTAGCAAACTCCACTTCATACATATATATGGGGAGGTACTAGCTCCAACTCGGTTTTACAGTGAAAACTGCAGGAACTTCAAACCGGCACTAGGAAACAGAATGAGAAAGCAGAGAAAAAGTGTCTCCTGCAACCCGTTCCCTTGGTGCTAGATGAACGAACGTCTCTGTACACGCTCAGTTCTGAGAGATAATTGTGTGTGAAAGCCGTCCTTCACCTAGCTTGTTGGGAACACAAAGTTTCTTTTCAGTTGCAAACTCCATTCCATTCATATATATGGGGAGGTACTAGCTCCAACTCGGTTTTACAGTGAAAACTGCAGGAACTTCAAACCGGCACTAGGAAACAGAATGAGAAAGCAGAGAAAAAGTGTCTCCTGCAACCCGTTCCCTTGGTGCTAGATGAATGAACGTCTCTCCACTTGCTCAGTTCTGAGAGATATGTGTGTGTGAAAGCCGTCCTTCACCTAGCTATTTGGGAAAACAAAGTATCTTTTCAGTTCCAAACTCCATTCCGTACATATATATGGGGAGTTACTAGCTCCAACTCGGTTTTACAGTGAAAACTGCAGGAACTTCAAACCGGCACTAGGAAACAGCCTGAGATAGCAGAGAAAAAGTGTCTCCTGCAACCCGTTCCCTTGGTGCTAGATGAACGAACGTCTCTCCACTTGCTCAGTTCTGAGAGATAATGGTGTGTGAAAGCCGTCCTTCACCTAGCTTGTTGGGAACACAAAGTTTCTTTTCAGTAGCAAACTCCACTTCATACATATATATGGGGAGGTTCTAGCTCCAACTCGGTTTTACAGTGAAAACTGCAGGAACTTCAAACCGGCACTAGGAAACAGAATGAGAAAGCAGAGAAAAAGTGTCTCCTGCAACCCGTTCCCTTGGTGCTAGATGAACGAACGTCTCTGTACACGCTCAGTTCTGAGAGATAATTGTGTGTGAAAGCCGTCCTTCACCTAGCTTGTTGGGAACACAAAGTTTCTTTTCAGTAGCAAACTCCACTTCATACATATATATGGGGAGGTACTAGCTCCAACTCGGTTTTACAGTGAAAACTGCAGGAACTTCAAACCGGCACTAGGAAACAGAATGAGAAAGAAGAGAAAAAGTGTCTCCTGCAACCCGTTCCCTTGGTGCTAGATGAACGAACGTCTCTGTACACGCTCAGTTCTGAGAGATAATTGTGTGTGAAAGCCGTCCTTCACCTAGCTTGTTGGGAACACAAAGTTTCTTTTCAGTAGCAAACTCCACTTCATACATATATATGGGGAGGTACTAGCTCCAACTCGGTTTTACAGTGAAAACTGCAGGAACTTCAAACCGGCACTAGGAAACAGAATGAGAAAGCAGAGAAAAAGTGTCTCCTGCAACCCGTTCCCTTGGTGCTAGATGAACGAACGTCTCAGTACACACTCAGTTCTGAGAGATAATTGTGTGTGAAAGCCGTCCTTCACCTAGCTTGTTGGGAACACAAAGTTTCTTTTCAGTTGCAAACTCCATTCCATACATTTATATTGGAGGTACTAGCTCCAACTCGGTTTTACAGTGAAAACTGCAGGAACTTCAAACCGGCACTAGGAAACAGACTGAGATAGCAGAGAAAAAGTGTCTCCTGCAACCCGTTCCCTTGGTGCTAGATGAACGAACGTCTCTCCATTGCTCAGTTCTGAGAGATAATTGTGTGTGAAAGCGGTCCTTCACCTAGCTTGTTGGGAACACAAAGTTTCTTTTCAGTAGCAAACTCCACTTCATACATATATATGGGGAGGTACTAGCTCCAACTCGGTTTTACAGTGAAAACTGCAGGAACTTCAAACCGGCACTAGGAAACAGACTGAGAAAGCAGAGAAAAAGTGTCTCCTGCAACCCGTTCCCTTGGTGCTAGATGAACGAACGTCTCTGTACACGCTCAGTTCTGAGAGATAATTGTGTGTGAAAGCCGTAATTCACCTAGCTTGTTGGGAACACAAAGTTTCTTTTCAGTTGCAAACTCCATTCCATTCATATATATGGGAAGGTACTAGCTCCAACTCGGTTTTACAGTGAAAACTGCAGGAACTTCAAACCGGCACTAGGAAACAGAATGAGAAAGCAGAGAAAAAGTGTCTCCTGCAACCCGTTCCCTTGGTGCTAGATGAATGAACGTCTCTCCACTTGCTCAGTTCTGAGAGATAAGTGTGTGTGAAAGCCGTCCTTCACCTAGCTATTTGGGAAAACAAAGTATCTTTTCAGTTCCAAACTCCATTCCATACATATATATGGGGAGTTACTAGCTCCAACTCGGTTTTACAGTGAAAACTGCAGGAACTTCAAACCGGCACTAGGAAACAGACTGAGATAGCAGAGAATAAGTGTCTCCTGCAACCCGTTCCCTTGGTGCTAGATGAACGAACGTCTCTCCACTTGCTCAGTTCTGAGAGATAATTGTGTGTGAAAGCCGTCCTTCACCTAGCTTGTTGGGAACACAAAGTTTCTTTTCAGTAGCAAACTCCACTTCATACATATATATGGGGAGGTACTAGCTCCAACTCGGTTTTACAGTGAAAACTGCAGGAACTTCAAACCGGCACTAGGAAACAGAATGAGAAAGCAGAGAAAAAGTGTCTCCTGCAACCCGTTCCCTTGGTGCTAGATGAACGAACGTCTCTGTACACGCTCAGTTCTGAGAGATAATTGTGTGTGAAAGCCGTCCTTCACCTAGCTTGTTGGGAACACAAAGTTTCTTTTCAGTAGCAAACTCCACTTCATACATATATATGGGGAGGTACTAGCTCCAACTCGGTTTTACAGTGAAAACTGCAGGAACTTCAAACCGGCACTAGGAAACAGACTGAGAAAGCAGAGAAAAAGTGTCTCCTGCAACCCGTTCCCTTGGTGCTTGATGAACGAACGTCTCTCCAATTGCTCAGTTCTGAGAGATAATTGTGTGTGAAAGCCGTCCTTTACCTAGCTTGTTGGGAACACAAAGTTTCTTTTTAATAGCAACCTCCACTCCATACATATATATGGGGAGGTACTAGCTCCAACTCGGTTTTACAGTGAAAACTGCAGGAACTTCAAATAGGCACAAGGAAACAGACTGGGAATCCAGAGTAAAAGTTTCTCCTGCAACCCGTTCCCTTGGTGCTACATGAACGAACGTCTCTGTACATGCTCAGTTCTGAGAGATAAGTGTGTGTGAAAGCCGTCCTTCACCTAGGTAGTTGGGAACACAAAGTATCTTTTCAGTTCCAAACTCCACTCCATGCATATATATGGGGAGTTACTAGCTCCAACTCGGTTTTACAGTGAAAACTTCAGGAACTTCAAACCGGCACTAGGAAACAGACTGAGATAGCAGAGAAAAAGTGTCTCCTGCAACCCGTTCCCTTGGTGCTAGATGAACGAACGTCTCTCCACTTGCTAAGTTCAGAGAGATAAGTGTGTATGAAAGCCTTCATTCAAATAGCTTGTTGGGAACACAAAGTTTCTTTTCAGTAGCAAACTCCACTCCATACATATATATGGGGAGGTACTAGCTCCAACTCGGTTTTACAGTGAAAACTGCAGGAACTTCAAACCGGCACTAGGAAACAGACTGAGAAAGCAGATAAAAAGTGTCTCCTGCAACCCGTTCCCTTGGTGCTAGATGAACGAACGTCTCTGTACACGCTCAGTTCTGAGAGATAATTGTGTGTGAAAGCCGTCCTTCACCTAGCTTGTTGGGAACACAAAGTTTCTTTTCAGTTGCAAACTCCACTCCATATATATATAAGGGAAGGTACTAGCTCCAACTCGGTTTTACAGTGAAAACTGCAGGAACTTCAAACCGGCACTAGGAAACAGACTGAGAAAGCAGATAAAATGTGTCTCCTGCAACCCGTTCCTTTGATGCTAGATGCACGAACGTCTCTCCACTTGCTCAGTTCTGAGAGATAAGTGTGTGTGAAAGCCGTCCTTCAACTAGCTTGTTGGGAACACAAAGTTTCTTTTCAGTTGCAAACTCCATTCCATAAATATATATGGGGAGGTAGTAGCTCCAACTCGGTTTTACAGTGAAAACTGCTGGAACTTCAAACCGGCACTAGGAAACAGACTGAGAAAGCAGATAAAAAGTGTCTCCTGCAACCCGTTCCCTTGGTGCTAGATGAACGAACGTCTCTCCACTTGCTAAGTTCAGAGAGATAAGTGTGTATGAAAGCCTTCATTCAATTAGCTTGTTGGGAACACAAAGTTTCTTTTCAGTAGCAAACTCCACTCCATACATATATATGGGGAGGTACTAGCTCCAACTCGGTTTTAGAGTGAATACTGCAGGAACTTCAAACCGGCACTAGGAAACAGACTGAGAAAGCAGAGAAATAGTGACTCCTGCAACCCGTTCCCTTGGTGCTAGATGAACGAACGTTTCTGTACACGCTCAGTTCTGAGAGATAAGTGTGTGTGAAAGCCGTCCTTCACCTAGCTTGTTGGGAACACAAAGTTTCTATTCAGTAGCAAACTCCACTCCATACATATATATGGGGAGGTACTAGCTCCAACACGGTTTTACAGTGAAAACTGCAGGAACTTCAAACCGGCACTAGGAAACAGACTGAGAAAGCAGAGAAATAGTGTCTCCTGCAACCCGTTCCCTTAGTGCTAGATGAAAGAACGTCTCTCCACTTGCTCAGTTCTGAGAGATAAGTGTGTGTGAAAGCCGTCCTTCAACTAGCTTGTTGGGAACACAAAGTTTCTTTTCAGTAGCAAACTCCACTCCATACATATATATGGGGAGGTACTAGCTCCAACTCGGTTTTACAGTGAAAACTGCAGGAACTTCAAACCGGCACTAGGAAACAGAATGAGAAAGCAGAGAAAAAGTGTCTCCTGCAACCCGTTCCCTTGGTGCTAGATGAACGAACGTCTCTGTACACGCTCAGTTCTGAGAGATAATTGTGTGTGAAAGCCGTCCTTCACCTAGCTTGTTGGGAACACAAAGTTTCTTTTCAGTAGCAAACTCCACTTCATACATATATATGGGGAGGTACTAGCTCCAACTCGGTTTTACAGTGAAAACTGCAGGAACATCAAACCGGCACTAGGAAACAGAATGAGAAAGCAGAGAAAAAGTGTCTCCTGCAACCCGTTCCCTTGGTGCTAGATGAACGAACGTCTCTGTACACGCTCAGTTCTGAGAGATAATTGTGTGTGAAAGCCGTCCTTCACCTAGCTTGTTGGGAACACAAAGTTTCTTTTCAGTAGCAAACTCCACTTCATACATATATATGGGGAGGTACTAGCTCCAACTCGGTTTTACAGTGAAAACTGCAGGAACTTCAAACCGGCACTAGGAAACAGAATGAGAAAGCAGAGAAAAAGTGTCTCCTGCAACCCGTTCCCTTGGTGCTAGATGAACGAACGTCTCTGTACACACTCAGTTCTGAGAGATAATTGTGTGTGAAAGCCGTCCTTCACCTAGCTTGTTGGGAACACAAAGTTTCTTTTCAGTTGCAAACTCCATTCCATACATTTATATTGGAGGTACTAGCTCCAACTCGGTTTTACAGTGAAAACTGCAGGAACTTCAAACCGGCACTAGGAAACAGACTGAGATAGCAGAGAAAAAGTGTCTCCTGCAACCCGTTCCCTTGGTGCTAGAGGAACGAACGTCTCTCCATTGCTCAGTTCTGAGAGATAATTGTGTGTGAAAGCCGTCCTTCACCTAGCTTGTTGGGAACACAAAGTTTCTTTTCAGTAGCAAACTCCATTCCATACATATATATGGGGAGGTACTAGCTCCAACTCGGTTTTACAGTGAAAACTGCAGGAACTTCAAACCGGCACTAGGAAACAGACTGTGATAGCAGAGAAAAAGTGTCTCCTGCAACCCGTTCCCTTGGTGCTAGATGAACGAACGTCTCTCCATTGCTCAGTTCTGAGAGATAATTGTGTGTGAAAGCCGTCCTTCACCTAGCTTGTTGGGAACACAAAGTTTCTTTTCAGTAGCAAACTCCACTTCATACATATATATGGGGAGGTACTAGCTCCAACTCGGTTTTACAGTGAAAACTGCAGGAACTTCAAACCGGCACTAGGAAACAGACTGAGAAAGCAGAGAAAAAGTGTCTCCTGCAACCCGTTCCCTTGGTGCTAGATGAACGAACGTCTCTGTACACGCTCAGTTCTGAGAGATAATTGTGTGTGAAAGCCGTCCTTCACCTAGCTTGTTGGGAACACAAAGTTTCTTTTCAGTTGCAAACTCCATTCCATTCATATATATGGGGAGGTACTAGCTCCAACTCGGTTTTACAGTGAAAACTGCAGGAACTTCAAACCGGCACTAGGAAACAGAATGAGAAAGCAGAGAAAAAGTGTCTCCTGCAACCCGTTCCCTTGGTGCTAGATGAATGAACGTCTCTCCACTTGCTCAGTTCTGAGAGATAAGTGTGTGTGAAAGCCGTCCTTCACCTAGCTATTTGGGAAAACAAAGTATCTTTTCAGTTCCAAACTCCATTCCGTACATATATATGGGGAGTTACTAGCTCCAACTCGGTTTTACAGTGAAAACTGCAGGAACTTCAAACCGGCACTAGGAAACAGCCTGAGATAGCAGAGAAAAAGTGTCTCCTGCAACCCGTTCCCTTGGTGCTAGATGAACGAACGTCTCTCCACTTGCTCAGTTCTGAGAGATAATGGTGTGTGAAAGCCGTCCTTCACCTAGCTTGTTGGGAACACAAAGTTTCTTTTCAGTAGCAAACTCCACTTCATACATATATATGGGGAGGTACTAGCTCCAACTCGGTTTTACAGTGAAAACTGCAGGAACTTCAAACCGGCACTAGGAAACAGACTGAGAAAGCAGAGAAAAAGTGTCTCCTGCAACCCGTTCCCTTGGTGCTAGATGAACGAACGTCTCTGTACACGCTCAGTTCTGAGAGATAATTGTGTGTGAAAGCCGTCCTTCACCTAGCTTGTTGGGAACACAAAGTTTCTTTTCAGTAGCAAACTCCACTTCATACATATATATGGGGAGGTACTAGCTCCAACTCGGTTTTACAGTGAAAACTGCAGGAACTTCAAACCGGCACTAGGAAACAGAATGAGAAAGAAGAGAAAAAGTGTCTCCTGCAACCCGTTCCCTTGGTGCTAGATGAACGAACGTCTCTGTACACGCTCAGTTCTGAGAGATAATTGTGTGTGAAAGCCGTCCTTCACCTAGCTTGTTGGGAACACAAAGTTTCTTTTCAGTAGCAAACTCCACTTCATACATATATATGGGGAGGTACTAGCTCCAACTCGGTTTTACAGTGAAAACTGCAGGAACTTCAAACCGGCACTAGGAAACAGAATGAGAAAGCAGAGAAAAAGTGTCTCCTGCAACCCGTTCCCTTGGTGCTAGATGAACGAACGTCTCAGTACACACTCAGTTCTGAGAGATAATTGTGTGTGAAAGCCGTCCTTCACCTAGCTTGTTGGGAACACAAAGTTTCTTTTCAGTTGCAAACTCCATTCCATACATTTATATTGAAGGTACTAGCTCCAACTCGGTTTTACAGTGAAAACTGCAGGAACTTCAAACCGGCACTAGGAAACAGACTGAGATAGCAGAGAAAAAGTGTCTCCTGCAACCCGTTCCCTTGGTGCTAGATGAACGAACGTCTCTCCATTGCTCAGTTCTGAGAGATAATTGTGTGTGAAAGCCGTCCTTCACCTAGCTTGTTGGGAACACAAAGTTTCTTTTCAGTAGCAAACTCCACTTCATACATATATATGGGGAGGTACTAGCTCCAACTCGGTTTTACAGTGAAAACTGCAGGAACTTCAAACCGGCACTAGGAAACAGACTGAGAAAGCAGAGAAAAAGTGTCTCCTGCAACCCGTTCCCTTGGTGCTAGATGAACGAACGTCTCTGTACACGCTCAGTTCTGAGAGATAATTGTGTGTGAAAGCCGTCCTTCACCTAGCTTGTTGGGAACACAAAGTTTCTTTTCAGTTGCAAACTCCATTCCATTCATATATATGGGAAGGTACTAGCTCCAACTCGGTTTTACAGTGAAAACTGCAGGAACTTCAAACCGGCACTAGGAAACAGACTGAGAAAGCAGAGAAAAAGTGTCCCCTGCAACCCGTTCCCTTGGTGCTAGATGAACGATCGTCTCTCTACATGCTCAGTTCTGAGAGATAGGTGTGTGTGAAAGCCGTCCTTCACCTAGCTAGTGGGGAACACAAAGTTTCTTTTCAGTTGCAAACTCCATTCAATACATTTATATTGGAAGTACTAGCTCCAACTCGGTTTTACAGTGAAAACTGCAGGAACTTCAAACCGGCACTAGGAAACCGACTGAGATAGCAGAGAAAAAGTGTCTCCTGCAACCCGTTCCCTTGGTGCTAGATGAACGAACGTCTCTCCATTGCTCAGTTCTGAGAGATAATTGTGTGTGAAAGCAGTCCTTCACCTAGCTTGTTGGGAACACAAAGTTTCTTTTCAGTAGCAAACTCCACTTCATACATATATATGGGGAGGTACTAGCTCCAACTCGGTTTTACAGTGAAAACTGCAGGAACTTCAAACCGGCACTAGGAAACAGAATGAGAAAGCAGAGAAAAAGTGACTCCTGCAACCCGTTCCCTTGGTGCTAGATGAACGAACGTCTCTGTACACGCTCAGTTCTGAGAGGTAATTGTTTGTGAAAGCCGTACTTCATCTAGCTTGTTGGGAACACAAAGTTTCTTTTCAGTTGCAAACTCCATTCCATTCATATATATTGGAGGTACTAGCTCCAACTCGGTTTTACAGTGAAAACTGCAGGAACTTCAAATAGGCACTAGGAAACAGACTGGGAAACCAGAGTAAAAGTTTCTCCTGCAACCCGTTCCCTTGGTGCTAGATGAACGAACGTCTCTGTACATGCTCAGTTCTGAGAGATAAGTGTGTGTGAAAGCCGTCCTTCACCTAGCTATTTGGGAAAACAAAGTATCTTTTCAGTTCCAAACTCCATTCCATACATATATATGGGGAGTTACTAGCTCCAACTCGGTTTTACAGTGAAAACTGCAGGAACTTCAAACCGGCACTAGGAAACAGACTGAGATAGCAGAGAAAAAGTGTCTCCTCCAACCCGTTCCCTTGGTGCTAGATGAACGAACGTCTCTCCACTTGCTCAGTTCTGAGAGATAATTGTGTGTGAAAGCCGTCCTTCACCTAGCTTGTTGGGAACACAAAGTTTCTTTTCAGTAGCAAACTCCACTTCATACATATATATGGGGAGGTACTAGCTCCAACTCGGTTTTACAGTGAAAACTGCAGGAACTACAAACCGGCACTAGGAAACAGACTGAGAAAGCAGAGAAAAAGTGTCTCCTGCAACCCGTTCCCTTGGTGCTAGATGAACGAACGTCTCTGTACACGCTCAGTTCCGAGAGATAATTGTGTGTGAAAGCCGTCCTTCACCTAGCTTGTTGGGAACACAAAGTTTCTTTTCAGTAGCAAACTCCACTTCATACATATATATGGGGAGGTACTAGCTCCAACTCGGTTTTACAGTGAAAACTGCAGGAACTTCAAACCGGCACTAGGAAACAGACTGAGAAAGCAGAGAAAAAGTGTCTCCTGCAACCCGTTCCCTTGGTGCTAGATGAGCGAACGTCTCTGTACACGCTCAGTTCTGAGAGATAATTGTGTGTTAAAGCCGTCCTTCACCTAGCTTGTTGGGAACACAAAGTTTCTTTTCAGTAGCAAACTCCACTTCATACATATATATGGGGAGGTACTAGCTCCAACTCGGTTTTACAGTGAAAACTGCAGGAACTTCAAACCGGCACTAGGAAACAGACTGAGAAAGCAGAGAAAAAGTGTCTCCTGCAACCCGTTCCCTTGGTGCTAGATGAACGAACGTCTCTGTACACGCTCAGTTCTGAGAGATAATTGTGTGTGAAAGCCGTCCTTCACCTAGCTTGTTGGGAACACAAAGTTTCTTTTCATTTGCAAACTCCATTCCATACATTTATATTGGAGGTACTAGCTCCAACTCGGTTTTACAGTGAAAACTGCAGGAACTTCAAACCGGCACTAGGAAACAGACTGTGATAGCAGAGAAAAAGTGTCTCCTGCAACCCGTTCCCTTGGTGCTAGATGAACGAACGTCTCTCCATTGCTCAGTTCTGAGAGATAATTGTGTGTGAAAGCCGTCCTTCACCTAGCTTGTTGGGAACACAAAGTTTCTTTTCAGTAGCAAACTCCACTTCATACATATATATGGGGAGGTACTAGCTCCAACTCGGTTTTACAGTGAAAACTGCAGGAACTTCAAACCGGCACTAGGAAACAGACTGAGAAAGCAGAGAAAAAGTGTCTCCTGCAACCCGTTCCCTTGGTGCTAGATGAACGAACGTCTCTGTACACGCTCAGTTCTGAGCGATAATTGTGTTTGAAAGCCGTCCTTCACCTAGCTTGTTGGGAACACAAAGTTTCTTTTCAGTAGCAAACTCCACTCCATACATATATATGGGGAGGTACTAGTTCCAACTCCGTTTTACAGTGAAAACTGCAGGAAATTCAAACCGGCACTAGGAAACAGACTGAGAAAGCAGAGAAAAGGTGTCTCCTGCAACCCGTTCCCTTGGTGCTAGATGAACGAACGTCTCTCCACTTGCTCAGTTCTGAGAGATAATTGTGTGTGAAAGCCGTCCTTCACCAAGCTTTTTGGGAACACAAAGTTTCTTTTCAGTAGCAAACTCCACTTCATACATATATATGGGGAAGTACTAGCTCCAACTCGGTTTTACAGTGAAAACTGCAGGAACTTCAAAACGGCACTAGGAAACAGACTGAGAAAGCAGAGAAAAAGTGTCTCCTGCAACCCGTTCCCTTGGTGCTAGATGAACGAACGTCTCTGTACACGCTCAGTTCTGAGAGATAGGTGTGTGTGAAAGCAGTCCTTCACCTAGCTTGTTGGGAACACAAAGTTTCTTTTCAGTTGCAAACTCCACTCCATATATATATAAGGGAAGGTACTAGCTCCAACTCGGTTTTACAGTGAAAACTGCAGGAACTTCAAACCGGCACTAGGAAACAGACTGAGAAAGCAGAGAAAAAGTGTCTCCTGCAACCCGTTCCCTTAGTGCTAGATGAACGAACGTCTCTCCACTTGCTCAGTTCTGAGAGATAAGTGTGTGTGAAAGCCGTCCTTCAACTAACTTGTTGGGAACACAAAGTTTCTTTTCAGTAGCAAACTCCACTCCATACATATATATGGGGAGGTACTAGTTCCAACTCCGTTTTACAGTGAAAACTGCAGGAAATTCAAACCGGCACTAGGAAACAGACTGAGAAAGCAGAGAAAAAGTGTCTCCTGCAACCCGTTCCCTTGGTGCTAGATGAACGAAAGTCTCTGTACACGCTCAGTTCTGAGAGATAATTGTGTGTGAAAGCAGTCCTTCACCTAGCTAGTTGGGAACACAAAGTTTCTTTTCAGTTGCAAACTCCATTCAATACATTTATATTGGAAGTACTAGCTCCAACTCGGTTTTACAGTGAAAACTGCAGGAACTTCAAACCGGCACTAGGAAACAGACTGAGATAGCAGAGAAAAAGTGTCTCCTGCAACCCGTTCCCTTGGTGCTAGATGAACGAACGTCTCTCCATTGCTCAGTTCTGAGAGATAATTGTGTGTGAAAGCAGTCCTTCACCTAGCTTGTTGGGAACACAAAGTTTCTTTTCAGTAGCAAACTCCACTTCATACATATATATGGGGAGGTACTAGCTCCAACTCGGTTTTACAGTGAAAACTGCAGGAACTTCAAACCGGCACTAGGAAACAGAATGAGAAAGCAGAGAAAAAGTGACTCCTGCAACCCGTTCCCTTGGTGCTAGATGAACGAACGTCTCTGTACACGCTCAGTTCTGAGAGGTAATTGTGTGTGAAAGCCGTACTTCATCTAGCTTGTTGGGAACACAAAGTTTCTTTTCAGTTGCAAACTCCATTCCATTCATATATATGGGGAGGTACTAGCTCCAACTCGGTTTTACAGTGAAAACTGCAGGAACTTCAAACCGGCACTAGGAAACAGACTGAGAAAGCAGAGAAAAAGTGTCTCCTGCAACCCGTTCCCTTGGTGCTAGATGAACGAACGTATCTGTACACGCTCAGTTCTGAGAGATAATTGTGTGTGAAAGCCGTCCTTCACCTAGCTTGTTGGGAACACAAAGTTTCTTTTCAGTTGCAAACTCCATTCCATACATTTATATTGGAGGTACTAGCTCCAACTCGGTTTTACAGTGAAAACTGCAGGAACTTCAAATAGGCACTAGGAAACAGACTGGGAAACCACAGTAAAAGTTTCTCCTGCAACCCGTTCCCTTGGTGCTAGATGAACGAACGTCTCTGTACATGCTCAGTTTTTAGAGATAAGTGTGTGTGAAAGCCGTCCTTCACCTAGCTATTTGGGAAAACAAAGTATCTTTTAAGTTCCAAACTTCATTCCATACATATATATGGGGAGTTACTAGCTCCAACTCGGTTTTACAGTGAAAACTGCAGGAACTTCAAACCGGCACTAGGAAACAGACTGAGGTAGCAGAGAAAAAGTGTCTCCTGCAACCCGTTCCCTTGGTGCTAGATGAACGAACGTCTCTCCACTTGCTCAGTTCTGAGAGATAATTGTGTGTGAAAGCCGTCCTTCACCTAGCTTGTTGGGAACACAAAGTTTCTTTTCAGTAGCAAACTCCACTTCATACATATATATGGGGAGGTACTAGCTCCAACTCGGTTTTACAGTGAAAACTGCAGGAACTTCAAACCGGCACTAGGAAACAGACTGAGAAAGCAGAGAAAAAGTGTCTCCTGCAACCCGTTCCCTTGGTGCTAGATGAGCGAACGTCTCTGTACACGCTCAGTTCTGAGAGATAATTGTGTGTTAAAGCCGTCCTTCACCTAGCTTGTTGGGAACACAAAGTTTCTTTTCAGTAGCAAACTCCACTTCATACATATATAAGGGGATGTACTAGCTCCAACTCGGTTTTACAGTGAAAACTGCAGGAACTTCAAACCGGCACTAGGAATCAGACTGAGAAAGCAGAGAAAAAGTGTCTCCTGCAACCCGTTCCCTTGGTGCTAGATGAACGAACGTCTCTGTACACGCTCAGTTCTGAGAGATAATTGTGTGTGAAAGCCGTCCTTCACCTAGCTAGTTGGGAACACAAAGTATCTTTTCATTTGCAAACTCCATTCCATACATTTATATTGGAGGTACTAGCTCCAACTCGGTTTTACAGTGAAAACTGCAGGAACTTCAAACCGGCACTAGGAAACAGACTGTGATAGCAGAGAAAAAGTGTCTCCTGCAACCCGTTCCCTTGGTGCTAGATGAACGAACGTCTCTCCATTGCTCAGTTCTGAGAGATAATTGTGTGTGAAAGCCGTCCTTCACCTAGCTTGTTGGGAACACAAAGTTTCTTTTCAGTAGCAAACTCCACTTCATACATATATATGGGGAGGTACTAGCTCCAACTCGGTTTTACAGTGAAAACTGCAGGAACTTCAAACCGGCACTAGGAAACAGACTGAGAAAGCAGAGAAAAAGTGTCTCCTGCAACCCGTTCCCTTGGTGCTAGATGAACGAACGTCTCTGTACACGCTCAGTTCTGAGAGATAATTGTGTGTGAAAGCCGTCCTTCACCTAGCTTGTTGGGAACACAAAGTTTCTTTTCAGTTGCAAACTCCATTCCATTCATATATATGGGGAGGTACTACCTCCAACTCGGTTTTACAGTGAAAACTGCAGGAACTTCAAACCGGCACTAGGAAACAGAATGAGAAAGCAGAGAAAAAGTGTCTCCTGCAACCCGTTCCCTTGGTGCTAGATGAATGAACGTCTCTCCACTTGCTCAGTTCTGAGAGATAAGTGTGTGTGAAAGCCGTCCTTCACCTAGCTATTTGGGAAAACAAAGTATCTTTTCAGTTCCAAACTCCATTCCATACATATATATGGGGAGTTACTAGCTCCAACTCGGTTTTACAGTGAAAACTGCAGGAACTTCAAACCGGCACTAGGAAACAGACTGAGATAGCAGAGAAAATGTGTCTCCTGCAACCCGTTCCCTTGGTGCTAGATGAATGAACGTCTCTCCACTTGCTCAGTTCTGAGAGATAATTGTGTGTGAAAGCCGTCCTTCACCTAGCTTGTTGGGAACACAAAGTTTCTTTTCAGTAGCAAACTCCACTTCATACATATATATGGGGAGGTAATAGCTCCTACTCTTTTTTACAGTGAAAACTGCAGGAACTTCAAACCGGCACTAGGAAACAGAATGAGAAAGCAGAGAAAAAGTGTCTCCTGCAACCCGTTCCCTTGGTGCTAGATGAACGAACGTCTCTGTACACGCTCAGTTCTGAGAGATAATTGTGTGTGAAAGCCGTCCTTCACCTAGCTTGTTGGGAACACAAAGTTTCTTTTCAGTAGCAAAGTCCACTTCATACATATATATGGGGAGGTACTAGCTCCAACTCGGTTTTACAGTGAAAACTGCAGGAACTTCAAACCGGCACTAGGAAACAGAATGAGAAAGCAGAGAAAAAGTGTCTCCTGCAACCCGTTCCCTTGGTGCTAGATGAACGAACGTCTCTCCACTTGCTCAGTTCTGAGAGATAATTGTGTGTGAAAGCCGTCCTTCACCTAGCTTGTTGGGAACACAAAGTTTCTTTTCAGTTGCAAACTCCATTCCATACATTTATATTGGAGGTACTAGCTCCAACTCGGTTTTACAGTGAAAACTGCAGGAACTTCAAATACGCACTAGGAAACAGACTGGGAAACCAGAGTAAAAGTTTCTCCTGCAACCCGTTCCCTTGGTGCTAGATGAACGAACGTCTCTGTACATGCTCAGTTCTGAGAGAGAAGTGTGTGTGAAAGCCGTCCTTCACCTAGCTATTTGGGAAAACAAAGTATCTTTTCAGTTCCATACTCCATTCCATACATATATATGGGGAGTTACTAGCTCCAACTCGGTTTTACAGTGAAAACTGCAGGAACTTCAAACCGGCACTAGGAAACAGACTGAGATAGCAGAGAAAAAGTGTCTCCTGCAACCCGTTCCCTTGGTGCTAGATGAACGAACGTCTCTCCACTTGCTCAGTTCTGAGAGATAATTGTGTGTGAAAGCCGTCCTTCACCTAGCTTGTTGGGAACACAAAGTTTCTTTTCAGTAGCAAACTCCACTTCATACATATATATGGGGAGGTACTAGCTCCAACTCTTTTTTACAGTGAAAACTGCAGGAACTTCAAACCGGCACTAGGAAACAGACTGAGAAAGCAGAGAAAAAGTGTCTCCTGCAACCCGTTCCCTTGGTGCTAGATGAACGAACGTCTCTGTACACGCTCAGTTCTGAGAGATAATTGTGTGTGAAAGCCGTCCTTCACCTAGCTTGTTGGGAACACAAAGTTTCTTTTCAGTTGCAAACTCCATTCCATACATTTATATTGCAGGTACTAGCTCCAACTCGGTTTTACAGTGAAAACTGCAGGAACTTCAAATAGGCACTAGGAAACAGACTGGGAAACCAGAGTAAAAGTTTCTCCTGCAACCCGTTCCCTTGGTGCTAGATGAACGGACGTCTCTGTACATGCTCAGTTCTGAGAGATAAGTGTGTGTGAAAGCCGTCCTTCACCTAGCTATTTGGGAAAACAAAGTATCTTTTCAGTTCCAAACTCCATTCCATACATATATATGGGGAGTTACTAGTTCCAACTCCGTTTTACAGTGAAAACTGCAGGAAATTCAAACCGGCACTAGGAAACAGACTGAGAAAGCAGAAAAAAAGTGTCTCCTGCAACCCGTTCCCTTGGTGCTAGATGAACGAACGTCTCTCCACTTGCTCAGTTCTGAGAGATAATTGTGTGTGAAAGCCGTCCTTCACCAAGCTTGTTGGGAACACAAAGTTTCTTTTCAGTAGCAAACTCCACTTCATACATATATATGGGGAAGTACTAGCTCCAACTCGGTTTTACAGTGAAAACTGCAGGAACTTCAAAACGGCACTAGGAAACAGACTGAGAAAGCAGAGAAAAAGTGTCTCCTGCAACCCGTTCCCTTGGTGCTAGATGAACGAACGTCTCTGTACACGCTCAGTTCTGAGAGATAATTGTGTGTGAAAGCAGTCCTTCACCTAGCTTGTTGGGAACACAAAGTTTCTTTTCAGTTGCAAACTCCACTCCATATATATATAAGGGAAGGTACTAGCTCCAACTCGGTTTTACAGTGAAAACTGCAGGAACTTCAAACCGGCACTAGGAAACAGACTGAGAAAGCAGAGAAAAAGTGTCTCCTGCAACCCGTTCCCTTAGTGCTAGATGAACGAACGTCTCTCCACTTGCTCAGTTCTGAGAGATAAGTGTGTGTGAAAGCCGTCCTTCAACTAACTTGTTGGGAACACAAAGTTTCTTTTCAGTAGCAAACTCCACTCCATACATATATATGGGGAGGTACTAGTTCCAACTCCGTTTTACAGTGAAAACTGCAGGAAATTCAAACCGGCACTAGGAAACAGACTGAGAAAGCAGAGAAAAAGTGTCTCCTGCAACCCGTTCCCTTGGTGCTAGATGAACGAAAGTCTCTGTACACGCTCAGTTCTGAGAGATAATTGTGTGTGAAAGCAGTCCTTCACCTAGCTAGTTGGGAACACAAAGTTTCTTTTCAGTTGCAAACTCCATTCAATACATTTATATTGGAAGTACTAGCTCCAACTCGGTTTTACAGTGAAAACTGCAGGAACTTCAAACCGGCACTAGGAAACAGACTGAGATAGCAGAGAAAAAGTGTCTCCTGCAACCCGTTCCCTTGGTGCTAGATGAACGAACGTCTCTCCATTGCTCAGTTCTGAGAGATAATTGTGTGTGAAAGCAGTCCTTCACCTAGCTTGTTGGGAACACAAAGTTTCTTTTCAGTAGCAAACTCCACTTCATACATATATATGGGGAGGTACTAGCTCCAACTCGGTTTTACAGTGAAAACTGCAGGAACTTCAAACCGGCACTAGGAAACAGAATGAGAAAGCAGAGAAAAAGTGACTCCTGCAACCCGTTCCCTTGGTGCTAGATGAACGAACGTCTCTGTACACGCTCAGTTCTGAGAGGTAATTGTGTGTGAAAGCCGTACTTCATCTAGCTTGTTGGGAACACAAAGTTTCTTTTCAGTTGCAAACTCCATTCCATTCATATATATGGGGAGGTACTAGCTCCAACTCGGTTTTACAGTGAAAACTGCAGGAACTTCAAACCGGCACTAGGAAACAGACTGAGAAAGCAGAGAAAAAGTGTCTCCTGCAACCCGTTCCCTTGGTGCTAGATGAACGAACGTCTCTGTACACGCTCAGTTCTGAGAGATAATTGTGTGTGAAAGCCGTCCTTCACCTAGCTTGTTGGGAACACAAAGTTTATTTTCAGTTGCAAACTCCTTTCCATACATTTATATTGGAGGTACTAGCTCCAACTCGGTTTTACAGTGAAAACTGCAGGAACTTCAAATAGGCACTAGGAAACAGACTGGGAAACCAGAGTAAAAGTTTCTCCTGCAACCCGTTCCCTTGGTGCTAGATGAACGAACGTCTCTGTACATGCTCAGTTTTGAGAGATAAGTGTGTGTGAAAGCCGTCCTTCACCTAGCTATTTGGGAAAACAAAGTATCTTTTCAGTTCCAAACTCCATTCCATACATATATATGGGGAGTTACTAGCTCCAACTCGGTTTTACAGTGAAAACTGCAGGAACTTCAAACCGGCACTAGGAAACAGACTGAGATAGCAGAGAAAAAGTGTCTCCTGCAACCCGTTCCCTTGGTGCTAGATGAACGAACGTCTCTCCACTTGCTCAGTTCTGAGAGATAATTGTGTGTGAAAGCCGTCCTTCACCTAGCTTGTTGGGAACACAAAGTTTCTTTTCAGTTGCAAACTCCATTCAATACATTTATATTGGAAGTACTAGCTCCAACTCGGTTTTACAGTGAAAACTGCAGGAACTTCAAACCGGCACTAGGAAACAGACTGAGATAGCAGAGAAAAAGTGTCTCCTGCAACCCGTTCCCTTGGTGCTAGATGAACGAACGTCTCTCCATTGCTCAGTTCTGAGAGATAATTGTGTGTGAAAGCAGTCCTTCACCTAGCTTGTTGGGAACACAAAGTTTCTTTTCAGTAGCAAACTCCACTTCATACATATATATGGGGAGGTACTAGCTCCAACTCGGTTTTACAGTGAAAACTGCAGGAACTTCAAACCGGCACTAGGAAACAGAATGAGAAAGCAGAGAAAAAGTGACTCCTGCAACCCGTTCCCTTGGTGCTAGATGAACGAACGTCTCTGTACACGCTCAGTTCTGAGAGGTAATTGTGTGTGAAAGCCGTACTTCATCTAGCTTGTTGGGAACACAAAGTTTCTTTTCAGTTGCAAACTCCATTCCATTCATATATATGGGGAGGTACTAGCTCCAACTCGGTTTTACAGTGAAAACTGCAGGAACTTCAAACCGGCACTAGGAAACAGACTGAGAAAGCAGAGAAAAAGTGTCTCCTGCAACCCGTTCCCTTGGTGCTAGATGAACGAACGTATCTGTACACGCTCAGTTCTGAGAGATAATTGTGTGTGAAAGCCGTCCTTCACCTAGCTTGTTGGGAACACAAAGTTTCTTTTCAGTTGCAAACTCCATTCCATACATTTATATTGGAGGTACTAGCTCCAACTCGGTTTTACAGTGAAAACTGCAGGAACTTCAAATAGGCACTAGGAAACAGACTGGGAAACCACAGTAAAAGTTTCTCCTGCAACCCGTTCCCTTGGTGCTAGATGAACGAACGTCTCTGTACATGCTCAGTTTTGAGAGATAAGTGTGTGTGAAAGCCGTCCTTCACCTAGCTATTTGGGAAAACAAAGTATCTTTTAAGTTCCAAACTTCATTCCATACATATATATGGGGAGTTACTAGCTCCAACTCGGTTTTACAGTGAAAACTGCAGGAACTTCAAACCGGCACTAGGAAACAGACTGAGGTAGCAGAGAAAAAGTGTCTCCTGCAACCCGTTCCCTTGGTGCTAGATGAACGAACGTCTCTCCACTTGCTCAGTTCTGAGAGATAATTGTGTGTGAAAGCCGTCCTTCACCTAGCTTGTTGGGAACACAAAGTTTCTTTTCAGTAGCAAACTCCACTTCATACATATATATGGGGAGGTACTAGCTCCAACTCGGTTTTACAGTGAAAACTGCAGGAACTTCAAACCGGCACTAGGAAACAGAATGAGAAAGCAGAGAAAAAGTGTCTCCTGCAACCCGTTCCCTTGGTGCTAGATGAACGAACGTCTCTGTACACGCTCAGTTCCGAGAGATAATTGTGTGTGAAAGCCGTCCTTCACCTAGCTTGTTGGGAACACAAAGTTTCTTTTCAGTAGCAAACTCCACTTCATACATATATATGGGGAGGTACTAGCTCCAACTCGGTTTTACAGTGAAAACTGCAGGAACTTCAAACCGGCACTAGGAAACAGACTGAGAAAGCAGAGAAAAAGTGTCTCCTGCAACCCGTTCCCTTGGTGCTAGATGAGCGAACGTCTCTGTACACGCTCAGTTCTGAGAGATAATTGTGTGTTAAAGCCGTCCTTCACCTAGCTTGTTGGGAACACAAAGTTTCTTTTCAGTAGCAAACTCCACTTCATACATATATATGGGGATGTACTAGCTCCAACTCGGTTTTACAGTGAAAACTGCAGGAACTTCAAACCGGCACTAGGAATCAGACTGAGAAAGCAGAGAAAAAGTGTCTCCTGCAACCCGTTCCCTTGGTGCTAGATGAACGAACGTCTCTGTACACGCTCAGTTCTGAGAGATAATTGTGTGTGAAAGCCGTCCTTCACCTAGCTAGTTGGGAACACAAAGTATCTTTTCATTTGCAAACTCCATTCCATACATTTATATTGGAGGTACTAGCTCCAACTCGGTTTTACAGTGAAAACTGCAGGAACTTCAAACCGGCACTAGGAAACAGACTGTGATAGCAGAGAAAAAGTGTCTCCTGCAACCCGTTCCCTTGGTGCTAGATGAACGAACGTCTCTCCATTGCTCAGTTCTGAGAGATAATTGTGTGTGAAAGCCGTCCTTCACCTAGCTTGTTGGGAACACAAAGTTTCTTTTCAGTAGCAAACTCCACTTCATACATATATATGGGGAGGTACTAGCTCCAACTCGGTTTTACAGTGAAAACTGCAGGAACTTCAAACCGGCACTAGGAAACAGACTGAGAAAGCAGAGAAAAAGTGTCTCCTGCAACCCGTTCCCTTGGTGCTAGATGAACGAACGTCTCTGTACACGCTCAGTTCTGAGCGATAATTGTGTGTGAAAGCCGTCCTTCACCTAGCTTGTTGGGAACACAAAGTTTCTTTTCAGTTGCAAACTCCATTCCATTCATATATATGGGGAGGTACTAGCTCCAACTCGGTTTTACAGTGAAAACTGCAGGAACTTCAAACCGGCACTAGGAAACAGAATGAGAAAGCAGAGAAAAAGTGTCTCCTGCAACCCGTTCCCTTGGTGCTAGATGAACGAACGTCTCTGGACACGCTCAGTTCTGAGAGATAATTGTGTGTGAAAGCCGTCCTTCACCTAGCTTGTTGGGAACACAAAGTTTCTTTTCAGTAGCAAACTCCACTTCATACATATATATGGGGAGGTACTAGCTCCAACTCGGTTTTACAGTGAAAACTGCAGGAACTTCAAACCGGCACTAGGAAACAGAATGAGAAAGCAGAGAAAAAGTGTCTCCTGCAACCCGTTCCCTTGGTGCTAGATGAACGAACGTCTCTGTACACGCTCAGTTCTGAGAGATAATTGTGTGTGAAAGCCGTCCTTCACCTAGCTTGTTGGGAACACAAAGTTTCTTTTCAGTTGCAAACTCCATTCCATTCATATATATGGGGAGGTACTAGCTCCAACTCGGTTTTACAGTGAAAACTGCAGGAACTTCAAACCGGCACTAGGAAACAGAATGAGAAAGCAGAGAAAAAGTGTCTCCTGCAACCCGTTCCCTTGGTGCTAGATGAATGAACGTCTCTCCACTTGCTCAGTTCTGAGAGATAAGTGTGTGTGAAAGCCGTCCTTCACCTAGCTATTTGGGAAAACAAAGTATCTTTTCAGTTCCAAACTCCATTCCATACATATATATGGGGAGTTACTAGCTCCAACTCGGTTTTACAGTGAAAACTGCAGGAACTTCAAACCGGCACTAGGAAACAGACTGAGATAGCAGAGAAAATGTGTCTCCTGCAACCCGTTCCCTTGGTGCTAGATGAATGAACGTCTCTCCACTTGCTCAGTTCTGAGAGATAATTGTGTGTGAAAGCCGTCCTTCACCTAGCTTGTTGGGAACACAAAGTTTCTTTTCAGTAGCAAACTCCACTTCATACATATATATGGGGAGGTAATAGCTCCTACACTTTTTTACAGTGAAAACTGCAGGAACTTCAAACCGGCACTAGGAAACAGAATGAGAAAGCAGAGAAAAAGTGTCTCCTGCAACCCGTTCCCTTGGTGCTAGATGAACGAACGTCTCTGTACACGCTCAGTTCTGAGAGATAATTGTGTGTGAAAGCCGTCCTTCACCTAGCTTGTTGGGAACACAAAGTTTCTTTTCAGTAGCAAACTCCACTTCATACATATATATGGGGAGGTACTAGCTCCAACTCGGTTTTACAGTGAAAACTGCAGGAACTTCAAACCGGCACTAGGAAACAGACTGAGAAAGCAGAGAAAAAGTGTCTCCTGCAACCCGTTCCCTTGGTGCTAGATGAACGAACGTCTCTCCACTTGCTCAGTTCTGAGAGATAATTGTGTGTGAAAGCCGTCCTTCACCTAGCTTGTTGGGAACACAAAGTTTCTTTTCAGTTGCAAACTCCATTCCATACATTTATATTGGAGGTACTAGCTCCAACTCGGTTTTACAGTGAAAACTGCAGGAACTTCAAACCGGCACTAGGAAACAGACTGAGATAGCAGAGAAAAAGTGTCTCCTGCAACCCGTTCCCTTGGTGCTAGATGAACGAACGTCTCTGTACATGCTCAGTTCTGAGAGAGAAGTGTGTGTGAAAGCCGTCCTTCACCTAGCTATTTGGGAAAACAAAGTATCTTTTCAGTTCCATACTCCATTCCATACATATATATGGGGAGTTACTAGCTCCAACTCGGTTTTACAGTGAAAACTGCAGGAACTTCAAACCGGCACTAGGAAACAGACTGAGATAGCAGAGAAAAAGTGTCTCCTGCAACCCGTTCCCTTGGTGCTAGATGAACGAACGTCTCTCCACTTGCTCAGTTCTGAGAGATAATTGTGTGTGAAAGCCGTCCTTCACCTAGCTTGTTGGGAACACAAAGTTTCTTTTCAGTAGCAAACTCCACTTCATACATATATATGGGGAGGTACTAGCTCCAACTCTTTTTTACAGTGAAAACTGCAGGAACTTCAAACCGGCACTAGGAAACAGACTGAGAAAGCAGAGAAAAAGTGTCTCCTGCAACCCGTTCCCTTGGTGCTAGATGAACGAACGTCTCTGTACACGCTCAGTTCTGAGAGATAATTGTGTGTGAAAGCCGTCCTTCACCTAGCTTGTTGGGAACACAAAGTTTCTTTTCAGTTGCAAACTCCATTCCATACATTTATATTGCAGGTACTAGCTCCAACTCGGTTTTACAGTGAAAACTGCAGGAACTTCAAATAGGCACTAGGAAACAGACTGGGAAACCAGAGTAAAAGTTTCTCCTGCAACCCGTTCCCTTGGTGCTAGATGAACGGACGTCTCTGTACATGCTCAGTTCTGAGAGATAAGTGTGTGTGAAAGCCGTCCTTCACCTAGCTATTTGGGAAAACAAAGTATCTTTTCAGTTCCAAACTCCATTCCATACATATATATGGGGAGTTACTAGTTCCAACTCCGTTTTACAGTGAAAACTGCAGGAAATTCAAACCGGCACTAGGAAACAGACTGAGAAAGCAGAAAAAAAGTGTCTCCTGCAACCCGTTCCCTTGGTGCTAGATGAACGAACGTCTCTCCACTTGCTCAGTTCTGAGAGATAATTGTGTGTGAAAGCCGTCCTTCACCAAGCTTGTTGGGAACACAAAGTTTCTTTTCAGTAGCAAACTCCACTTCATACATATATATGGGGAAGTACTAGCTCCAACTCGGTTTTACAGTGAAAACTGCAGGAACTTCAAAACGGCACTAGGAAACAGACTGAGAAAGCAGAGAAAAAGTGTCTCCTGCAACCCGTTCCCTTGGTGCTAGATGAACGAACGTCTCTGTACACGCTCAGTTCTGAGAGATAATTGTGTGTGAAAGCAGTCCTTCACCTAGCTTGTTGGGAACACAAAGTTTCTTTTCAGTTGCAAACTCCACTCCATATATATATAAGGGAAGGTACTAGCTCCAACTCGGTTATACAGTGAAAACTGCAGGAACTTCAAACCGGCACTAGGAAACAGACTGAGAAAGCAGAGAAAAAGTGTCTCCTGCAACCCGTTCCCTTAGTGCTAGATGAACGAACGTCTCTCCACTTGCTCAGTTCTGAGAGATAAGTGTGTGTGAAAGCCGTCCTTCAACTAACTTGTTGGGAACACAAAGTTTCTTTTCAGTAGCAAACTCCACTCCATACATATATATGGGGAGGTACTAGTTCCAACTCCGTTTTACAGTGAAAACTGCAGGAAATTCAAACCGGCACTAGGAAACAGACTGAGAAAGCAGAGAAAAAGTGTCTCCTGCAACCCGTTCCCTTGGTGCTAGATGAACGAAAGTCTCTGTACACGCTCAGTTCTGAGAGATAATTGTGTGTGAAAGCAGTCCTTCACCTAGCTAGTTGGGAACACAAAGTTTCTTTTCAGTTGCAAACTCCATTCAATACATTTATATTGGAAGTACTAGCTCCAACTCGGTTTTACAGTGAAAACTGCAGGAACTTCAAACCGGCACTAGGAAACAGACTGAGATAGCAGAGAAAAAGTGTCTCCTGCAACCCGTTCCCTTGGTGCTAGATGAACGAACGTCTCTCCATTGCTCAGTTCTGAGAGATAATTGTGTGTGAAAGCAGTCCTTCACCTAGCTTGTTGGGAACACAAAGTTTCTTTTCAGTAGCAAACTCCACTTCATACATATATATGGGGAGGTACTAGCTCCAACTCGGTTTTACAGTGAAAACTGCAGGAACTTCAAACCGGCACTAGGAAACAGAATGAGAAAGCAGAGAAAAAGTGACTCCTGCAACCCGTTCCCTTGGTGCTAGATGAACGAACGTCTCTGTACACGCTCAGTTCTGAGAGGTAATTGTGTGTGAAAGCCGTACTTCATCTAGCTTGTTGGGAACACAAAGTTTCTTTTCAGTTGCAAACTCCATTCCATTCATATATATGGGGAGGTACTAGCTCCAACTCGGTTTTACAGTGAAAACTGCAGGAACTTCAAACCGGCACTAGGAAACAGACTGAGAAAGCAGAGAAAAAGTGTCTCCTGCAACCCGTTCCCTTGGTGCTAGATGAACGAACGTCTCTGTACACGCTCAGTTCTGAGAGATAATTGTGTGTGAAAGCCGTCCTTCACCTAGCTTGTTGGGAACACAAAGTTTATTTTCAGTTGCAAACTCCTTTCCATACATTTATATTGGAGGTACTAGCTCCAACTCGGTTTTACAGTGAAAACTGCAGGAACTTCAAATAGGCACTAGGAAACAGACTGGGAAACCAGAGTAAAAGTTTCTCCTGCAACCCGTTCCCTTGGTGCTAGATGAACGAACGTCTCTGTACATGCTCAGTTTTGAGAGATAAGTGTGTGTGAAAGCCGTCCTTCACCTAGCTATTTGGGAAAACAAAGTATCTTTTCAGTTCCAAACTCCATTCCATACATATATATGGGGAGTTACTAGCTCCAACTCGGTTTTACAGTGAAAACTGCAGGAACTTCAAACCGGCACTAGGAAACAGACTGAGATAGCAGAGAAAAAGTGTCTCCTGCAACCCGTTCCCTTGGTGCTAGATGAACGAACGTCTCTCCACTTGCTCAGTTCTGAGAGATAATTGTGTGTGAAAGCCGTCCTTCACCTAGCTTGTTGGGAACACAAAGTTTCTTTTCAGTAGCAAACTCCACTTCATACATATATATGGGGAGGTACTAGCTCCAACTCGGTTTTACAGTGAAAACTGCAGGAACTTCAAACCGGCACTAGGAAACAGACTGAGAAAGCAGAGAAAAAGTGTCTCCTGCAACCCGTTCCCTTGGTGCTAGATGAACGAACGTCTCTATACACGCTCAGTTCCGAGAGATAATTGTGTGTGAAAGCCGTCCTTCACCTAGCTTGTTGGGAACACAAAGTTTCTTTTCAGTAGCAAACTCCACTTCATACATATATATGGGGAGGTACTAGCTCCAACTCGGTTTTACAGTGAAAACTGCAGGAACTTCAAACCGGCACTAGGAAACAGACTGAGAAAGCAGAGAAAAAGTGTCTCCTGCAACCCGTTCCCTTGGTGCTAGATGAGCGAACGTCTCTGTACACGCTCAGTTCTGAGAGATAATTGTGTGTTAAAGCCGTCCTTCACCTAGCTTGTTGGGAACACAAAGTTTCTTTTCAGTAGCAAACTCCACTTCATACATATATATGGGGAGGTACTAGCTCCAACTCGGTTTTACAGTGAAAACTGCAGGAACTTCAAACCGGCACTAGGAAACAGACTGAGAAAGCAGAGAAAAAGTGTCTCCTGCAACCCGTTCCCTTGGTGCTAGATGAACGAACGTCTCTGTACACGCTCAGTTCTGAGAGATAATTGTGTGTGAAAGCCGTCCTTCACCTAGCTTGTTGGGAACACAAAGTTTCTTTTCAGTTGCAAACTCCATTCCATTCATATATATGGGGAGGTACTAGCTCCAACTCGGTTTTACAGTGAAAACTGCAGGAACTTCAAACCGGCACTAGGAAACAGAATGAGAAAGCAGAGAAAAAGTGTCTCCTGCAACCCGTTCCCTTGGTGCTAGATGAATGAACGTCTCTCCACTTGCTAAGTTCTGAGAGATAAGTGTGTGTGAAAGCCGTCCTTCACCTAGCTATTTGGGAAAACAAAGTATCTTTTCAGTTCCAAACTCCATTCCATACATATATATGGGGAGTTACTAGCTCCAACTCGGTTTTACAGTGAAAACTGCAGGAACTTCAAACCGGCACTAGGAAACAGACTGAGATAGCAGAGAAAATGTGTCTCCTGCAACCCGTTCCCTTGGTGCTAGATGAATGAACGTCTCTCCACTTGCTCAGTTCTGAGAGATAATTGTGTGTGAAAGCCGTCCTTCACCTAGGTTGTTGGGAACACAAAGTTTCTTTTCAGTAGCAAACTCCACTTCATACATATATATGGGGAGGTAATAGCTCCTACTCTTTTTTACAGTGAAAACTGCAGGAACTTCAAACCGGCACTAGGAAACAGAATGAGAAAGCAGAGAAAAAGTGTCTCCTGCAACCCGTTCCCTTGGTGCTAGATGAACGAACGTCTCTGTACACGCTCAGTTCTGAGAGATAATTGTGTGTGAAAGCCGTCCTTCACCTAGCTTGTTGGGAACACAAAGTTTCTTTTCAGTAGCAAACTCCACTTCATACATATATATGGGGAGGTACTAGCTCCAACTCGGTTTTACAGTGAAAACTGCAGGAACTTCAAACCGGCACTAGGAAACAGACTGAGAAAGCAGAGAAAAAGTGTCTCCTGCAACCCGTTCCCTTGGTGCTAGATGAACGAACGTCTCTCCACTTGCTCAGTTCTGAGAGATAATTGTGTGTGAAAGCCGTCCTTCACCTAGCTTGTTGGGAACACAAAGTTTCTTTTCAGTTGCAAACTCCATTCCATACATTTATATTGGAGGTACTAGCTCCAACTCGGTTTTACAGTGAAAACTGCAGGAACTTCAAACCGGCACTAGGAAACAGACTGAGAAAGCAGAGAAAAAGTGTCTCCTGCAACCCGTTCCCTTGGTGCTAGATGAACGAACGTCTCTGTACACGCTCAGTTCTGAGAGATAATTGTGTGTGAAAGCCGTCCTTCACCTAGCTTGTTGGGAACACAAAGTTTATTTTCAGTTGCAAACTCCTTTCCATACATTTATATTGGAGGTACTAGCTCCAACTCGGTTTTACAGTGAAAACTGCAGGAACTTCAAATAGGCACTAGGAAACAGACTGGGAAACCAGAGTAAAAGTTTCTCCTGCAACCCGTTCCCTTGGTGCTAGATGAACGAACGTCTCTGTACATGCTCAGTTTTGAGAGATAAGTGTGTGTGAAAGCCGTCCTTCACCTAGCTATTTGGGAAAACAAAGTATCTTTTCAGTTCCAAACTCCATTCCATACATATATATGGGGAGTTACTAGCTCCAACTCGGTTTTACAGTGAAAACTGCAGGAACTTCAAACCGGCACTAGGAAACAGACTGAGATAGCAGAGAAAAAGTGTCTCCTGCAACCCGTTCCCTTGGTGCTAGATGAACGAACGTCTCTCCACTTGCTCAGTTCTGAGAGATAATTGTGTGTGAAAGCCGTCCTTCACCTAGCTTGTTGGGAACACAAAGTTTCTTTTCAGTAGCAAACTCCACTTCATACATATATATGGGGAGGTACTAGCTCCAACTCGGTTTTACAGTGAAAACTGCAGGAACTTCAAACCGGCACTAGGAAACAGACTGAGAAAGCAGAGAAAAAGTGTCTCCTGCAACCCGTTCCCTTGGTGCTAGATGAACGAACGTCTCTGTACACGCTCAGTTCCGAGAGATAATTGTGTGTGAAAGCCGTCCTTCACCTAGCTTGTTGGGAACACAAAGTTTCTTTTCAGTAGCAAACTCCACTTCATACATATATATGGGGAGGTACTAGCTCCAACTTGGTTTTACAGTGAAAACTGCAGGAACTTCAAACCGGCACTAGGAAACAGACTGAGAAAGCAGAGAAAAAGTGTCTCCTGCAACCCGTTCCCTTGGTGCTAGATGAGCGAACGTCTCTGTACACGCTCAGTTCTGAGAGATAATTGTGTGTTAAAGCCGTCCTTCACCTAGCTTGTTGGGAACACAAAGTTTCTTTTCAGTAGCAAACTCCACTTCATACATATATATGGGGAGGTACTAGCTCCAACTCGGTTTTACAGTGAAAACTGCAGGAACTTCAAACCGGCACTAGGAAACAGACTGAGAAAGCAGAGAAAAAGTGTCTCCTGCAACCCGTTCCCTTGGTGCTAGATGAACGAACGTCTCTGTACACGCTCAGTTCTGAGAGATAATTGTGTGTGAAAGCCGTCCTTCACCTAGCTTGTTGGGAACACAAAGTTTCTTTTCAGTTGCAAACTCCATTCCATTCATATATATGGGGAGGTACTAGCTCCAACTCGGTTTTACAGTGAAAACTGCAGGAACTTCAAACCGGCACTAGGAAACAGAATGAGAAAGCAGAGAAAAAGTGTCTCCTGCAACCCGTTCCCTTGGTGCTAGATGAATGAACGTCTCTCCACTTGCTAAGTTCTGAGAGATAAGTGTGTGTGAAAGCCGTCCTTCACCTAGCTATTTGGGAAAACAAAGTATCTTTTCAGTTCCAAACTCCATTCCATACATATATATGGGGAGTTACTAGCTCCAACTCGGTTTTACAGTGAAAACTGCAGGAACTTCAAACCGGCACTAGGAAACAGACTGAGATAGCAGAGAAAATGTGTCTCCTGCAACCCGTTCCCTTGGTGCTAGATGAATGAACGTCTCTCCACTTGCTCAGTTCTGAGAGATAATTGTGTGTGAAAGCCGTCCTTCACCTAGCTTGTTGGGAACACAAAGTTTCTTTTCAGTAGCAAACTCCACTTCATACATATATATGGGGAGGTAATAGCTCCTACTCTTTTTTACAGTGAAAACTGCAGGAACTTCAAACCGGCACTAGGAAACAGAATGAGAAAGCAGAGAAAAAGTGTCTCCTGCAACCCGTTCCCTTGGTGCTAGATGAACGAACGTCTCTGTACACGCTCAGTTCTGAGAGATAATTGTGTGTGAAAGCCGTCCTTCACCTAGCTTGTTGGGAACACAAAGTTTCTTTTCAGTTGCAAACTCCATTCCATTCATATATATGGGGAGGTACTAGCTCCAACTCGGTTTTACAGTGAAAACTGCAGGAACTTCAAACCGGCACTAGGAAACAGACTGAGAAAGCAGAGAAAAAGTGTCTCCTGCAACCCGTTCCCTTGGTGCTAGATGAACGAACGTCTCTGTACACGCTCAGTTCTGAGAGATAATTGTGTGTGAAAGCCGTCCTTCACCTAGCTTGTTGGGAACACAAAGTTTATTTTCAGTTGCAAACTCCTTTCCATACATTTATATTGGAGGTACTAGCTCCAACTCGGTTTTACAGTGAAAACTGCAGGAACTTCAAATAGGCACTAGGAAACAGACTGGGAAACCAGAGTAAAAGTTTCTCCTGCAACCCGTTCCCTTGGTGCTAGATGAACGAACGTCTCTGTACATGCTCAGTTTTGAGAGATAAGTGTGTGTGAAAGCCGTCCTTCACCTAGCTATTTGGGAAAACAAAGTATCTTTTCAGTTCCAAACTCCATTCCATACATATATATGGGGAGTTACTAGCTCCAACTCGGTTTTACAGTGAAAACTGCAGGAACTTCAAACCGGCACTAGGAAACAGACTGAGATAGCAGAGAAAAAGTGTCTCCTGCAACCCGTTCCCTTGGTGCTAGATGAACGAACGTCTCTCCACTTGCTCAGTTCTGAGAGATAATTGTGTGTGAAAGCCGTCCTTCACCTAGCTTGTTGGGAACACAAAGTTTCTTTTCAGTAGCAAACTCCACTTCATACATATATATGGGGAGGTACTAGCTCCAACTCGGTTTTACAGTGAAAACTGCAGGAACTTCAAACCGGCACTAGGAAACAGACTGAGAAAGCAGAGAAAAAGTGTCTCCTGCAACCCGTTCCCTTGGTGCTAGATGAACGAACGTCTCTGTACACGCTCAGTTCCGAGAGATAATTGTGTGTGAAAGCCGTCCTTCACCTAGCTTGTTGGGAACACAAAGTTTCTTTTCAGTAGCAAACTCCACTTCATACATATATATGGGGAGGTACTAGCTCCAACTCGGTTTTACAGTGAAAACTGCAGGAACTTCAAACCGGCACTAGGAAACAGACTGAGAAAGCAGAGAAAAAGTGTCTCCTGCAACCCGTTCCCTTGGTGCTAGATGAGCGAACGTCTCTGTACACGCTCAGTTCTGAGAGATAATTGTGTGTTAAAGCCGTCCTTCACCTAGCTTGTTGGGAACACAAAGTTTCTTTTCAGTAGCAAACTCCACTTCATACATATATATGGGGAGGTACTAGCTCCAACTCGGTTTTACAGTGAAAACTGCAGGAACTTCAAACCGGCACTAGGAAACAGACTGAGAAAGCAGAGAAAAAGTGTCTCCTGCAACCCGTTCCCTTGGTGCTAGATGAACGAACGTCTCTGTACACGCTCAGTTCTGAGAGATAATTGTGTGTGAAAGCCGTCCTTCACCTAGCTTGTTGGGAACACAAAGTTTCTTTTCAGTTGCAAACTCCATTCCATTCATATATATGGGGAGGTACTAGCTCCAACTCGGTTTTACAGTGAAAACTGCAGGAACTTCAAACCGGCACTAGGAAACAGAATGAGAAAGCAGAGAAAAAGTGTCTCCTGCAACCCGTTCCCTTGGTGCTAGATGAATGAACGTCTCTCCACTTGCTAAGTTCTGAGAGATAAGTGTGTGTGAAAGCCGTCCTTCACCTAGCTATTTGGGAAAACAAAGTATCTTTTCAGTTCCAAACTCCATTCCATACATATATATGGGGAGTTACTAGCTCCAACTCGGTTTTACAGTGAAAACTGCAGGAACTTCAAACCGGCACTAGGAAACAGACTGAGATAGCAGAGAAAATGTGTCTCCTGCAACCCGTTCCCTTGGTGCTAGATGAATGAACGTCTCTCCACTTGCTCAGTTCTGAGAGATAATTGTGTGTGAAAGCCGTCCTTCACCTAGCTTGTTGGGAACACAAAGTTTCTTTTCAGTAGCAAACTCCACTTCATACATATATATGGGGAGGTAATAGCTCCTACTCTTTTTTACAGTGAAAACTGCAGGAACTTCAAACCGGCACTAGGAAACAGAATGAGAAAGCAGAGAAAAAGTGTCTCCTGCAACCCGTTCCCTTGGTGCTAGATGAACGAACGTCTCTGTACACGCTCAGTTCTGAGAGATAATTGTGTGTGAAAGCCGTCCTTCACCTAGCTTGTTGGGAACACAAAGTTTCTTTTCAGTAGCAAACTCCACTTCATACATATATATGGGGAGGTACTAGCTCCAACTCGGTTTTACAGTAAAAACTGCAGGAACTTCAAACCGGCACTAGGAAACAGACTGAGAAAGCAGAGAAAAAGTGTCTCCTGCAACCCGTTCCCTTGGTGCTAGATGAACGAACGTCTCTCCACTTGCTCAGTTCTGAGAGATAATTGTGTGTGAAAGCCGTCCTTCACCTAGCTTGTTGGGAACACAAAGTTTCTTTTCAGTTGCAAACTCCATTCCATACATTTATATTGGAGGTACTAGCTCCAACTCGGTTTTACAGTGAAAACTGCAGGAACTTCAAATAGGCACTAGGAAACAGACAGGGAAACCAGAGTAAAAGTTTCTCCTGCAACCCGTTCCCTTGGTGCTAGATGAACGAACGTCTCTGTACATGCTCAGTTCTGAGAGATAAGTGTGTGTGAAAGCCGTCCTTCACCTAGCTATTTGGGAAAACAAAGTATCTTTTCAGTTCCATACTCCATTCCATACATATATATGGGGAGTTACTAGCTCCAACTCGGTTTTACAGTGAAAACTGCAGGAACTTCAAACCGGCACTAGGAAACAGACTGAGATAGCAGAGAAAAAGTGTCTCCTGCAACCCGTTCCCTTGGTGCTAGATGAACGAACGTCTCTCCACTTGCTCAGTTCTGAGAGATAATTGTGTGTGAAAGCCGTCCTTCACCTAGCTTGTTGGGAACACAAAGTTTCTTTTCAGTAGCAAACTCCACTTCATACATATATATGGGGAGGTACTAGCTCCAACTCTTTTTTACAGTGAAAACTGCAGGAACTTCAAACCGGCACTAGGAAACAGACTGAGAAAGCAGAGAAAAAGTGTCTCCTGCAACCCGTTCCCTTGGTGCTAGATGAACGAACGTCTCTGTACACGCTCAGTTCTGAGAGATAATTGTGTGTGAAAGCCGTCCTTCACCTAGCTTGTTGGGAACACAAAGTTTCTTTTCAGTTGCAAACTCCATTCCATACATTTATATTGCAGGTACTAGCTCCAACTCGGTTTTACAGTGAAAACTGCAGGAACTTCAAATAGGCACTAGGAAACAGACTGGGAAACCAGAGTAAAAGTTTCTCCTGCAACCCGTTCCCTTGGTGCTAGATGAACGGACGTCTCTGTACATGCTCAGTTCTGAGAGATAAGTGTGTGTGAAAGCCGTCCTTCACCTAGCTATTTGGGAAAACAAAGTATCTTTTCAGTTCCAAACTCCATTCCATACATATATATGGGGAGTTACTAGCTCCAACTCGGTTTTACAGTGAAAACTGCAGGAACTTCAAATCGGCACTAGGAAACAGACTGAGATAGCAGAGAAAAAGTGTCTCCTGCAACATGTTCCCTTGGTGCTAGATGAACGAACGTCTCTGTACACGTTCAGTTCTGAGAGATAATTGTGTGTGAAAGCCGTCCTTCACCTAGCTTGTTGGGAACACAAAGTTTCTTTTCAGTAGCAAACTCCACTTCATACATATATATGGGGAGGTACTAGCTCCAACTCGGTTTTACAGTGAAAACTGCAGGAACTTCAAACCGGCACTAGGAAACAGACTGAGAAAGCAGAGAAAAAGTGTCTCCTGCAACCCGTTCCCTTGGTGCTAGATGAACGAACGTCTCTGTACACGCTCAGTTCTGAGAGATAATTGTGTGTGAAAGCCGTCCTTCACCTAGCTTGTTGGGAACACAAAGTTTCTTTTCAGTTGCAAACTCCACTTCATACATATATATGGGGAGGTACTAGCTCCAACTCGGTTTTACAGTGAAAACTGCAGGAACTTCAAATAGGCACTAGGAAACAGACTGGGAAACCAGAGTAAAAGTGTCTCCTGCAACCCGTTCCCTTGGTGCTAGATGAACGAACGTCTCTGTACATGCTCAGTTCTGAGAGATAAGTGTGTGTGAAAGCCGTCCTTCACCTAGCTATTTGGGAAAACAAAGTATCTTTTCAGTTCCAAACTCCATTCCATACATATATATGGGGAGTTACTAGCTCCAACTCGGTTTTACAGTGAAAACTGCAGGAACTTCAAATCGGCACTAGGAAACAGACTGAGATAGCAGAGAAAAAGTGTCTCCTGCAACCCGTTCCCTTGGTGCTAGATGAACGAACGTCTCTGTACACGCTCAGTTCTGAGAGATAATTGTGTGTGAAAGCCGTCCTTCACCTAGCTTGTTGGGAACACAAAGTTTCTTTTCAGTAGCAAACTCCACTTCATACATATATATGGGGAGGTACTAGCTCCAACTCGGTTTTACAGTGAAAACTGCAGGAACTTCAAACCGGCACTAGGAAACAGAATGAGAAAGCAGAGAAAAAGTGTCTCCTGCAACCCGTTCCCTTGGTGCTAGATGAACGAACGTCTCTGTACACGCTCAGTTCTGAGAGATAATTGTGTGTGAAAGCCGTCCTTCACCTAGCTTGTTGGGAACACAAAGTTTCTTTTCAGTAGCAAACTCCACTTCATACATATATATGGGGAGGTACTAGCTCCAGCTCGGTTTTACAGTGAAAACTGCAGGAACTTCAAACCGGCACTAGGAAACAGACTGAGAAAGCAGAGAAAAAGTGTCTCCTGCAACCCGTTCCCTTGGTGCTAGATGAACGAACGTCTCTGTACACGCTCAGTTCTGAGAGATAATTGTGTGTGAAAGCCGTCCTTCACCTAGCTTGTTGGGAACACAAAGTTTCTTTTCAGTAGCAAACTCCACTTCATACATATATATGGGGAGGTACTAGCTCCAACTCGGTTTTACAGTGAAAACTGCAGGAACTTCAAACCGGCACTAGGAAACAGACTGAGAAAGCAGAGAAAAAGTGTCTACTGCAACCAGTTCCCTTGGTGCTAGATGAACGAACGTCTCTGTACACGCTCAGTTCTGAGAGATAATTGTGTGTGAAAGCCGTCCTTCACTTAGCTTGTTGGGAACACAAAGTTTCTTTTCAGTTGCAAACTCCATTCCATACATTTATATTGGAGGTACTAGCTCCAACTCGGTTTTACAGTGAAAACTGCAGGAACTTCAAACCGGCACTAGGAAACAGACTGTGATAGCAGAGAAAAAGTGTCTCCTGCAACCCGTTCCCTTGGTGCTAGATGAACGAACGTCTCTGTACACGCTCAGTTCTGAGAGATAATTGTGTGTGAAAGCTGTCCTTCACCTAGCTTGTTGGGAACACAAAGTTTCTTTTCAGTTGCAAAGTCCATTCCATTCATATATATGGGGAGGTACTAGCTCCAACTCGGTTTTACAGTGAAAACTGCAGGAACTTCAAACCGGCACTAGGAAACAGACTGAGAAAGCAGAGAAAAAGAGTCTCCTGCAACCCGTTCCCTTGTTGCTAGATGAACGAACGTCTCTGTACACGCTCAGTTCTGAGAGATAATTGTGTGTGAAAGCCGTCCTTCACCTAGCTTGTTGGGAACACAAAGTTTCTTTTCAGTTGCAAACTCCATTCCATACATTTATATTGGAGGTACTAGCTCCAACTCGGTTTTACAGTGAAAACTGCAGGAACTTCAAATAGGCACTAGGAAACAGACTGGGAAACCAGAGTAAAAGTTTCTCCTGCAACCCGTTCCCTTGGTGCTAGATGAACGAACGTCTCTGTACATGCTCAGTTCTGAGAGATAAGTGTGTGTGAAAGCCGTCCTTCTCCTAGCTATTTGGGAAAACAAAGTATCTTTTCAGTTCCAAACTCCATTCCATACATATATATGGGGAGTTACTAGCTCCAACTCGGTTTTACAGTGAAAACTGCAGGAACTTCAAACCGGCACTAGGAAACAGACCGAGATAGCAGAGAATAAGTGTCTCCTGCAACCAGTTCCCTTGGTGCTAGATGAACGAACGTCTCTCCACTTGCTCAGTTCTGAGAGATAATTGTGTGTGAAAGCCGTCCTTCACCTAGCTTGTTGGGAACACAAAGTTTCTTTTCAGTTCCAAACTCCATTCCATACATATATATGGGGAGTTACTAGCTCCAACTCGGTTTTACAGTGAAAACTGCAGGAACTTCAAATCGGCACTAGGAAACAGACTGAGATAGCAGAGAAAAAGTGTCTCCTGCAACATGTTCCCTTGGTGCTAGATGAACGAACGTCTCTGTACACGTTCAGTTCTGAGAGATAATTGTGTGTGAAAGCCGTCCTTCACCTAGCTTGTTGGGAACACAAAGTTTCTTTTCAGTAGCAAACTCCACTTCATACATATATATGGGGAGGTACTAGCTCCAACTCGGTTTTACAGTGAAAACTGCAGGAACTTCAAACCGGCACTAGGAAACAGACTGAGAAAGCAGAGAAAAAGTGTCTCCTGCAACCCGTTCCCTTGGTGCTAGATGAACGAACGTCTCTGTACACGCTCAGTTCTGAGAGATAATTGTGTGTGAAAGCCGTCCTTCACCTAGCTTGTTGGGAACACAAAGTTTCTTTTCAGTTGCAAACTCCACTTCATACATATATATGGGGAGGTACTAGCTCCAACTCGGTTTTACAGTGAAAACTGCAGGAACTTCAAATAGGCACTAGGAAACAGACTGGGAAACCAGAGTAAAAGTGTCTCCTGCAACCCGTTCCCTTGGTGCTAGATGAACGAACGTCTCTGTACATGCTCAGTTCTGAGAGATAATTGTGTGTGAAAGCCGTCCTTCACCTAGCTTGTTGGGAACACAAAGTTTCTTTTCAGTAGCAAACTCCACTTCATACATATATATGGGGAGGTACTAGCTCCAACTCGGTTTTACAGTGAAAACTGCAGGAACTTCAAATCGGCACTAGGAAACAGACTGAGATAGCAGAGAAAAAGTGTCTCCTGCAACCCGTTCCCTTGGTGCTAGATGAACGAACGTCTCTGTACACGCTCAGTTCTGAGAGATAATTGTGTGTGAAAGCCGTCCTTCACCTAGCTTGTTGGGAACACAAAGTTTCTTTTCAGTAGCAAACTCCACTTCATACATATATATGGGGAGGTACTAGCTCCAACTCGGTTTTACAGTGAAAACTGCAGGAACTTCAAACCGGCACTAGGAAACAGAATGAGAAAGCAGAGAAAAAGTGTCTCCTGCAACCCGTTCCCTTGGTGCTAGATGAACGAACGTCTCTGTACACGCTCAGTTCTGAGAGATAATTGTGTGTGAAAGCCGTCCTTCACCTAGCTTGTTGGGAACACAAAGTTTCTTTTCAGTAGCAAACTCCACTTCATACATATATATGGGGAGGTACTAGCTCCAAGTCGGTTTTACAGTGAAAACTGCAGGAACTTCAAACCGGCACTAGGAAACAGACTGAGAAAGCAGAGAAAAAGTGTCTCCTGCAACCCGTTCCCTTGGTGCTAGATGAACGAACGTCTCTGTACACGCTCAGTTCTGAGAGATAATTGTGTGTGAAAGCCGTCCTTCACCTAGCTTGTTGGGAACACAAAGTTTCTTTTCAGTAGCAAACTCCACTTCATACATATATATGGGGAGGTACTAGCTCCAACTCGGTTTTACAGTGAAAACTGCAGGAACTTCAAACCGGCACTAGGAAACAGACTGAGAAAGCAGAGAAAAAGTGTCTACTGCAACCAGTTCCCTTGGTGCTAGATGAACGAACGTCTCTGTACACGCTCAGTTCTGAGAGATAATTGTGTGTGAAAGCCGTCCTTCACTTAGCTTGTTGGGAACACAAAGTTTCTTTTCAGTTGCAAACTCCATTCCATACATTTATATTGGAGGTACTAGCTCCAACTCGGTTTTACAGTGAAAACTGCAGGAACTTCAAACCGGCACTAGGAAACAGACTGTGATAGCAGAGAAAAAGTGTCTCCTGCAACCCGTTCCCTTGGTGCTAGATGAACGAACGTCTCTGTACACGCTCAGTTCTGAGAGATAATTGTGTGTGAAAGCCGTCCTTCACCTAGCATGTTGGGAACACAAAGTTTCTTTTCAGTTGCAAAGTCCATTCCATTCATATATATGGGGAGGTACTAGCTCCAACTCGGTTTTACAGTGAAAACTGCAGGAACTTCAAACCGGCACTAGGAAACAGACTGAGAAAGCAGAGAAAAAGAGTCTCCTGCAACCCGTTCCCTTGGTGCTAGATGAACGAACGTCTCTGTACACGCTCAGTTCTGAGAGATAATTGTGTGTGAAAGCCGTCCTTCACCTAGCTTGTTGGGAACACAAAGTTTCTTTTCAGTTGCAAACTCCATTCCATACATTTATATTGGAGGTACTAGCTCCAACTCGGTTTTACAGTGAAAACTGCAGGAACTTCAAATAGGCACTAGGAAACAGACTGGGAAACCAGAGTAAAAGTTTCTCCTGCAACCCGTTCCCTTGGTGCTAGATGAACGAACGTCTCTGTACATGCTCAGTTCTGAGAGATAAGTGTGTGTGAAAGCCGTCCTTCACCTAGCTATTTGGGAAAACAAAGTATCTTTTCAGTTCCAAACTCCATTCCATACATATATATGGGGAGTTACTAGCTCCAACTCGGTTTTACAGTGAAAACTGCAGGAACTTCAAACCGGCACTAGGAAACAGACTGAGATAGCAGAGAATAAGTGTCTCCTGCAACCCGTTCCCTTGGTGCTAGATGAACGAACGTCTCTCCACTTGCTCAGTTCTGAGAGATAATTGTGTGTGAAAGCCGTCCTTCACCTAGCTTGTTGGGAACACAAAGTTTCTTTTCAGTTCCAAACTCCATTCCATACATATATATGGGGAGTTACTAGCTCCAACTCGGTTTTACAGTGAAAACTGCAGGAACTTCAAACTGGCACTAGGAAACAGACTGAGATAGCAGAGAAAAAGTGTCTCCTGCAACCCGTTCCCTTGGTGCTAGATGAACGAACGTCTCTGTACACGCTCAGTTCTGAGAGATAATTGTGTGTGAAAGCCGTCCTTCACCTAGCTTGTTGGGAACACAAAGTTTCTTTTCAGTAGCAAACTCCACTTCATACATATATATGGGGAGGTACTAGCTCCAACTCGGTTTTACAGTGAAAACTGCAGGAACTTCAAACCGGCACTAGGAAACAGACTGAGAAAGCAGAGAAAAAGTGTCTACTGCAACCAGTTCCCTTGGTGCTAGATGAACGAACGTCTCTGTACACGCTCAGTTCTGAGAGATAATTGTGTGTGAAAGCCGTCCTTCACTTAGCTTGTTGGGAACACAAAGTTTCTTTTCAGTTGCAAACTCCATTCCATACATTTATATTGGAGGTACTAGCTCCAACTCGGTTTTACAGTGAAAACTGCAGGAACTTCAAACCGGCACTAGGAAACAGACTGTGATAGCATAGAAAAAGTGTCTCCTGCAACCCGTTCCCTTGGTGCTAGATGAACGAACGTCTCTGTACACGCTCAGTTCTGAGAGATAATTGTGTGTGAAAGCCGTCCTTCACCTAGCTTGTTGGGAACACAAAGTTTCTTTTCAGTTGCAAACTCCATTCCATTCATATATATGGGGAGGTACTAGCTCCAACTCGGTTTTACAGTGAAAACTGCAGGAACTTCAAACCGGCACTAGGAAACAGACTGAGAAAGCAGAGAAAAAGAGTCTCCTGCAACCCGTTCCCTTGGTGCTAGATGAACGAACGTCTCTGTACACGCTCAGTTCTGAGAGATAATTGTGTGTGAAAGCCGTCCTTCACCTAGCTTGTTGGGAACACAAAGTTTCTTTTCAGTTGCAAACTCCATTCCATACATTTATATTGGAGGTACTAGCTCCAACTCGGTTTTACAGTGAAAACTGCAGGAACTTCAAATAGGCACTAGGAAACAGACTGGGAAACCAGAGTAAAAGTTTCTCCTGCAACCCGTTCCCTTGGTGCTAGATGAACGAACGTCTCTGTACATGCTCAATTCTGAGAGATAAGTGTGTGTGAAAGCCGTCCTTCACCTAGCTATTTGGGAAAACAAAGTATCTTTTCAGTTCCAAACTCCATTCCATACATATATATGGGGAGTTACTAGCTCCAACTCGGTTTTACAGTGAAAACTGCAGGAACTTCAAACCGGCACTAGGAAACAGACTGAGATAGCAGAGAAAAAGTGTCTCCTGCAACCCGTTCCCTTGGTGCTAGATGAACGAACGTCTCTGTACACGCTCAGTTCTGAGAGATAATTGTGTGTGAAAGCCGTCCTTCACCTAGCTTGTTGGGAACACAAAGTTTCTTTTCAGTAGCAAACTCCACTTCATACATATATATGGGGAGGTACTAGCTCCAACTCGGTTTTACAGTGAAAACTGCAGGAACTTCAAACCGGCACTAGGAAACAGACTGAGAAAGCAGAGAAAAAGTGTCTCCTGCAACCCGTTCCCTTGGTGCTAGATGAACGAACGTCTCTGTACACGCTCAGTTCTGAGAGATAATTGTGTGTGAAAGCCGTCCTTCACCTAGCTTGTTGGGAACACAAAGTTTCTTTTCAGTTGCAAACTCCATTCCATACATTTATATTGGAGGTACTAGCTCCAACTCGGTTTTACAGTGAAAACTGCAGGAACTTCAAATAGGCACTAGGAAACAGACTGGGAAACCAGAGTAAAAGTTTCTCCTGCAACCCGTTCCCTTGGTGCTAGATGAACGAACGTCTCTGTACATGCTCAGTTCTGAGAGATAAGTGTGTGTGAAAGCCGTCTTTCACCTAGCTATTTGGGAAAACAAAGTATCTTTTCAGTTCCAAACTCCATTCCATACATATATATGGGGAGTTACTAGCTCCAACTCGGTTTTACAGTGAAAACTGCAGGAACTTCAAACCGGCACTAGGAAACAGACTGAGATAGCAGAGAAAATGTGTCTCCTGCAACCCGTTCCCTTGGTGCTAGATGAACGAACGTCTCTGTACACGCTCAGTTCTGAGAGATAATTGTGTGTGAAAGCCGTCCTTCACCTAGCTTGTTGGGAACACAAAGTTTCTTTTCAGTAGCAAACTCCACTTCATACATATATATGGGGAGGTACTAGCTCCAACTCGGTTTTACAGTGAAAACTGCAGGAACTTCAAACCGGCACTAGGAAACAGACTGAGAAAGCAGAGAAAAAGTGTCTCCTGCAACCCGTTCCCTTGGTGCTAGATGAACGAACGTCTCTGTACACGCTCAGTTCTGAGAGATAATTGTGTGTGAAAGCCGTCCTTCACCTAGCTTGTTGGGAACACAAAGTTTCTTTTCAGTTGCAAACTCCATTCCATACATTTATATTGGAGGTATTAGCTCCAACTCGGTTTTACAGTGAAAACTGCAGGAACTTCAAATAGGCACTAGGAAACAGACTGGGAAACCAGAGTAAAAGTTTCTCCTGCAACCCGTTCCCTTGGTGCTAGATGAACGAACGTCTCTCCACTTGCTCAGTTCTCAGAGATAAGTGTGTGTGAAAGCCGCCCTTCACCTAGCTTGTTGGGAACACAAAGTTTCTTTTCAGTTGCAAAATCCATTCCATTCATATATATGGAGAGGTACTAGCTCCAACTCGGTTTTACAGTGAAAACTGCAGGAACTTCAAACCGGCACTAGGAAACAGACTGAGAAAGCAGAGAAAAAGTGTCTCCTGCAACCCGTTCCCTTGGTGCTAGATGAACGAACGTCTCTGTACACGCTCAGTTCTGAGAGATAATTGTGTGTGAAAGCCGTCCTTCACCTAGCTTGTTGGGAACACAAAGTTTCTTTTCAGTTGCAAACTCCATTCCATACATTTATATTGGAGGTACTAGCTCCAACTCGGTTTTACAGTGAAAACTGCAGGAACTTCAAATAGGCACTAGGAAACAGACTGGGAAACCAGAGTAAAAGTTTCTCCTGCAACCCGTTCCCTTGGTGCTAGATGAACGAATGTCTCTGTACATGCTCAGTTCTGAGAGATAAGTGTGTGTGAAAGCCGTCTTTCACCTAGCTATTTGGGAAAACAAAGTATCTTTTCAGTTCCAAACTCCATTCCATACATATATATGGGGAGTTACTAGCTCCAACTCGGTTTTACAGTGAAAACTGCAGGAACTTCAAACCGGCACTAGGAAACAGACTGAGATAGCAGAGAAAAAGTGTCTCCTGCAACCCGTTCCCTTGGTGCTAGATGAACGAACGTCTCTGTACACGCTCAGTTCTGAGAGATAATTGTGTGTGAAAGCCGTCCTTCACCTAGCTTGTTGGGAACACAAAGTTTCTTTTCAGTAGCAAACTCCACTTCATACATATATATGGGGAGGTACTAGCTCCAACTCGGTTTTACAGTGAAAACTGCAGGAACTTCAAACCGGCACTAGGAAACAGACTGAGAAAGCAGAGAAAAAGTGTCTCCTGCAACCCGTTCCCTTGGTGCTAGATGAACGAACGTCTCTGTACACGCTCAGTTCTGAGAGATAATTGTGTGTGAAAGCCGTCCTTCACCTAGCTTGTTGGGAACACAAAGTTTCTTTTCAGTTGCAAACTCCATTCCATACATTTATATTGGAGGTATTAGCTCCAACTCGGTTTTACAGTGAAAACTGCAGGAACTTCAAATAGGCACTAGGAAACAGACTGGGAAACCAGAGTAAAAGTTTCTCCTGCAACCCGTTCCCTTGGTGCTAGATGAACGAACGTCTCTCCACTTGCTCAGTTCTGAGAGATAAGTGTGTGTGAAAGCCGTCCTTCACCTAGCTTGTTGGGAACACAAAGTTTCTTTTCAGTAGCAAACTCCACTTCATATATATATAGGGGGAGGTACTAGCTCCAACTCGGTTTTACAGTGAAAACTGCAGGAACTTCAAACCGGCACTAGGAAACAGACTGAGATAGCAGAGAAAAAGTGTCTCCTGCAACCCGTTCCCTTGGTGCTAGATGAACGAACGTCTCTCCATTGCTCAGTTCTGAGAGATAATTGTGTGTGAAAGCCGTCCTTCACCTAGCTTGTTGGGAACACAAAGTTTCTTTTCAGTAGCAAACTCCACTTCATACATATATATGGGGAGGTACTAGCTCCAACTCGGTTTTACAGTGAAAACTGCAGGAACTTCAAACCGGCACTAGGAAACAGAATGAGAAAGCAGAGAAAAAGTGTCTCCTGCAACCCGTTCCCTTGGTGCTAGATGAACGAACGTCTCTGTACACGCTCAGTTCTGAGAGATAATTGTGTGTGAAAGCCGTCCTTCACCTAGCTTGTTGGGAACACAAAGTTTCTTTTCAGTTGCAAACTCCATTCCATTCATATATATGGGGAGGTACTAGCTCCAACTCGGTTTTACAGTGAAAACTGCAGGAACTTCAAACCGGCACTAGGAAACAGAATGAGAAAGCAGAGAAAAAGTGTATCCTGCAACCCGTTCCCTTGGTGCTAGATGAATGAACGTCTCTCCACTTGCTCAGTTCTGAGAGATAATTGTGTGTGAAAGCCGTCCTTCACCTAGCTATTTGGGAAAACAAAGTATCTTTTCAGTTCCAAACTCCATTCCATACATATATATGGGGAGTTACTAGCTCCAACTCGGTTTTACAGTGAAAACTGCAGGAACTTCAAACCGGCACTAGGAAACAGACTGAGATAGCAGAGAATAAGTGTCTCCTGCAACCCGTTCCCTTGGTGCTAGATGAACGAACGTCTCTCCACTTGCTCAGTTCTGAGAGATAATTGTGTGTGAAAGCCGTCCTTCACCTAGCTTGTTGGGAACACAAAGTTTCTTTTCAGTAGCAAACTCCACTTCATACATATATATGGGGAGGTACTAGCTCCAACTCGGTTTTACAGTGAAAACTGCAGGAACTTCAAACCGGCACTAGGAAACAGAATGAGAAAGCAGAGAAAAAGTGTCTCCTGCAACCCGTTCCCTTGGTGCTAGATGAACGAACGTCTCTGTACACGCTCAGTTCTGAGAGATAATTGTGTGTGAAAGCCGTCCTTCACCTAGCTTGTTGGGAACACAAAGTTTCTTTTCAGTAGCAAACTCCACTTCATACATATATATGGGGAGGTACTAGCTCCAACTCGGTTTTACAGTGAAAACTGCAGGAACTTCAAACCGGCACTAGGAAACAGAATGAGAAAGCAGAGAAAAAGTGTCTCCTGCAACCCGTTCCCTTGGTGCTAGATGAACGAACGTCTCTGTACACGCTCAGTTCTGAGAGATAATTGTGTGTGAAAGCCGTCCTTCACCTAGCTTGTTGGGAACACAAAGTTTCTTTTCAGTAGCAAACTCCACTTCATACATATATATGGGGAGGTTCTAGCTCCAACTCGGTTTTACAGTGAAAACTGCAGGAACTTCAAACCGGCACTAGGAAACAGACTGAGAAAGCAGAGAAAAAGTGTCTACTGCAACCCGTTCCCTTGGTGCTAGATGAACGAACGTCTCTGTACACGCTCAGTTCTGAGAGATAATTGTGTGTGAAAGCCGTCCTTCACCTAGCTTGTTGGGAACACAAAGTTTCTTTACAGTTGCAAACTCCATTCCATACATTTATATTGGAGGTATTAGCTCCAACTCGGTTTTACAGTGAAAACTGCAGGAACTTCAAACCGGCACTAGGAAACAGACTGAGATAGCAGAGAAAAAGTGTCTCCTGCAACCCGTTCCCTTGGTGCTAGATGAACGAACGTCTCTCCACTTGCTCAGTTCTGAGAGATAATTGTGTGTGAAAGCCGTCCTTCACCTAGCTTGTTGGGAACACAAAGTTTCTTTTCAGTTCCAAACTCCATTCCATACATATATATGGGGAGTTACTAGCTCCAACTCTGTTTTACAGTGAAAACTGCAGGAACTTCAAACCGGCACTAGGAAACAGACTGAGATAGCAGAGAAAAAGTGTCTCCTGCAACCCGTTCCCTTGGTGCTAGATGAACGAAAGTCTCTCCACTTGCTCAGTTCTGAGAGATAATTGTGTGTGAAAACCGTCCTTCACCTAGCTTGTTGGGAACACAAAGTTTCTTTTCAGTAGCAAACTCCACTTCATATATATATAGGGGGAGGTACTAGCTCCAACTCGGTTTTACAGTGAAAACTGCAGGAACTTCAAACCGGCACTAGGAAACAGACTGAGATAGCAGAGAAAAAGTGTCTCCTGCAACCCGTTCCCTTGGTGCTAGATGAACGAACGTCTCTCCATTGCTCAGTTCTGAGAGATAATTGTGTGTGAAAGCCGTCCTTCACCTAGCTTGTTGGGAACACAAAGTTTCTTTTCAGTAGCAAACTCCACTTCATACATATATATGGGGAGGTACTAGCTCCAACTCGGTTTTACAGTGAAAACTGCAGGAACTTCAAACCGGCACTAGGAAACAGAATGAGAAAGCAGAGAAAAAGTGTCTCCTGCAACCCGTTCCCTTGGTGCTAGATGAACGAACGTCTCTGTACACGCTCAGTTCTGAGAGATAATTGTGTGTGAAAGCCGTCCTTCACCTAGCTTGTTGGGAACACAAAGTTTCTTTTCAGTAGCAAACTCCACTTCATACATATATATGGGGAGGTACTAGCTCCAACTCGGTTTTACAGTGAAAACTGCAGGAACTTCAAACCGGCACTAGGAAACAGAATGAGAAAGCAGAGAAAAAGTGTCTCCTGCAACCCGTTCCCTTGGTGCTAGATGAACGAACGTCTCTGTACACGCTCAGTTCTGAGAGATAATTGTGTGTGAAAGCCGTCCTTCACCTAGCTTGTTGGGAACACAAAGTTTCTTTTCAGTAGCAAACTCCACTTCATACATATATATGGGGAGGTTCTAGCTCCAACTCGGTTTTACAGTGAAAACTGCAGGAACTTCAAACCGGCACTAGGAAACAGACTGAGAAAGCAGAGAAAAAGTGTCTACTGCAACCCGTTCCCTTGGTGCTAGATGAACGAACGTCTCTGTACACGCTCAGTTCTGAGAGATAATTGTGTGTGAAAGCCGTCCTTCACCTAGCTTGTTGGGAACACAAAGTTTCTTTACAGTTGCAAACTCCATTCCATACATTTATATTGGAGGTATTAGCTCCAACTCGGTTTTACAGTGAAAACTGCAGGAACTTCAAACCGGCACTAGGAAACAGACTGAGATAGCAGAGAAAAAGTGTCTCCTGCAACCCGTTCCCTTGGTGCTAGATGAACGAACGTCTCTCCACTTGCTCAGTTCTGAGAGATAATTGTGTGTGAAAGCCGTCCTTCACCTAGCTTGTTGGGAACACAAAGTTTCTTTTCAGTTCCAAACTCCATTCCATACATATATATGGGGAGTTACTAGCTCCAACTCTGTTTTACAGTGAAAACTGCAGGAACTTCAAACCGGCACTAGGAAACAGACTGAGATAGCAGAGAAAAAGTGTCTCCTGCAACCCGTTCCCTTGGTGCTAGATGAACGAAAGTCTCTCCACTTGCTCAGTTCTGAGAGATAATTGTGTGTGAAAACCGTCCTTCACCTAGCTTGTTGGGAACACAAAGTTTCTTTTCAGTAGCAAACTCCACTTCATATATATATAGGGGGAGGTACTAGCTCCAACTCGGTTTTACAGTGAAAACTGCAGGAACTTCAAACCGGCACTAGGAAACAGACTGAGATAGCAGAGAAAAAGTGTCTCCTGCAACCCGTTCCCTTGGTGCTAGATGAACGAACGTCTCTCCATTGCTCAGTTCTGAGAGATAATTGTGTGTGAAAGCCGTCCTTCACCTAGCTTGTTGGGAACACAAAGTTTCTTTTCAGTAGCAAACTCCACTTCATACATATATATGGGGAGGTACTAGCTCCAACTCGGTTTTACAGTGAAAACTGCAGGAACTTCAAACCGGCACTAGGAAACAGAATGAGAAAGCAGAGAAAAAGTGTCTCCTGCAACCCGTTCCCTTGGTGCTAGATGAACGAACGTCTCTGTACACGCTCAGTTCTGAGAGATAATTGTGTGTGAAAGCCGTCCTTCACCTAGCTTGTTGGGAACACAAAGTTTCTTTTCAGTTGCAAACTCCATTCCATACATTTATATTGGAGGTACTAGCTCCAACTCGGTTTTACAGTGAAAACTGCAGGAACTTCAAACCGGCACTAGGAAACAGAATGAGAAAGCAGAGAAAAAGTGTCTCCTGCAACCCGTTCCCTTGGTGCTAGATGAATGAACGTCTCTCCACTTGCTCAGTTCTGAGAGATAAGTGTGTGTGAAAGCCGTCCTTCACCTAGCTATTTGGGAAAACAAAGTATCTTTTCAGTTCCAAACTCCATTCCATACATATATATGGGGAGTTACTAGCTCCAACTCGGTTTTACAGTGAAAACTGCAGGAACTTCAAACCGGCACTAGGAAACAGACTGAGATAGCAGAGAAAAAGTGTCTCCTGCAACCCGTTCCCTTGGTGCTAGATGAACGAACGTCTCTCCACTTGCTCAGTTCTGAGAGATAATTGTGTGTGAAAGCCGTCCTTCACCTAGCTTGTTGGGAACACAAAGTTTCTTTTCAGTTCCAAACTCCATTCCATACATATATATGGGGAGTTACTAGCTCCAACTCGGTTTTACAGTGAAAACTGCAGGAACTTCAAACCGGCACTAGGAAACAGAATGAGAAAGCAGAGAAAAAGTGTCTCCTGCAACCCGTTCCCTTGGTGCTAGATGAACGAACGTCTCTGTACACGCTCAGTTCTGAGAGATAATTGTGTGTGAAAGCCGTCCTTCACCTAGCTTGTTGGGAACACAAAGTTTCTTTTCAGTAGCAAACTCCACTTCATACATATATATGGAGAGGTTCTAGCTCCAACTCGGTTTTACAGTGAAAACTGCAGGAACTTCAAACCGGCACTAGGAAACAGACTGAGAAAGCAGAGAAAAAGTGTCTACTGCAACCCGTTCCCTTGGTGCTAGATGAACGAACGTCTCTGTACACGCTCAGTTCTGAGAGATAATTGTGTGTGAAAGCCGTCCTTCACCTAGCTTGTTGGGAACACAAAGTTCCTTTTCAGTAGCAAACTCCACTTCATACATATATATGGGGAGGTTCTAGCTCCAACTCGGTTTTACAGTGAAAACTGCAGGAACTTCAAACCGGCACTAGGAAACAGACTGAGAAAGCAGAGAAAAAGTGTCTACTGCAACCCGTTCCCTTGGTGCTAGATGAACGAACGTCTCTGTACACGCTCAGTTCTGAGAGATAATTGTGTGTGAAAGCCGTCCTTCACCTAGCTTGTTGGGAACACAAAGTTTCTTTTCAGTTGCAAATTCCATTCCATACATTTATATTGGAGGTATTACCTCCAACTCGGTTTTACAGTGAAAACTGCAGGAACTTCAAATAGGCACTAGGAAACAGACTGGGAAACCAGAGTAAATGTTTCTCCTGCAACCCTTTCCCTTGGTGCTAGATGAACGAACGTCTCTCCACTTGCTCAGTTCCGAGAGATAATTGAGTGTGAAAGCCGTCCTTCACCTAGCTTGTTGGGAACACAAAGTTTCTTTTCACTAGCAAACTCCACTTCATACATATATATGGGGAGGTACTAGCTCCAACTCGGTTTTACAGTGAAAACTGCACGAACTTCAAACCGGCACTAGGAAACAGAATGAGAAAGCAGAGAAAAAGTGTCTCCTGCAACCCGTTCCCTTGGTGCTAGATGAACGAACGTCTCTGTACACGCTCAGTTCTGAGAGATAATTGTGTGTGAAAGCCGTCCTTCACCTAGCTTGTTGGGAACACAAAGTTTCTTTTCAGTTGCAAACTCCATTCCATACATTTATATTGGAGGTACTAGCTCCAACTCGGTTTTACAGTGAAAACTGCAGGAACTTCAAACCGGCACTAGGAAACAGACTGAGATAGCAGAGAAAAAGTGTCTCCTGCAACCCGTTCCCTTGGTGCTAGATGAACGAACGTCTCTCCATTGCTCAGTTCTGAGAGATAATTGTGTGTGAAAGCCGTCCTTCACCTAGCTTGTTGGGAACACAAAGTTTCTTTTCAGTAGCAAACTCCACTTCATACATATATATGGGGAGGTACTAGCTCCAACTCGGTTTTACAGTGAAAACTGCAGGAACTTCAAACCGGCACTAGGAAACAGAATGAGAAAGCAGAGAAAAAGTGTCTCCTGCAACCCGTTCCCTTGGTGCTAGATGAACGAACGTCTCTGTACACGCTCAGTTCTGAGAGATAATTGTGTGTGAAAGCCGTCCTTCACCTAGCTTGTTGGGAACACAAAGTTTCTTTTCAGTTGCAAACTCCATTCCATTCATATATATGGGGAGGTACTAGCTCCAACTCGGTTTTACAGTGAAAACTGCAGGAACTTCAAACCGGCACTAGGAAACAGAATGAGAAAGCAGAGAAAAAGTGTCTCCTGCAACCCGTTCCCTTGGTGCTAGATGAATGAACGTCTCTCCACTTGCTCAGTTCTGAGAGATAAGTGTGTGTGAAAGCCGTCCTTCACCTAGCTATTTGGGAAAACAAAGTATCTTTTCAGTTCCAAACTCCATTCCATACATATATATGGGGAGTTACTAGCTCCAACTCGGTTTTACAGTGAAAACTGCAGGAACTTCAAACCGGCACTAGGAAACAGACTGAGATAGCAGAGAAAAAGTGTCTCCTGCAACCCGTTCCCTTGGTGCTAGATGAACGAACGTCTCTCCACTTGCTCAGTTCTGAGAGATAATTGTGTGTGAAAGCCGTCCTTCACCTAGCTTGTTGGGAACACAAAGTTTCTTTTCAGTTCCAAACTCCATTCCATACATATATATGGGGAGTTACTAGCTCCAACTCGGTTTTACAGTGAAAACTGCAGGAACTTCAAACCGGCACTAGGAAACAGACTGAGATAGCAGAGAAAAAGTGTCTCCTGCAACCCGTTCCCTTGGTGCTAGATGAACGAACGTCTCTCCACTTGCTCAGTTCTGAGAGATAATTGTGTGTGAAAGCCGTCCTTCACCTAGCTTGTTGGGAACACAAAGTTTCTTTTCAGTAGCAAACTCCACTTCATATATATATAGGGGGAGGTACTAGCTCCAACTCGGTTTTACAGTGAAAACTGCAGGAACTTCAAACCGGCACTAGGAAACAGACTGAGATAGCAGAGAAAAAGTGTCTCCTGCAACCCGTTCCCTTGGTGCTAGATGAACGAACGTCTCTCCATTGCTCAGTTCTGAGAGATAATTGTGTGTGAAAGCCGTCCTTCACCTAGCTTGTTGGGAACACAAAGTTTCTTTTCAGTAGCAAACTCCACTTCATACATATATATGGGGAGGTACTAGCTCCAACTCGGTTTTACAGTGAAAACTGCAGGAACTTCAAACCGGCACTAGGAAACAGAATGAGAAAGCAGAGAAAAAGTGTCTCCTGCAACCCGTTCCCTTGGTGCTAGATGAACGAACGTCTCTGTACACGCTCAGTTCTGAGAGATAATTGTGTGTGAAAGCCGTCCTTCACCTAGCTTGTTGGGAACACAAAGTTTCTTTTCAGTTGCAAACTCCATTCCATTCATATATATGGGGAGGTACTAGCTCCAACTCGGTTTTACAGTGAAAACTGCAGGAACTTCAAACCGGCACTAGGAAACAGAATGAGAAAGCAGAGAAAAAGTGTATCCTGCAACCCGTTCCCTTGGTGCTAGATGAATGAACGTCTCTCCACTTGCTCAGTTCTGAGAGATAATTGTGTGTGAAAGCCGTCCTTCACCTAGCTATTTGGGAAAACAAAGTATCTTTTCAGTTCCAAACTCCATTCCATACATATATATGGGGAGTTACTAGCTCCAACTCGGTTTTACAGTGAAAACTGCAGGAACTTCAAACCGGCACTAGGAAACAGACTGAGATAGCAGAGAATAAGTGTCTCCTGCAACCCGTTCCCTTGGTGCTAGATGAACGAACGTCTCTCCACTTGCTCAGTTCTGAGAGATAATTGTGTGTGAAAGCCGTCCTTCACCTAGCTTGTTGGGAACACAAAGTTTCTTTTCAGTAGCAAACTCCACTTCATACATATATATGGGGAGGTACTAGCTCCAACTCGGTTTTACAGTGAAAACTGCAGGAACTTCAAACCGGCACTAGGAAACAGAATGAGAAAGCAGAGAAAAAGTGTCTCCTGCAACCCGTTCCCTTGGTGCTAGATGAACGAACGTCTCTGTACACGCTCAGTTCTGAGAGATAATTGTGTGTGAAAGCCGTCCTTCACCTAGCTTGTTGGGAACACAAAGTTTCTTTTCAGTAGCAAACTCCACTTCATACATATATATGGGGAGGTACTAGCTCCAACTCGGTTTTACAGTGAAAACTGCAGGAACTTCAAACCGGCACTAGGAAACAGAATGAGAAAGCAGAGAAAAAGTGTCTCCTGCAACCCGTTCCCTTGGTGCTAGATGAACGAACGTCTCTGTACACGCTCAGTTCTGAGAGATAATTGTGTGTGAAAGCCGTCCTTCACCTAGCTTGTTGGGAACACAAAGTTTCTTTTCAGTAGCAAACTCCACTTCATACATATATATGGGGAGGTTCTAGCTCCAACTCGGTTTTACAGTGAAAACTGCAGGAACTTCAAACCGGCACTAGGAAACAGACTGAGAAAGCAGAGAAAAAGTGTCTACTGCAACCCGTTCCCTTGGTGCTAGATGAACGAACGTCTCTGTACACGCTCAGTTCTGAGAGATAATTGTGTGTGAAAGCCGTCCTTCACCTAGCTTGTTGGGAACACAAAGTTTCTTTACAGTTGCAAACTCCATTCCATACATTTATATTGGAGGTATTAGCTCCAACTCGGTTTTACAGTGAAAACTGCAGGAACTTCAAACCGGCACTAGGAAACAGACTGAGATAGCAGAGAAAAAGTGTCTCCTGCAACCCGTTCCCTTGGTGCTAGATGAACGAACGTCTCTCCACTTGCTCAGTTCTGAGAGATAATTGTGTGTGAAAGCCGTCCTTCACCTAGCTTGTTGGGAACACAAAGTTTCTTTTCAGTTCCAAACTCCATTCCATACATATATATGGGGAGTTACTAGCTCCAACTCTGTTTTACAGTGAAAACTGCAGGAACTTCAAACCGGCACTAGGAAACAGACTGAGATAGCAGAGAAAAAGTGTCTCCTGCAACCCGTTCCCTTGGTGCTAGATGAACGAAAGTCTCTCCACTTGCTCAGTTCTGAGAGATAATTGTGTGTGAAAACCGTCCTTCACCTAGCTTGTTGGGAACACAAAGTTTCTTTTCAGTAGCAAACTCCACTTCATATATATATAGGGGGAGGTACTAGCTCCAACTCGGTTTTACAGTGAAAACTGCAGGAACTTCAAACCGGCACTAGGAAACAGACTGAGATAGCAGAGAAAAAGTGTCTCCTGCAACCCGTTCCCTTGGTGCTAGATGAACGAACGTCTCTCCATTGCTCAGTTCTGAGAGATAATTGTGTGTGAAAGCCGTCCTTCACCTAGCTTGTTGGGAACACAAAGTTTCTTTTCAGTAGCAAACTCCACTTCATACATATATATGGGGAGGTACTAGCTCCAACTCGGTTTTACAGTGAAAACTGCAGGAACTTCAAACCGGCACTAGGAAACAGAATGAGAAAGCAGAGAAAAAGTGTCTCCTGCAACCCGTTCCCTTGGTGCTAGATGAACGAACGTCTCTGTACACGCTCAGTTCTGAGAGATAATTGTGTGTGAAAGCCGTCCTTCACCTAGCTTGTTGGGAACACAAAGTTTCTTTTCAGTTGCAAACTCCATTCCATACATTTATATTGGAGGTACTAGCTCCAACTCGGTTTTACAGTGAAAACTGCAGGAACTTCAAACCGGCACTAGGAAACAGACTGAGATAGCAGAGAAAAAGTGTCTCCTGCAACCCGTTCCCTTGGTGCTAGATGAACGAACGTCTCTCCATTGCTCAGTTCTGAGAGATAATTGTGTGTGAAAGCCGTCCTTCACCTAGCTTGTTGGGAACACAATGTTTCTTTTCAGTAGCAAACTCCACTTCATACATATATATGGGGAGGTACTAGCTCCAACTCGGTTTTACAGTGAAAACTGCAGGAACTTCAAACCGGCACTAGGAAACAGAATGAGAAAGCAGAGGAAAAGTGTCTCCTGCAACCCGTTCCCTTGGTGCTAGATGAACGAACGTCTCTGTACACGCTCAGTTCTGAGAGATAATTGTGTGTGAAAGCCGTCCTTCACCTAGCTTGTTGGGAACACAAAGTTTCTTTTCAGTTGCAAACTCCATTCCATTCATATATATGGGGAGGTACTAGCTCCAACTCGGTTTTACAGTGAAAACTGCAGGAACTTCAAACCGGCACTAGGAAACAGAATGAGAAAGCAGAGAAAAAGTGTCTCCTGCAACCCGTTCCCTTGGTGCTAGATGAATGAACGTCTCTCCACTTGCTCAGTTCTGAGAGATAAGTGTGTGTGAAAGCCGTCCTTCACCTAGCTATTTGGGAAAACAAAGTATCTTTTCAGTTCCAAACTCCATTCCATACATATATATGGGGAGTTACTAGCTCCAACTCGGTTTTACAGTGAAAACTGCAGGAACTTCAAACCGGCACTAGGAAACAGCCTGAGATAGCAGAGAAAAAGTGTCTCCTGCAACCCGTTCCCTTGGTGCTAGATGAACGAACGTCTCTCCACTTGCTCAGTTCTGAGAGATAATTGTGTGTGAAAGCCGTCCTTCACCTAGCTTGTTGGGAACACAAAGTTTCTTTTCAGTAGCAAACTCCACTTCATACATATATATGGGGAGGTACTAGCTCCAACTCGGTTTTACAGTGAAAACTGCAGGAACTTCAAACCGGCACTAGGAAACAGAATGAGAAAGCAGAGAAAAAGTGTCTCCTGCAACCCGTTCCCTTGGTGCTAGATGAACGAACGTCTCTGTACACGCTCAGTTCTGAGAGATAATTGTGTGTGAAAGCCGTCCTTCACCTAGCTTGTTGGGAACACAAAGTTTCTTTTCAGTAGCAAACTCCACTTCATACATATATATGGGGAGGTACTAGCTCCAACTCGGTTTTACAGTGAAAACTGCAGGAACTTCAAACCGGCACTAGGAAACAGAATGAGAAAGCAGAGAAAAAGTGTCTCCTGCAACCCGTTCCCTTGGTGCTAGATGAACGAACGTCTCTGTACACGCTCAGTTCTGAGAGATAATTGTGTGTGAAAGCCGTCCTTCACCTAGCTTGTTGGGAACACAAAGTTTCTTTTCAGTTGCAAACTCCATTCCATTCATATATATGGGGAGGTACTAGCTCCAACTCGGTTTTACAGTGAAAACTGCAGGAACTTCAAACCGGCACTAGGAAACAGAATGAGAAAGCAGAGAAAAAGTGTATCCTGCAACCCGTTCCCTTGGTGCTAGATGAATGAACGTCTCTCCACTTGCTCAGTTCTGAGAGATAATTGTGTGTGAAAGCCGTCCTTCACCTAGCTATTTGGGAAAACAAAGTATCTTTTCAGTTCCAAACTCCATTCCATACATATATATGGGGAGTTACTAGCTCCAACTCGGTTTTACAGTGAAAACTGCAGGAACTTCAAACCGGCACTAGGAAACAGACTGAGAAAGCAGAGAAAAAGTGTCTCCTGCAACCCGTTCCCTTGGTGCTAGATGAACGAACGTCTCTGTACACGCTCAGTTCTGAGAGATAATTGTGTGTGAAAGCCGTCCTTCACCTAGCTTGTTGGGAACACAAAGTTTCTTTTCAGTAGCAAACTCCACTTCATACATATATATGGGGAGGTACTAGCTCCAACTCGGTTTTACAGTGAAAACTGCAGGAACTTCAAACCGGCACTAGGAAACAGACTGAGAAAGCAGAGAAAAAGTGTCTCCTGCAACCCGTTCCCTTGGTGCTAGATGAACGAACGTCTCTGTACACGCTCAGTTCTGAGAGATAATTGTGTGTGAAAGCCGTCCTTCACCTAGCTTGTTGGGAACACAAAGTTTCTTTTCAGTTGCAAACTCCATTCCATTCATATATATGGGGAGGTACTAGCTCCAACTCGGTTTTACAGTGAAAACTGCAGGAACTTCAAACCGGCACTAGGAAACAGACTGAGAAAGCAGAGAGAAAATGTCTACTGCAACCCGTTCCCTTGGTGCTAGATGAACGAACGTCTGTGTACACGCTCAGTTCTGAGAGATAATTGTGTGTGAAAGCCGTCCTTCACCTAGCTTGTTGGGAACACAAAGTTTCTTTTCAGTTGCAAACTCCATTCCATACATTTATATTGGAGGTACTAGCTCCAACTCGGTTTTACAGTGAAAACTGCAGGAACTTCAAATAGGCACTAGGAAACAGACTGGGAAACCACAGTAAAAGTTTCTCCTGCAACCCGTTCCCTTGGTGCTAGATGAACGAACGTCTCTGTACATGCTCAGTTCTGAGAGATAAGTGTGTGTGAAAGCCGTCCTTCACCTAGCTATTTGGGAAAACAAAGTATCTTTTCAGTTCCAAACTCCATTCCATACATATATATGGGGAGTTACTAGCTCCAACTCGGTTTTACAGTGAAAACTGCAGGAACATCAAACCGTCACTAGGAAACAGACTGAGAAAGCAGAGAAAAAGTGTCTCCTGCAACCCGTTCCCTTGGTGCTAGATGAACGAACGTCTCTGTACACGCTCAGTTCCGAGAGATAATTGTGTGTGAAAGCCGTCCTTCACCTAGCTTGTTGGGAACACAAAGTTTCTTTTCAGTTGCAAACTCCATTCCATACATATATATGGGGAGGTACTAGCTCCAACTCGGTTTTACAGTGAAAACTGCAGGAACTTCAAACCGGCACTAGGAAACAGACTGAGATAGCAGAGAAAAAGTGTCTCCTGCAACCCGTTCCCTTGGTGCTAGATGAACGAACGTCTCTGTACACGCTCAGTTCTGAGAGATAATTGTGTGTGAAAGCCGTCCTTCACCTAGCTTGTTGGGAACACAAAGTTTCTTTTCAGTAGCAAACTCCACTTCATACATATATATGGGGAGGTACTAGCTCCAACTCGGTTTTACAGTGAAAACTGCAGGAACTTCAAACCGGCACAAGGAAACAGACTGAGAAAGCAGAGAAAAAGTGTCTCCTGCAACCCGTTCCCTTGGTGCTAGATGAACGAACGTCTCTGTACACGCTCAGTTCTGAGAGATAATTGTGTGTGAAAGCCGTCCTTCACCTAGCTTGTTGGGAACACAAAGTTTCTTTTCATTTGCAAACTCCATTCCATACATTTATATTGGAGGTACTAGCTCCAACTCGGTTTTACAGTGAAAACTGCAGGAACTTCAAACCGGCACTAGGAAACAGACTGAGATAGCAGAGAAAAAGTGTCTCCTGCAACCCGTTCCCTTGGTGCTAGATGAATGAACGTCTCTCCACTTGCTCAGTTCTGAGAGATAATTGTGTGTGAAAGCCGTCCTTCACCTAGCTTGTTGGGAACACAAAGTTTCTTTTCAGTAGCAAACTCCACTTCATACATATATATGGGGAGGTACTAGCTCCAACTCGGTTTTACAGTGAAAACTGCAGGAACTTCAAACCGGCACTAGGAAACAGAATGAGAAAGCAGAGAAAAAGTGTCTCCTGCAACCCGTTCCCTTGGTGCTAGATGAACGAACGTCTCTGTACACGCTCAGTTCTGAGAGATAATTGTGTGTGAAAGCCGTCCTTCACCTAGCTTGTTGGGAACACAAAGTTTCTTTTCAGTAGCAAACTCCACTTCATACATATATATGGGGAGGTACTAGCTCCAACTCGGTTTTACAGTGAAAACTGCAGGAACTTCAAACCGGCACTAGGAAACAGAATGAGAAAGCAGAGAAAAAGTGTCTCCTGCAACCCGTTCCCTTGGTGCTAGATGAACGAACGTCTCTGTACACGCTCAGTTCTGAGAGATAATTGTGTGTGAAAGCCGTCCTTCACCTAGCTTGTTGGGAACACAAAGTTTCTTTTCAGTAGCAAACTCCACTTCATACATATATATGGGGAGGTACTAGCTCCAACTCGGTTTTACAGTGAAAACTGCAGGAACTTCAAACCGGCACTAGGAAACAGAATGAGAAAGCAGAGAAAAAGTGCCTCCTGCAAACCGTTCCCTTGGTGCTAGATGAACGAACGTCTCTGTACCCGCTCAGTTCTGAGAGATAATTGTGTGTGAAAGCCGTCCTTCACCTAGCTTGTTGGGAACACAAAGTTTCTTTTCAGTTGCAAACTCCATTCCATTCATATATATGGGGAGGTACTAGCTCCAACTCGGTTTTACAGTGAAAACTGCAGGAACTTCAAACCGGCACTAGGAAACAGAATGAGAAAGCAGAGAAAAAGTGTCTCCTGCAACCCGTTCCCTTGGTGCTAGATGAATGAACGTCTCTCCACTTGCTCAGTTCTGAGAGATAAGTGTGTGTGAAAGCCGTCCTTCACCTAGCTATTTGGGAAAACAAAGTATCTTTTCAGTTCCAAACTCCATTCCATTCATATATATGGGGAGGTACTAGCTCCAACTCGGTTTTACAGTGAAAACTGCAGGAACTTCAAACCGGCACTAGGAAACAGAATGAGAAAGCAGAGAAAAAGTGTCTCCTGCAACCCGTTCCCTTGGTGCTAGATGAATGAACGTCTCTCCACTTGCTCAGTTCTGAGAGATAATTGTGTGTGTGAAAGCCGTCCTTCACCTAGCTTGTTGGGAACACAAAGTTTCTTTTCAGTAGCAAACTCCACTTCATACATATATATGGGGAGGTACTAGCTCCAACTCGGTTTTACAGTGAAAACTGCAGGAACTTCAAACCGGCACTAGGAAACAGAATGAGAAAGCAGAGAAAAAGTGTCTCCTGCAACCCGTTCCCTTGGTGCTAGATGAACGAACGTCTCTGTACACGCTCAGTTCTGAGAGATAATTGTGTGTGAAAGCCGTCCTTCACCTAGCTTGTTGGGAACACAAAGTTTCTTTTCAGTAGCAAACTCCACTTCATACATATATATGGGGAGGTTCTAGCTCCAACTCGGTTTTACAGTGAAAACTGCAGGAACTTCAAACCGGCACTAGGAAACAGACTGAGAAAGCAGAGAAAAAGTGTCTACTGAAACCCGTTCCCTTGGTGCTAGATGAACGAACGTCTCTGTACACGCTCAGTTCTGAGAGATAATTGTGTGTGAAAGCCGTCCTTCACCTAGCTTGTTGGGAACACAAAGTTTCTTTTCAGTTGCAAACTCCATTCCATACATTTATATTGGAGGTATTAGCTCCAACTCGGTTTTACAGTGAAAACTGCAGGAACTTCAAATAGGCACTAGGAAACAGACTGGGAAACCAGAGTAAAAGTTTCTCCTGCAACCCTTTCCCTTGGTGCTAGATGAACGAACGTCTCTCCACTTGCTCAGTTCTGAGAGATAATTGTGTGTGAAAGCCGTCCTTCACCTAGCTTGTTGGGAACACAAAGTTTCTTTTCAGTAGCAAACTCCACTTCATACATATATATGGGGAGGTACTAGCTCCAACTCGGTTTTACAGTGAAAACTGCACGAACTTCAAACCGGCACTAGGAAACAGAATGAGAAAGCAGAGAAAAAGTGTCTCCTGCAACCCGTTCCCTTGGTGCTAGATGAACGAACGTCTCTGTACACGCTCAGTTCTGAGAGATAATTGTGTGTGAAAGCCGTCCTTCACCTAGCTTGTTGGGAACACAAAGTTTCTTTTCAGTTGCAAACTCCATTCCATACATATATATTGGAGGTACTAGCTCCAACTCGGTTTTACAGTGAAAACTGCAGGAACTTCAAACCGGCACTAGGAAACAGACTGAGATAGCAGAGAAAAAGTGTCTCCTGCAACCCGTTCCCTTGGTGCTAGATGAACGAACGTCTCTCCATTGCTCAGTTCTGAGAGATAATTGTGTGTGAAAGCCGTCCTTCACCTAGCTTGTTGGGAACACAAAGTTTCTTTTCAGTAGCAAACTCCACTTCATACATATATATGGGGAGGTACTAGCTCCAACTCGGTTTTACAGTGAAAACTGCAGGAACTTCAAACCGGCACTAGGAAACAGAATGAGAAAGCAGAGAAAAAGTGTCTCCTGCAACCCGTTCCCTTGGTGCTAGATGAATGAACGTCTCTCCACTTGCTCAGTTCTGAGAGATAAGTGTGTGTGAAAGCCGTCCTTCACCTAGCTATTTGGGAAAACAAAGTATCTTTTCAGTTCCAAACTCCATTCCATACATATATATGGGGAGTTACTAGCTCCAACTCGGTTTTACAGTGAAAACTGCAGGAACTTCAAACCGGCACTAGGAAACAGACTGAGATAGCAGAGAAAAAGTGTCTCCTGCAACCCGTTCCCTTGGTGCTAGATGAACGAACGTCTCTCCACTTGCTCAGTTCTGAGAGATAATTGTGTGTGAAAGCCGTCCTTCACCTAGCTTGTTGGGAACACAAAGTTTCTTTTCAGTTCCAAACTCCATTCCATACATATATATGGGGAGTTACTAGCTCCAACTCGGTTTTACAGTGAAAACTGCAGGAACTTCAAACCGGCACTAGGAAACAGACTGAGATAGCAGAGAAAAAGTGTCTCCTGCAACCCGTTCCCTTGGTGCTAGATGAACGAACGTCTCTCCACTTGCTCAGTTCTGAGAGATAATTGTGTGTGAAAGCCGTCCTTCACCTAGCTTGTTGGGAACACAAAGTTTCTTTTCAGTAGCAAACTCCACTTCATATATATATAGGGGGAGGTACTAGCTCCAACTCGGTTTTACAGTGAAAACTGCAGGAACTTCAAACCGGCACTAGGAAACAGACTGAGATAGCAGAGAAAAAGTGTCTCCTGCAACCCGTTCCCTTGGTGCTAGATGAACGAACGTCTCTCCATTGCTCAGTTCTGAGAGATAATTGTGTGTGAAAGCCGTCCTTCACCTAGCTTGTTGGGAACACAGAGTTTCTTTTCAGTAGCAAACTCCACTTCATACATATATATGGGGAGGTACTAGCTCCAACTCGGTTTTACAGTGAATACTGCAGGAACTTCAAACCGGCACTAGGAAACAGAATGAGAAAGCAGAGAAAAAGTGTCTCCTGCAACCCGTTCCCTTGGTGCTAGATGAACGAACGTCTCTCCATTGCTCAGTTCTGAGAGATAATTGTGTGTGAAAGCCGTCCTTCACCTAGCTTGTTGGGAACACAAAGTTTCTTTTCAGTTGCAAACTCCATTCCATTCATATATATGGGGAGGTACTAGCTCCAACTCGGTTTTACAGTGAAAACTGCAGGAACTTCAAACCGGCACTAGGAAACAGAATGAGAAAGCAGAGAAAAAGTGTCTCCTGCAACCCGTTCCCTTGGTGCTAGATGAATGAACGTCTCTCCACTTGCTCAGTTCTGAGAGATAAGTGTGTGTGAAAGCCGTCCTTCACCTAGCTATTTGGGAAAACAAAGTATCTTTTCAGTTCCAAACTCCATTCCATACATATATATGGGGAGTTACTAGCTCCAACTCGGTTTTACAGTGAAAACTGCAGGAACTTCAAACCGGCACTAGGAAACAAACTGAGATAGCAGAGAAAAAGTGTCTCCTGCAACCCGTTCCCTTGGTGCTAGATGAACGAACGTCTCTCCATTGCTCAGTTCTGAGAGATAATTGTGTGTGAAAGCCGTCCTTCACCTAGCTTGTTGGGAACACAAAGTTTCTTTTCAGTAGCAAACTCCACTTCATACATATATATGGGGAGGTACTAGCTCCAACTCGGTTTTACAGTGAAAACTGCAGGAACTTCAAACCGGCACTAGGAAACAGAATGAGAAAGCAGAGAAAAAGTGTCTCCTGCAACCCGTTCCCTTGGTGCTAGATGAATGAACGTCTCTCCACTTGCTCAGTTCTGAGAGATAAGTGTGTGTGAAAGCCGTCCTTCACCTAGCTATTTGGGAAAACAAAGTATCTTTTCAGTTCCAAACTCCATTCCATACATATATATGGGGAGTTACTAGCTCCAACTCGGTTTTACAGTGAAAACTGCAGGAACTTCAAACCGGCACTAGGAAACAGACTGAGATAGCAGAGAAAAAGTGTCTCCTGCAACCCGTTCCCTTGGTGCTAGATGAACGAACGTCTCTCCACTTGCTCAGTTCTGAGAGATAATTGTGTGTGAAAGCCGTCCTTCACCTAGCTTGTTGGGAACACAAAGTTTCTTTTCAGTTGCAAACTCCATTCCATACATTTATATTGGAGGTATTAGCTCCAACTCGGTTTTACAGTGAAAACTGCAGGAACTTCAAATAGGCACTAGGAAACAGACTGGGAAACCAGAGTAAAAGTTTCTCCTGCAACCCTTTCCCTTGGTGCTAGATGAACGAACGTCTCTCCACTTGCTCAGTTCTGAGAGATAATTGTGTGTGAAAGCCGTCCTTCACCTAGCTTGTTGGGAACACAAAGTTTCTTTTCAGTAGCAAACTCCACTTCATACATATATATGGGGAGGTACTAGCTCCAACTCGGTTTTACAGTGAAAACTGCACGAACTTCAAACCGGCACTAGGAAACAGAATGAGAAAGCAGAGAAAAAGTGTCTCCTGCAACCCGTTCCCTTGGTGCTAGATGAACGAACGTCTCTGTACACGCTCAGTTCTGAGAGATAATTGTGTGTGAAAGCCGTCCTTCACCTAGCTTGTTGGGAACACAAAGTTTCTTTTCAGTTGCAAACTCCATTCCATACATATATATTGGAGGTACTAGCTCCAACTCGGTTTTACAGTGAAAACTGCAGGAACTTCAAACCGGCACTAGGAAACAGACTGAGATAGCAGAGAAAAAGTGTCTCCTGCAACCCGTTCCCTTGGTGCTAGATGAACGAACGTCTCTCCATTGCTCAGTTCTGAGAGATAATTGTGTGTGAAAGCCGTCCTTCACCTAGCTTGTTGGGAACACAAAGTTTCTTTTCAGTAGCAAACTCCACTTCATACATATATATGGGGAGGTACTAGCTCCAACTCGGTTTTACAGTGAAAACTGCAGGAACTTCAAACCGGCACTAGGAAACAGAATGAGAAAGCAGAGAAAAAGTGTCTCCTGCAACCCGTTCCCTTGGTGCTAGATGAATGAACGTCTCTCCACTTGCTCAGTTCTGAGAGATAAGTGTGTGTGAAAGCCGTCCTTCACCTAGCTATTTGGGAAAACAAAGTATCTTTTCAGTTCCAAACTCCATTCCATACATATATATGGGGAGTTACTAGCTCCAACTCGGTTTTACAGTGAAAACTGCAGGAACTTCAAACCGGCACTAGGAAACAGACTGAGATAGCAGAGAAAAAGTGTCTCCTGCAACCCGTTCCCTTGGTGCTAGATGAACGAACGTCTCTCCACTTGCTCAGTTCTGAGAGATAATTGTGTGTGAAAGCCGTCCTTCACCTAGCTTGTTGGGAACACAAAGTTTCTTTTCAGTTCCAAACTCCATTCCATACATATATATGGGGAGTTACTAGCTCCAACTCGGTTTTACAGTGAAAACTGCAGGAACTTCAAACCGGCACTAGGAAACAGACTGAGATAGCAGAGAAAAAGTGTCTCCTGCAACCCGTTCCCTTGGTGCTAGATGAACGAACGTCTCTCCACTTGCTCAGTTCTGAGAGATAATTGTGTGTGAAAGCCGTCCTTCACCTAGCTTGTTGGGAACACAAAGTTTCTTTTCAGTAGCAAACTCCACTTCATATATATATAGGGGGAGGTACTAGCTCCAACTCGGTTTTACAGTGAAAACTGCAGGAACTTCAAACCGGCACTAGGAAACAGACTGAGATAGCAGAGAAAAAGTGTCTCCTGCAACCCGTTCCCTTGGTGCTAGATGAACGAACGTCTCTGTACACGCTCAGTTCTGAGAGATAATTGTGTCTGAAAGCCGTCCTTCACCTAGCTTGTTGGGAACACAAAGTTTCTTTTCAGTAGCAAACTCCACTTCATACATATATATGGGGAGGTACTAGCTCCAACTCGGTTTTACAGTGAATACTGCAGGAACTTCAAACCGGCACTAGGAAACAGAATGAGAAAGCAGAGAAAAAGTGTCTCCTGCAACCCGTTCCCTTGGTGCTAGATGAACGAACGTCTCTCCATTGCTCAGTTCTGAGAGATAATTGTGTGTGAAAGCCGTCCTTCACCTAGCTTGTTGGGAACACAAAGTTTCTTTTCAGTTGCAAACTCCATTCCATTCATATATATGGGGAGGTACTAGCTCCAACTCGGTTTTACAGTGAAAACTGCAGGAACTTCAAACCGGCACTAGGAAACAGAATGAGAAAGCAGAGAAAAAGTGTCTCCTGCAACCCGTTCCCTTGGTGCTAGATGAATGAACGTCTCTCCACTTGCTCAGTTCTGAGAGATAAGTGTGTGTGAAAGCCGTCCTTCACCTAGCTATTTGGGAAAACAAAGTATCTTTTCAGTTCCAAACTCCATTCCATACATATATATGGGGAGTTACTAGCTCCAACTCGGTTTTACAGTGAAAACTGCAGGAACTTCAAACCGGCACTAGGAAACAGACTGAGATAGCAGAGAAAAAGTGTCTCCTGCAACCCGTTCCCTTGGTGCTAGATGAACGAACGTCTCTCCATTGCTCAGTTCTGAGAGATAATTGTGTGTGAAAGCCGTCCTTCACCTAGCTTGTTGGGAACACAAAGTTTCTTTTCAGTAGCAAACTCCACTTCATACATATATATGGGGAGGTACTAGCTCCAACTCGGTTTTACAGTGAAAACTGCAGGAACTTCAAACCGGCACTAGGAAACAGAATGAGAAAGCAGAGAAAAAGTGTCTCCTGCAACCCGTTCCCTTGGTGCTAGATGAATGAACGTCTCTCCACTTGCTCAGTTCTGAGAGATAAGTGTGTGTGAAAGCCGTCCTTCACCTAGCTATTTGGGAAAACAAAGTATCTTTTCAGTTCCAAACTCCATTCCATACATATATATGGGGAGTTACTAGCTCCAACTCGGTTTTACAGTGAAAACTGCAGGAACTTCAAACCGGCACTAGGAAACAGACTGAGATAGCAGAGAAAAAGTGTCTCCTGCAACCCGTTCCCTTGGTGCTAGATGAACGAACGTCTCTCCACTTGCTCAGTTCTGAGAGATAATTGTGTGTGAAAGCCGTCCTTCACCTAGCTTGTTGGGAACACAAAGTTTCTTTTCAGTTCCAAACTCCATTCCATACATATATATGGGGAGTTACTAGCTCCAACTCGGTTTTACAGTGAAAACTGCAGGAACTTCAAACCGGCACTAGGAAACAGACTGAGATAGCAGAGAAAAAGTGTCTCCTGCAACCCGTTCCCTTGGTGCTAGATGAACTAACGTCTCTCCACTTGCTCAGTTCTGAGAGATAATTGTGTGTGAAAGCCGTCCTTCACCTAGCTTGTTGGGAACACAAAGTTTCTTTTCAGTAGCAAACTCCACTTCATATATATATAGGGGCAGGTACTAGCTCCAACTCGGTTTTACAGTGAAAACTGCAGGAACTTCAAACCGGCACTAGGAAACAGACTGAGATAGCAGAGAAAAAGTGTCTCCTGCAACCCGTTCCCTTGGTGCTAGATGAACGAACGTCTCTCCATTGCTCAGTTCTGAGAGATAATTGTGTGTGAAAGCCGTCCTTCACCTAGCTTGTTGGGAACACAAAGTTTCTTTTCAGTAGCAAACTCCACTTCATACATATATATGGGGAGGTACTAGCTCCAACTCGGTTTTACAGTGAATACTGCAGGAACTTCAAACCGGCACTAGGAAACAGAATGAGAAAGCAGAGAAAAAGTGTCTCCTGCAACCCGTTCCCTTGGTGCTAGATGAACGAACGTCTCTGTACACGCTCAGTTCTGAGAGATAATTGTGTGTGAAAGCCGTCCTTCACCTAGCTTGTTGGGAACACAAAGTTTCTTTTCAGTTGCAAACTCCATTCCATTCATATATATGGGGAGGTACTAGCTCCAACTCGGTTTTACAGTGAAAACTGCAGGAACTTCAAACCGGCACTAGGAAACAGAATGAGAAAGCAGAGAAAAAGTGTCTCCTGCAACCCGTTCCCTTGGTGCTAGATGAATGAACGTCTCTCCACTTGCTCAGTTCTGAGAGATAAGTGTGTGTGAAAGCCGTCCTTCACCTAGCTATTTGGGAAAACAAAGTATCTTTTCAGTTCCAAACTCCATTCCATACATATATATGGGGAGTTACTAGCTCCAACTCGGTTTTACAGTGAAAACTGCAGGAACTTCAAACCGGCACTAGGAAACAGACTGAGATAGCAGAGAAAAAGTGTCTCCTGCAACCCGTTCCCTTGGTGCTAGATGAACGAACGTCTCTCCACTTGCTCAGTTCTGAGAGATAATTGTGTGTGAAAGCCGTCCTTCACCTAGCTTGTTGGGAACACAAAGTTTCTTTTCAGTTCCAAACTCCATTCCATACATATATATGGGGAGTTACTAGCTCCAACTCGGTTTAACAGTGAAAACTGCAGGAACTTCAAACCGGCACTAGGAAACAGACTGAGATAGCAGAGAAAAAGTGTCTCCTGCAACCCGTTCCCTTGGGGCTAGATGAACGAACGTCTCTCCACTTGCTCAGTTCTGAGAGATAATTGTGTGTGAAAGCCGTCCTTCACCTAGCTTGTTGGGAACACAAAGTTTCTTTTCAGTAGCAAACTCCACTTCATATATATATAGGGGGAGGTACTAGCTCCAACTCGGTTTTACAGTGAAAACTGCAGGAACTTCAAACCGGCACTAGGAAACAGACTGAGATAGCAGAGAAAAAGTGTCTCCTGCAACCCGTTCCCTTGGTGCTAGATGAACGAACGTCTCTCCATTGCTCAGTTCTGAGAGATAATTGTGTGTGAAAGCCGTCCTTCACCTAGCTTGTTGGGAACACAAAGTTTCTTTTCAGTAGCAAACTCCACTTCATACATATATATGGGGAGGTACTAGCTCCAACTCGGTTTTACAGTGAAAACTGCAGGAACTTCAAACCGGCACTAGGAAACAGACTGAGAAAGCAGAGAAAAAGTGTCTCCTGCAACCCGTTCCCTTGGTGCTAGATGAACGAACGTCTCTGTACACGCTCAGTTCTGAGAGATAATTGTGTGTGAAAGCCGTCCTTCACCTAGCTTGTTGGGAACACAAAGTTTCTTTTCAGTTCCAAACTCCATTCCATACATATATATGGGGAGTTACTAGCTCCAACTCGGTTTTACAGTGAAAACTGCAGGAACTTCAAACCGGCACTAGGAAACAGACTGAGATAGCAGAGAAAAAGTGTCTCCTGCAACCCGTTCCCTTGGTGCTAGATGAACGAACGTCTCTCCACTTGCTCAGTTCTGAGAGATAATTGTGTGTGAAAGCCGTCCTTCACCTAGCTTGTTGGGAACACAAAGTTTCTTTTCAGTAGCAAACTCCACTTCATATATATATAGGGGGAGGTACTAGCTCCAACTCGGTTTTACAGTGAAAACTGCAGGAACTTCAAACCGGCACTAGGAAACAGACTGAGATAGCAGAGAAAAAGTGTCTCCTGCAACCCGTTCCCTTGGTGCTAGATGAACGAACGTCTCTCCATTGCTCAGTTCTGAGAGATAATTGTGTGTGAAAGCCGTCCTTCACCTAGCTTGTTGGGAACACAAAGTTTCTTTTCAGTAGCAAACTCCACTTCATACATATATATGGGGAGGTACTAGCTCCAACTCGGTTTTACAGTGAAAACTGCAGGAACTTCAAACCTGCACTAGGAAACAGACTGAGAAAGCAGAGAAAAAGAGTCTCCTGCAACCCGTTCCCTTGGTGCTAGATGAACGAACGTCTCTGTACACGCTCAGTTCTGAGAGATAATTGTGTGTGAAAGCCGTCCTTCACCTAGCTTGTTGGGAACACAAAGTTTCTTTTCAGTTGCAAACTCCATTCCATTCATATATATGGGGAGGTACTAGCTCCAACTCGGTTTTACAGTGAAAACTGCAGGAACTTCAAGCCGGCACTAGGAAACAGAATGAGAAAGCAGAGAAAAAGTGTCTCCTGCAACACGTTCCCTTGGTGCTAGATGAATGAACGTCTCTCCACTTGCTCAGTTCTGAGAGATAATTGTGTGTGAAAGCCGTCCTTCACCTAGCTATTTGGGAAAACAAAGTATCTTTTCAGTTCCAAACTCCATTCCATACATATATATGGGGAGTTACTAGCTCCAACTCGGTTTTACAGTGAAAACTGCAGGAACTTCAAACCGGCACTAGGAAACAGACTGAGATAGCAGAGAAAAAGTGTCTCCTGCAACCCGTTCCCTTGGTGCTAGATGAACGAATGTCTCTCCACTTGCTCAGTTCTGAGAGATAATTGTGTGTGAAAGCCGTCCTTCACCTAGCTTGTTGGGAACACAAAGTTTCTTTTCAGTAGCAAACTCCACTTCATACATATATATGGGGAGGTACTAGCTCCAACTCGGTTTTACAGTGAAAACTGCAGGAACTTCAAACCGGCACTAGGAAACAGAATGAGAAAGCAGAGAAAAAGTGTCTCCTGCAACCCGTTCCCTTGGTGCTAGATGAACGAACGTCTCTGTACACGCTCAGTTCTGAGAGATAATTGTGTGTGAAAGCCGTCCTTCACCTAGCTTGTTGGGAACACAAAGTTTCTTTTCAGTTGCAAACTCCATTCCATTCATATATATGGGGAGGTACTAGCTCCAACTCGGTTTTACAGTGAAAACTGCAGGAACTTCAAACCGGCACTAGGAAACAGAATGAGAAAGCAGAGAAAAAGTGTCTCCTGCAACCCGTTCCCTTGGTGCTAGATGAATGAACGTCTCTCCACTTGCTCAGTTCTGAGAGATAAGTGTGTGTGAAAGCCGTCCTTCACCTAGCTATTTGGGAAAACAAAGTATCTTTTCAGTTCCAAACTCCATTCCATACATATATATGGGGAGTTACTAGCTCCAACTCGGTTTTACAGTGAAAACTGCAGGAACTTCAAACCGGCACTAGGAAACAGACTGAGATAGCAGAGAAAAAGTGTCTCCTGCAACCCGTTCCCTTGGTGCTAGATGAACGAACGTCTCTCCACTTGCTCAGTTCTGAGAGATAATTGTGTGTGAAAGCCGTCCTTCACCTAGCTTGTTGGGAACACAAAGTTTCTTTTCAGTTCCAAACTCCATTCCATACATATATATGGGGAGTTACTAGCTCCAACTCGGTTTTACAGTGAAAACTGCAGGAACTTCAAACCGGCACTAGGATACAGACTGAGATAGCAGAGAAAAAGTGTCTCCTGCAACCCGTTCCCTTGGTGCTAGATGAACGAACGTCTCTCCACTTGCTCAGTTCTGAGAGATAATTGTGTGTGAAAGCCGTCCTTCACCTAGCTTGTTGGGAACACAAAGTTTCTTTTCAGTAGCAAACTCCACTTCATATATATATAGGGGGAGGTACTAGCTCCAACTCGGTTTTACAGTGAAAACTGCAGGAACTTCAAACCGGCACTAGGAAACAGACTGAGATAGCAGAGAAAAAGTGTCTCCTGCAACCCGTTCCCTTGGTGCTAGATGAACGAACGTCTCTCCATTGCTCAGTTCTGAGAGATAATTGTGTGTGAAAGCCGTCCTTCACCTAGCTTGTTGGGAACACAAAGTTTCTTTTCAGTAGCAAACTCCACTTCATACATATATATGGGGAGGTACTAGCTCCAACTCGGTTTTACAGTGAAAACTGCAGGAACTTCAAACCGGCACTAGGAAACAGACTGAGAAAGCAGAGAAAAAGTGTCTCCTGCAACCCGTTCCCTTGGTGCTAGATGAACGAACGTCTCTGTACACGCTCAGTTCTGAGAGATAATTGTGTGTGAAAGCCGTCCTTCACCTAGCTTGTTGGGAACACAAAGTTTCTTTTCAGTTGCAAACTCCATTCCATTCATATATATGGGGAGGTACTAGCTCCAACTCGGTTTTACAGTGAAAACTGCAGGAACTTCAAACCGGCACTAGGAAACAGAATGAGAAAGCAGAGAAAAAGTGTCTCCTGCAACACGTTCCCTTGGTGCTAGATGAATGAACGTCTCTCCACTTGCTCAGTTCTGAGAGATAAGTGTGTGTGAAAGCCGTCCTTCACCTAGCTATTTGGGAAAACAAAGTATCTTTTCAGTTCCAAACTCCATTCCATACATACATATGGGGAGTTACTAGCTCCAACTCGGTTTTACAGTGAAAACTGCAGGAACTTCAAACCGGCACTAGGAAACAGACTGAGATAGCAGAGAAAAAGTGTCTCCTGCAACCCGTTCCCTTGGTGCTAGATGAACGAACGTCTCTGTACACGCTCAGTTCTGAGAGATAATTGTGTGTGAAAGCCGTCCTTCACCTAGCTTGTTGGGAACACAAAGTTTCTTTTCAGTTGCAAACTCCATTCCATACATTTATATTGGAGGTACTAGCTCCAACTCGGTTTTACAGTGAAAACTGCAGGAACTTCAAACCGGCACTAGGAAACAGACTGAGATAGCAGAGAAAAAGTGTCTCCTGCAACCCGTTCCCTTGGTGCTAGATGAACGAACGTCTCTCCACTTGCTCAGTTCTGAGAGATAATTGTGTGTGAAAGCCGTCCTTCACCTAGCTTGTTGGGAACACAAAGTTTCTTTTCAGTAGCAAACTCCACTTCATATATATATAGGGGGAGGTACTAGCTCCAACTCGGTTTTACAGTGAAAACTGCAGGAACTTCAAACCGGCACTAGGAAACAGACTGAGATAGCAGAGAAAAAGTGTCTCCTGCAACCCGTTCCCTTGGTGCTAGATGAACGAACGTCTCTCCATTGCTCAGTTCTGAGAGATAATTGTGTGTGAAAGCCGTCCTTCACCTAGCTTGTTGGGAACACAAAGTTTCTTTTCAGTAGCAAACTCCACTTCATACATATATATGGGGAGGTACTAGCTCCAACTCGGTTTTACAGTGAAAACTGCAGGAACTTCAAACCTGCACTAGGAAACAGACTGAGAAAGCAGAGAAAAAGAGTCTCCTGCAACCCGTTCCCTTGGTGCTAGATGAACGAACGTCTCTGTACACGCTCAGTTCTGAGAGATAATTGTGTGTGAAAGCCGTCCTTCACCTAGCTTGTTGGGAACACAAAGTTTCTTTTCAGTTGCAAACTCCATTCCATTCATATATATGGGGAGGTACTAGCTCCAACTCGGTTTTACAGTGAAAACTGCAGGAACTTCAAGCCGGCACTAGGAAACAGAATGAGAAAGCAGAGAAAAAGTGTCTCCTGCAACACGTTCCCTTGGTGCTAGATGAATGAACGTCTCTCCACTTGCTCAGTTCTGAGAGATAATTGTGTGTGAAAGCCGTCCTTCACCTAGCTATTTGGGAAAACAAAGTATCTTTTCAGTTCCAAACTCCATTCCATACATATATATGGGGAGTTACTAGCTCCAACTCGGTTTTACAGTGAAAACTGCAGGAACTTCAAACCGGCACTAGGAAACAGACTGAGATAGCAGAGAAAAAGTGTCTCCTGCAACCCGTTCCCTTGGTGCTAGATGAACGAATGTCTCTCCACTTGCTCAGTTCTGAGAGATAATTGTGTGTGAAAGCCGTCCTTCACCTAGCTTGTTGGGAACACAAAGTTTCTTTTCAGTAGCAAACTCCACTTCATACATATATATGGGGAGGTACTAGCTCCAACTCGGTTTTACAGTGAAAACTGCAGGAACTTCAAACCGGCACTAGGAAACAGAATGAGAAAGCAGAGAAAAAGTGTCTCCTGCAACCCGTTCCCTTGGTGCTAGATGAACGAACGTCTCTGTACACGCTCAGTTCTGAGAGATAATTGTGTGTGAAAGCCGTCCTTCACCTAGCTTGTTGGGAACACAAAGTTTCTTTTCAGTTGCAAACTCCATTCCATTCATATATATGGGGAGGTACTAGCTCCAACTCGGTTTTACAGTGAAAACTGCAGGAACTTCAAACCGGCACTAGGAAACAGAATGAGAAAGCAGAGAAAAAGTGTCTCCTGCAACCCGTTCCCTTGGTGCTAGATGAATGAACGTCTCTCCACTTGCTCAGTTCTGAGAGATAAGTGTGTGTGAAAGCCGTCCTTCACCTAGCTATTTGGGAAAACAAAGTATCTTTTCAGTTCCAAACTCCATTCCATACATATATATGGGGAGTTACTAGCTCCAACTCGGTTTTACAGTGAAAACTGCAGGAACTTCAAACCGGCACTAGGAAACAGACTGAGATAGCAGAGAAAAAGTGTCTCCTGCAACCCGTTCCCTTGGTGCTAGATGAACGAACGTCTCTCCACTTGCTCAGTTCTGAGAGATAATTGTGTGTGAAAGCCGTCCTTCACCTAGCTTGTTGGGAACACAAAGTTTCTTTTCAGTTCCAAACTCCATTCCATACATATATATGGGGAGTTACTAGCTCCAACTCGGTTTTACAGTGAAAACTGCAGGAACTTCAAACCGGCACTAGGAAACAGACTGAGATAGCAGAGAAAAAGTGTCTCCTGCAACCCGTTCCCTTGGTGCTAGATGAACGAACGTCTCTCCACTTGCTCAGTTCTGAGAGATAATTGTGTGTGAAAGCCGTCCTTCACCTAGCTTGTTGGGAACACAAAGTTTCTTTTCAGTAGCAAACTCCACTTCATATATATATAGGGGGAGGTACTAGCTCCAACTCGGTTTTACAGTGAAAACTGCAGGAACTTCAAACCGGCACTAGGAAACAGACTGAGATAGCAGAGAAAAAGTGTCTCCTGCAACCCGTTCCCTTGGTGCTAGATGAACGAACGTCTCTCCATTGCTCAGTTCTGAGAGATAATTGTGTGTGAAAGCCGTCCTTCACCTAGCTTGTTGGGAACACAAAGTTTCTTTTCAGTAGCAAACTCCACTTCATACATATATATGGGGAGGTACTAGCTCCAACTCGGTTTTACAGTGAAAACTGCAGGAACTTCAAACCGGCACTAGGAAACAGACTGAGAAAGCAGAGAAAAAGTGTCTCCTGCAACCCGTTCCCTTGGTGCTAGATGAACGAACGTCTCTGTACACGCTCAGTTCTGAGAGATAATTGTGTGTGAAAGCCGTCCTTCACCTAGCTTGTTGGGAACACAAAGTTTCTTTTCAGTTGCAAACTCCATTCCATTCATATATATGGGGAGGTACTAGCTCCAACTCGGTTTTACAGTGAAAACTGCAGGAACTTCAAACCGGCACTAGGAAACAGAATGAGAAAGCAGAGAAAAAGTGTCTCCTGCAACACGTTCCCTTGGTGCTAGATGAATGAACGTCTCTCCACTTGCTCAGTTCTGAGAGATAAGTGTGTGTGAAAGCCGTCCTTCACCTAGCTATTTGGGAAAACAAAGTATCTTTTCAGTTCCAAACTCCATTCCATACATACATATGGGGAGTTACTAGCTCCAACTCGGTTTTACAGTGAAAACTGCAGGAACTTCAAACCGGCACTAGGAAACAGACTGAGATAGCAGAGAAAAAGTGTCTCCTGCAACCCGTTCCCTTGGTGCTAGATGAACGAACGTCTCTCCACTTGCTCAGTTCTGAGAGATAATTGTGTGTGAAAGCCGTCCTTCACCTAGCTTGTTGGGAACACAAAGTTTCTTTTCAGTAGCAAACTCCACTTCATACATATATATGGGGAGGTACTAGCTCCAACTCGGTTTTACAGTGAAAACTGCAGGAACTTCAAACCGGCACTAGGAAACAGAATGAGAAAGCAGAGAAAAAGTGTCTCCTGCAACCCGTTCCCTTGGTGCTAGATGAACGAACGTCTCTGTACACGCTCAGTTCTGAGAGATAATTGTGTGTGAAAGCCGTCCTTCACCTAGCTTGTTGGGAACACAAAGTTTCTTTTCAGTTGCAAACTCCATTCCATTCATATATATGGGGAGGTACTAGCTCCAACTCGGTTTTACAGTGAAAACTGCAGGAACTTCAAACCGGCACTAGGAAACAGAATGAGAAAGCAGAGAAAAAGTGTCTCCTGCAACCCGTTCCCTTGGTGCTAGATGAATGAACGTCTCTCCACTTGCTCAGTTCTGAGAGATAAGTGTGTGTGAAAGCCGTCCTTCACCTAGCTATTTGGGAAAACAAAGTATCTTTTCAGTTCCAAACTCCATTCCATACATATATATGGGGAGTTACTAGCTCCAACTCGGTTTTACAGTGAAAACTGCAGGAACTTCAAACCGGCACTAGGAAACAGACTGAGATAGCAGAGAAAAAGTGTCTCCTGCAACCCGTTCCCTTGGTGCTAGATGAACGAACGTCTCTCCACTTGCTCAGTTCTGAGAGATAATTGTGTGTGAAAGCCGTCCTTCACCTAGCTTGTTGGGAACACAAAGTTTCTTTTCAGTAGCAAACTCCACTTCATACATATATATGGGGAGGTACTAGCTCCAACTCGGTTTTACAGTGAAAACTGCAGGAACTTCAAACCGGCACTAGGAAACAGAATGAGAAAGCAGAGAAAAAGTGTCTCCTGCAACCCGTTCCCTTGGTGCTAGATGAACGAACGTCTCTGTACACGCTCAGTTCTGAGAGATAATTGTGTGTGAAAGCCGTCCTTCACCTAGCTTGTTGGGAACACAAAGTTTCTTTTCAGTTGCAAACTCCATTCCATTCATATATATGGGGAGGTACTAGCTCCAACTCGGTTTTACAGTGAAAACTGCAGGAACTTCAAACCGGCACTAGGAAACAGAATGAGAAAGCAGAGAAAAAGTGTCCCCTGCAACCCGTTCCCTTGGTGCTAGATGAATGAACGTCTCTCCACTTGCTCAGTTCTGAGAGATAAGTGTGTGTGAAAGCCGTCCTTCACCTAGCTATTTGGGAAAACAAAGTATCTTTTCAGTTCCAAACTCCATTCCATACATATATATGGGGAGTTACTAGCTCCAACTCGGTTTTACAGTGAAAACTGCAGGAACTTCAAACCGGCACTAGGAAACAGACTGAGATAGCAGAGAAAAAGTGTCTCCTGCAACCCGTTCCCTTGGTGCTAGATGAACGAACGTCTCTCCACTTGCTCAGTTCTGAGAGATAATTGTGTGTGAAAGCCGTCCTTCACCTAGCTTGTTGGGAACACAAAGTTTCTTTTCAGTTCCAAACTCCATTCCATACATATATATGGGGAGTTACTAGCTCCAACTCGGTTTTACAGTGAAAACTGCAGGAACTTCAAACCGGCACTAGGAAACAGACTGAGATAGCAGAGAAAAAGTGTCTCCTGCAACCCGTTCCCTTGGTGCTAGATGAACGAACGTCTCTCCACTTGCTCAGTTCTGAGAGATAATTGTGTGTGAAAGCCGTCCTTCACCTAGCTTGTTGGGAACACAAAGTTTCTTTTCAGTAGCAAACTCCACTTCATACATATATATGGGGAGGTACTAGCTCCAACTCGGTTTTACAGTGAAAACTGCAGGAACTTCAAACCGGCACTAGGAAACAGACTGAGAAAGCAGAGAAAAAGTGTCTCCTGCAACCCGTTCCCTTGGTGCTAGATGAACGAACGTCTCTGTACACGCTCAGTTCTGAGAGATAATTGTGTGTGAAAGCCGTCCTTCACCTAGCTTGTTGGGAACACAAAGTTTCTTTTCAGTTGCAAACTCCACTTCATACATATATATGGGGAGGTACAAGCTCCAACTCGGTTTTACAGTGAAAACTGCAGGAACTTCAAACCGGCACTAGGAAACAGACTGAGATAGCAGAGAAAAAGTGTCTCCTGCAACCCGTTCCCTTGGTGCTAGATGAACGAACGTCTCTCCATTGCTCAGTTCTGAGAGATAATTGTGTGTGAAAGCCGTCCTTCACCTAGCTTGTTGGGAACACAAAGTTTCTTTTCAGTTGCAAACTCCATTCCATTCATATATATGGGGAGGTACTAGCTCCAACTCGGTTTTACAGTGAAAACTGCAGGAACTTCAAACCGGCACTGGGAAACAGAATGAGAAAGCAGAGAAAAAGTGTCTCCTGCAACCCGTTCCCTTGGTGCTAGATGAATGAACGTCTCTCCACTTGCTCAGTTCTGAGAGATAAGTGTGTGTGAAAGCCGTCCTTCACCTAGCTATTTGGGAAAACAAAGTATCTTTTCAGTTCCAAACTCCATTCCATACATATATATGGGGAGTTACTAGCTCCAACTCGGTTTTACCGTGAAAACTGCAGGAACTTCAAACCGGCACTAGGAAACAGACTGAGATAGCAGAGAAAAAGTGTCTCCTGCAACCCGTTCCCTTGGTGCTAGATGAACGAACGTCTCTGTACACGCTCAGTTCTGAGAGATAATTGTGTCTGAAAGCCGTCCTTCACCTAGCTTGTTGGGAACACAAAGTTTCTTTTCAGTAGCAAACTCCACTTCATACATATATATGGGGAGGTACTAGCTCCAACTCGGTTTTACAGTGAAAACTGCAGGAACTTCAAACCGGCACAAGGAAACAGACTGAGAAAGCAGAGAAAAAGTGTCTCCTGCAACCCGTTCCCTTGGTGCTAGATGAACGAACGTCTCTGTACACGCTCAGTTCTGAGAGATAATTGTGTGTGAAAGCCGTCCTTCACCTAGCTTGTTGGGAACACAAAGTTTCTTTTCATTTGCAAACTCCATTCCATACATTTATATTGGAGGTACTAGCTCCAACTCGGTTTTACAGTGAAAACTGCAGGAACTTCAAACCGGCACTAGGAAACAGACTGAGATAGCAGAGAAAAAGTGTCTCCTGCAACCCGTTCCCTTGGTGCTAGATGAATGAACGTCTCTCCACTTGCTCAGTTCTGAGAGATAATTGTGTGTGAAAGCCGTCCTTCACCTAGCTTGTTGGGAACACAAAGTTTCTTTTCAGTAGCAAACTCCACTTCATACATATATATGGGGAGGTACTAGCTCCAACTCGGTTTTACAGTGAAAACTGCAGGAACTTCAAACCGGCACTAGGAAACAGAATGAGAAAGCAGAGAAAAAGTGTCTCCTGCAACCCGTTCCCTTGGTGCTAGATGAACGAACGTCTCTGTACACGCTCAGTTCTGAGAGATAATTGTGTGTGAAAGCCGTCCTTCACCTAGCTTGTTGGGAACACAAAGTTTCTTTTCAGTAGCAAACTCCACTTCATACATATATATGGGGAGGTACTAGCTCCAACTCGGTTTTACAGTGAAAACTGCAGGAACTTCAAACCGGCACTAGGAAACAGACTGAGAAAGCAGAGAAAAAGTGTCTCCTGCAACCCGTTCCCTTGGTGCTAGATGAACGAACGTCTCTGTACACGCTCAGTTCTGAGAGATAATTGTGTGTGAAAGCCGTCCTTCACCTAGCTTGTTGGGAACACAAAGTTTCTTTTCAGTAGCAAACTCCACTTCATACATATATATGGGGAGGTACTAGCTCCAACTCGGTTTTACAGTGAAAACTGCAGGAACTTCAAACCGGCACTAGGAAACAGAATGAGAAAGCAGAGAAAAAGTGCCTCCTGCAACCCGTTCCCTTGGTGCTAGATGAACGAACGTCTCTGTACCCGCTCAGTTCTGAGAGATAATTGTGTGTGAAAGCCGTCCTTCACCTAGCTTGTTGGGAACACAAAGTTTCTTTTCAGTTGCAAACTCCATTCCATTCATATATATTTGGAGGTACTAGCTCCAACTCGGTTTTACAGTGAAAACTGCAGGAACTTCAAACCGGCACTAGGAAACAGAATGAGAAAGCAGAGAAAAAGTGTCTCCTGCAACCCGTTCCCTTGGTGCTAGATGAATGAACGTCTCTCCACTTGCTCAGTTCTGAGAGATAAGTGTGTGTGAAAGCCGTCCTTCACCTAGCTATTTGGGAAAACAAAGTATCTTTTCAGTTCCAAACTCCATTCCATTCATATATATGGGGAGGTACTAGCTCCAACTCGGTTTTACAGTGAAAACTGCAGGAACTTCAAACCGGCACTAGGAAACAGAATGAGAAAGCAGAGAAAAAGTGTCTCCTGCAACCCGTTCCCTTGGTGCTAGATGAATGATCGTCTCTCCACTTGCTCAGTTCTGAGAGATAAGTGTGTGTGAAAGCCGTCCTTCACCTAGCTATTTGGGAAAACAAAGTATCTTTTCAGTTCCAAACTCCATTCCATTCATATATATGGGGAGGTACTAGCTCCAACTCGGTTTTACAGTGAAAACTGCAGGAACTTCAAACCGGCACTAGGAAACAGAATGAGAAAGCAGAGAAAAAGTGTCTCCTGCAACCCGTTCCCTTGGTGCTAGATGAATGAACGTCTCTCCACTTGCTCAGTTCTGAGAGATAAGTGTGTGTGAAAGCCGTCCTTCACCTAGCTTGTTGGGAACACAAAGTTTCTTTTCAGTAGCAAACTCCACTTCATACATATATATGGGGAGGTACTAGCTCCAACTCGGTTTTACAGTGAAAACTGCAGGAACTTCAAACCGGCACTAGGAAACAGAATGAGAAAGCAGAGAAAAAGTGTCTCCTGCAACCCGTTCCCTTGGTGCTAGATGAACGAACGTCTCTGTACACGCTCAGTTCTGAGAGATAATTGTGTGTGAAAGCCGTCCTTCACCTAGCTTGTTGGGAACACAAAGTTTCTTTTCAGTAGCAAACTCCACTTCATACATATATATGGGGAGGTTCTACCTCCAACTCGGTTTTACAGTGAAAACTGCAGGAACTTCAAACCGGCACTAGGAAACAGACTGAGAAAGCAGAGAAAAAGTGTCTACTGCAACCCGTTCCCTTGGTGCTAGATGAACGAACGTCTCTGTACACGCTCAGTTCTGAGAGATAATTGTGTGTGAAAGCCGTCCTTCACCTAGCTTGTTGGGAACACAAAGTTTCTTTTCAGTTGCAAACTCCATTCCATACATTTATATTGGAGGTATTAGCTCCAACTCGGTTTTACAGTGAAAACTGCAGGAACTTCAAATAGGCACTAGGAAACAAACTGGGATACCAGAGTAAAAGTTTCTCCTGCAACCCTTTCCCTTGGTGCTAGATGAACGAACGTCTCTCCACTTGCTCAGTTCTGAGAGATAATTGTGTGTGAAAGCCGTCCTTCACCTAGCTTGTTGGGAACACAAAGTTTCTTTTCAGTAGCAAACTCCACTTCATACATATATATGGGGAGGTACTAGCTCCAACTCGGTTTTACAGTGAAAACTGCACGAACTTCAAACCGGCACTAGGAAACAGACTGAGATAGCAGAGAAAAAGTGTCTCCTGCAACCCGTTCCCTTGGTGCTAGATGAACGAACGTCTCTGTACACGCTCAGTTCTGAGAGATAATTGTGTGTGAAAGCCGTCCTTCACCTAGCTTGTTGGGAACACAAAGTTTCTTTTCAGTTGCAAACTCCATTCCATACATATATATTGGAGGTACTAGCTCCAACTCGGTTTTACAGTGAAAACTGCAGGAACTTCAAACCGGCACTAGGAAACAGACTGAGATAGCAGAGAAAAAGTGTCTCCTGCAACCCGTTCCCTTGGTGCTAGATGAACGAACGTCTCTCCATTGCTCAGTTCTGAGAGATAATTGTGTGTGAAAGCCGTCCTTCACCTAGCTTGTTGGGAACACAAAGTTTCTTTTCAGTAGCAAACTCCACTTCATACATATATATGGGGAGGTACTAGCTCCAACTCGGTTTTACAGTGAAAACTGCAGGAACTTCAAACCGGCACTAGGAAACAGAATGAGAAAGCAGAGAAAAAGTGTCTCCTGCAACCCGTTCCCTTGGTGCTAGATGAATGAACGTCTCTCCACTTGCTCAGTTCTGAGAGATAAGTGTGTGTGAAAGCCGTCCTTCACCTAGCTATTTGGGAAAACAAAGTATCTTTTCAGTTCCAAACTCCATTCCATACATATTTATGGGGAGTTACTAGCTCCAACACGGTTTTACAGTGAAAACTGCAGGAACTTCAAACCGGCACTAGGAAACAGACTGAGATAGCAGAGAAAAAGTGTCTCCTGCAACCCGTTCCCTTGGTGCTAGATGAACGAACGTCTCTCCACTTGCTCAGTTCTGAGAGATAATTGTGTGTGAAAGCCGTCCTTCACCTAGCTTGTTGGGAACACAAAGTTTCTTTTCAGTTCCAAACTCCATTCCATACATATATATGGGGAGTTACTAGCTCAAACTCGGTTTTACAGTGAAAACTGCAGGAACTTCAAACCGGCACTAGGAAACAGACTGAGATAGCAGAGAAAAAGTGACTCCTGCAACCCGTTCCCTTGGTGCTAGATGAACGAACGTCTCTCCACTTGCTCAGTTCTGAGAGATAATTGTGTGTGAAAGCCGTCCTTCACCTAGCTTGTTGGGAACACAAAGTTTCTTTTCAGTAGCAAACTCCACTTCATATATATATAGGGGGAGGTACTAGCTCCAACTCGGTTTTACAGTGAAAACTGCAGGAACTTCAAACCGGCACTAGGAAACAGACTGAGATAGCAGAGAAAAAGTGTCTCCTGCAACCCGTTCCCTTGGTGCTAGATGAACGAACGTCTCTCCATTGCTCAGTTCTGAGAGATAATTGTGTGTGAAAGCCGTCCTTCACCTAGCTTGTTGGGAACACAAAGTTTCTTTTCAGTAGCAAACTCCACTTCATACATATATATGGGGAGGTACTAGCTCCAACTCGGTTTTACAGTGAATACTGCAGGAACTTCAAACCGGCACTAGGAAACAGAATGAGAAAGCAGAGAAAAAGTGTCTCCTGCAACCCGTTCCCTTGGTGCTAGATGAACGAACGTCTCTGTACACGCTCAGTTCTGAGAGATAATTGTGTGTGAAAGCCGTCCTTCACCTAGCTTGTTGGGAACACAAAGTTTCTTTTCAGTTGCAAACTCCATTCCATTCATATATATGGGGAGGTACTAGCTCCAACTCGGTTTTACAGTGAAAACTGCAGGAACTTCAAACCGGCACTAGGAAACAGAATGAGAAAGCAGAGAAAAAGTGTCTCCTGCAACCCGTTCCCTTGGTGCTAGATGAATGAACGTCTCTCCACTTGCTCAGTTCTGAGAGATAAGTGTGTGTGAAAGCCGTCCTTCACCTAGCTATTTGGGAAAACAAAGTATCTTTTCAGTTCCAAACTCCATTCCATACATATATATGGGGAGTTACTAGCTCCAACTCGGTTTTACAGTGAAAACTGCAGGAACTTCAAACCGGCACTAGGAAACAGACTGAGATAGCAGAGAAAAAGTGTCTCCTGCAACCCGTTCCCTTGGTGCTAGATGAACGAACGTCTCTCCACTTGCTCAGTTCTGAGAGATAATTGTGTGTGAAAGCCGTCCTTCACCTAGCTTGTTGGGAACACAAAGTTTCTTTTCAGTTCCAAACTCCATTCCATACATATATATGGGGAGTTACTAGCTCCAACTCGGTTTTACAGTGAAAACTGCAGGAACTTCAAACCGGCACTAGGAAACAGACTGAGATAGCAGAGAAAAAGTGTCTCCTGCAACCCGTTCCCTTGGTGCTAGATGAACGAACGTCTCTCCACTTGCTCAGTTCTGAGAGATAATTGTGTGTGAAAGCCGTCCTTCACCTAGCTTGTTGGGAACACAAAGTTTCTTTTCAGTAGCAAACTCCACTTCATATATATATAGGGGGAGGTACTAGCTCCAACTCGGTTTTACAGTGAAAACTGCAGGAACTTCAAACCGGCACTAGGAAACAGACTGAGATAGCAGAGAAAAAGTGTCTCCTGCAACCCGTTCCCTTGGTGCTAGATGAACGAACGTCTCTACATTGCTCAGTTCTGAGAGATAATTGTGTGTGAAAGCCGTCCTTCACCTAGCTTGTTGGGAACACAAAGTTTCTTTTCAGTAGCAAACTCCACTTCATACATATATATGGGGAGGTACTAGCTCCAACTCGGTTTTACAGTGAAAACTGCAGGAACTTCAAACCGGCACTAGGAAACAGACTGAGAAAGCAGAGAAAAAGTGTCTCCTGCAACCCGTTCCCTTGGTGCTAGATGAACGAACGTCTCTGTACACGCTCAGTTCTGAGAGATAATTGTGTGTGAAAGCCGTCCTTCACCTAGCTTGTTGGGAACACAAAGTTTCTTTTCAGTTGCAAACTCCATTCCATTCATATATATGGGGAGGTACTAGCTCCAACTCGGTTTTACAGTGAAAACTGCAGGAACTTCAAACCGGCACTAGGAAACAGAATGAGAAAGCAGAGAAAAAGTGTCTCCTGCAACACGTTCCCTTGGTGCTAGATGAATGAACGTCTCTCCACTTGCTCAGTTCTGAGAGATAAGTGTGTGTGAAAGCCGTCCTTCACCTAGCTATTTGGGAAAACAAAGTATCTTTTCAGTTCCAAACTCCATTCCATACATATATATGGGGAGTTACTAGCTCCAACTCGGTTTTACAGTGAAAACTGCAGGAACTTCAAACCGGCACTAGGAAACAGACTGAGATAGCAGAGAAAAAGTGTCTCCTGCAACCCGTTCCCTTGGTGCTAGATGAACGAACGTCTCTCCACTTGCTCAGTTCTGAGAGATAATTGTGTGTGAAAGCCGTCCTTCACCTAGCTTGTTGGGAACACAAAGTTTCTTTTCAGTTCCAAACTCCATTCCATACATATATATGGGGAGTTACTAGCTCCAACTCGGTTTTACAGTGAAAACTGCAGGAACTTCAAACCGGCACTAGGAAACAGACTGAGATAGCAGAGAAAAAGTGTCTCCTGCAACCCGTTCCCTTGGTGCTAGATGAACGAACGTCTCTCCACTTGCTCAGTTCTGAGAGATAATTGTGTGTGAAAGCCGTCCTTCACCTAGCTTGTTGGGAACACAAAGTTTCTTTTCAGTAGCAAACTCCACTTCATATATATATAGGGGGAGGTACTAGCTCCAACTCGGTTTTACAGTGAAAACTGCAGGAACTTCAAACCGGCACTAGGAAACAGACTGAGATAGCAGAGAAAAAGTGTCTCCTGCAACCCGTTCCCTTGGTGCTAGATGAACGAACGTCTCTACATTGCTCAGTTCTGAGAGATAATTGTGTGTGAAAGCCGTCCTTCACCTAGCTTGTTGGGAACACAAAGTTTCTTTTCAGTAGCAAACTCCACTTCATACATATATATGGGGAGGTACTAGCTCCAACTCGGTTTTACAGTGAAAACTGCAGGAACTTCAAACCGGCACTAGGAAACAGACTGAGAAAGCAGAGAAAAAGTGTCTCCTGCAACCCGTTCCCTTGGTGCTAGATGAACGAACGTCTCTGTACACGCTCAGTTCTGAGAGATAATTGTGTGTGAAAGCCGTCCTTCACCTAGCTTGTTGGGAACACAAAGTTTCTTTTCAGTTGCAAACTCCATTCCATTCATATATATGGGGAGGTACTAGCTCCAACTCGGTTTTACAGTGAAAACTGCAGGAACTTCAAACCGGCACTAGGAAACAGAATGAGAAAGCAGAGAAAAAGTGTCTCCTGCAACACGTTCCCTTGGTGCTAGATGAATGAACGTCTCTCCACTTGCTCAGTTCTGAGAGATAAGTGTGTGTGAAAGCCGTCCTTCACCTAGCTATTTGGGAAAACAAAGTATCTTTTCAGTTCCAAACTCCATTCCATACATATATATGGGGAGTTACTAGCTCCAACTCGGTTTTACAGTGAAAACTGCAGGAACTTCAAACCGGCACTAGGAAACAGACTGAGATAGCAGAGAAAAAGTGTCTCCTGCAACCCGTTCCCTTGGTGCTAGATGAACGAACGTCTCTCCACTTGCTCAGTTCTGAGAGATAAGTGTGTGTGAAAGCCGTCCTTCACCTAGCTTGTTGGGAACACAAAGTTTCTTTTCAGTTCCAAACTCCATTCCATACATATATATGGGGAGTTACTAGCTCCAACTCGGTTTTACAGTGAAAACTGCAGGAACTTCAAACCGGCACTAGGAAACAGACTGAGATAGCAGAGAAAAAGTGTCTCCTGCAACCCGTTCCCTTGGTGCTAGATGAACGAACGTCTCTCCACTTGCTCAGTTCTGAGAGATAATTGTGTGTGAAAGCCGTCCTTCACCTAGCTTGTTGGGAACACAAAGTTTCTTTTCAGTAGCAAACTCCACTTCATACATATATATGGGGAGGTACTAGCTCCAACTCGGTTTTACAGTGAAAACTGCAGGAACTTCAAACCGGCACTAGGAAACAGACTGAGAAAGCAGAGAAAAAGTGTCTCCTGCAACCCGTTCCCTTGGTGCTAGATGAACGAACGTCTCTGTACACGCTCAGTTCTGAGAGATAATTGTGTGTGAAAGCCGTCCTTCACCTAGCTTGTTGGGAACACAAAGTTTCTTTTCAGTTGCAAACTCCATTCCATACATTTATATTGGAGGTACTAGCTCCAACTCGGTTTTACAGTGAAAACTGCAGGAACTTCAAACCGGCACTAGGAAACAGACTGAGATAGCAGAGAAAAAGTGTCTCCTGCAACCCGTTCCCTTGGTGCTAGATGAACGAACGTCTCTCCATTGCTCAGTTCTGAGAGATAATTGTGTGTGAAAGCCGTCCTTCACCTAGCTTGTTGGGAACACAAAGTTTCTTTTCAGTTGCAAACTCCATTCCATTCATATATATGGGGAGGTACTAGCTCCAACTCGGTTTTACAGTGAAAACTGCAGGAACTTCAAACCGGCACTAGGAAACAGAATGAGAAAGCAGAGAAAAAGTGTCTCCTGCAACCCGTTCCCTTGGTGCTAGATGAATGAACGTCTCTCCACTTGCTCAGTTCTGAGAGATAAGTGTGTGTGAAAGCCGTCCTTCACCTAGCTATTTGGGAAAACAAAGTATCTTTTCAGTTCCAAACTCCATTCCATACATATATATGGGGAGTTACTAGCTCCAACTCGGTTTTACCGTGAAAACTGCAGGAACTTCAAACCGGCACTAGGAAACAGACTGAGATAGCAGAGAAAAAGTGTCTCCTGCAACCCGTTCCCTTGGTGCTAGATGAACGAACGTCTCTCCACTTGCTCAGTTCTGAGAGATTATTGTGTGTGAAAGCCGTCCTTCACCTAGCTTGTTGGGAACACAAAGTTTCTTTTCAGTAGCAAACTCCACTTCATACATATATATGGGGAGGTACTAGCTCCAACTCGGTTTTACAGTGAAAACTGCAGGAACTTCAAACCGGCACTAGGAAACAGAATGAGAAAGCAGAGAAAAAGTGTCTCCTGCAACCCGTTCCCTTGGTGCTAGATGAACGAACGTCTCTGTACACGCTCAGTTCTGAGAGATAATTGTGTGTGAAAGCCGTCCTTCACCTAGCTTGTTGGGAACACAAAGTTTCTTTTCAGTAGCAAACTCCACTTCATACATATATATGGGGAGGTACTAGCTCCAACTCGGTTTTACAGTGAAAACTGCAGGAACTTCAAACCGGCACTAGGAAACAGAATGAGAAAGCAGAGAAAAAGTGTCTCCTGCAACCCGTTCCCTTGGTGCTAGATGAATGAACGTCTCTCCACTTGCTCAGTTCTGAGAGATAAGTGTGTGTGAAAGCCGTCCTTCACCTAGCTATTTGGGAAAACAAAGTATCTTTTCACTTCCAAACTCCATTCCATACATATATATGGGGAGTTACTAGCTCCAACTCGGTTTTACAGTGAAAACTGCAGGAACTTCAAACCGGCACTAGGAAACAGACTGAGATAGCAGAGAAAAAGTGTCTCCTGCAACCCGTTCCCTTGGTGCTAGATGAACGAACGTCTCTCCACTTGCTCAGTTCTGAGAGATAATTGTGTGTGAAAGCCGTCCTTCACCTAGCTTGTTGGGAACACAAAGTTTCTTTTCAGTAGCAAACTCCACTTCATACATATATATGGGGAGGTACTAGCTCCAACTCGGTTTTACAGTGAAAACTGCAGGAACTTCAAACCGGCACTAGGAAACAGAATGAGAAAGCAGAGAAAAAGTGTCTCCTGCAACCCGTTCCCTTGGTGCTAGATGAACGAACGTCTCTGTACACGCTCAGTTCTGAGAGATAATTGTGTGTGAAAGCCGTCCTTCACCTAGCTTGTTGGGAACACAAAGTTTCTTTTCAGTTGCAAACTCCATTCCATTCATATATATGGGGAGGTACTAGCTCCAACTCGGTTTTACAGTGAAAACTGCAGGAACTTCAAACCGGCACTAGGAAACAGAATGAGAAAGCAGAGAAAAAGTGTCTCCTGCAACCCGTTCCCTTGGTGCTAGATGAACGAACGTCTCTGTACACGCTCAGTTCTGAGAGATAATTGTGTGTGAAAGCCGTCCTTCACCTAGCTTGTGGGGAACACAAAGTTTCTTTTCAGTAGCAAACTCCATTCCATACATATATATGGGGAGGTACTAGCTCCAACTCGGTTTTACAGTGAAAACTGCAGGAACTTCAAATAGGCACTAGGAAACAGACTGGGAAACCAGAGTAAAAGTTTCTCCTGCAACCCTTTCCCTTGGTGCTAGATGAACGAACGTCTCTCCACTTGCTCAGTTCTGAGAGATAATTGTGTGTGAAAGCCGTCCTTCACCTAGCTTGTTGGGAACACAAAGTTTCTTTTCAGTGGCAAACTCCACTTCATACATATATATGGGGAGGTACTAGCTCCAACTCGGTTTTACAGTGAAAACTGCAGGAACTTCAAACCGGCACTAGGAAACAGACTGAGATAGCAGAGAAAAAGTGTCTCCTGCAACCAGTTCCCTTGGTGCTAGATGAACGAACGTCTCTCCACTTGCTCAGTTCTGAGAGATAAGTGTGTGTGAAAGCCGTCCTTCACCTAGCTTGTTGGGAACACAAAGTTTCTTTTCAGTAGCAAACTCCACTTCATACATATATATGGGGAGGTACTAGCTCCAACTCGGTTTTACAGTGAAAACTGCAGGAACTTCAAACCGGCACTAGGAAACAGACTGAGAAAGCAGAGAAAAAGTGTCTCCTGCAACCCGTTCCCTTGGTGCTAGATGAACGAACGTCTCTGTACACGCTCAGTTCTGAGAGATAATTGTGTGTGAAAGCCGTCCTTCACCTAGCTTGTTGGGAACACAAAGTTTCTTTTCAGTTGCAAACTCCATTCCATTCATATATATGGGGAGGTACTAGCTCCAACTCGGTTTTACAGTGAAAACTGCAGGAACTTCAAACCGGCACTAGGAAACAGAATGAGAAAGCAGAGAAAAAGTGTCTCCTGCAACACGTTCCCTTGGTGCTAGATGAATGAACGTCTCTCCACTTGCTCAGTTCTGAGAGATAAGTGTGTGTGAAAGCCGTCCTTCACCTAGCTATTTGGGAAAACAAAGTATCTTTTCAGTTCCAAACTCCATTCCATACATATATATGGGGAGTTACTAGCTCCAACTCGGTTTTACAGTGAAAACTGCAGGAACTTCAAACCGGCACTAGGAAACAGACTGAGATAGCAGAGAAAAAGTGTCTCCTGCAACCCGTTCCCTTGGTGCTAGATGAACGAACGTCTCTCCACTTGCTCAGTTCTGAGAGATAATTGTGTGTGAAAGCCGTCCTTCACCTAGCTTGTTGGGAACACAAAGTTTCTTTTCAGTAGCAAACTCCACTTCATACATATATATGGGGAGGTACTAGCTCCAACTCGGTTTTACAGTGAAAACTGCAGGAACTTCAAACCGGCACTAGGAAACAGAATGAGAAAGCAGAGAAAAAGTGTCTCCTGCAACCCGTTCCCTTGGTGCTAGATGAACGAACGTCTCTGTACACGCTCAGTTCTGAGAGATAATTGTGTGTGAAAGCCGTCCTTCACCTAGCTTGTTGGGAACACAAAGTTTCTTTTCAGTTGCAAACTCCATTCCATTCATATATATGGGGAGGTACTAGCTCCAACTCGGTTTTACAGTGAAAACTGCAGGAACTTCAAACCGGCACTAGGAAACAGAATGAGAAAGCAGAGAAAAAGTGTCTCCTGCAACCCGTTCCCTTGGTGCTAGATGAATGAACGTCTCTCCACTTTCTCAGTTCTGAGAGATAAGTGTGTGTGAAAGCCGTCCTTCACCTAGCTATTTGGGAAAACAAAGTATCTTTTCAGTTCCAAACTCCATTCCATACATATATATGGGGAGTTACTAGCTCCAACTCGGTTTTACAGTGAAAACTGCAGGAACTTCAAACCGGCACTAGGAAACAGACTGAGATAGCAGAGAAAAAGTGTCTCCTGCAACCCGTTCCCTTGGTGCTAGATGAACGAACGTCTCTCCACTTGCTCAGTTCTGAGAGATAATTGTGTGTGAAAGCCGTCCTTCACCTAGCTTGTTGGGAACACAAAGTTTCTTTTCAGTTCCAAACTCCATTCCATACATATATATGGGGAGTTACTAGCTCCAACTCGGTTTTACAGTGAAAACTGCAGGAACTTCAAACCGGCACTAGGAAACAGACTGAGATAGCAGAGAAAAAGTGTCTCCTGCAACCCGTTCCCTTGGTGCTAGATGAACGAACGTCTCTCCACTTGCTCAGTTCTGAGAGATAATTGTGTGTGAAAGCCGTCCTTCACCTAGCTTGTTGGGAACACAAAGTTTCTTTTCAGTAGCAAACTCCACTTCATACATATATATGGGGAGGTACTAGCTCCAACTCGGTTTTACAGTGAAAACTGCAGGAACTTCAAACCGGCACTAGGAAACAGACTGAGAAAGCAGAGAAAAAGTGTCTCCTGCAACCCGTTCCCTTGGTGCTAGATGAACGAACGTCTCTGTACACGCTCAGTTCTGAGAGATAATTGTGTGTGAAAGCCGTCCTTCACCTAGCTTGTTGGGAACACAAAGTTTCTTTTCAGTTGCAAACTCCATTCCATACATTTATATTGGAGGTACTAGCTCCAACTCGGTTTTACAGTGAAAACTGCAGGAACTTCAAACCGGCACTAGGAAACAGACTGAGATAGCAGAGAAAAAGTGTCTCCTGCAACCCGTTCCCTTGGTGCTAGATGAACGAACGTCTCTCCATTGCTCAGTTCTGAGAGATAATTGTGTGTGAAAGCCGTCCTTCACCTAGCTTGTTGGGAACACAAAGTTTCTTTTCAGTTGCAAACTCCATTCCATTCATATATATGGGGAGGTACTAGCTCCAACTCGGTTTTACAGTGAAAACTGCAGGAACTTCAAACCGGCACTAGGAAACAGAATGAGAAAGCAGAGAAAAAGTGTCTCCTGCAACCCGTTCCCTTGGTGCTAGATGAATGAACGTCTCTCCACTTGCTCAGTTCTGAGAGATAAGTGTGTGTGAAAGCCGTCCTTCACCTAGCTATTTGGGAAAACAAAGTATCTTTTCAGTTCCAAACTCCATTCCATACATATATATGGGGAGTTACTAGCTCCAACTCGGTTTTACCGTGAAAACTGCAGGAACTTCAAACCGGCACTAGGAAACAGACTGAGATAGCAGAGAAAAAGTGTCTCCTGCAACCCGTTCCCTTGGTGCTAGATGAACGAACGTCTCTCCACTTGCTCAGTTCTGAGAGATTATTGTGTGTGAAAGCCGTCCTTCACCTAGCTTGTTGGGAACACAAAGTTTCTTTTCAGTAGCAAACTCCACTTCATACATATATATGGGGAGGTACTAGCTCCAACTCGGTTTTACAGTGAAAACTGCAGGAACTTCAAACCGGCACTAGGAAACAGAATGAGAAAGCAGAGAAAAAGTGTCTCCTGCAACCCGTTCCCTTGGTGCTAGATGAACGAACGTCTCTGTACACGCTCAGTTCTGAGAGATAATTGTGTGTGAAAGCCGTCCTTCACCTAGCTTGTTGGGAACACAAAGTTTCTTTTCAGTAGCAAACTCCACTTCATACATATATATGGGGAGGTACTAGCTCCAACTCGGTTTTACAGTGAAAACTGCAGGAACTTCAAACCGGCACTAGGAAACAGAATGAGAAAGCAGAGAAAAAGTGTCTCCTGCAACCCGTTCCCTTGGTGCTAGATGAATGAACGTCTCTCCACTTGCTCAGTTCTGAGAGATAAGTGTGTGTGAAAGCCGTACTTCACCTAGCTATTTGGGAAAACAAAGTATCTTTTCACTTCCAAACTCCATTCCATACATATATATGGGGAGTTACTAGCTCCAACTCGGTTTTACAGTGAAAACTGCAGGAACTTCAAACCGGCACTAGGAAACAGACTGAGATAGCAGAGAAAAAGTGTCTCCTGCAACCCGTTCCCTTGGTGCTAGATGAACGAACGTCTCTCCACTTGCTCAGTTCTGAGAGATAATTGTGTGTGAAAGCCGTCCTTCACCTAGCTTGTTGGGAACACAAAGTTTCTTTTCAGTAGCAAACTCCACTTCATACATATATATGGGGAGGTACTAGCTCCAACTCGGTTTTACAGTGAAAACTGCAGGAACTTCAAACCGGCACTAGGAAACAGAATGAGAAAGCAGAGAAAAAGTGTCTCCTGCAACCCGTTCCCTTGGTGCTAGATGAACGAACGTCTCTGTACACGCTCAGTTCTGAGAGATAATTGTGTGTGAAAGCCGTCCTTCACCTAGCTTGTTGGGAACACAAAGTTTCTTTTCAGTTGCAAACTCCATTCCATTCATATATATGGGGAGGTACTAGCTCCAACTCGGTTTTACAGTGAAAACTGCAGGAACTTCAAACCGGCACTAGGAAACAGAATGAGAAAGCAGAGAAAAAGTGTCTCCTGCAACCCGTTCCCTTGGTGCTAGATGAACGAACGTCTCTGTACACGCTCAGTTCTGAGAGATAATTGTGTGTGAAAGCCGTCCTTCACCTAGCTTGTGGGGAACACAAAGTTTCTTTTCAGTAGCAAACTCCATTCCATACATATATATGGGGAGGTACTAGCTCCAACTCGGTTTTACAGTGAAAACTGCAGGAACTTCAAATAGGCACTAGGAAACAGACTGGGAAACCAGAGTAAAAGTTTCTCCTGCAACCCTTTCCCTTGGTGCTAGATGAACGAACGTCTCTCCACTTGCTCAGTTCTGAGAGATAATTGTGTGTGAAAGCCGTCCTTCACCTAGCTTGTTGGGAACACAAAGTTTCTTTTCAGTGGCAAACTCCACTTCATACATATATATGGGGAGGTACTAGCTCCAACTCGGTTTTACAGTGAAAACTGCAGGAACTTCAAACCGGCACTAGGAAACAGACTGAGATAGCAGAGAAAAAGTGTCTCCTGCAACCAGTTCCCTTGGTGCTAGATGAACGAACGTCTCTCCACTTGCTCAGTTCTGAGAGATAAGTGTGTGTGAAAGCCGTCCTTCACCTAGCTTGTTGGGAACACAAAGTTTCTTTTCAGTAGCAAACTCCACTTCATACATATATATGGGGAGGTACTAGCTCCAACTCGGTTTTACAGTGAAAACTGCAGGAACTTCAAACCGGCACTAGGAAACAGACTGAGAAAGCAGAGAAAAAGTGTCTCCTGCAACCCGTTCCCTTGGTGCTAGATGAACGAACGTCTCTCCACTTGCTCAGTTCTGAGAGATAAGTGTGTGTGAAAGCCGTCCTTCACCTAGCTTGTGGGGAACACAAAGTTTCTTTTCAGTAGCAAACTCCACTTCATACATATATATGGGGAGGTACTAGCTCCAACTCGGTTTTACAGTGAAAACTGCAGGAACTTCAAACCGGCACTAGGAAACATACTGAGAAAGCAGAGAAAAAGTGTCTCCTGCAACCCGTTCCCTTGGTGCTAGATGAACGAACGTCTCTGTACACGCTCAGTTCTGAGAGATAATTGTGTGTGAAAGCCGTCCTTCACCTAGCTTGTTGGGAACACAAAGTTTCTTTTCAGTTGCAAACTCCATTCCATACATTTATATTGGAGGTATTAGCTCCAACTCGGTTTTGCAGTGAAAACTGCAGGAACTTCAAATAGACACTAGGAAACAGACTGGGAAACCAGAGTAAAAGTTTCTCCTGCAACCCGTTCCCTTGGTGCTAGATGAACGAACGTCTCTGTACATGCTCAGTTCTGAGAGATAATTGTGTGTGAAAGCCGTCCTTCACCTAGCTAGTTGGGAACACAATGTTTCTTTTCAGTTCCAAACTCCTTTCCATACATATATATGGGGAGTTACTAGCTCCAACTCGGTTTTACAGTGAAACCTGCAGGAACTTCAAACCGGCACTAGGAAACAGACTGAGATAGCAGAGAAAAATTGTCTCCTGCAACCCGTTCCCTTGGTGCTAGATGAACGAACGTCTCTCCACTTGCTCAGTTCTGAGAGATAAGTGTGTGTGAAAGCCGTCCTTCACCTAGCTTGTTGGGAACACAAAGTTTCTTTTCAGTAGCAAACTCCACTTCATACATATATATGGGGAGGTACTAGCTCCAACTCGGTTTTACAGTGAAAACTGCAGGAACTTCAAACCGGCACTAGGAAACAGACTGAGATAGCAGAGAAAAAGTGTCTCCTGCAACCCGTTCCCTTGGTGCTAGATGAACGAACGTCTCTCCACTTGCTCAGTTCTGAGAGATAAGTGTGTGTGAAAGCCGTCCTTCACCTAGCTTGTGGGGAACACAAAGTTTCTTTTCAGTAGCAAACTCCACTTCATACATATATATGGGGAGGTACTAGCTCCAACTCGGTTTTACAGTGAAAACTGCAGGAACTTCAAACCGGCACTAGGAAACAGACTGAGAAAGCAGAGAAAAAGTGTCTCCTGCAACCCGTTCCCTTGGTGCTAGATGAACGAACATCTCTCCTCTTGCTCAGTTCTGAGAGATAAGTGTGTGTGAAAGCCGTCCTTCACCTAGCTTGTTGGGAACACAAAGTTTCTTTTCAGTTGTAACTCCACTCCATACATATATGTGGGGATGTACTAGCTCCAACTCGATTTTACAGTGAAAACTGCAAGAACTTCAAACCAGCACTAGGAAACCGCCTAAGAATCCATTATAAGTCTTTCTACTGAACCCACTCCCTTTTGTTAGTTGAACAAATGTCTCTCTATATGTTGAATATTGAGTGTTAAGTTTTTGGTAATTCTTCAATGTTGTAAGTTGTTTAGAACACATTTTTTTTCTGTTGTAATCTGCCCTACATACATATATATGGTGATTACTAGCTCCAACTCAGCTTTACAGAAAATCTTCATGATATTTGCCCGGATCTAGGATAAGATACTGATAAACCAGAGTAATTTTTTCTACTACAGTCCATTCCATTTATACTGGATAATAGAACTCTTCTCATTCTCAATTCTGACAGATAAATATTTCTGCATGGCATCAGAAAGCTTAAATGTTGGAAAAACCTTTTCTTTTCAGTGGGTAAATACACTACATTCATATATATGGGAAAGTACTAGCTCCAAGTCGATTTTACAGTGAAAACTGCGTGAACTTCAAAGTGTCACTCTGAATCATACTGTGAGTCCAGGGTATCTGATTCTATTTCAACCCTTTTCCTTTTTATATATGAACGAACTTCTCTCCACTTGCACAATTCTGAGTGTTAAGTGTGTGTGAAAGTCTTCAATTAAATTTCTTGGGAACACACAGTTTCTTATGAGTGGTTTAATTCACTACATTTGTATAAATGTGGAGATACTAGTTACAACTCATATTTACAATGAAAACTGCCTGAACTTCAAACCAGCACTAGGAAGCATAGTCAGAATCCAGTGTAGGTGGTTCTCCTGCACACCATTCCCTTTATGCTAGACAAATGAATATCTCTCCACATTCTCAATATTCAAAACTGAATGAGTGTTGAAGCCATCCTTCATCTACCTTGTTGATAACCCAGAGTTTCAGTCCAATGGAAATTACTTTTCTTTCATATATATAGGAACTTTCTAGCATGGACTCGGTTTTATACTGTAAACTTCTTTTATTTGAAACCGGCTTTGAGAAACATGCTGACAACTCATAGAATCTGTTTCTGTATATCACTTAACCTTCAATGCTGGATGAAAAAACTCCTCTCCACAGGCTTACTTCTGACATCTGAATTTGTTTTGGAGACGACCTTCACTTAACTTGTTTGAAAACCAGAGGTTCTGTTGTAGGGGAACTAAGCTACTTACGTATCTAAGGGCAGGTGCTCACTCCAACGTGGTTTTCCACACTAAATCGCTTTTACATTGAAAACGGCGTTAGGAAACATGCTGAAATTTTAGAGAATGTGTGTCTGTAATACCTCTGCATTTTATTCTGCATGAAGGAACTCCTCTCAACATGCTCAATTTTCATAACTCTATGAGTTTGGAAGCTTTAATTCACCTAGCTTGTTGGAAACCCAGAGTTTCAGTCCAAGGCAAACTAAGCTGCTTCCATATATATCGGGACGTAATAGTACTAACTCAATTTTAAACTGCAAATCGCCTTTACTTGAAATCGGCTTTGAGAAACATGCTGAGAAATCAGAGTAATTATTTCTGTATGTCACTTAACCTTCAATGCTGGATGAAAGAACGTCTCTCCACAAGCTCAATTCTGATATCTGAGTTTGTGTTGGAGCCGTCCTTCAGCTAACTTGTTGGAAATCCATAGTTTCTGGTACAGGGGAACTACGCTACTTACATATCTAAGGGGAGACACTCGCTCCAACGTGGTTTTCCACACTAAATCGCTTTTACATTGAAAAAGGCGTTAGGAAACATGCTTACAAATCAGAGAATTTGTGTCTAGAATACCTCTGCCTTTTATGTTGCATGAAGGAACGCCTCTCAACATGCTCAATTATCAGATCTGTACGAGTGTGAAAGCCGTACTTCACCTAAGTTTTTGGAAACCCAGTGTTTCAGTCCAAGGTAAACTACTCTGCTTTCCAATATATGGGGATGTACTAGCATGAACTCGATTTTTCACTGCAATCGGCTTTTACTTGAAACCGGCTTTGAGAAACATGCTGAGAAATCAGAGTACTTGTTTCTGTATGTAACTTAACCTTCAAGGCTGGATGAAAGAAGCCTCTCCACAAGCTCACTTTTGACATCTGAATTTCTCTTGGAGCCGTCCTTCACCTAACTTGTTGGAACCCCAGAGTTTCTTGTATAGGGTAACTACGCTACTTACATTTGTAAGGGGGGGCTTTCGCTCCAACTTCGTTTTCCAGATCAAACCGCTTTTACATTGAAACCGGCATAAGAAACACGGTCAGAAATCAGAGAATGTGTGTCTAGAAGTCCCTCTGCCTTTTATGCTGGATGAAGGAACGCCTCTCCACATGCTCAATTTTCAGGAATATAGGAGTGTGGAAGCCACCTTTCACCTAGCTTGTTGGAAACCCAGATTTTCAGTCCAAGGTAAACTTCGCTGCTTTCATATATATGGGGACGTACTAGCACGAACTCAGTTTTTCACTGCAAACCGCTTTTACTTGAAACCGGGTTTAAGAAATATACTGAGAAATCAGAGAACGTGTTTGTACATCTCACTCTGCCTTTTATGTTTACTGTGAAATGGTGGTTTGAAAGAAAAATCACTTTGCTTTGGTAAACTGCTTTGAATCGAGTTCCTCCGCTTTGATATGTAAATTGGGTAGTTCCCGTTTTCCAGAAGCTCTGGTTTTCCAACAGGTTAGGAGAAGGACGTCTCCAACACAAATTCAAGTGTCAGAAGTGATCTTGTGGAAAGGCGTTCTTTCATCCAGCATTGAAGGTTAAGTGACATACAGAAATACTTACTCTGAATTCTCAGCATGTTTCCTAATGCCAGTTTCTAAGGAAGAGTGGTTTGCTGTGGAAAACCACTTTGGAGCGAGAGCCTCTGCTTAGATATGTAAGCAGCGTAGTTCCCCTAGACCAGAAACCCTTGTTTTCGAAGAAGTTATGTGAATGGCTCCAACTCACATTTAGATGTCAGAAGTGAGCATGTTGGGAGGCGTTCCTTCTTCCACCATTGAAGGTTAAGTGACATACTGAAACACTCACTCTGATTTCTTAGCATGTTTCTGAAATCCGTTTCAAGTAAAAACGTCTTGCAGTGGAAATGAGAGTTGGTGCTAGTTCGTTCGCATATATATGAATGCAGCGTTGTTTCCCTAGTCCAGAAACTGTTGGTTCCCAACGAGCTAGGTGAAGGACGGCTTCCATACATATACAGGTTTGAAAATAGAACATGTGTAGAGGCCTTATTTCACCCAGCATAAAAGGCAGAGTGACATATAGAAACACATTCTCTGATTTCTCAGCATGTTTACTAACGCCGATTTCAAAGTAAAAGTAGTTAGCTGTGGAAATCCACATTGAAGCGACTGCCTCCCCTTAGACATGTTAGTAGCGTAGTTCCCCTAGACCAGAAACAATGGGTTTACTGCAAGTTAGGTGAAGGACAGTTCCAACACACATTCAGCTGTCAGACGTGAGCATGTGGAGATGCGTTCTTTCATCCAGCATTGAAGGTAAAGTGACATACAGAAACATTTACTCTGATTTCTCAGAATGTTTCGCAAAGCCGGTTTCAAGTAAAAGCGGTTTGCATAGGAAAACCGAGTTGGTGTTAGTACATTGCCATATATATGAAAGCAGCGTAGTTTCCCTAGTCCAGAAATTCTGGGTTCCCAACAAGCTTGGTGAAGGACGGCCTCCACACTTATACAGATCTGAAAATAGAGCATGTGGAGTGATGTTCTTTCATCCAGCATAAAAGGCAGAGTGACATGTAGAAACACATTCTCTGATTTCTCAGCATGTTTACTAACGCCGATTTAAAAGTAAAAGCTGTTTGTGTGGAAAACTGCATTGGAGAGAGTGCCTCCCCTTAGATATGTAAGCAGCGTAGTACCCCTAGACCAGAAAATCTTGTTTTCCAACATTTTAAGTGAAGGACGTCTCCAACACTCATCCAGCTGTCATAAGTGAGCATGTGGAGAGGCGTTCTTTCATCCTGCATTGAAGGTTAAGTGACATACTGAAACACTATCTCTGATTTCTCAGCATGTTTCTCAAAGCTGGTTTCAAGTAAAGCGGTTTGCACTGGAAATGAGGGTTGGTGCTAGGACGTCCCCAAATATAAGAAAGCAGCGTAGTTCCCCTAGTCCTGAAACTATGGTTCCCAACAAATATGTGAAAGAAGGCTTCCATACATATACAGATTTGAAAATAGAGCATTTGGAGTGGCGTTCTTTCATCCATCATAAAAGGCAGAGTGACATGTAGAAACACATTCTCTGATTTCTCAGCGTGTTTACTAACGCTGGTTTCAAAGTAAAAGTGGTTTGCTTAGGAAAACCGCGTTGGAGCGACTGCCTCCGGTTACATTTGTAAGTAGCTTAGTTCCCCTAGACCAGAAACTCTGGGCTTCCAACAAGTAAGGTGAAGGACACCTCCAACACACATTCAAATGTCAGAAGTTATCATGTGGAGAGGAGTTCTTTCGTCCAACATTGACGGTTAAGTGACATACAGAAACACTTACTCTGATTTCTCAGTGTTTTTTTCAGAGCCGGTTGCAAGTAAACATGGTTTGCAGTGAAAAACCGTTTTGGTACTAATGCATCCCCATAGATATGTATGTAGCGTAGTTTCCCTACCCCAGAAACTGTGGGTTCCCAATTAGCTAGTTGAAGGACTGCTTCCAAACTCATACATTATCTAAAAATTGAGCATGTGTTGTGGAGTTCTTTCATACAGCATAAAAGGTGGTGTGACATATAGAAACACTAACTCTGATTTCTCAGCATGATTCTGAAAGCTGGTTTCAAGTAAAAGCTCTTTGGAATGGAAAAGCCAACTGGAGCTTGTGCCTCACCTTATATAAGTAAGTACCGTAATTCCCCGAGACCAGAAACTGGGTTCTCAAAAACCTAGGTGAAAGTTGGCTTCCACTCACATATGTTTCCAAAATGGAACAAGTGTAGAAGAATTCCTTTGTCTCACCTAAACAGCAAGGCTAAATCTCAAGCACTTACCATGATTTCTCTGCATGTTTACTTGAGTAGATTTAAAGCTAAAAGCATTTTTCGCTCAGATACCTAGTTAGAGCTTATTCCTGCTGTTATATATATCGGTCGGGCAGTGCCCCAACACCACAATTCTGTTTTCCAGCAGTGTTGGTGAAGGGTGGCTTCCACACATATTCAGTTTTCTCTCATCCTCATTCTTCTGCTTAGACATCAATGCAGGTTGTGTATTGTGGAAGCCAAGGAAATTTTTTTTCATTTAGGATCAGCCTCGGAGAAAACTGAGACCTGCTTCTGCTTCTTTTCCCTGCTAGATTTCCTCTTGGTGCATTACCAATCCTCAAGAGTGAGTTCCTTTAACCAAGTAATTATTTCAAAAAAATGAGCAGGTTTCCATATGGCCATTACTTCTTTTATATTCTTTCTTTTTAATACCTCTCTTCCATCTCTTTATCTCCAGGTGTCTTATTTCTATGTCCTTTGGTTTGGGCTGATGGCTAATCAGCATTAGTGTAGAAATTGTTGCTTGATATTACTGATCTATATTCTTTCCATGGATATTTGATTTATCATTGGATTTTAGGGAAGATAGTTTCTTTAAAAAATCTCTGGTAAGTAACTTGCGGAGGACCCTGATTCTTTTGGTCTAGAACTATAATGCTTAATTTCTGAATAAGTGATACTTTCACAGAGCTCAAAATTCCAAAGGTTTGCGTGTCACCTCTGTCCCGAAGACTTTCAAACTTTTCTTTGGGGGCACTCAGAACTGAGTGTGTGTGTGTGTGTGTGTGTGTGTGTGTGTGTGTGTGTGTGTGTCTTTCTGGACTTAGTTTAGCCTGAAATGAGCAAAGGCAAGTACCCCCCATTTTACACAATCAATAGACGACTTTCACAATTTGATACCTTTTAAAAATATATGAACTGTAATGTTGTAGAATTTTACAAGAGGCAGTGACCTTCAGGACTGTCAGCAATGGAGGCAGAACAGTTGGAGGGACAGCAGGTGCTCGTGCTCAGTGGCTGAAGTCACACAACATCCACGGCCACCTCTGGTTAATCTTATAGAGTGGGTGCTGTCTGCAGGCTTTCAGGGCTGTGCCCCCTCCCCACCAAACATATATATTAGGAAAAGTGGTGAGCCTCAGTATGAGAAACAATAAAGAATTAGTAGGGGAAATTGAGTTTATTGTTTTTAAAAGAAAAATTAACATCCAGGTAGTTTAATTTCAGCTCCTAATAGTCTGATGTGTTGACATTCACAAGGATGCGTAAACACGTGCAAGATCATGGGGCAGGACCGGAGACTCTGAAGCAGCAATCACCACACACAACTTCCACTGCTGTCCTTGACAGCCTTATAGAATTACTTGATTAAGAAAAGGCCATAGATTTTAAATATCATCATTTTGAGAAACCAGTACTTTTGAAATCTTATATACTAATGTAACTGAATTGGATAAAGAAATGTTAAATGTGTAATAAAGCATCCAAAGAGGTAATGATTACTGAAAACACCACAAATTGAAGAGGACCACAGCATATATATTTTAATGATCTGGAAGAATCAGCTCAGCAGTCTATTCGAGACATCTAGAGATGATGTCAAAAGTGGGTGTCCTTGGATAGCTTTTTGTGAATGTTAGAGTGAAGTCAGGGTCAGGTACACAAAATTAGTTTAAAAACAAAAGGTGAACCAGATTTCTTTTCAAAAATCTATTGTGTCTTGTTAGAAATCATCAAATCCAGTGTCAAGGGAAGGAAAAAAAAAACCTAGTGACCACGTGACTGTTTCAGGAGCTGGTAGTAAAATGACAGTTGACAATTGTGTAAATTAGATATGATCTTGATGTCCAACTGACCCAAAGATTTTTAGTCCATGTGCCAATAATATATCAAGGAATAAATAGTGATATATGTTTTATCAGCTCTGTTATCCCCCCTTCAAGCCTGCATTTTGATTGGGAAACTAAGAACTTCTACTGCAGGGAGGGGGATTTTCAAAAATGGAGTGTCCCCCAACCGAGAAAATTAAGAAAATGTAGCCATACACTGTAGAGACACAGGGAGATCTGTTGAGCCAGATGACACTTGCTTTACTGTCAACTAGTGGAGGTGCAGCTTTTTGAAGACTTGGGTACCACGTTGCTGCCTTTCTCAAGGTATTGCCGACGGCTCTTGAGAAGCGATGAAGTGAGGCCAAGGAATTAGCCTCCGAATGCCCTTTGCCATGGATGTTGTCTCTATTCGCCACTTTTAAGCTTTAGCTTAGACAAGTTGCCGTGTCTTGCCAAGTGAGCTAAATACAGTAAGTACATCTTGAAGCACACGACTCTTTCCTCCTCACTGCAGCAGAGGACCTCTGCATTGGAGCATCCTGAGATGTCATCAATTGTCATTTTTTATGTTCGGAATCAGTAAGGATGCTATGTCCACATGGATGAGGAGGGTAAGATTTCATTCTCTAAAGTGGCAATGATCGGTTGACCTTTTCACTTAAAGGGTCTCACATCAACAAATGCGTGTCTGTTCTGGACCAAGAAGAAACAAGTGTTTGAAAAAGAATAGCTTGAAAGGTCAGTGGGACATGTCAGGCATCTTCTTCATGTCCTCAAGTTCGGGTATCCAACATGGTTTTCCTATCCTGAGTGATACTGACAATTTGCCGTGCTCTGTGCCACATGTATACCAAAGGCTTTCCTAAATAAAATATCTAGAAATGGTAACATTCTTGATATGTGTTAAACCGGGGGATGTGAAGGATTTAAAATTAGTCCCTAATGTGCATTGATTTTTTTAAAGACATCAATTTTATAGAAACTTTTGAAGAATTAAAGTGACAGAAAATTACAAAGCACCTTTTCCTTCTGGTAAGAAAGGGTTCTGTATTCCTTTATTGATGAATGTAACATAGAATCAGTACTAATATTGTTTGTATTGTACTTAGTGTTTACAGAGTGATTCACAGATATTCTCCTATTTCATCTGTGCAATGACCTCTGGAAGATAAGATTTCCTAGTTATGCTTTTTAATGTCTATTTTTAACTCTGTCTAAAAGCAGATTGAGCCCCATTTGCTCAATTTAGAAGGCTGGACTGATATTGTGTCAGAACATTCCATGAGGCAGAGGAAAGGAAGAGACTGGGGTTCTACATGATGGAAGCTGCTCCTGAAATGATTTGACCAGCAGTCTTATCCATTTTTCCCAAGGCTGGAAACAAAACATAACCCAAGACAAGGAAAACAAGGATCCCATGTGACTCCAGCCATGGCACGTAGAGTCACTGCTGTCTTTCTGTGCCTTGGAGAGGAGGATGCTTTGGGACTGTGTTCTACAAACTCTGTTTTGTTTATCTCCACAGTGTCTTGTTTTACTGGCATATGCTGTAACTTGATTTAAATTTCATAGCTTTAAAACAAAAATCAAGATCTCTTTATCATTTATTAACTATTTGGTAAAGAGTTTTTGGTGAATATTGAACTTTATTATTAGGTCTTACCATGGCAATGCACAACACCTAGTTCCCCAGATAACAACAGTGGCTTAAACATGCTAAAATTGTATTTCCTTCTTACATAAAGAAGTCAAGCAATCGGTAGCCCAGGGCTGGTTTGCATGATGGCCCCTGGGTCAGAGAACAAGATGCCTGTTATCTTCAGCCCATCAACCTGATGGCCCAAAGTGGCTGCCTGAGGGTCAACCATCAGGTCCACATTCCAGGCAGCAGAGAGGAGGGAAGAAAGGTGCTTCAGTTCCCTTTTGGAATGGTTCTGTAAAGTCCCAGGTAGCTTTCCTGCTTTTATCTTGCTTTAGACAGAGGGCTGAGAGACAGCTTGCTATGAGGTAAGCTCAACTCAGGACCAGCCTTCTCCATCGAGGGGAGGGGAGGGAGTGCGCGGGGAGGAACCGATCATCCTGCACATGGTGTAAGACACCACGATGAGCCGCCGGGGGCCTCTGCAGTCCGCCCATTGCTTTGGGCTGCACTGAGCGGTTGGTAACGGTTGAGATTTTCACGTAGAGGTGCGTGTATGCTTGAACAATTGCTCGGTTCATTTAAACTAGTGGCTACCAGAGCACGTTGGAGAACACATTTGTTCTCACCTTCTAGCCAGTGACCCTCCCGCCAGGTTGCTGTCCTGCTGTTCATTTCCACGTTATTTTCCAAGACTTCCAGAGGAAATGTAAGCAGCCTGATGCTCAAATGCTTTTCTGTGTGATTCCCCCCTTGTTCTTTGAAGGAAAAACAAATTGCCTAGAGAAGAGTGGACAAAATTCCAACCCTCCATTTCTTTAAAGCTCTGAGATTTGGTGTTAGGAAATAGAAGAAAATTCCAGAAACACCGTTAAGAAACATTATTTCTTTCAAATGTGATTTTTAACAGCAAAGGACAATATAATTTATAGAACAACTTTTAAGACAATTGAATTGGTAGTAAGTTCACATAATGAAACTTCCAACAAGTCTTTATATTTCTCCTGGAAATTCCTTGGCTATTGGTGTAAATTATTAATAATTAATATCAGCTTTCTATTCTTTCTCTTCCTGTAGTTGTAGAGTTACATGAAAATAGCTTCTTGTGTCACTGAGAAAGCCTCCTGGTCAGCCTTTTAGTTAAACAGCTTGTGTGCGTTTCCGTGGCAGGTGTGCTAAATAGTAGTTTTCAGGCACTTGGGGGATGCCCATCACACCAGCACTGTGGGAGCCTATTTCTCACCCACGACCAGGTGAGACCCTCCTTTCCTCCACTGCCTCGCCCAGCCCCCCGCATTCTGGTTATTTCTCACCACCCAATTTCATCAGATTCAGCCCTGCACAAGCAGAACAAGTCTTGGTTTCTCAAAGACCAGGATCTTAGTTCTAGGTTTTCTGTTAAAGGACAGTGTATAAAATCAGGCAAATTTATGTGTCTATTGAGGCCTCGGGATCTCTGCAATTAAAACAAGAAGTTGAGTTACAATACTATTCTTTTCCACTTCTGAATTTCTATAACTCCACACAATAGCTTTTTTATTAATTAGCTAAAAATTTTTCCAGAATATATTTTCCTAAGATTCACAAATATCTGTTACTTTATATTTAAAGATGCTATATTTAAAAAATGGAATAATTATTTACTTTTAAAAAGTAATTTAAGTCAAGAAATGTTTGATACTGAAAGTTTACTGTGAGTTCAAGTATGTAAGCTTAATTTTTGTGGTACTGTCGTTAAAACACACAACGTGAGAGTTGTGGGTTAAGTTTTATCTGGGGCAAAATGAGGACCAGAGCCCAGGTGTCAGCATCTCAGAGAGCTCGGAGGAACTGCTCTGAATTTGAGGGGGAGTTCAGCATTATATGAGATTTCATTGAATGCGGGCGTGCAGTCAAGTGTACGTTAAGTCAGAGGCTGCTGCTATTCGAGGAACAGGTGTCTCTGTTAATGATTTTAGTGCTTTTCTAGATAGGAGGATATGCAAGAATTTGGGCTCATAAAATTTCCTGAAAATGTCTAACTATCTGAAAGATTTTCTGCCCATTTTCCCAGAGCACAGAGCGCCCCATTCCTGATCTCCACCCTGAACTACTTTCAGAGGGTGTTCAAGGTCAGCAGCTGCAGCGGCTCATGACTTAATCAAATCAGAGGCAGATGACAAGTGCCAATTTTTAGTTGACAATATGTATATATTGTAGGAAAAAATGTTACTTTCCAACCCTACCCCTGTTTTACTTTTAGTTAGAGGTCAACTGATAACTGTTAGATGACTTAAGTCAGATGAGGGGTGAAGGAGTCGTCTCGTGAGCCGGCCAGTGCTCTATGTCAGCCTCCTTGATCACATTCAATTTTCTTTCTGTTCAAAGAGCATGCATCTGATTTTATGAAGTTTGGAGACTGTCCTGAGCACATGGGGTCTGGAAGTGGCCCTGTTCCTGTGGTCTTTGTTTATTCTGTGAATTATGGTGTGAATCTTTATGTGCCCAAGCTTCATCATAATTTCAAACTTTAAGGATTTAAATATGGGAGATGGATGCCAAGTTCTGGGAATAGATTTTCAGGATAACAGCCAGGATTGGTAAAAAGTAGGGAGAATGGATACAGCCTTTAAAAAAGAAAAGTTATTTTACAATTTCTGGCAGATAAATTAAAGTCCTTGTTGGGATTCTATCAGGAATGTTTAATTGGGAGACCTACCTCCCATTTTCATGAAATAAAATAATTTTATTATTTGTTTAGTGCCTACTGTCTAACAAATAAGTATCCCCTTTGCATATATTTTTATCATTTAATCTCTACAAAGATTCCCTGGAGAACACACGTGTCACAGGTGAGGGAACCAATATCATCCAGGGTAAGTGGCTGTAAGGCAGATGGGTTGGAGGGCTTACCCTCCTTCAGGCTGAGACAGAGACACCAAGGTTTATTGACAAGCTTGTTGTTGAAGTTGTTTATTTAATACTTTGCTTCCTTGATGAATTGGATCTCTTGAAATTGTTTATGTCTGGCTTATCTTCCCCTCTCTCCTCTGCCTCAGGACTTCTCCTCGTAAGTATTATGAATTCAGCCTGAGCTGATTCAGGAAAATCAGAAAATAAAAAATTAGCCCACACAAATGACTTCTTAGTCCTTGTAATTCAGTACTTCCTAAAATTCTCAGAAACGCAAGGAAGGTGTGTTACCTCGGGGACTGAGTGCATTTGAAGAGTGAGAAATGTTAAGTGTGATATGGTAAAGGCGCAGGCTCTATAGACAAAGATCCGGGTTTGGATACTGGCTCCATCAAGTACTGGAAACATGACCACCTACAGCCTCAGTTTCTTCATGTGTTAAATGGGCTGATGGAGCTCACGTCCAAGTGGTCAGGTCAAAATGAGATGGTACGAGTGACTCTCAGGCAGAATGCTTGGCAAAGTGCTAGTTGCTCTTGCTGGTTTATAATGTCCTCTTAGGTAATTCCGCTGTCCATTGGCTTGAGAATACCTCCTCATTTGATTTAAGAAAAATAGCATACCTTAAGAATTTTAAAATAAGGAATGAAGATTTACTGATTAATGCTGGGTGTATTTTTATAGGTCATTTATTAAAAAAAAAAGTAGGAGTTCTCTAAAGAGAATTTATTCAGTGTGCCTAGAATATGATTCAGTTAAAAATGGTTTTCCTTTAAATACTTTTCAGAAATTTTCTGTGATATTTTTCTTGAAAAGTACTTGAAGATTTCTGAGGAGGTTTTACATTTAGAAAAGTTTATTCTTGTAACAATTGACACATTAAATAAATGATTCATATCCCTGGACAGCATAAAGCACTGGCTTTTTTTTTTTAATATATATAATTTTGGTGGTTAGTTCTATGACATTTTATTGGGTAGAACTATCTCCCATTTCCATTTTACAGGCAGAGAAGATGAGTCATACGATACTCACTATACAAGAGAAGCAGAGGCTGATTAATTTGGGCAGAAGTGTAAAAGGGTTTGGAGAAAAAAATCGTTGACTCACAAACTGGACGCATTCTGTGGTGCTGTGCAGCTGAAACGGATTTGATTTTGCTTCTGGGTTGTCCTAGGTTTTGGCACATGTGCCTGGAAATGTCTGTCGGGCAAAGATGCTTATTTAAGAAGGTTGTCATTGTAAATGTTCTTAAGAGTATTAAACAAATTCCACAGCAAATAAATGAACATGTTTGGAAGGTTTTCCACCCTCATGTAATTTCCAGAAAACAGACATGATTCACTTGCTAAACCAAACACACAGGTACAGTAATGAGCCTGGCTCACATGACTGGACAGCACGGAGGGAGCCTCATCTATTGGCGTGGGTTACGCTGCAGGAAGCGCAACTGAAATTTTAATTAGAATTTATTTACAGCGAGTGCTGCTTCCGCGTTTTTCTCCCCAAAGTAAGGAAGCGCCCTCAATGCCTGGCCATTAGTCTGCAGAGCCCCGCGGCTCACACACTCCCCTGCTCATCAGGAGGCTGATGGAGCCAGTTTGCTTAGACACACTTAGCTACACTCGCAGCGGGGATCATCAGTCACTTCTGTGTGTTGATCTCCACGTGCAGGGGAGAAAATCGACTTTTGCTGCCGACAAACGCTAATTGACTACCAGTAGTTTCAGAGGGACTGTGATGTTGAAAACTGGTGTCCCATTCATTTTTATATGTTGGATGCTGACAAATTTCACGGCATCACCTTCACGGTAAGTACACCCACCAGGGAGGGTGTCGGAGTTTGAATCTGTGTGTTTTAGTATTCAGATCCTGGCACTGGTCAGTTTACAGTGTTCTCGCTGGGTTTGGGAGACTGTTTCTGGAGCGATTTCTTTGGCTTCCAATAAATTTGCAAAGCCGTCTCCTTCAGTCGATTTCTGATGTGTTGAGTTGGGAGGGGCAAGTGAAATTGGGACGGGCAGAGAGGTGCAATGAAAACTAGTCACCATCTGGTTACCTTTCATTTTTTGTGGGCCAAAAATGCTTGTCTTCTTTTCTTTTCTCCTCAATTCATCCCTTCAGGTCAGGGAGTCGTCTTCAAGAATTTCTTCCTAAAATGTAAAGTAATGATGAAGGCAGTGTGTTTCTGTGGTTGATTTCATTTGATTTGCTTTCATTGTTAAAGATTTTCTGGTGAGGTTCTTATGAGCTCTTAAAAGCTGGAAGAGCAGCAATACCAAGGAGAGAAAGTCAGAGAAATGAGTCAGCGGCCCCTGTGAGGTCTGGGGGACGAGGGCAGGAGGTGGGGCGGAGGCAGCACCGTGGCCTCACCTGCAGCCCTGAGGGCAACGTGCGCATGTAAAGCCAGAGTCTCTTGTCACCATGTGTTCTAACAGGACTCCCACTAAAGGAATGCGAGGAGATTTGGGGAGGCCTTAACTTTTACCCTCTTGCCAAACATCTTTAATGCTGACTGTATTTATTCAAGATGACACAGAGATCACCTGCAGAGTGTGAGGAAGCGGTGCTTGCTTCCTGTCTTGCCCGCCCCAGGCTCACTCATCAGACACCTGATTCTTGCAGGCACTGCAGTGCCCGTGGGGGGAGCTCTGCTCCTCGGGGAGATGGGCACGGCAGTGCGCACACTGAAGCCGGCCGCACCATCGCTGATCCCACTCCAAATGGTGAGATGAGCCCTTTGTGTAAGTAGTAGAGGTGGGATCCAGAGTCTTCCTGTGTTTAAGGAGTTCTGCAGTAAAGCCAACTTGGAGGAAAGAAAGAAAATGCCTACTGTTCCATGACTGTGTCCTAAGGGTTTAAAGCTCACTGTGGAGCACACGTGAGATCTCATTCAGTAAACACTCTGGGGTCTTGATTCTGACTTGTCTTGAATTTGGCATTCTCATGTTATTTCTCTTAAAATATGTCTAAGCAATCATTTTTGTTTGATGGTTATGTGTGCATAAGGGTCCTGAAGAAACTGTTGTGGATGGAAGTGTGGGTACCAGAAGGGCTGGTGTCCCTGGGGGCTGCCCGAGCTCCACACCATTTGTTACCAGCAGTCTTTCAGATTGCATCTTATTCCAGAACTCATCGGGGCTCCCATCTCTCACTACGTGTCTTGAGAGAATATTTGTTCAGAGGGGAGGGGACGGGGTGCTTCCAAGTTTGGGTTCTGGGGTTCCCTGTCTAAAGGTGGCACTGGAACAAATCATTTATTCATGGAGTAATGAAGCCCCCCAGTCTCGTGGCTAATTGGGACTCCCTGTCCTTCTTCATTTTAGGAGCTGGAGGGCTTGGGTTAGGCCCCCAAACCTGTTTTTTGGTGAGCTTTCAGTCCTATAACTCCACCTGGGTTGTCCCGTTTCAGTCACATGACTTTGATTTTTGCAGGTAGGTGTTAATCCTGGATAGTGCCTGGGACTTCCTGGTTTCCCCTACAGTAGGGACACTGAAGAAAGTTCACCCCATAAGGTGTGTTCGGGGGCCTCGAGGACAAATAGGGACCCACAGACAGATGTCTGGATGGGTGGCGATCAGGCCCAAGTCTTGGAAGAACAGAGATTCCATTACTGTTTTAACAGTGAAATTGAAGGAGTAATTCTGGAAGGTCTGATGCAACTGAGATTAAAATTATTATATGGTTTTTATTGTTAGCAGGAGTGGTTTTTAACCCTTAGACCCAGTACCCCCTATTGACAATAAATATTTTTTAACCTTTCTTTTCTGGTGCCCGGAAGTGAACGTCATAGAAAATGTAAAGTAACTATAAATATGATAAACAAATAGACAGGTAGATGGAAAGATGTTTTGCCTAAATTCTTATATTATGGGGTATTTTATATTCTATGCTAATTAGTGACCACTCAGGACAAAAGGCACATACAAAGGGAGTCACTTCTAATAAACTATTTTTCCAACCCTTACCTAACTGGGAAACAAGTGGCTTCAGAATGTTAGAGCACCTCCCAAGTCCCTGGGGAAATCTCCTTGTCAGAGTTACACTTGCTGATGGTGTCCTGTGCCAAGTGAAAGCAAATGCGGTTCGGAAGCTGCCCGGAGGCTGACTCCGGGGATTCCTTCTCCGTCGCAGCTGTGAGGGAGCCTTGTCTTTCCTGACCACAACCAAAGAGGCGATTTTGAATCTCTTAAAACTGCCATACCAGTGTATATCACAACCCTCACAAGATACATTGAATAAAGTAGAAAAATTTAAGTGTCTCCTTTAGGATAGAAATAGGGTATAAAAGAAATAAATTAAAAAATTCTAGTGCCCGAATAAGTGCTACATTACACTGGCTGCATTATAAGGTTAGAAAACTTCATTACCGCTTTACATACCACATCTTGTATTTAGATTTTATTTATCTTTTTTTCCCTAAAGAAAAAACAATCATTTGATGAGTTCTTGTGTCAGAGGTGATGAGCAGAGAGCAAGTGTAAAACCGGGAATCGTGGTGCTGGTTAGTCTAAGACCATCTCCGTCACTGCGCAGATCATCTTTACTCATTTTACTGCACTTTTTGGAATCACCTTCTCACTTGGAAAAACTCCCGTGTCAGTTGGATTTGCTAGTAAAACAATTATTTTTCTTACCTAGAACATCAGTGATGTTTTCAAGATGATAAAAAAAATTTGCCCATGGCATTTAAACAGTTGCTTGTTCTCGTAACTCATGGCTCACGGTCTCGTATTTGTCACAATTGGAACTGTGTTTTCTTTCTGCAAATTCTCATTGCTTTGGTGACGCAGGGACACTTGTCCTTACTGGATGGAGTATGATAGTAGTTTTTTGCATTCTCTCCCTAAATCTGGAGTCCTGTGTTATGTTTCCTGTTAACTTAAAAAATAGGAATATTGTTATTTACCTAAATATCTAACCTCACACCAGTGGTGCATATCAAATTGGTCCAAATAGGAATTCCAATATTAATTGAAACAGTAATTTCACAACCCACTTTTCCAAAAATTTGGATTGATGGTTCAATTATACCAGGGACATTAGCTGTTTTAATTGAATCAATCATTGCTTTCTTCAATAAAATTTTCCATTCCATCTGCTCTTTTGGTTTATTGTTCTTCAGTGTTTCATTTGCTTTCTTTCCCAAAAATATATGATTTTGGCTTTTGTCATTGAAAACCCTTACTGGTTTTGCTACCTCTTGCTGGAGAGGAAGGCTTGTGACTGTTTTATAGTCACTGGTTTCATGGTTGTATGAGTGCTTAATGCCACGTTGCAGGGGTGTGGAGACCTAATGAATTGTGTACATAAAAGGCTTAGTCTACACTGAGTGCAGGGTTAGTTTTTGCAGCCCATGTCATCAGTATCATAATTAATCCATTACAATCATCCTCTATTAATCAGTGTTTTCCTTCTAACGTCTCCAGGAGAGGAAATGTAGTAGTCTAAATGCAAATCTTTGCCAAACTTTCAGTCAATTCAAAACCTTTAAAGCTTTGCTGTCAATAGGACTGTGTGCCTTCTATCCCTAATTCTGCTCCTCCTGACCCAGGACACGGTCTCCACAGCTGATGATCCATGAGACACTGGATTCTTGGTCCCATGGCTCTGTGTGTTCTGGGACTTCTGGGGACTTCAGCACTGTTTTAGGGGCTTTGGGTCCCACCTCTTCATAGCATTGCTGAGATGAGATCTGTGGGTTCACCCTCATTCTTGACTGTATGGTGCATTTTTTCTAGAACCAACACACGCCACCGTGGCAGCACTACTTTGAACACGTGCTGGGGCAGCGTGTGCTTGTCAGTTCTTGGGTTTAAATTTTCTGTGCTAATTTCTCTAATGGGGTATATTGACAGATACACTCCATGTAAACAGAAGCTCTGTGGGGTTTTCAGCAACTTCTAAGAGCATAAATATTCCTGAAGCAGCTAATCTTCCTCCCAACAAGTGAGGAGCAAGCCGGCAAGTCCTGGGTGCCTGTGGCGGCCAAGCTGTGCAGCCCAGGCTGCTCACCGAGGAACAAGGAGAAAATCTTAAAAACCTACTTCCATGCTGTCTTTCACAGAATCTCAGAAATGAACGTTTTAATATCTAAAGAGGGGTGTTTTTTTTAAAAAAATTTTTATTTTTTTCCTTTTTCAGTTTTATCAGGTAGAATTTTTACAGTTCAACTTCACATACACATATTGCATGTAAATAGATGTATAGAGCATACTGCAGTTTTTAGTTTACATATATGTACTAATTATTGTTTCATAAGAACAGATTAGAGCTTTAGATTTTTAAAATTAGTTACCAGAGGAATAAGGACATCTACAAAAGAATAAACAGAATATGGTAATCCAATCACAAAGGACAGTCAGATGTGCTTGCATATATTCAAGAAATCAAAACAATATTTAGTTCATTTGTGGTCTTATTATTATTGCTATTAATTTTAGATTCCCCATAAATGAAGTCATATGGCATTTTTCTTTCTCTTTCCACCCCACTTCACTTAGAATGACAGTCTTCAGGTCCATCCATATTGCTGCAAATGGCATCTTTTATGGCTGAGTAGTATTCCATTGTATATATGTATCACCTCGTCTTTATCCAGTCATGTGCTGATGGACATTTGTGTTGTTTACATGTTCCTTGTTCTATGTCCCTTCTGGCAACAATTACGGATTTTAAATATTTTCCACCTTAAAATCCTTCCTGAAGGAGATGTGGTAACTGGAATCAAAAACAGTTACAGCACAGGGTTGTTTGTGATGGCCTTGGGGGCTTGGTAGAAAGGTTGGCAGAAAGGATTTCAGATTCTGATCAAATGAGTCCTCCTCTTGTAGCCCTGCTGACCGCCTCTCTTACGGCCTGCCCTACAAGTCTGACAAGTCCCTTCTGTGAATCCTACTGTATTGTGCACAAATTTTGTCCAATTGGTGTCATCCAGTAGGGACCTTAAGTGAGGCACCCAAGCTCCTGTGTTGGTTTCTTCCATCAGCCCTTACTTCCTTGGGAGCCAGGACTGTCTCATTGCCCCAAGGATCCCTAATGCCTAGTGAGATGCATGATAAAGCTGGTACTTAATGAGCACATGGGTCAAATGGAAAAACCTGATCAAAAAAAGGCCCTCATTTTTCAGACATGCCTACTTGAGCACATAGGGTAAAATGACATGTCTTCTTGGATTTGCTGTCAAATACTTCAACAAAGGACAAATAAAAGAACAAAGGTCTGAATAAAGGAAATATGGAAAAGTTTGTGAATTCCTTAATCTGGGTGATTGGCTTATTGTACTATACTTACTCATGTATACTTAAGTTAGTATATAATTTTACTGTCATTAGCTGAATAGCAAGTATTAATACGTATTAATTGAAATCCTTAGAACTGAACAAACTTACCCCACACAAAATCCTTAATATCCTAGTAGTTTGTCTTTCAGAAATCTTTTCCCACAAAGACAGGAAAAAAGGGAAAGGCAGATCCGTGCAGTATTTCCACGTTGTCAAAAGACCAAAGCCGATACAAAAGAAGAGATTGTAAAAAATATAAAGAGGCTGAAATCAATGTCCGGAAAACCTAGCTAACAATCCTAAATGGCCCAACTTAACTAACCTCAGCACTGCTGCATCAAGAATGGGGCAAATAGCACCTAGTGGATTTTTTTTAATAAATAAATAATAATCCAGTTCCTACCACAGGCAATTATGATAAGACTGAGTATAATTTCTAAAACCAACTAGTGTACAAATCATAATTTCTACTTGATTCAAACTGCTTCTTCTATAAAATTTGAATCTTTTTATTCTTAAGACAGATTTGTGGCCTATGACCAAGTGATAAAATTTTCAACTGGCTTGTATTAAAAAAGGTTCACCATAGTGAGAGTTTATTACATCAAGTATTCCTTTTTGGGAAACCCATGTGCCTTGTCACTCTCTTTCACAAGATTTCCTGTGGAAAATTCAATCCTTCATTCAGGAAAAGGCTGAGCAATATATCTCATGGGAAAACCTTCATAAACTGCAACACAAGAAAATGAAAATGACAGTGAGCAGCCCGTGAAGCCGGCAGACACGCAGCGCACGGCTGTGTTCCCGCCTCGAATTTCTGTAACCAGCAGGGAAAATGTGCATTTCAAGAAATAGACATAAACACTTTTCAGGACCTGAGCACACAATTTCCCTTTCAGGGTTTAGTGGGCTTCCATTTAATTCTATGAGAAATGTTTAAAACAATAGAACAACAGCTGAGATAGGGTTTAAAGTAACTTTTATGTCTTAGTGAAAATAAAGCCAACTGATAGTTATCATTTTTACTTTATTTGATCTCACTCTCTTACTTTACCTCCCCAACCTCCTCCAGAAAATGATTGTGAACATCCCCTCCTGTGTCAGAAGGCTAAGTAGAAAGAACCAATCAAATGGAGGTGTGCTTTGTTGTTTTATTTTTCAAAACAAACAAGTTTCATTCATGTGATTTAATAATTTACATCAGAAACAAAGTCTACTCAATAAATGGTAGCCAACACATGTCATCATAGTTGCTCATCAGGTTTGGCCCCACGTTACACACTTTTACATGGACATCTGCCATGTGCTGTCATGGGAAATGGTGAGTGGGGACAGGGCCTCTGCTCTCACAGGGCACACAGCCTGGTGGGGGAGGTGGTGTTCAATCATTGCCCTTTTTTTTTTAATATACTTACAAATTATGGGAAATGCTATTTAAAAAGAACAAAATTAGTCAATGAAAGTGAAAAATACAAGGACAGTATTTAGGCTGAGGGAAGACAGGGAACCTCTTTGAAGAGCTGACACTCCACTGAGACCCAAAGGACAACTCCGGTGCTGCAGGTGAAGGGCAGGGACACATTGATAAGGGGCTGATATCCAGAATATACCAAAATCTCTTTAAACTCAACAAGAAGGATGAACAACCTGATTAAAAAATGAGCAAAATGCCTGAACACAGACCTCATCAAAGAAGAAATCTAGATGCCAAAGAAGTCTATGGAAAGATGCTCCACAGCATCTGTCATCAAGGGGATGCAGACTGAAACAGCGAGGTACCACTGCACACCTGTCAGAACTGCCAAAACGCAGAACGCTGACAGCACCGAATGCTGGTGAGGATGTGGAGCATAAGGAATTCTCATGCATTGCTGGTGGGAATGTAAAATGGCCCAGATACTTTGGAAGACGGTCTGGCAATTTTTTACAAAACTAAACGTACTCCTAACACATGATCCGGCAACTGTGCTCCTTGGTGTTTACTCGACGAAATGGAAACTTATGTCCACACACAAAACTGCATACAGATGTTAATAGCAGCTTTATTCATAATCACCAGAACTCAGAAGCAACTAAGCTGTTCTTCAGTAGGTGAATGGATTAACTTTGGTCCAGCCAGAAAATGGACTATTATTTGGTGCTAAAATGAAATGAGTTATCAAGGCATGGAAAGACATGGAGGAACCTTAAATGCATATTACTAAGTGAAAGAAGCCAATCTGGGAAGGTTCCGCAACTGTCTGATTCCAACTGTATGGTGTTCTGGGAAAGGGAAAACCACAGAGACTAAAAGATCAATGGCTGTCAGAGGCTAGAGTGGAAGGAGCAATGAATGAGGTGCAGCACGGAGCATTTTAAGGTCACTAAGACAGACTACTCTGTATGATGCTGTGACGGTGGATACATGTCATTGCACATCTGTCCAAACCCACAGAGTGCACACCACCAAGTGTAAATCCTAGTGTCAAGTCTGGGCTCTGGGTGCTGATGACGTGTCAGTGCAGGTTCACCCAGTGTCGCAAATGCATGCTCTGTTGCAGGCGTCAATAATGAGGAGGCTGTGGGGACAAACTGCAGTTCATACACTGAATCCAGCCGCAGACACCGCTGTTAATAAAGCTCTCTGGGTGTGTGGAATGTCCGGATGCTCTGGCGTCTGAACAGCAGAGCTGAGCAGCTGCACCAGAGATCAGGAGGTTTGCAGACCCTGAAATACTTACTCCCAAGCCCTTGACAGAAAAAGTCTGCTGAGCCCTATTCTAAACGAATCAGAATTCACCCTGATGAGACAGGACAGCAGGGCCCAAACCAGGCATGGTTAATGGGACTGAAGCAATGTTTTAGTTCCAACACCTTTGCTGAAGTCCTGCAGATCCAGCGACAGACTGTAGCCAGGAAACGTCTGCAGAAGGAGTCGGTAGCAGGCCTTCCCGCCAGGCTCCGTAATGCCGGGGGCCACGCGCTGCACGGGGGCCACCCTCTTGAAGAAGGCGGACTTGCGGTGGAAGCCGATCAACTCATAGAGCTCGGAGAGGATGCTGCACTGCTGAATTCTCTCCTAGGAATGCTGAAGCACAGGGAGAAAAGCAACAAGCATCTGAACGAAACATGTAATGGAAAAAAGACCCGTAAAAAATTTTCCCTTAAAACAGAGACCCAACGATACAGGAAGGAAGAGGAAGGCTGACTTCATGCACTGATGGGACCGGATGCAGAAATGCAGGGAAGCAGCGCTGTGCAGATGCTCCAGACCCACTCTGGGCCCCACCTTTCCGCGTTCCGCCTCTCCTTTTACTAGAAAGGTCCGTATTCCCTGAAACAGAGGAATCTGCTACCTAAACATGGGACACAGAGAAGGGAAATAGGAAAAGGACGGGAAAGTAAAGGAACAACAGTTCATCTACACCCTAGGGTTTGGGCGGGATTTTCACCAAACACACAAACTCTCAAAGCACATAGCACACAGTGAGAGGCTGACAGAGTGACTGCGACTTCTGCTCCTTAAACACCAGCTACCTGCCAGCACACGCTGTGACCGTTACTGAATCATTACAATCATTTCAGAAACTATTACTACCCCGGCTCACAGGCAAGGAAATCTGAATCTCGGGGAGGATTTATTATCATCCTGGACAAATTCCCATGGCCCAGAAGTGTCAGAGCCTCCGGCAGACCCTGGACTAAAATGCTCCTCATCACCACGGGCCCTGAGCCCAGGCTGAGGCCACGTTAGGTCTGCACGGGCCCAGAGCATGAGTCTGTGGGACAGGGAGTGGTCCCATTTGAAGTGCCAGGCCAAGGCCCTCAGGAACATATGTAATGAAACCAAATACCCAAACTCATTTCCAACGCACTTCCCTGTCCAGTAGGACTGCTCGGCACATCTGGCTTATCACCTGTGCACAGGCTGTGCAAGGGGCCCAGACAGTGACGTGACGTCCCCATGGAAGTGGCTCAGAGACCGCTTCATCACAGGACAGACTCTCCCGGCTTCCAACGTTAACTCTCCATTCCATTTCCAACTGGAAAGTAAGTTTAGACTTGTTTTCCTCTCCAGAAACAAAGACAGTGGTAACATCAGTGGGAAACTCAAGACTGAGGAAGAGTCTCCTGGACATTTGGAAGGATAGGCTGGGGAGGGAACAGAGATAGGGATCAGAAAGACCCGTGTTCCAGTCCAAAGTCTGCACATCACTCGCTTTGACAGTTTCCTTATTAATACAGGTGATAAAATCTAATTATGATTGTTTTGAAAACTAAAAGAAATAACGTATGCCACTAGCATAGGTGTAAAATCCTCCATGAGTGTTCCAGAAATGGACGTGACCATGGTTAGATACTGTCTGCCAAGTCTTGTGTGCTAAGCTCACATCAGCCAGCCAGAGATGTGCCAGAGAATGCCTCAACAGCCAGCAGCCTTCTCCAACTTGGAAACTCACAGTGTCCGAAGAACAGGCAGTGGTGGATGCTTTGGGACACTGTGGAGGTAGCACTCCAGTGATGACTTTAAAAAGCTGGGGAGAATTTAGGGGACCATACAGTTCAAATACAGTAAACTCATTCCATGTCTACAAATATTCATCTGTAGCCATGATGATTCAGAGAGGAAATACATATTCAAACGTACATCATTTTCCCACATAAGTGCATCAAAACAATTTGGAAAGAATGTAACTTTCTTCTCTAGATCACACAGTGGGGATTACAAGGTTTGTACTGACAGCACTACGTGTAAATCATATGCAAACGTAACTGGGTCCATTATCAGTCATCATCATTTGAAGGGAAGGATGGAAAAGAACAAAGCCAAGCTAATACGCTCCGGTATTTTGTTGGGTTACTATGTCACAGAGGAGACGGACAGGTCATCAAGGAACCACTCTGCCGTGATCACGGAGCCAGGGAACGGGATGGGCGGCAAGATGTATGGCGCAGCCGTAGCTGTGCCCGCCCTTCTAGGCAGGTACCCAGTCACTTCGACAAGATGTCAAAAGTGTATGCCCACGTCCTCATCACCTGTCATGCATTAAAGAGAAATGGAAACCTATAAACGGCCAAAAACCTCGGTGGGTACACCGTCCAAAGAGCAACGTCACAGTTTGACAACTGGCCATCCCGGTTCCCTGGGCTTCATTCTTGGAGAACCTTAAAAACCACTCCTCTGTCCTCAAGAAGTGCTGCCTACTTGTCCTATCTTTGGCTCAGGGATACAGCACGTTCACGTGGACTTTAATGTCTGCACAGGTTTGACTGTCTTTCTCCAGGTTCACTTGTCCATTCTGAAGAGGCCTGAGTTAAGTCCAAATTCCATAAGATCAATTCCCTCCAGTGACAACTCAACGAGCCTGCAATTACAAACCAACTGAACAGGACTGTCCTCAGCTAAAAATGTCACCCGCCCTTCACTGCTTTCTTAATCTCCTCTCCTGGCTAATTGCAACAGACTAAAACCACCCTCCACCAAGTTCCCCAACTATGTCAAATAGAAAGTAAGGTCCATAAAAGAGGTGACAACTCCATAGTCACCTCTGAATTCCTAGCATATGTTAATGTCAATAAGTAGAACTATGATTATGGCTTCTTTCCTTTAAAACCTTTCTGGTTATTTAAATGAGACCATGGAAGGGAGGAGTTTGGGTTCAGTATCTTGATCCAGTAGACTCTGGAGACATTTTTCGGAATGGCTGTCCACTGATTCATTCAAAACACAACTTCTCTTTCCGGGAGGAGCTGTGATTTTCTGCCAGGAGCTTGTTGTCACTCTCATGCCAGAACAGATTTAAACTAAATACATACATTGGATATGTTATTTTTCCCCGCTTCCAAAAAATTTAACTTTCCTTACTTCCTTGCCTTGAGGAATGCTTTTTTACTTTTCATTCTAATTCACCCTTTTATAAAGCAGGATTCTCAGGATGTGCTTGGCCTTACATAAGAACAGCCATCCAACTCCCAGTGTGAGAGGCCTTGGGCTCATCTCCTGACCTCCTGTCAAGGCAACTGAAACTCAGTTAAGGAGCCAACTGGCCCCCCAGGGCTTCTAAGGCTCGCGTATCTCCCAGAATCCCTGCTTTCTGGTTTGACATGTCTTCTGAGGATTTCCCCTCACTTACTTCACAATTAGCTGTGCAGCTTGAAAGATGAGGAAGGAAGGTCTTATTTCTTAATCAGCATTTTAAGGAACTTATGTAATGAAGGTTTTCAAGACTTTCTAGAACCCTCCATTGCCAAGGCAGAAAACACAATAGATATTTTCTAAATTTAGCTATCATGTGCATTTTTTCTTTGGTTTTGTTTTCTTAACTGCTAACAGACATTTTTTAATTAAAAAATAAAATAAGGCCCCAAATAGGATAGAACATTGAAGAGGAAACAAAATTAAAGGGCAAAGACAGAAAAATGATAAGTACTCTACAAAGTTAATAGAAAACATACACTATGGATCAGATCAGCAATTCTCAGTAACAACTAATTGAAACCTGACTATGAGGTAAAATGTCTCTCCTGTCAGGAGACGGCCAACAGAAAGCAGAATTAAATCAACAAACTAAAATTCTAAGTCTGGCGAAGTAGAGAAGTCTACCAGCTAAATGTGTTTTCTTCTGGAAGAGAGGGAGACTCATAAGATCTTTTCTGTGGAGCCAGAGCCCAGGTGAGGACGGTGAAGTGAGCTCTGTAAGTACCCAATTAGCAAAGTGAGTGATGAATAAAGAGACGTGAGCTTTGATGACAGAGATGATACTACTATTCACTTGTCTTTTAAGCATGACTTCACGTTCAATGATCAATACCTCGGCGTCCTCAGGGATTGAGATTATAGGAAAATGCACAGCCCGGGCCTAGACCTCCTCTGTGATTGTGGCACTGCACTTAGATGTTTCAAGGGCAACTCCAACTCCACCTGCAAAGAGCTGACTTCATGGTGCTCCTCCCATGGCCGTCCTGCCCAGGGCCCCTTGTCGGGGTCAAGGTCTGTCTGCCTCTCCCAGCTCAGTCCCATCACTCACAGATGTGACTGGACCCCTCCTTCAGGGCCCAATTTCCTCAGTCAACGAGTCCCACCACCCACACCTCACCTACCAGGTTCTCACTGGCACTCCCTCAGCACTGACTCTGTGCTGGGGACCACACTGCACACTATGAACACGTTATCTCACTGGATCTCCACAGCAGTCCTGGGAAGTCGGTATATCACTGTTTCAAATAATAAGATAAATTGTTTCACTTCCTTGAGTGTGTCATCCAAAGTGACACGGCTACTGAGACACAAACATGGTACTGAAAATCACTTGAAAATTGAACACTGCTACACCTCAAAAACACCCTACTCTGACTTATCACATCACCTCCTGCCGAGCCTTCTAAATGTTTCTAAGCATTCTACAAGACAAAAGTGATCTACGAGAGCACCCTTCTCCCCTACTTAAAATCTGACAATGACGTTCCACTTCCCTTAGGAGAAAGCCCCACCGGGCCTCAGCAAAGCCCAACAGCCCGGCATCCGCGTTCCCTGCGCGGCCGCGCCGCCTCACCCACCACGCAGCGCTACACGTGCCGTGTCCAGGACAGGGATGCTGACTCCCTACAACCCGGGGATCGTCTCAATCGAACAATGATCACCCTCTTCAGTGGTCACCCTATTCATTGCTGACTCTCAGAAAAATATTTTCTCAGGGTGAATCAATATCTTTTTCCTTACAACTTCCCATCATTGATAATGAGCTCCCCCCAAAAGAGAGAAGACCTAATCCTCAGTCTCCTTATCTGCAATGTATGAATAACAAGGAAATATGAGAGGTTTTAAGCGAAATAATATTGATATGAAGCTGAGGGACAATTCCCAACATACAGTAAGCACTCAATATGTGCTTACTTAATATTAATAAAATAGATTCCATTCCAGCAACCTTAAATCAATGTTTTATGGCTTTGTCCAAAAGACTACTGACAAACTATTGGACGAACCCCTTTGAGCAGATCCGCCCAAGCGTACTGGGATAGGTAAGCCTTGACTCCAGTTACAGCTGCAGCCAACCAGCACTACGGGGCAGGGGCAGTTTGCTCAAACTCTTACATGTTGTTTGAGCATTTAGTTGTAGTTATTGAATAAAGACAGGTATTATATAGTCAAAGCTCCTGAAACATAAATCTTCAAAGATTGATTCAAATTAGGTTTCAAGTACAACACTCTCACTAGAAATTATTTGAAAATTATTGTCTTAGCTCCTCTGCACATCAAAAGGTCATGTTCTTAATGTATCTGACTATATACACTGAGAGGGTTGTTTAAAAGAAATTAAGATGAAGCCATAATGAATAAGCTTTCATTATAATCTGCACAAAGCCCCACCCAAGGGTCTCACTTCTCACTTCCACATAGGAGTTCAGGTAGCTTAACCTGGGTCTTGGTTTCTTATGACACGGGGGTGGGAAGAATTGTGGATAGATTTATGTAGCAAATATAAATCTAGGGTATTTGCTGTGTAGGAATCCTAGAAATAAATAAATTGATATATAGTCCCACCCTTAGGAAGCTCAGCCTTTCAAATTACAACAGCATAAAAAATGAAATGAGAGATACATTTAAGAAAATTTTACAAGATTTTCACATTGAACATTTTGAAGTATCACCAAAAAAATAATTAAAAGATCTACATATATGGAAGGCATCCCATGTTCATGGAATGGTAGACAATATTGTTAAAAATGTTAAGACTCCCGAAAGTGATCTACAAATTAAATGGTGTCCCTATCAAAATTCCAGCTGACTTCTTTGCAAAAATTGAAAAACTGATGCCAAAATTCATATGGAAGTGCAAGGGGCCCAGGACAGCCAAAACAATCTTGAAAAAGAAGAGCAAATTTGGAGGACTCACTCAAAGGTTACTACAAATCTATAGTACTAAAGTCATTATGGTACTGGCATAAGTTTGAATGCAAAAATCTATGAGACACAATAAAAAATCCAGGGGGGAAACTTACATTTACAGTCATTTTTCCAGAAATGTGCCAACAACACTCCATTGAAAGAATAGTCTATTCAACAAATGGTGCAGAGACACCTGGGTATCTGAAGGCAAAAGAATGATTCTGGAATCTGGACCCCCGTATTTTATATAACAAATAAAATATTAATTCAAAATGGATCACAGACAGAAACGTAAAAACTAAATGTATAAATTTTCTAAAAGAAGACATAGTTTAAATCTTTGTGGTCCTAGGATAGGCTATGGCTTCCTAGATACAATACCAAGAGCACAAGTGAAAAACAAGAAAGATAAGATGGACTTCATCAAAATTAAAACCATTTGTTACAAAGGACATCATCAAGAAAGTGAAATGAAAGGGGAAGGGGGTAGCTCAAGTGATAGAGTGCGTGCTTAGCAAGAAAAATAAAATGAATAAATCTAATTACCTCCCCTAGAAAGAAATTGTTTTAATGTTTAAAAAAAGTAAAGTGAAACGACAATCTGCTGAATAGGAGAAAAATTTTGCAGAGCATATATCTAATAAGAGACTAGTATCCAGGATATAAAACAAATGCTTACAACTGACCAATACAAAGAAAATCGACCCAATTTTTAAATATGCCAAGTATTTAAATAGATACACAATTGGCCAATAAGCATATGAAAAGATGCTCAGCATCACTTGCGAAATCAAAATCAAAATGATATCTGATTTTACACTCACTAGGATGGTTATAATCAAAACATGGACAATAACAAGTGTCGGTCAGGAGGCAGAGAAATGGGAACCCTCAATATGCAGCCGTTGGAAAGGAGCAATGGTGCAGCTTCTTTGGAAAAGCCTGGTGTTTCCTCAAAAGGTTAGAAATATATGGCTCAGCAATTCCACTCCTACATATAGAGTCATCCCTCAGTATCCTCAGGGGGTTCGTTTCAGGAACCCCCCACCCTGGATACCATAATCCAAGGATGTTCGAGTCCCTTTACAACCAGCCATCTGGATCCATGAAGTGGAAACTACAGATATGGCGGGCCAACTGTACAGCCAACAGAATGAAAATATATTCTCACAAAAACTTACACATCAATATTCATGGCAGTATCATTCAGAGTAGCCAAAGGTTACAAACAATATCCATCCATCAATGAATGGGTAAACAAAATTACCAAGAATAGGCCCACAAATTTTTGGTCATTGAATCTTTGACAAAGGAGGTGAGAACATACAATGGAGTAAAGACAGCCTCTTCAGCAAATGATGTAGGGAAAACTGGACAGCTGCATGTAAATGAATGAAGTTAGACTACTCCCTCACAGCATACACAAAAATGAATTCAAAATGGCTTAAAGACTTAAACATGTAGTCAAGACACTATGAACCTCTTAGAAGAAAACATAGGCAAAACATCTGACATACATCTCAACAATGTTTTCCTAGAGCAGTCTACTCAAGCAATAGAAATACAAGCAAAAATATACAAGTGGGATTTAATTAAACTTGCAAGCTTTAGCACAGAAAAGGAAACAATAAGCAAAACAAAAAGACAATCTATGGAATGGGAGAAAATAGTTGCAATAAATGAGACTGACAAGGGCTTAATTCCCAGAATATGTAAACAGCTTTTACACTTCATAAGAAAGAAAAACAAACAATTCAATCCAAAAATGGTCAGAAGTCCTAAAGAAACATTTCTCCAATGAAGACATACAATTGACCAATAGGCACATGAAAAAATGCTCAATATCATTATCAGAGAAATGCAAATCAAAACTGCAATCAAGTATCAACTCTCACTAGTCAGAATAGCCATCATTCAGAAGTTCACAGACAGTAAATGCTGGAGAGGCTGCGGGGAATTGGGAACCCTCCTACACTGTGGTGGGAATGAAGTTTGGTGGAGCCATTGTGGAAAACAGTATAGAGGTTCCTCAAAAGACTAAAAATTGACCTCTCATATGACCCAGCAATCTCACTCCTGGGCGTATATCCAGAAGGATCCGTAATTCAAAAAGACACCTACACCCCAACTTTCAGAGCAGCACTATTTACAATAGCAAGACATGGAAACAACCTAAATGTCCACTGACAGATGACTGGATAAAGAGTTTGTAGTGTATTTGTACAATAGATTACTATTCACCCATAAAAAAATAATAAAATAATGCCATTTGCAGCAACATGAATGGACCTGGAGAATGTCATTCTAAGTGAAGTAAGCCCGAAAGAGAAAGAAAAATACCATATGAGATCGCTCACATGTGGAATCTAAAACAAACAAACAAACAAAAAAACAAAAAACAAAAAATAAAGCAAAGAAACAAAAAGATAAACTTATCTACAGAACAGAAACAGACACAGAGACATAGAAACCAAACTATGGTTACCAGAGAGGAGAGGGTGTGGGAAGGAATATATTGGGAGTTCAAGATTTGCAGATACAGAGTATGTATAGAATAAACAGCAAGTTTATACTGTATAGCACAGGAGAATATATTTATTATCTTATAGTAACTTATGTTTAAAAAGAATATGAAAATGAATACAGGTATGTTCTTCTTTAACTGAAGTGTTGTGCTGTACAAAAGAAACTGACACATTATAAAGTGACTAGACTTCAATGAAAATGTTTTTAAATAGACCAAAAACGAAAAAAAAGAAAAAGGATATTATCAAACTAAAAGAATAAAGTACTGATTAAGGCTACAACATGGATGAACCTTCAAACTTTATGCTAAAATAAGCCAGACACAAAAGGCCAAATAGTGCCCTTTAAGGTGAACTGTATCTGAGTGTTTATTGTACTATTCCTGTAAATTTTCCGGAGGTTTGAAGTCTATCAATATCAAAAAAAAGTTTTATTCATTAAAATCATAAAACGCTTCCTCACAGGAGGGCTTTAATTATTAAATGCAAAAATGCATGTAAAGCTCTTGAAACAACACTTTGCACGTCCACACACAGTCACTGCTTTCACTGCCACTCAGAGGTTGGTACCAGCGCTGATGAGAGCTACCTCCACTCGCTCTCCTGCATACAGGAGTGAGGGCCTGAGCTCTAACAGGCAGTGTGAGCGTGAACCTGGGTCAGACACAGCCACATCCCAGACTCTGCGTTACCCAACTTTCTTATACAAACTGCAACATATAATGTAAACACGCTACAGGGATGTATCTTACAACGCAGGGAATACAGCCAATGTTTTACAGTAACTATAAATGGAGCATCTATTGTACACCTGAAATATATCATATTTTAAATCAGCTATATCTTTGTAAAAAATTAAAAAATAATTTAAAAATGTTATCACTTTAATATTCAATTCAGTTTTTAAGTAACTACTAAACAGCTTAGAATGTATAAAAGCATTTAAGTGTGCTGTTTGTTTACATATTTATTTACTTTTAGCCTCCTGCTAAAAGAGAAATTAAACAATTTTTTCAAACACAGCTTAACAACCATAACAACAAAAAGGCAAAACTGAGAGTGAAGAGAAAATGGAGATTCAATACTTAAATGAAACCAGGGGGAGGTAAAGTCATAAAAATGGATTCCATGAAGTCAGGGCAAGTGTTAAAGGCCGACTAGAAATTCAGGTGTAAGATTCTTGACAGATAAAGCAAAAAGAAAAAGATGATGGGGAGGGCGGTACAGCGTGTGCTTAGCGTGCACAGGGTCCTGGGTTCGAACACCAGGGCCTCCACTAACAGAAAAATACACCTAATTACCTACCCCCCCAAAGAGCCCCAAAGAAAAGAAAAAGAGAAATTTCTTTCCCAAATAATCCTGATATTAAATTTGGATTAAATACTTAAAAAAAAAAACAAAAACAGAAAAGATGAGTGACACTGTGAAGGAAAAGCCCAGCTGGGCTAACAAGCTAAGTCACAAATCTAAGTGTGATAAGTGTCCGTTTACTGATGTAAGTTTTGCTGGGCTAACTCGTAAATCCGATGTCAACAATTGTCAGTAATGTGATCTGTTCCAAATTGATAAGCTTCAGTGTACTGATTCCTTGCTTTTTGTTGTTGGAGCCTTATTGGCTAATAGTCCCATACTTGTAATTAAACCTATAAAACCTCACGTGCAGGTCTTGGAGGTGCTCAGAGCTTCGGAACAGAAGCCCCTCTGAGCCCGCCGGGGTAATAAATCTCAGTACTCCAACCCTCTGTGTGGTGCTTGTTTCTTGGCTGGCCTGTTGTTTCCAAAACAACACAAGCGACGATGCCCGTGAGATAGTTCTGCAGTGGGTGCTGGCAGGTCCCCATGTCTCACGTGGGAAAATCTGAAACATCCTTCTCACCACTCAGAGTCATCATAAGCCCACACCTCACCTCCCGCTGTTAAATGCAGGAGCACAGGCAGGGCCCGGCCTTTGTTCTCTCTGTGTCATCACAGTGAGATAGGATGGAAGGGGGCAGAGCACATCCATTCAAGGAAGGCCACAACAATTAACATCATAATGGTGAAGGATTCAACCCCCAATAGGCCTTGAGGCACAGGATGAAGAGATTTAACTTCTAGCAGATCTTGAGCTTCATTATGCACCCACTGTAATAGTAACATGGTGAATAACATGCCCCAGGCACCATGGCAGTCCCAAGGCTAGCCACAAAAGGTCAAAGGGTGGGAAATGGTCAACTCTCTGGGGATACAAGCCCCTTGCCCTAAGGCTGATCCTTCTACTTATTAGCATATGAAACCACCAAGCCCAAGAAAAAAGAGCAACAAAACACCACCTCGGAGTCACCACTCTCTCTCCCACTTCAGAGAAGGCCCACACTATGTGGAGTGTGTACCTACTTTTAATCTGAACATCAAACCCCCACAACTCGTGAAGTTTCTCTTGCCTTTCAATGTATCTCTCTGAATAAATATACCTTTACTCAACACTGGCTTGCTCTTGAATTCTTTACTGCATGAAGCCAAGGAACAAAATCTGGTGGGGCACATCCCAGGGGCTCATCCAAAGCCTGAGACACAGCCCTTCTCATGCGTCACGTTTTTTTTTTCTTGTATCAACAGGACTGGGTTGTGAAGGGAGCTCTGAGGCCCCAGCTAAGGGACAGAAGCAGCCCCCAGGGCTCGAATTGGCGGGCAGCCTCTTCCCCAGCAGGGGCCCTGGGGTCTGCCCAGTTCTGTGTGTTTCCCTGTTGTGCTGACTCCCCAGCCACAGAGCGTTCTCCCTAGGCCTGTCCCCACAAAACCCTTCTCTCCAAAATACAAGCACATCATGTCACAGTCCTCTTGTTCAACCAGGAAATGTTCAACCCACTGTTTCCCTCCCCAGTAAAGTACCTAACTGTCCTCCCTCCCATCCCACCACTTCTTTCTTTGTGACAACTCTGCACTCCCCACCCACCATCCTGAACGCAGGTGCCTTGCTGGCTGGGACCGAGATGTTTCAGTCTCACACATCCTGCGTCCATTCACTTTCCCCTTGTTACCTTATAAAAGCCTTTCCTGAGTCACCCACGAATCTGATACTGAACATCACAAAGTGCTGAGTTTGCAGTCACTGTGTGCATACCTCCCAGGTTTTGAGTAGGTTTCCTTCACAAGATCTTCATTAAGGAGCTGCATCAAGAAGTTTAAAGAGTCTTTTCTTACATCTGAGCTGAGGAGCCTGCAAAAAATTTAAATGGCTTTGAAGAGAGGGTTAACCAGGGACAGAGGGTTCGCAGGTCCTATTCAACAGTGTCATGAGGCAAAATGTTCTTCAAAGGCTCAGAGTGGCTTCTGAACGTGGAGTCAGCAAGGAGGAGGTGACAGGCAGTGAGTAGGGTGGGTGACACTGGGTGCGCTTCCCCAGCTGGGGAAGAATTGGATTTTCTTCTAGTTTTCCAAACAATTTCTTACTACCTTTTTCACCTATTGTCACATACCATTTCCTACGAATTAAGAATATCAATGTCAGTCATTTGGGCCACTTGGGAGAAGCAACACGATGCCATTCACAGGGCTGGGACATGACAGCCACACCAGTCTAGGTTGATAGACCATTGGGGGTATTTCCAAGGTGATCACGGGCATGCAGCAAACTCCCCAGCTTCAATGACCTCATCTCAAAGGTGGGGCCAATAAAACTACCAAGAAAAGTGCGTGATGATTATTACCGACAACTGTTTACTAGGTAATTGCCCGTGACAGCTGCAGCTTAATGGGTAATGAGTATGATAACAAGGCCCTGTCTACCTGGCCACACGCTCCCTGCCTTCCTGCCTTGGTGCAGCAGCAGAGTTTGTTTAGCCGATATGAACGCCCCCAGAGCAGCACTGATGGGAAAACTCGCAGCTCTGCACTGCGAGGTGTGTTCCTTTCCTTCTCAGAGCTGATCACAGTTTGCTGTCATCTGTTTTTATGTTTATCCCTTTTATAACTGCCTCCCCCCGGAGTTTTTGCTCAAGCAGCACAGGGCCAGTGTGTCTTGCGGCCTGCCAGATATTCTGGGCTGGGAAACAGCTGACCCCACATCTGGCTCTATTGCTGAACGGAGAGGGCAGAAGGCCCTGGGGCACATGCTGAACCGAGGCCACTGCACCCAAAATTATGATCTGACTTTGGGCAAATTACAGTCTTCTTTACCCTGAGATTCCTCATCTGTCCATGAAAATAAATGCCCATGGCACACAGAGTTACAAGGATTAAAGGAAATCACCAAATTCATAACCTAGCCAAGGGGCTACCAGTGCGTCCTCAACAGACAAATGCTGCCTTTACGGCTCTGACACACGCGAAGTGGGGCAGCCGCACACAGTGAACACTGATAAATGCCAGTGTGTTAAGTGCTTCATGTGTGCTACAATACTCTTCAGAACTTACAACAATCCCAGGAAGAAACGAATAATATCATGCCCATTTCACAGATTCACCAACAGGTTAAGAGAGGTTACATTCTAGTCCAAGGCCCTATGGTGAGGAAATGGCAGTTTAAACCGGATTCTGGGCCCAGGCCTTGTCTCCAACTCTCTCCCAGCCACCTGATCACTTGCCTATGAATTCCACCTGTCCAATACCTAAGTGTGCAGTCGGCCAGCTCTTAAATGCAATGTGTGCCACCGTTTGTCAATGTTGGTTAATTACCATAAACTGTTCTCAGAAACCACTACAGAAAAGAAAGGTGGACTTAAGGAATTCTGCATTGCGTTCTCCTGTAATGTGCAGAAACCCTTCCCTACACCACCAAATCCAAACGTATGCTTCCTCCATGTTTATGTTTGCACACGGCTTATTAAAGTAGAAGGTACCTGCAGTAATTCCATCTCGGCTGCTTTCCAAGGTTGCAGATTATCCATAATCATTCCGTGAATGAAAATACTACAATGTGAATGAAAATACTGCAACCATGTCAGTAAGCAAAGAATGCTGAAACCAAGTCATTAGCGGCTGCTGCCACCCCCCAGCGAGGAAAGGCCTGCAGCCCAGCCGCTGCAGCAACTCACAATGGTGCCCTCTGAGCAGACTCAGAATAAGAAAGGACAGGATACTGGCCCTAGATAGCTAGGTGCTTGTCTAAAGAATGAATTCAGTGAGTCCAAAATATTTTCTTCCTCCCATATATAGAAAAGCACTAAATTATTGAACTTGAGATACCTGGCTTTCTTTAGATAACAAGCAATCTTTTATTGTTCCAACAACCTTGTCTTTGTTGTAAAGCTCCTATATATCCTAGCTCATCCCAAACCTCTTGGGAGCAGTCCCTCAGAGAGATCTGAGAGGCTGTCATCCCGGCTCGAGTCCTCCCGCAAATAAAACATAACTCTTAAATTTTAGGTGGCACATGTATTTCAGTCAACTGTTTTGGACACCATGAAGGGACCCAGAGCAGACTTTCTCCACCTGAACTCTCCGAGTAACTGGGGCCTTTGTACCAGCAGTGGCCCTTTGTGACCATCCGCCTCCTCGGGGAGTCCAGATGAATTTGGGTGAGTCTCTCCTGGTTCTCGGATCTCATATATTGGTTGATAATCCTGAGTTTTATTTGGCGGTGTTTCCAGGTACCTGGCCCTCCAGTTGAAGGAGACTGGGGGGAATTACCCACCCAGTGGAGACATACTGGGTGGGACCTCGTTGAAAGGTAACGGGAAATACCCACATTGAAGAGACGTCAGAAGTGGGCTGGTGGAAACCTATTAGGAAAATACTCACCCAGTGGAGACGTCCTGAGTGGGTCCAAGTTGAAAACACTGGGTTCAGGACTGAGTGGTTAGGTAAGAGGCTGGTCTAATGTTTTCCTCAATTTGGTTACATCCATTGAATTTTTCAGGATAAAAGTAAAACTCTTACGAGGAACCTTTCAACTCCAAAAATGGGACCATCCTCCTGGCTGGTAACAGCTTTCTCGGGTGACAGAGAATCTTGCAGGAGTGGTAGAGACAAAGACTTCATGCCATAGAGTTGTCCCTGCGGGAAATCTTACTAGCAAATTTATTCTGAGTACCCGACCTTACAATGGGGAATAGAACTTTCAAAAAAAATTAAAAAAAGAAAAGAAAAGAAAAAGAAATGACAGATTGCCAGCCTCCAATTAATACCCCAGCCAGGTTTATGTACATACAAAACTTACAACATTAATTGGGAATTAGAAAAGAAAATCTCAATCTGAAAGTAAATAATCAGGCCTGATAGAAACATTTTTTGGAATTCTGAACTTATAAAAACAAAATCCACTTTAGGGGGAACTTGAATTTCTCTTCCTGTGTCCTTGAAATGTAAACGTTTTATCTTTCTCTGGGTCTTTTAAGTGTGTTTATGTATGTATATGTATGTTTACTTTCTTTTTAAAGGAAACCTTGGACTCTGCCATACAAAAGGTACAAGTATTGCGTACATATGGTGGCCACGTAAATAAATTGGATTCTAAGCAATTCTTTGTTTGTACCAATTTTCAGATATTTTGCCATCTTAAACTTTGTTGCATCAGCCTGGACCACAAAGGCCTTTAGCTTTTGGAGAGTAAAGCTTTGAATTTTATTTAGGCAACACCCCCACTCTCATGTGGAAAAGCCTCTTCATCTTATTAATTTAAAATCACTATATATATATATATATATAAATTGATGGCCATATGATGGATCCTTTAATTTGGAAAAGCTTTTAAATTTGTGAAAGTTGAAAGAGATCTCATGATAAACAGCTGTTTAATTGGTACCTATTAAAATCAAGTTTAAAGATAGAAAAATATATCTAATTGTTAACCTAAGAACTTAGTTAAAAAAAAAAAACTGTTTTGAAAAGCTACATTTGTGTTTTTCCTTTCCAATAAATGGTTCTAGAGATGTTAATAAAAACTTAGAATAATTATTGGTAATTAAGTTGAATAACTGGAAAAAGGATTGTAAAAATGTCAGAAAAAAAAAAGATAAGGGCTTATCCCAAATGGATAAATATTTTTATATGGTTATTTTGAATGAGATAAATAAAATGGACATTTTTGGAATAGATACAAGGTTTTGATACTACACTAGTAAAGTTAAAAAAAAGGGCCAAAGAGATCACCTACTGTCCCCCAACATTAAAGTTCAAACAAGTCCATTTTATTTGCCACAGTTTAAAATATATGTATATATAGACTGATATACTTGATTAATGATTGGGACAACAGACCAATTAATCAAATTAAAAATTGAGTAGGACCTAAGCACTTTGGCTGAAACTTGGGCATCCTAGAGACTTTTCTATAAAATTAGATACAATGAACAACAACAACAAAAAGTTTCTGGCAATCCTTCTAGAAATAAAAATTATTGATTAAACCTAATAAATATAAAAATTAAAGGTATAAGATTTAAAAAATTTGAGATAAATATTTATAAAATTGGTATATTTAAATGGTCTTTATATAAACCTTTTGCTTAATTATGTTGTGGGATAGATCTGTTTCAATGGAAAAACGCTTCCCCTTCTTGGTATTATAAGGCTGGGCACATATCTGTCCCTCAGAAAATATTAATTGAACAAAGTAAAGGAAACCATTAGAGTTACATGAGCCGTCCAATATAACGTAGAACTAAAAACTAATATACAGTGGCTAATAAAAAAAATATAATAAGAGGTTTACCCTGGGTTTAACTTATAACTCAAGGAAAAGAGACATCACTAAATACCTTATGCAAGCTTTGGAAGACATGATAAAGTAAACCTTAAAGTTTTAAAACATTGAATTCTTTGTTTACAGCTCTCCTGATTGATAAAAAAAATGCCAATTAAGGAGATACAATTGGTTCTGGGTGACAGAGCAGTTCTCTGGGGAACTGGAAGCGTGTGTCTTTGTCTTGCAGACCAGAAATGTAAATACAGAAACAGTGACCTAGGACTGAGCCTAGTTAGCTCAATGAGATAAAACTTAGGGCCAAGAAATTTTTGGCATTTTAGAACTCAGAACTCTGACGGGTCCTTCAGACTTTGTCAAGAAATCTTAAATATCTGTTTCATAAATAGTAAGCCTTAGTGATTTGAGCAAGCAAATTCAGCCTACTAGAACTATTATTATACCTATATTATAATTAACTTTTAAAGTGAAGCTATGAGATCTCTAGCTTTTGTCTGTTTATAAACCTGCGTACACATTACAGATGTGAGATATTTATACAGCTAAAAAAAAAAATCAAAGTCAAAGATCTCTGCTTAATTGACGTAAAAAATAAGAGCTTACAAATTAAGTATTTTTAAAATAAAAACTGAACAAATTGACTTTCAGCATCACGTGAACTGGAAAAATTCAATATTAAGATAATATTTGATATTGTTTAGTTTAAGTTTGTTCTAATTAATATAGACATCTTTAAAGTCATCAATATTAAGTATAATACCTTTACTGTACCTAGGTTTAATGAAAGTCAAATAAGATTCTGTTATATCTGGTGAAGATTTGTCAAGAAAAAAATAACAGTAATGTGGTGTGGTAAAATTTTAAGTAAATTAAATGCAAATGAGATGAGAGCTTTGGGTAAATTTTTAAAATATATTTTTAAAATGTATGCTTAACATAATCTCTAAATGTTTGGTATCTTTAAATTCTAGAGTTGTGCTAAATTAAGTTAAATGATAGGATTTTATTTAATAGCTATGCCATTTTCAGATAAAATAAGATTGAAATATGAATTACTTAACATTTAACTTACTCTTACAGAGAAACTAAAGGTGTTTAGATATATTAATAAATGGTTGGTGCCACCCTGAAATAGACTCTATTTTTAAGGGAATGATCTCAGTATCCTAGGAAAGTAAGATAAATGTGTAAAGGAAGATATAAGAATGGAATTATATTTTGTTAATGAAAAATAGTGACTTTGTCCTGAAGCTGGTTATTTCTGAATGGAAGAGAAAATAAGGGACACACTAATATGAGAATAGAAAGCTGTGGAAGGCTTGTGGAAGAGGTACCCTAAGGAAAGAGTTTCGTACGTTGTCGGAATTGGCTAAATTTAGAATCAACTTGGGCAAAGTAAATGAATCTTAGAAGTAAGTTGGTACAAGACTAGATTTGGTTTTCTCGCTGTTAAGAGGAAACATGTTTTTTGAAATGTTAATCCACCTTCAGCAACAGATTGTAAACCTTCTTATACCACTTAACTGATCTGTTCTGCCTTTACGTTTGACGTATTTTCTTGTTAATGAATAAGTACTGCTTTACAGTGACCTATATGTTTATCTGACCAAGTGTTCTGAAATCTTTTAAAAAGATCCCCAGATATCAATTTCTAATTAAAGTTCTTTTAATCTCCAGTTAAGTTTGGGAAGTTACAGATGGCCCCTGAAACATCCCAAAGAGAGATTTTAAAAGAGTAAATTTCAATTGGCATGTTAAATAACATGATATTGTCAAATGAATAATAAATCTTCTAAGGTTATATTGTATGAGAAAATATTATTAATATAGATATTGTAGAAATTATATGGACTCCCTAAAATTCTGGTATATCTGAAATGTTACCAGTGATAATTCTGGGTATAGTGACCAGGTTTCTTTATCGATTATAGTGTAACGGTATTTAACCATGATTTTAAATCTTTTGTCATTTATAGACAGTTAATGGTTGTCTTCTGATGGTTTTGCAAAATGCTTGCTCTTCAAGGAGATTTACTGATTTCTAATAAATTTCAAACTATAGCAGTGAACTAAACTGGGTAAGAAATTTTAAATTTCCAATGAAAACTGTGATTAAAAGAATTAGTTACATGGGACTGAGTAAACTGGTGAATATGTTTATAAATTTTGATTTTGTTTAAAATACTACTGGCTTTTAACCTGTTTCCCAGACATAAAGAATCTCTTCTCTTTAAGCTAGCTATGATTCACAGCAATTTGATAAATTATACCTATGTAATCAGACTTGGAACAGTTATCTTTTCTCTCTATCTGATCCCTCAATAGACTAAAAACTCTTAGGTCCCCAGTGGCTCTATCATACAAATGAGGAAGACCATCTCCTAACAGATATAGGAATCTCAAGGTATTTTAAGGATTTTAAAGAGAAAAGAATTTACCTAAATTTGTAAGGCAGAAATCCATGACAAGCCGTTGACGGGGCTTTCCAGGCCTTAGCAAATCTTATTAACATTCTACCCTGAGACTCCTAATTAAAAGTTCCAACACAGCCAATTTAAAAAAGCCTATATTATCAAATAATCAGACTTGACTTGTAAAGAAATTAATCTTGATTTGGCTTTGAGAAAAATGAGGGTAATTTTAGAGAGAAAAAATCTTATATTTTACTGGATATTAAGTTCTAGTTTTGTTAATTGAGGTCTATATTTACTAAGACACTTCCCAGATCATTCCTTGCTTTTATGTCATATTGCTGTACAGTTTAATTTAATTATGAAAAGGATACTCTAGGTTTGTTTCCGAAGCTCAGTAATCTATCCTTGTGTAAATTTCCAATGCTCCATGACCTAAGCCAGGGGATTATACATACTGGAACATGCATGACTTAAAGAACTGTCTCCAACCTGAATGGAAAGACCTTTTATCAAGTACTCTTAACTAGACCATACACACAAAAGCTGAAGGAAACGGAATTTCGGATTCATTTCCTATCAGAAACAGCCCCTTCAGTGCACTGGCCTATAGAGCACTTGCTCACCTGAAAACAATGCCAAAATGGTGAAAAAGCTACCAGGCCAGGATGAGAAGAAGACGACATCTGAGCTCGACAGCTGACCCAAGACAACGGACCAGGCTTGTATACCAATTACTTTGACAATTTCTCCTACCTTTGATTATGAACTACTCCAATTGTTAAGTTTATGGTAAATTACCTATGTCTAGTACTTCTGTGTTACCTTGGTGGGTTTCCCTACTCCAAGGCTCTAACTAGATAGCCCTCAGAAACGTTATTCTAAAAATAATTTATAGTTCTGTTTAGGCCACTGTTGATCTTACAACGTGGGAGAACTCACCTGGCCAATTAATACCTGCTCGGAGCCTGACCATAAATATGAACTTTCTCATAAGATCACTCAAACTCAATCAGAAATACAAGCAAAATTTTAACCCAAATATACAACTTCTCTACTATTAAATTCTTACTCGTTACTTAAAAACGTTACTAGCTATATTAGTTATATGATCTCTATTTTATTAAACTGTTGTCTGTTATATTTCCCAACGTGTAACTAGGCCTACAAGATTGATGATGGCTAAACATCCTGAAGAAATAGATAAAATTTTTAACCCTGCATAAAATAAATGTAATAGTGTGATTCTAGGTATGGGAATGAGCAACGAAGGGCAAACATTTCCTGGATCATAATAGACTAGTAAGACAGGCGATCCAGAAAACTTTTAGTATCAACAGGCCCTGATAAAAAAACCTAACACCTTGAATGGCAGCTCAGAAAATTCTTCACCTGAAATAGGAATGAGCCATCCTAGCACCGTGGGACAAAATTGGTCATGAAATGTCTCTCAAAATATAGGTCGAATTTAGGACCAAGGGGGAGCACTGTGAATGAAAATACTACAATGTGAGTGAAAATACTGCAACCATGTCAGTAAACAAAGAATACTGAGACCAAGCCCTCAGCAGCTGCTGCCACACCCCAGCGAGGATATGCCTGAAACCCAGCCTTTCAGCCACTCACAGTGGTGCCCTCTGAGCAGACTCAGAATAAGAAAGGACAGGATACTGTCCCTAGATAGCTAGGTGCTTGCCAAAGGAATGAATTCAATAACCCATATGTTTGCTTCATCCCATACATAGAAAAGCACTAAATACTTGAACTTGAGGTATCTGGCTTTCTTTAGATAACAAGCAATCTTTTATTGTTCCAAGTACCTGGTCTTTGTTGTAAAGCTCCTATTTATCCAAGCTCCTCCCCTACCTCTTGGGAGCAGTCCCTCAGAGATCTGAGAGGCTGTCATCCAGGCTCGAGGCCTCCCGCCAAATAAAACATAACTCTTAAATTTTAGGCTGAACGATTATTTCAATGAAGTCCCAGAATAGACACAACTCATCAATTCTGTAATGGAACACACTGAGTCAGGAACCAAAAGCATGTTCTAGTCCCGAAAAACTACAGTTTCCTCTTTCTTCCTGTCATTATACAATCCCAGCAGAACTCATTAATTTGCTGTCTGCACGCTTGGCAACCAAACTCAGAGAAGATTCAACTTAACAGAGCTCCATGCTGGGGAGAACCCCCCGCAGAAGCACAGCGGTTGGCCTGCCCTCCCGCACGCTCTGCTGACCCCTAGTGTCCTCCGTGGAGACCAGGCCAACAGAACTGCTCCAAACAGCTACAAAGTCCCACAGATTAAATAAAAGCATTTTATTTTATACTATATGTTATGTATATACTCATCTCTGAAAACAGCTTTGCCAGAAGCCCAAATCTTCAACATTAATCTGCAAAGGCAAATCCGGTCCCCAAGGGAAAACAAGTTTTAAGATGATGCTATGGCCTCCAAAGTCCTCTCCAGGACCATCAACCAAACTGCCTGCAGGCCTGCAGCTGCAGGCGGCTACATGTCTGCTTTTAAAGCAACCCCTTCCTGCCCTCGGGCACTACAATGTCCCTCTACGCCCTCCCTTCTCAGGGTAAGAGCAGCTGCTGCAGAACCTTGCAGGGCAGCACTGACAGGACTGGACTAAAGGATCAGAGCTAAACTAAGCCTTCTGATGACACGAGCTGTGTCACTTTACAGATGAAGATATATATAGAGAGGGTTGGGGTGATATTGCTCAAAGTCACACAGCTAATAAGTGGCAAAGTCCATACCTCTGCTCCTCCCTCTGGCGTGATGCCCCAGCTGGGACGCCCACAGGGTTCTCTCGTGCCTGCCTGACCAGTCCTTTACTGTCACTCATAACCCACAACACAGTCTGACCCTAGCCTGCTTTTTCAGCATCTTTTCCTTCCAATCTCGCAGGAACAAGGCTGCTTGAGCCACTTTATGACTTCCGGCTTCCCAAAACCTCCATGCTCAGGCTGGTCTTGCCTGTGCATCCTTCCCCCTGCTCAGAGGCACTTCTTCCCCTGCAGGAGGACTTTTCCACTCTCCACAGGGACACCCCCTCAGGGGAGCCCTCTTCTTGCCCTCAGAAAGGCAGGTGTCCCAGGCCACATCCCGAGCTGCCCCATTAGGTCTGCGGGTGCTCAGGTCTGCTAGTCAGACCAGCAGCCTCAGAGCCAGGAATTATGCCCGGGTCACCCTGCAAACCTACTGCCCGCCTCACAGCCCCCAGCCAGCAGGCCACCTGGAAGTCACAGCAAGTGCCCCACCCAATCCAGAAGTCTCTTCATTTGCCAGCACCGCTGATGACTTGTCTCCAACCTTTGGTCAGTTTTGCAAAAAAGAGCACCTTCCACAGTGAACAGTGGGTTTTCGCTTCTGCTCCCATCCTTACTGCAAATGTCAAGGGAAACCAAAAGGCCTTTTCTCAACACTTTTCTGATGACACCCTTCCACCCACTATACTCATATGCTCAAGAAAATTGGGTCCACGTGATTTTGTTTCCCTTACGCTAAGTGGCTCAAAACACTTTGTGATTTTTTTTTTCCTTTTTTGAGGGTATTTGTACTCAGTTTCTCGGCTTTAATCTGTTTTCGTCTCTCTCTTCAGTATCCCAAGCAGTTACCACTTCTTAGCCCCTTCAGCAGCCTCCCTCCCAACATCTAGTCTAGGAAATCAGCTGTGATGAGGGGCCTGGAGGCAGTCACAGAAGAAGTAACTAAGGGACAGAGAGGCGACATAGTTTGCCCAAGGTGATCAGCCTCAACCCCCAACAGTGTGTTTCACGTCCCTCTGTTTAACTCTTATGCTAAACAAGCTAACTTTTTGTAGATTATGGTTATAAACAGATGAGGTATCAAAATACATACAAGGACACACATCAACTCTAAGATGTTCATTAACTTCACTATTTTGTTTCTATTTTTTTATTTCTATTAAAAAATAATTAAGAACTTCTGCAGTCAATATAGAAAAATGTTACTGGGTTTTAATCCAGAATATAGAGGTGTTGTGTGTCATTATTCATACTTATTTGTATGTTCACAAGACAAAATGATTTGAAGGTCTCTCTCCCCTCCTCCTACTCAGTACCTGCTCTCACCAGATCTCCCAGTCCACACATCTAACAGCCTTTCACTTCACCCACAGCTGAACTCATCAGTTATCCCCCAGAGCTCCCTCTGCAGCTTTCCCTCCTCAGAGCACAGCAGGACCATCACTTACCTCATTAATCCACCCAGAAACCTGGGCCTTCCTCCATCCTACCTTCACAGACAGCATTCATCCTTTCATTTTTACCATCTAAACATGCCTTCAATCTGTTCGCTTTTACACACTGACCGTCCCACCGCTCAAGTGGAAGCCACCAACACTGCACACCTGGACTCACGAGTCTCCCAAGTGTCCCCACAGCCGCTCTCACGTACTTGAGACAAAAGGGATTGTGTCACTCCCGCGGTTTTAGGACTCTTTTCAAACCCACTCTTCTTAGAAGAAACTCCCAGTTCTTCACCTGATAAAGATCTTTGCCATCAAATTGTCAGCTCAGGGAGGGCAGGACAAGCCCTCTCCCCTCGGCCCCTCCCTCTGGCAGAGCATCAGGTTGGGAGGACCTGCTGAGCTACACCAGCCTGTATTCTAACCCTGGTCTTGAGTTCTTAGCAAACTGCTTCACTTATCCATACAAACCCAAGGTAGATTAGAAAGATTTTAGATGTTGAGCTAGACTATTGATTTGGGGATTTTGCACTAGCAACCTGCAAGTACATGTTCTAATGATTCTGTCTTCTTAAAACCACACCCAGATTTAAGGAGTATTTGTGGAATGTCTTCGGAGTAAAAGGGACTGTACTTTAACAGACTATATGTTTTATAACATGAACAACCCTGACAGGGTCACAAATGGAACCACCTCACAAGTGACAGAAGACAGGTGAGAGGCACAAAGCAACAGGTCACAGAGATGGTAAGAGCAAAGTTGTTTCTCCAACCCCCAAAAAATTTTTTGAAAGAACCGAAAACTCTGAATTTTGAAAGTAAAACACTATCATATAAAGAAATAAAATAAATAATCCTCTTCATCAGTGTTTCAAGATCTGACTGCAGAATTTTTAGCATGCCATACTGAATCCTAGCACAGAAAAATCAGATGGACTAGTGGTGAGTAAGTTCCAGGGAAACGGCAGCAATTCCTCCACTTGTAAGAGGACACACACTCAATTGTCGAAGGTGATTTTAAACCACATTCTGGAGAAATTCAGAAGATTCAGGCACCGATTCTAGATGGTGATGACACGGAAGGACGGGTTGGATGCATGCTTCTAACTGAGTCACCGGCATTCTTACACTGCAGGGGGAAACGGAGGCTCTCATTTATGAGCAGAGATGTTCCTGTCATGTCTCCCAGGCCGTGCCTCGGGGACTCAGTGTCCTGCAGCAGCCTGGCCCCAGACGAGGACCCGCAGCGTGGCCCACTCAACCAGGAGGGGCACTGTGCTTGAGAAAGCCCATCCCCGATGGGAGAAAGAGGGGCTGGTGGGGTTGTGTGTACCTATAAATGATCATAGAAATACACCTGCATACATTCATTTGATACAATTAATATTAGCAGGCTATTTAACAAAATTTCAATTGTCAGTGTTAATTTTACCATTCCTTTCCTCTTGTCCCCTGCACTCTGAGACAGGCTTAGGCTCTCTCACACCTGCAGCTCTGATGCAATAGTTGTGAAGTCATTTTACTTTGCTGCAAGTGTCCTCGCTCCCCGTGTCGCTGTGACTGTCGTCTCTTAACAGAGTCAGATGTCTTCCTGGATCTCTCCCTGAGTTCCTTGCTCCTGCTTCTCAGATCCTGAGATAAAGAACAGGTGAAGACACATGACTAGAAAAGGCACTGTGGACTTGACCAAGTCCTCAGTGACCCCCTAGGTGAGTGCTGCCCACACCTTACCTTCGATTCTCAACGTTCTGCCCAGGGTGACATCCAGACAGGAAAGAGTCTTGGGCCCAATTAAAAGCTGTGAGGCTTGGGTGCAGGGAAAGGTGCAGGAGCTGGTTCTGGAGCCGGGCCCCTCCCCACCTCTGCTACTCTCTCTCCCGAGGCCCTGCCCCCAAGCCCCCAGGCTCCCTGATCTTCTGTCCTTCTCTTCTACACTACTCCAAGCCCTTTTCCCCTTCCTTTATTCCCTGATTATCCCCAGCTGGAGTGATTTTTTCATCACAGCATCTAAAAAAAATTTCCTACAGCTGAAAAAGAAGTCTCCAGAGGTCAATGCCCACATGGTGGTTCCTGAAGAGAGCCCTTGGTTAGGGGGACTCTCACCAACACTCACAGGGCATCAGACATGTTGCAGGGTCGAAAACCCCCAACAAGAATTTGCTGTGACCCCTATGCCCGCACAGCATCCCTGTTCACAAAACTGTAGTTGGGCCACTTATCCGTTATTAAGAAGCAAAAGTAAAAAAATTGCTCATGTTTCTTACTAAAATTATCTATGAGGTGGAAAAAGAAATTGTAATAGAAAAGAACAAATTTGACTCCATGTTAGATGTGTTCGTTTGTCTTTAAACCTGTACCCTGTCTTCTAGGCTAAGACTTGTTATCTCTGCACCTTTTGTAAAAGAAAGTTGCCTTTAGCCTGAAATATCCAGGAGGGCCTATTTTGCGGGCTCTGATCTTTAAGGATGTTAGCTCTTCTACACTTATGTAGAGATGGCAAGTTGCAAAATAAAGAATAAACTTTGTTTTTTTGAGGTTTTACAGGGGTGCCATCATTTGACCCACATGGACAGCTGCAAGAACAAAGGATTCCAAGGAAATCAATTCGTACAGCAAGAAGTTTGCAACAACCAACCACACCCCCGCCCCTTTTTAGTAAAAAAGGAGACTGAATTCTGACTTGGGGAAGAGGGTTCTCCAGGATATCAGTATGCCATCTTCTGGGTCTGCCAGCTTTTCAAATAAAGTCACTATTCCTTGCTCTAACACCTCATCTCCCGATTTACTGGCCTGTCATTCAGGAAGCAGAACTAGTTTTGACGTGGTAACTAAATGACTTCATTGGAGGTAGTATGTCTCCACTGTTTCCTCATTTCCAATATGTCACAACCTATCAATTTTATATGCTGTTTAACAACACAACCAAAAAACCTTTGTTAGGGAATTGATTCTATGGAAAGAAAGTTATTTCTACTCCTTCAAACCTTTTTTTTTCTTTTCTATTTTATTTTGTTTTGCTTATTGAAAAGAAAATAAAAGTGAAATCATTTTATTTCACGTATTTTTGTTACAACTACATATTTTAAATTCTACAGAAAGATTTAAATTGCATTATAAATTTGTTCATATATTAATATAAAGATATATACACAATCAATGCGGATTAGGAAAGGAATGGATATTTACTAAAAATCCACTGCACATCCAGTCTTTTACAAGCATATCCTGGAATATAATAAGCTCTAGAATCCAGGGGTCCCCCACCCCCTTTCTCCCTGCCGAGTGCCTTAGTAATCAACAACCAAGGCACCATCATAGAGCCACGCGATATGTATTTTAGGTATAAATGAGGAAATTAACTCATTCAACTCTAAATCAAAAACCTTAAAATAAATACTTAACTTATTTACAAACAAAGAAAATTGAACACAATTAAGTACAGTTTCTTCCCCAAGGTCACTAAGCTAATAACTGGTAAAGGCAAGATTTGAGCTCATCTGCCTGATTCTAAACACTAAGGTGGAAAACACATTTGATTGTGGAGGGTCCAGCAGCAAAGCCTATCACCCTATCTTTATTCAGATCTAGCCTTAGACAGCCTGAGACAGCACCCCATTCCTATGGAACTCGAGGATAACACAAAGGATTTTATATCCAGTAGTTTCTTAGGTCTCATTTATATAAAGTGTCAGCAGCTCAGCAGAAAAAACTCTGGGAAATATGAGTGGGTCCAGAGCTTTTTGCTGATTAGTAACTTTATTTATCAGAACAGCGTGACCTTCCCATGAGAGGCCACATGGACCTTAACTAAAGGCAGGTGAGCAATGAAAACTAGCAAGACCCTGGAACTCAAGCAAGAAGGATCACTGCCATCCCCCACCAAGTTGCCTCTTCACCCTCGTGGGCACGATGGCAGAAGATCCAGGTTCTTGTCCAAGTTACACTATCATGGATTCTCACCCATAAACAGATACGACTCTATGCTGTCTTAAGTCCTTCCCAACTCAAATATGATGACACCAATATCTGAGCAGAATGTCTATGTCTCCACTTCCTCTCTTCTGTTAGGAGAATAATTCTATGGCCACAACGCAGAAATCCAACTAAAAACACCATGCATGAAGCCAGGTGAAAGTCTGCATAAGACACTTTGCTCTCACGGACAGTGAATGAAAACTCAGAATAAGTGGTTCTTCTTCCTCTGTAAGTGGGAGGTAGCCTGATTGTGTGTGTGTGTGTGTGCGCGCGCGTGTGTGCGTAAATCAAATACAATGAATTCTGGGATGTGTACAGATTTTTTTATGTTACTGTCATTTCATGAGGATGAGACAACCTTTAAAGTAATTTGAATCTAGTGTTCTGAGATATTCTCAGGTTCTTTTGGTGGAGGAGGGGAAAGGGGAAATGAAAGGAGGAAAGAAGTAAATGAAGCAAAGGAGTAAGAATACTGCTAGCGAAAGGCAAGACATTAATTTTGTTCCTACTTGCATCACACACAAATTAGGGACTGGCTTTCCCCAGGTGTGTTGTCGAACACTGAGTTGCAGAAGAGGCAACAGCCCATTTCTCACTGAACTTGTGACAGTACGTGGCATCTTATAGACACAAATCATTTACCCTGATCAAACACTCTAGCAGCAGGCCGTAATTCTCCTATTTTGAGACACAAGAAAACAGGAGTTCAAAGCGGATATATAACTTGACAAAAGTCAGAGGACCATTAAACAAGAGAGGATGAATTCAAACTCAGATCTGAATGCAGAGTCTGCTCTTCTCACTCCCAGGACTGGAAAATCCTTAACACACAGGCTCCCCAGCTCCTCTGCAGTGTTCCTGGCGCCAAGCATTTCCCATGTTAATGGTCGCCAGTTCTCACAGTCACAGCGCTCTGTGCAGCCAATGGCCTCCATCGGACCTTGATCATCTACCTGTCACGCCCAACAGGCTTCTCCACAAAGGCAGGAATGCTGGCTTTCAAGTGCATAAAAAGCCATCCCTGGTCTAACCTGGGCTCTTCGGAGGCCTCTCCAGCCTAAAGGCAGCCATGAAAATGCTCACAGTTTGTACATGAGCCACACTACCTCTCTCCATCAGTCTCCCCAAATACACTACTTAGCTACGACCACTTTGATAATCTTGGAAACAAATTTTGAAAAACAGAAAAGAAAGGATTCTGGAACAAGTATTTAATACTTACAATTTTAAATGACAAATTACAAAGTGAGTATTGACAATCCGAATCTGCCTTCCTAGGTGTCAGTTTGAAGAGTTAAAAAATATAATTGCAAAAAATTCTCACTTACAAAATTAAGTAAAACATAAACAATAATCTGGGCTAAACTCAAAAATAATGCCCATGTTGTACATGGAGAAAAATACAGGACTATACTGAGGGGTAAATTAAGAGATGTGAATGTAGAGACATCAACATATTGCATGGAGGAAAGCAGCTTTGTAAAATGAATGCTCTTTTAAAGATAATTCAAAACTTACTAAAAAATCCTATGAAAACCCTTATCTGTTTTTATTCTTTAACTTGAACAAAGTATTTTAGAATTCTTCAGGAATAATAAAGTCATAATACTAGCCAAGAAAAATTGGGATGGAAGAAAAGAATCAAAAAAAAAATTACACTGTCAGATATTAAATAAATTTTTACAATATGTAAGTTATGGTGCTGGAGTAATAAAGTAAGATTGACAGAAATAAACCATGAGCTCAAAAAGAGACTTTAGTGTACATAAGTATTTTGTGCATGTGGGATTTCAAATCAAAGAGCAAAGTATGAATTCAATAATTGTCCTGGGAAAATCAGAGAATCACCTGGAAAGAACAAATTCTATTCCTGTCATAATGACCAAAGAAAAATTACAGATAGTGATGTAAATATTAAAAAGTACTAATAACAGCAAATGCAACTCTTTGCTCATATTAATTCAACTTCTCCTCACTATAACAAGTACTATTATCATCTCCATCTTAGAGATTAAAAAACCTACAGAAGAGATTTGTACCATTATAAGAAAGTATTTCTAAAATAATACCAAAAATAAAACCCAAAAAGAAGACATTTACTATCTTAAGTATATTTTGGGCCACAATAAAAGTAAACCTACTGAATAAAATGAAAGGCAAGAAATGACAAGTAAAAACTGCGTGATACATATTGATGAAGTCAAGGGGTTAATGTTCATAACATACAAAGAGCTGTCACAAAGCAACAAGAAGCTCCCTCACTTAACTGTGTGCGAAGGACAAAAGGGATCATTCACGTTTTAAAAGTCAGATGGCTAATAAGTGAAAAATGCTGAATACCTCATTGGTCATCAAATGCAAACTAAAACAATGAAAAAGCACTTTTGCTCATCATATTGGCAAATATTTTTAAAAGTTGTTCTAGCTAGTGTCCATCTGTGAGAGAACAAACTGTGAGCAACGTGTTTGGAGGACGACATGTCAATGGATATGTAAACTCTGATAAACGTGTGTACACACAGATTCAACTCCCCTTCTAGGAATCGTTTCGTTTAGAAAAAAATCAGTTCAAAAATATTTACTCATCAGAGCATTTACACAGCACTTTTTACAATGGTGGGAAGAAAAGCTGAAGTGAAATCATATCCAGCGATAGAGAATTGGTTACATAAGTTATTCTACATCTTTTCATTCCCCACAGGAGAAGGAATTTCTAGAGTCACTTGAAAGGAGCCTGTGATGTATGTAATTGTCACATCCAGGGACTAAATTTCCAGAAACCTTAACTAAAGGAATACTCATACAAGATCACAGGAATGTTTGTACAAGAAGGACGCCAGTCAAACACCCTTTCTGACAGTGGAAAATGGAGAAAACTTAAGTATCCACCATCAAGACAATGATGCGGTAAATCAAGGCGAGCTGTGGGCACTAAGGGGCAGGCGTTTTGGCGTGGTCCAAGGCCTTGTCCACAGTACTCTCCCACCAAAGGTGTCCTTACACAAGAGACCAAATCTACTGCACATCAGGAGACCCCTCTACTCTATCTGAAAGGACCGGGTGAGTCTGGAGTGGGAGGACGTCTATGATATACACCTCAGTGAATAAACCGAGCTGCACAAAACATATAGTGTGGCCTTATTTTTCAATACAGCATATATACACACACATATACATAGATTTCTCATATACATGTATGTATGTATGTGTATATATATATATGACAGGCATAAAGGTCATAAAATATATACACCACATTGTCAGCAGTTTTTACTCTCAGGAAAAAAAGGGGAAGGGATGTAGGGGCCTTTCGGTACCACCACAGTTCTCTTTTCAGTATTTCAGTTAAATATACTTGGAATTTAAAAGTTTATTTAAGTCCGAAGTAAAATGGACGATGCCTCCACAAGACAGAATGCTATACTGGTCATTAAAAATCATGCCAGGGGAGAGAGAATACTGTAGAAAAACGTGTAATAAGCCGAATGGAAAATGGATGTCTCCACACAGTTAACAGGCACAGAGTGCTCGCTGGTTTTTATGACAGATGTAATACACACTGATGAAAAGAACAGAAAATAGATGTTAAAGTGTTAATTATTATCTCTGAGTAGTGGGACCAGGATAGACACTTTTGTCCCTTTTTTCAGACTTATTATATTAAATACACATTATTTTTCATCTGAAAAAAGCATTTTTAGATGTCTAGTACCACACATTGAAAAAATTACACTAGTACTTACAGAAATAACTAGGAGACACGGCAGCAGCGTCACAAAGTGTAGAACGGGCGATCCTGAATAACACCGCGCAGTTACATAAGGACCCACAAAGTAAGAGCACCTGCTGTCTTAGGGCGTAGCCCCCTTCTATTTGTCAGTTGTGTCTTCAGGGCTAAGGCAGTTGTGAGCACGGCCAGTGTCAGTGCTGGTGTCTGGATGGATGCCACTGGAGGTGAGGGCACCTGCAAGCCGAGAGGAAGAACAGAAATCATCCTCTGCTTTTTCTGTCTTCTTTCTTTGTTACTTTTGAAGAGAGGTGTAAATAAGATAAACTAAATCTTCCCTATTAAAATTTCAGTAATGAAACCGTTTTTAAAGGGTTCACAACTTATATTTTGCCTATAACTGTCTTTTCAACAAAGCATCATATTTCTTAAATATTAATTAACTCAGTTAATTAACTACCTGTTGAAACCTATTAAAGAACATGAAATGCACTATGTAAAATCACCACGCCTGCAGTGACTGGCACATCTGTCTTGATAGCAGTGCAGTCAGCCCCCACCATCCCGTGGCCCTGAGCTCCTTATGCTGCTAAGAGAGCACGCTGCCACCTCAGATGGAGAGAAACGGTGAAAGCGTTTTCTGAAATCTACAGCACTGACAAAACATAACTGACAAATCCCAGGCTCCTTTGAGGCTGTCATTTTCTGTTTCTGGCCTACACCCGTCAATGAGCAGAACCACCCCATTCCCGAGCCATGGGACTCACGTGGGAAGCAGTTTTGGAGAAATTTCCAGGTATAGAATGTAACCAACTATACATAGAACTCTGAAAAAAGAAAAGATGCAATACTCTGATTTTGGAAGAAACTCAAAATATTCTCCTAAGCCTTAGTAGCTGGAAAGGCTGGGCATCTCCTAAGCCACTTATTTATTTCACAGCCAGTGAGCATCTCCCACAAACCCTGTTTCCCTGTGTCTGCTGGGAGCCTCAGGCACACTGTTGCTGTCGATCTTATAAGTCACAGGCCTGAGGCGTGTGTCTCACGCCTGCAACTCTCACACAGGCTCGCCTCCTAGCCTCACTGTCTGAACTTGGCCCCATTTTCTCACCTGTTTATTTGGTATCTGTTCTTCTGTAAGCTGCCTGAAATGCTTTTTGGAACAAGTCAGAAGAATCAGTGGGTAGAGAAATGGACAGATGGACAGGTGAGAGTTGGGGAGACAGAGTGACTCCAAGAAAAGGGGAACAAAGAAAATTTCCTATGCAGAACCCTCTTCTAGTCAGGGAAGAAAACCACCACGGAGAAGTGTGAAGAGGCAGGTGGCTTAGGACTGTTTCCTGGATTCCATGAAAAGTCACACCAAGAGATGAGAGGGTAGAACTATAAATAATAAAAGAAAAAAGCATGCATGCTTGAAAAATATATCTACAATATGTACTTTCTAAAGAATAGATTCAAATCAGCACGGCCCAATAACACAATCCTTGGGTATTTACAGAAGTGAGAATCCCATCTCCAAACCACAAGGCATCCCTTCGGAGCACTAAGAGTCTACACGGGATGGTCATAAAGCTGTCATCGCAAAAGCGATGCTATCCTGCCCTTACGAGGAATGAGCAGCTGTGCTCGGGCTGCCCACGCACGCCATTTACACCCCACAGCACCTCTACGGGAGAGGGACGCCTAGCGAGCCCCATCTCTGCAGGACAGAAAACAAGTCCGGGAGAGGCTAAGCCGACCTACCAGTTCTCCATCTCACAGGACTGGTCACTCCAGAGCAGGACTCGAACTCGGACCCACGTTTGTAACCGCAGTACTACCGTGATTTGTGTGCTTTTTGTGTGTATAATACATTTGTTTCCGGCATGAAAGGATATTTAACAAATGTTCGGTTGTCTTGTCTATCTCATTAGCTCACAATCTTTATATTTTTGAATTGTACTCTTTTCCCCTGGAGAAAGGAACGGAAAGAGCGGGGGTCAGAATGAGATGGGGCTCCATTCTTTATCTGTTACTTCATCTCATCCAGTCCCCAACCAGGGAGAAGGAGCAAATGTTCTCTTCATCTTTAAAGAGAGAGCTCCACTGATGGTGACTTACTCAACTCCAAAACCATGTCTGGGGGAAGGGCACAGACAGCAACCAGAGAAGTATCACCCGTAGGAAGGAGAAAAGAGCTCAGGGTGTCAGCCTGATTTAATTTCAATGGATAATATAATACCACAGACTAAAAATACTAGCATGCAGTGAATTTGCTATTTCTTGACATCTAGCAAGTTTTCATAGCCCGCATGAAACATTATCGTGAACTAGTTAAAGGAAGAGTCCACACTCAGGGAAAATCAATGCCACAGGCAGGCTGAAACCGAGGCTGGAGGAAAGGAAGAGAAAAGGCATAGTTAAGAAGAGGGGAAAGTCTGGGAAAAAGACATCATCACAAGGACTCTCCAGCATCATCCAGCTATCATATAATCATTCATTCAAGAGAGAGTTACTTAGGTCCTATTTTGTGCAAGATTTTACACAGGGCAAAGCAAGAGTGCAGCGTCCATGGTGGCAGCAAGTGGCGGGGCTATAATACAATTCTGATCCTGGTACCTTGCACAATTGTACTCAGTATAAAGGCAAAAAAATAAGGTAAAATAATACTATGTAAACTCTACGCATTGTTGAAAAAAATTAAAGAAGACCTAAATACCTGGACAGACACACCACGCACATTCCTGGATCAGATGACAGCGCTCTTGGGATGGCAGTGCTCCCCAGAGCGATCTGTATACTCAACGTGGTCTCGATCACAATCCCAGCGGGCTCCTCTGCAGTAACTGACTAGCTGCTGCTACTATTCATATGGGAATTCGAGGGACTCAGTAACAAAAACGTACTTGAAAAAAAGAAAAAAATGAGAGGACTTGTAATTCTCAATTTCAAACCATACAACTGTATCTCCAGGTGAGATTAGAGGCCATTTTTAAGTTATTACTGGGTTTATCCTTATTTTCAAAATTCTCTACAATGAATATACCTGTTAGAATAAGAAAAATAAAAAGAAAGGTATCTTGTAAAACATGCACAGTGATTCATTCATTGGGAAAAAAATTATTTTAACTATAAAGAGGTAAACAAATATCTAGTGAAAAAGGACTACTTAAAAACATGTGTGCATTTACAATTTTCATAATTTGAAAACTGAAAAGCACAAAAACATCAAGTTACTAGGGAGACTAGTGAAACATATTAATAGTTATTTTCAAAAATTCTAATTGAACAATGAAAACTCAAGAAAGGGAAAATTGTGATTGACACCCAAGTGCAAACACATGGAGAGCAAACGCCTAGAAATCACAGTTCCTTTAAATCTGCTTCTAACTCAATAGGAGAGGAAATTCCTCACTTAGGGGACAGTGGAATCCCATACATAAGACAGGATACACAGTACAAACTGCAGTAGTATCGGGAGTGAATTTCTTAGAATTCTAATGTTACAACATTGCTGAAAAACTATAAAAACACTGACAGACAGATTAAAACACACAGTCATATATATTATATAGAAACATATGAAGTCTGCTCCCATGTTGCGTAGAAATACAAACATATTTGTTCATTTATAGGCACTGATTACTTTATCACAGATAGAATATTTCAAATAAAACAAAAAATCAATAATACACTCCTCTTGTCAAATCTACTTGATAAGTTACTCTGCTATGCAACCATAATGTGTTTAAGATAGATCTAAAATTAGTGAAAAATCTTTGTATGGTTTCTTGAATTGTTCTCAAAATTCCAAGCTTAATTTTAAAATAGATCTGAGCAGTATTTCTATATTATCTTTTCCCTTGTGAAATGAACAACAGTCTGTTGTCAAAATTTTGTCCTTACAATGATTCACGAGCACCGTTTCCTAACAAAACTGCTGAACAGCAAGGCACTATCCAGACACTGTGACCAAATAAATGAAACACAAGGAAGACAGTGACCCTATCCTGGAGGGCTTATAATCTGTGTCAACAGCGGGTTTTTATTTGATTGGTTTGATTGGGTAGCAAAATAAAATCAATCAAGTACTTTCTGCTTTTAGCATTCTGTAAGTCATGACTGTTTTTAGTGTCATGAGAAGGAAAGACTTAAGCATGACTTGATTAGATCAACTAGCAACAATCATCACTGGAGAGTGAGTAATAAAGAAGTTAACTGATAGAAATGCTTCTGACTACATGAAACCTAAAATAAACCTACACTGATATCCGAAAGGAAAATGAGGAGATGAGGTCCCCAATGAGAAAACAAACTAACAAGGAATCAAAAAAGGAAAGACGTTTTCATTAACGATTCCAGGCAGTAGTGGAGCATAGTGGTGAGGATCACAGATGTTTGGGACGAACATGAGTGCCTGAACTCCCACAGCACTGGGTAGCTGTGAAACTGATATTTCAGAGAAATTTTCTGCATCTCAGTCTTCTATCCATACACTGGGGACAACAACCGCACCCATCTCCTAGAACGGTCCTACGAATTAAGTTATTTTATATATAAAATTTTAAATAAAATACCTCAGATTTTAAATAATACCCCAAAAGCACAAGGAACAAAGAAAACAGAGATAAATTGGAGTTCATCAAAATTTAAAACTTTGCTTCAAAGGGCACCATCCAGAAAGTGAAAAAACAACACACAGGAGAAATTTTTTTCAAATCATTTATCTGATAAGGAATTTGTATCTATAAAAAAAAAAAGTACCTCCTACAACTCAACAATAAAAAGGCAACTCAATTAAAAGGTGAATAAAGGATCTGAAATGGTATTTTTCAAGGAAAATATACAAATGGCCAATAAGCACAAAGAAACGATGTTCAATATCTTTAGCTGTAAGGGAAATCAAGTCAAACCCACTAGGAGAAACCGCTTCACACTCACAACAATAGGTTATAATAAAAAAAAGTGTAACAAGCACTAATAATGACACAGAGGAAGCGGAGCGCACAGCCCTTTCTGGTGAGGACGTAACACAGCGTGGCCACTTTGGAAAACAGCCTGGCAGGTCCTCAGAGAGTTGAACATTTGGTTTCTGAATGACCCAGCAACTCTGCTGTCTGGGCACAGACGTAAGAGAACTGAAAACAAATATCCACATAAAAATTCCTACAGGAATATTCATGGCGACACTACTCATCACAGCCAAAAAGCAGAAACAACCCAATTGCCTATCACCTGATGAATGGGTAAACAGTGGGGCCCAGCCATACAGTGGAATATTATTCAGCAATAGCAAAGCATAGAGTACTGACACAGGCCACAACGTGGACAAACTTTGATAACGTTACTCAGTGTGAAATAAGTCAGTCACAATAGACGGTTAAACTTACATGAAGTGACTCGATTTAAATGAAATGTCCAGCACAGGCAAATCCACAGAGAGAGAAGAGTGGCTCCTTGGGGCTGGGGGAGGATGGGGAAGATGGGAATGACTGCTTATGCATACGGGGCTTCCTGTTGGGGGAATGAAAATATTCTAAGATTAAATGGGATGCACAATTCTGGGCATAGAGTAAAAACGACTGTATATTTAAATGGGTGAATTGTATTAAAACTGGTAAGAAAAAAAGCACCTCGGGCCAGTACCTTCCCTAGTAAATGCAAATTGCTAACTTTTATTAGAGGAAGAAGAAACTGCCCTCAGCATGAAAGTAGGAGATAAGCAAATGTGAGTTAACCGAAATTGGACAAGAGCATTTCACTTGAAACAGTTGCTGAGTGTACACGAAATATTCAGAAATAAGAAAATCTGTTTCACATCAGGAAGAAGCATTCTGCTTCAAATGCAGATCAAGGATTCGGCAAGCCCAGCTGCTACAAATGACCAGAGAAGAAACCTGGTTCTTAAAACAAGCACCAGAGCCAACAAGGAAATGGTGGTGAGGAAAGCAGGCGGCCGAATATCTGGAACAGTTTGCTACAAATAAATTCTCCACTGAAAATTTAAAAATAAAATGAAAGTGATAAAATGCTCTGTTGACCTCACGTGAATGGGCTTCCTTCGGTGCTCGACTGTTCTGTAACCCCGATTGAGAGACTCAGGAGAATCAGCATGTCTCCTGGGAGTCCCCAAAGGACTGCCCACCAGCACGCTGACCACCATCACATCTACCAGGGTTGAATTGCAGAGAAGAGACCAACTTCTGAAAGGCACAGGAAATGTTGACAAGGGAAGAAAAAGCTGCAGTCAGTCCTGGGACAGAGGCCCTCTGAGCAGAGGCCAGAAGGCTGCAGGTGAACTGCAGTGGCCGTGGGACAGGAAGGGACCATGGGGGAGCATATCTCAATTCTCTCCTCTCTCTCCATCGGGTAGGAGAGATAAACCTGCATCCTTCTCACCTGGAACTGTGGGTTGGCTGGCAGAATTCTTACCGACATGGAATGATTATTCAAGTCTCTGTGGAAAAAGTCAATAAATCGAGAGGGAGTAGGGAGCCAACTCCACGAGCCTCTCAATTGCACCCTTATTTATTGTGTATAATCAAAGGAAAAATTCATTAACAGTTGTGTGATAGTAATAGGAACTTCGGGAAAGACAGTATGAAGCAGAGATTGTAGAATACACAATGAGTACAAAGGATTAGTGTATCTTTAGGGAAGTCATGGGGTGAGGGGAGCAAGATACATTTTTAGATATGTGAATTACAAAGCAGACCACCAGACCAGCCAGGTCCTTGTTCTGTGGATCATAGACTATCTAACAGCACACAAGCTCAGCGTTTATAGCTGAGGGCCTCGGTCCTTGCTTTGCAACCAGCAGAGTGCTATCTAAAAGCTCAACTATGCAAGCAAAGCATTGTCTCTGCTTTTTAAGGCAAGGAGACTGGAGTGAGGATGTACAGGCACTTGCTTGCAAAGCAGTTTTTAAGCATATATTTTTCTTCTTAAAGTTCACAGGAGGCTGGAGTGTGTTACAATTTGTTAAACCAATCATGGGGTCCCACATGGAACCATTATGGAGGACACCCTAGGATGACAAATCCTGCCTCTGGGTCTTTTCCTGCCATCTTCAGCCACTCTAGCAGGGTCTAGGCACATCCGTGAATAACGATCCTACAGAACTACCCACACTCTTAACTCCTGGTGCTTGCAACTTAATTTTAGCTCTACACAACTTACCGTAGAAAAGTTTCAGAAATAAAAGATATAATATTCCTTTTATATCTCATCATATTACTGATTTTTCTGATTGCTCTAAGTTGCTTCTACTTGGTAAAGCACATAATTCTGCAGGTGAATTCAGTAATTTCCATTGGGCATATCTAGCCATTTTGGGCTCTCTAACTTCTATTGGTCAAATACAGATACACTTAATTGATTTCTTTGTTTATCAATTTCAGCTGGGAGGAGAGGGAGTGTCACTCTTTTCCTCAGCCCACCCTCAACACTTTTCTCATCAACTCAGGCCTCCTGAAAACAAAACAAAGGATTTGTTTCCCTTCTACTCTTTCCACAAAACCAACAGGAAACATCAGCCTGGAGAAAGAATTCAACACAAATGTTAAAACAAAAATTTATAAACCTGGAGCAACTCCATCTCCGAATCATGATACACAATGACATGAGAGTAAGTGTGTCAGGCACAAAGCATGCGTGAGCCTGACCACCTGATTTCTATTCTTCAAAGGAAGGAAGGTTTTCATATTTTTTATTATCATACTTTGTCATTGTTTCTGATTATGCCAAAAAATAGTTTATGAAAGAATTATGCACTGCAATAACAGATTACTATTGTATCAATTATAGAAGGCATTCAGAGGGGATAGGAAAAGCCACCTCTGTAAAAAATGCAAAATTTCTTCCCCTGTTAAGAACACGTATACAAAATGCAACAGAGAATTCAAATTCTTGTGGAGAGGAGCAAAAGCCACAGAACCAAAGCAAAGTGAATAGAATGAGTTAATTCAGAATTCACTGGACAAACATGCTCAATGCATTCAAATAATTTTAAAGGCACACTGCAAACCATTCACTTAATGATCTGCAGGCTAGAGGAAGCATTTCCCGCTTTAACAGACAACAGAAATCAATAGGGTGCCCCAACAAACAAGGACCAAAGAACAATCAGGTTTTTAACAGCTCTGATAAATCAGCATGTTCTAAAGATCAAAATCCAGAAATTTTAAACATTCATTCACACCACAATGAAACAAGCACTTAAAAAAAAAAAAACAAAGAAACTAAGAACATAGATCATGTACATAGATCAATGAGGACTTCATGTACCGCTGGAAGAACAGGCTATAGCCTTCTACTTGAAAAATAAAACTACTTTTAATGATAACTGCTAAAACACATTTCATCATTCATGTTGCCTTGAAAAATCTGAGGCACTTGTATCTGATCAGAAAAGCAATTCTGGGTAATAGTAGGTTACAATTCAGTGTCAGTTTGCTTTAGAAGAAAAGAGAAAAAAAAGCTACTGTTTCTCATATCCTGCACAAAGTGTGAAGTGTCTCCCTGCCTCTTTCTCCTCCCGTTTTCTGAGCTCATGCTCCCCAACCCTTCTGAAACAAGTATGAGAAACTCTTATTCCCACCAATATGCCAAATGACAAAAGAATATCAATTTATTTGTGTAAATATATGCCTATACCTTGAACTGTAGGAGAAAGGTATCAGAAGTCCATATGAAACTTATTTCTAGATTCCTGAAGTCACACACACAAACGTTCACACAGACACAGACACATACCCCCTGGATTACTGGGCACTTCACAAGTTTAGGAATTCCAACTTCTAGAAGATAACTTTGTAGTTAGTTTAAAATACAAATCTGTCAGCTTTTGAAAGCCTTGATCATCTGCTAAACCATCCAAATATCAAAGAGATCCAATTAGCTTTCTCTGTAGAATGTAATTTCACTTGATGGCAAAACAGACCCTAAGAAGTACTGGATCAAAGATTCGTGTTTATCACTACCTATGATCGTTTTTAAGCACATTAACAGATTCAGAAATGTATGTCTCAACAACATTTATTCTTATTGAAAAAGCATACGTGTTCAACTCTCTATACAGTGACTAGGTCCCATGATGGTGTTTAAGAGCTATTTTGTGTATTGAAATATTTATTTTCAAGTGCAGACAAGGAGGGTGTGTATTACTCAGTTGTAGAGCACCTGCTTAGCATGAACAATGTCCTGGATTCAGTCCCCAGTACCTCCAAAAAAATAAATAAAAATAAGTTCATATTTAAAAATAAGAATAAAGTTATATAAAAAAAAAAGCAGACTAAAAAGCACTGCAATCTATGTGCTACAATTATAGTAAAAAAAAAAAGTGTTTCTTTCAAATATTGACTATATGCCAATCACAGAGACAATCACAAATCACACCTGATAACCATCACGTGTGATTCTCAGCAACACTACTAAGTAGACATGGATGAGAATCCCGGCACTGCGGATGAGGAGACGGAGCTCGGAGGAGCTGCGGACCCTGACCGTCCTGCTCCCCGTGACACCGCGTCTACCCAGGGCAAGCTCTGACAGACCTGCTCTGAGGGGACACCCAGCTGCATGGAACCTTGGGGCATTGGGGAGTCGCAGAAAACACTAAAAATTGTTCAGTGAAAAACCAGCTCAAATATATTACACTTTGCCACATCCTTTAAAAAGGGAAAATGACTGAGACCTTTTTGATGCCTCCGTGTCCTTTCTGCCATCATCAATTATTTGCCCTCTCAGGGTGACTAGTGATGAACTGGACCCCATATGAAATGCACTCATATGGAAGAGCTTTTAAAGTTATTTTAAGAAGTTTGTAAGACCCTGTCTATGCCTCACACAGGTGGTCATCCATCACTTCTCACCGGTGTGGACGTACCACCTGAAATCACTCCTTTCTGCTTTTTAAAATCCCTTCATCTAATCCAGGCTTTTCAACAGCAAAGAAGCACCTCAACCACAGACACTGGACAGCTTTTCACCAAACGGACTCGAACAGCCCATTGGACTACCTGGAAACCCTTTTCTTCTATTAAAACCACTTCCAGGTACTTCATCATTTTCTGATTGGTGGACTTGGCCTCTGACTGGCCTACTCAGAGAGCTCCCAGCCTCACATGCGGGGGTGGGAGAGGACCCTGCTGTTGGGGGAAATCAGTGAGGAAGGCGGACATACTCCCGCCAGGTCTGCAAGGGTAGAAGTGCCACAACGTGCTCAGAAATTATACCGTCATCACCCCTGGGCTCCCATGGACTTGTTTCACATTAACCAAACTCATGACACACTGATGAAAGAAAACCAGAAACTTAACTTATTAATGTAACAGAAGACGTGAAACTATGAACCAGACTGAAATATCAGAGTTCAACCATGAGTACATTTTCTCAATGGCCTAATCACGGGGAGGCAGTCACATGGCAAGCATGGACAGAAACAGAGCAGGAAGGGTTTCTAGATTAACTCAATGGACTAAATTTCTGTTATAAGAACTGATCTACTGCCTGGAAAACAAATAACGCCAATCACGATGCACTCTCTGTGGACAGTGGCCAAGACATGACTATGAGCATCTGTGTAACTCTCCTTTCCCTGTCCTTTCTGGGCTAACATATGCACAGAGGTACAAAGATACAGGGATGCAGATAACTCTAAACACCCAAAGCCCATCTCTGGGAGCCTCAAACCAGTAAGCCAGGGTTTAAATACCAGCTCTGCCACTTACTATTTCTGTGATTTTGGCCAACTTACCCTCTGTGTGCCTCAATTTCCACATTGTAAAACTGGGATAACAATCAAACCTTCCTTACTCGCTTGTTGAGAAGATTGAAGGATTCATTTCTGTAAAACTCTCAGAAAAGAATGTAGCACATTTTGGGTGTTCAACAAATGTCAACTTAATATCAAAGTGATTTACAAGTCTCCCTTCTAATCATCTTATGTGTTTCCTGGCTAGTCTAAGTCCCAAAGAAAATCCTTATTTCTCCTTTTATAAACTCTTGGGGAGGACCCTTCTCTTCCATCCCACCACCTGTTTAAACCGAGGGAGGGAATGCCTCCTAACCACTCCTCTGGGCCATGGAGAGTGCTTCTCCATTCACACCCCTGGCCCCTGGCCAACAGATAGCCCTCGTCACACTAACAGAGTGAGGTGTGAGTCCGGGAAGACAAGCAGGGCATTTGAAACCCTTCCTTTCCCTCCAGTGTTGATCACCATTGGGAAGCACTTGGGATGCTCGGCTCCATGGCAGGACAGCCTTGTGCATGAATGGGCAGGTCCTCTCAAGGGAAGGTTCGCTGTGTCACAGAGCTACATGGGACAGGGTGAGTCTCTAATTCTGGGACACAGTATCAGGACACGCATTTTCCCACAGCCCTGAAGTTCATGGAGAACGTGGCTTCATCAGTAACAAATAAGACATTTATCGCCTGCCTACTCTTATGTGTCATCTCTCAGTTGGCTGCTGGAGACAACATGTGTATAAGTATTGGATCCCTTTAAGCCCCAAAATATATGAAGTAACAAAGAATTCTGTGGCTTAACGTTGGTTCAGGGCGACTGTGTAACAGTTCTGACTCTGCTGATGCTTAATTATGGGTATAGGAACTAAGGAACCTCCTCAAATATCTCTCAGCATAAAACCAGCTTTTCTTATTTTCCTGTTTCTTAGTAATTCCCAAAGACTCTCAAATGATGGCTTCACACAAAAAAGCAGCTAAAGTTTATGAGCCCTCTTGACATACCCACTGTGGTAAACACTTTACATAATTTCTAATTCTCACAATTCTTCAAAGCAGATACGAGCGTCCCCATCTCACAGATGAGGGAAAAACTCAGAGCAAACTGACTCAGGCTCACGTGGCTCAGTGGCAGCACGTGCACGCAAACCCAAGACAAAAAACTACACCCCTTCTTATATGTACAAAATCACCTCCCAACAAATGATACACAGCTGCTGGGTCAATACTCAGGGAACTCAGTACACTTTTCAGCTTTAAGGTGCTCCAGAGGCCGCTCTTAGCTGCTTTATAAAATTCCGGCTCACTGGTTGCTAACACTGGAAGAAAAGACCGATTTTGCCATTGTTTGCACAGCAAGTCTGAAATGTTCACAGCGAGATGACAGAATAAGTCTAAGACATAAGCAGAATAATTTTTCCAGGTAGACAGACATAATGGACATTGTGCTATTCTGAAGCACTAAGCAACGGAATCAAAACAAAATAACATTTGTTAAGCCTTCTTTTTCAAAAGGAATATTAAGACTGTTAGAAGGTGCAACAGCGCCACCTATGGCTAAAATGACCTTCCAGGTTGCCGGGAAAGATGCAACACAAAAATTGCCTGTATGATCAGAAAAGAGAATCAGATAACTAAAAGCTTATGTAGCACATACTGCACTTTGCTTCGGGGGAAGGGAAGGGTATTCAGTATTTAATCTGATATTGCTAATACTCCTGAATATAAACAAAAGACATAGGTTCATGGAAACTCATCTTAGAAGAGGAAAGAATCCAGTCCAGCCACTTCATTTTACAGGAGGGGAAACTGAGACATGGGTTCTGTCCTGCAATCGGCAGCAAAGCTCTCCCAGGCCTCATGTCTTGCACTGTAGCATAAACCAACAGATCTGTAGTAGGCCTATATTCATAAAAGTCACGTTTGTATTTTTCCAACATTAGGTTATCTAAGTATCTTGCAAAATAATTCTCAAAGAGTCAGGATATCATACAAGATTGATGAAATACAAAAACATTTATTTACATAATAAAACAGCATGAGCTTTATTCTATTAAAAAAGTGACTTGTTAAATCAATGTTTTGATATTTTAAACCTGTTAAGAGTACAGGAAAAAAAATCAAAATTTTGCTTAATCACAAAAGAGAGAAGCTTATTCCCTGAAAATGATCAATGTGGATTTTACTAAACTTAATGAATCTGGTCAGAATCCCACGAATTTAAATGTCTGTGTGGATGGTTACACGGCAACATGAATTCTGAGTTGTAACAATACATATTCTGTGTAAATAATATTCAAGGTCGTCTGATTAAGGCAATTTAACTAGTCCCTGTCTCACTAGTATGATACAGATTTCATTAAAACTTCATAATACACTAAAAAAAAAAATGAATCCTTGTTACTTTAAACCATATTCAAATATATCATATATATGAATATTATAAATATTGAATATGCATCAGAAATAAGCGACACTCTTTAGTATTCAGAGTTGATCCTTCTAAAATATCTGTCATTCTGACAGCACATTTTTATTAAGCACCTCTTGGGTTCTTTGTATACAAGGCGTCTAACTCTCACAGTCTGACAAGTTAAACGATATTACTCAAATTTCACAAATAAGGAAATGTACTTAAGCCATGAAAACAACTTACATATTCACCATCAAGAAAGAAAAGAGTAAAGATTTTACTTATAATATTCACTGACAATCTTGTCTTCCATATTAAGACTACATAAAACCAATTCAGTCTTTGTAAGTATTTCTGTCAATAAGGGCCACTAGAGAAAAACAAGTAACATCATTAACAGTGGTTGGACTTTCAAAGCCCACTTCTCTTTGGCACTATAATTGTTTTTAATGTTTTGTTTTTTGTGCTAACAGACCACTAAATTAAAAAAATTAACTTTTTAAGTAATTACCTGAGAATTAAACATTTGTGAAAATGTACAATTTTAATTTATGACACTCTGTCTCACATTCTCACTGGTGTCTCTCCTTTGAAGGCCTCATAAGGCTGAGATCACTAAAATCGGCCATTTATGGAGTCACAGCAGTTCGGGTAACCACTCAACGGGAGGCTGATTAGAGGAGCAACTAAGAATGCATCCTGTGCAGCCTGGGTTCCAGCACCGAGCTAGCCACCGCCAGCTGGGTGTGATTTAGGACAAGCTGCTCCATCTCTCAATCCCTCAGCTGCAAAAAAGGAGACACTGATACCTACCCTCAAACACCTGCTATGAAGTAAAACATGAGGAAAGCATTTTAGTGTTAGGTAGGTGTCCACTCAGAGCGAGTTTGGTCATTATGATGATGAGGATGGCTGTTAATAAATTAAGCTAGACCAAAAAGGAGAAATCACCTTAAAGGAGAAACATTTTAATTCAATCAGCATTTCCTTTTGGATGGATTGCAGAAAGTTCTATTGATGTTTTTAATAAACCAAGTTTTGTCCATTAATTATAGATTTACAGGTTCATGGACAAGTCTCCAGAAAAAGAATTAGAGGCCTCTAACTTCTGAATACTAAGAAAGTAAATTTAAAAAAAAAATCATTTGGGAGATTATACCTCATTTGGGAGAGTATGTGCTTAGCATGCATGAGGCCCTCAGTTCAGTCCCCATAAACTCCATTTAAAAACTTTCTTTTTTAAGAAATGGAGAATTAAAGCAAAAAGATGGAGGAATACAGAATTTTTTAGAGACTCATCTCAGATTTAAGATGGGGAGAAAACATCCATTTCTCAGAGGAAATCTTGAGAACTATGTAAACAGGATCTGAGATGTCTAGTCTTCTAACATTATTCATGAATTCATATTACCAAGTCTTAAAACTACCTGATAACCCACAGAGGTGATACTGATCGTAACACCTGCCAACACGGATCGAGCTCCCGCTAGGACTGCTCTGTTCTGACATCTCTGCTCCTGAGGCCTGACCAGGCTGAGAGCACTAAATTCGGTCATTCATGAGCATCTCGTGTAAGTCCTCCATGTGTGCTTCTAACTCTCCCCTCACCAGCCCCTCTGAGGGAAGCACTGTTATCATCATCCCCACCCGCAGATAAGGCCACTGAGGCACAGAGTCTAAACCCTTTCCAGGTCACATTGGCATTAAAGGACGTCTGTATTTCTGCTGTTTTCCTTTTGACAAAGTAATCTGAGATATCAATTCAAGGGAGACTGTTAAATAATCAAGTCTGTCAGGTCTTCACCTCAAAGAGCAGATACTATAAATTCCTGATGTAGGATGAGGCTGCCGCCACAAACTGACTCAGCTTGAAATTAATATCCAAGATGAAGCAGCGGATTCATGTAAATATTCACGACTGTCAACTCCGCTCTCGGGTCTGGGCCCTTCACTGCCTGAACGGGGGTGAAATCCCCACCCGTGTCAGGGAGGGACGCGCAGCTCTTCCAGGACTCACCCAGGATTCACGGGCGGTTTCCCCCCACAGGCTGTCCTCAACGATTAAAAAGCTCTCAAGATTTTTACACCATGCAAAACTAAAAGACATTTCTGCAGATGGAGCACTTTCTCAGGCTTAAACCTTTTTTGCCTACACTCAGCAAGGGGCAAAAAAAAAAAAGAAACATGACTCTACAAAGTCTCTGACCCTCACCACTCACGGGAGTAGAACGGCCACAGCAGCAGATGAGTCTTCTCATTGCACGATGAGAACAAAATAAAGCCGCCCCAACAACAGGCACTCCCAGAGACAGAGCTCAGCAGTCTTCTGCACACTCACAGTTGTGCAGCCCTCACCACCATCTATTTCCTGAACACTTCATCACCCCAGAAGAAACCTCCTGTCACTAACAGTCACTCCGTAATCCCCCTCCACCCAGCCCCTTTCAACCATCACCTGCTCTCTGCCTCTGCATGTGCCTTTTCTGGGCATTTCAGATCACTGAAATCAACAATATGTGGCCGTTTGTGTCTGCTTCCTTTCACTTAAAATGCTGTTTTCAAGGCTTGTCCATTTTGAAGTGGTATCAGCATCTCTCTCTCTCTCTCTTTTTTTTTTTTTTGAAAACGTTAAAGTTTATTAGAAGGTAGTAAGTACTATCAAAAAGAGTACGGTGGAGCATAAGTGATTGGGTTTCAAAGGGAAAAGTGCAGGTTGAACAGTCAGGGAGGAGTTCCCAGAACAGGTGGCCTTTTTCATTTTCCTCTTTATTTGTTTTTTCTTTTTTATTCACTCTTACCTGTGAATAATGTTCCACTACATGGAGATACTACATTCTGTTCTTCCATTCAGCAGCTATTTATGGACGAAGTCCAGTAGAATGAGTGTAAGAAGTGACTACCATGGATGGCATTTAAGCAAAGGGCAAGACGTGCTTTCAAAAAACAAGCCAACAAACAGAGGCACAAGGAAATTCAGTGCGTTTCTGAGCAAAGAACATGCTTGCTTCGGCAGGACTACCGTGCAGGGCTGGGGCGGATACTGGCAAGAATCACGGTGAGGGAGTCACCTGAGAAGACTCCCCACTGCAAGCAGCTCAGCCAATTCTCCCTCACCCTGTATTGTTAGAGCCATGTTTCTAGGTTACTCTTATTTCAAGTAATAGTACTTTAACTGCACATCTGATCATCTGCCTCAGACCACATTACCTAGAAGCCACAGAAAATCATTCACTGTCCGGAGCAGCTCCAGGACATAACGGTGATGGATCAGGGAGTCCAGCAGCATTCCAGCCTGCAGGCACAAACCCCACATGTGCCCTGGTGATGTCCGGAAAATAAAATGCATGGAAATATCTCATTGCTGGTACACGACATCTGCCCTCAAATTGCCCCAAAATCATGCTGGCAAAGCACTACTCAAACTTTTCACTCCAAAAAAAAAAAAATGCTAAGAAGGCAAATTTAGGCCCTTCCATTAAAAACCAGCAACCATCACTGCCAGTATCTGAGCTGGAATTCTCCTGACTTCAAAAACCACCGCGCAGTTACTTTTCAAAAGTGAAAGTCATATATGTATTCCACGTAGATGATATTACAGTAGGATTTTTCTTTTCAAAATTTCCAGTTGCAACATTAGCACAAGAAAGTTTATGTTTCAGCTTTAAAAAAATCAATTATCCTCCACTTTCTTAATTTTGAACCTATTATTATTTTATAAAGGGAGCTATGCTGCATATTATAAACCAACTGTTTGGTTTCTGCAAATAAGACCTTTATGGCCTCACTATTTCAGAGCAAACTTTAATGATGTTTTGAGAGGTGGGGCCTGGGGCGCTCACTAACAGCTCTTTAAATACTGACAAGTATGTTCTCTTAAGTAATGCAAAGGCTCTAACTCCACACTAGCTCAGAAAGCAAAGAAACTGCACCAAAGACTTACTTTAAAATTTTAATATATTCCTATTGTTTTGAATATTAAAGTTCTTAAAAGATATGATTTTTTTGAGAAAGCCAACAGCTGTATTAAATTTCCTCTCACCAAGAAAGCAATCTTTATCAAGAATAAAAACCCCTATAGAAATCGAAATGACGGGACGTTTCTAGCTAAGTGAACATGCAGATCTGAACACAAACCTAAATCCTATCAGATCTCACTCGAACGAGTTCAACAAAGTCCTGGGCTACCCTGGAACTTAGCTCTTCTTTTCCAAAAGCTGGCTGAGCTAAGATCATCACACAAGGCAGGGAAGGAGAGAAGACGAAAGTCCACCTGGCAGCCTCCATCTGTTTTCTTCCAGCCAAAAGTCGCCTCTAGGGTCGCCCTGCTAACAAGCCCTCCCCATAAGGAAATCCGGCATCCACACTGCCCCTGCCGTCCCCAAGCAGTCCCGACGCCTCTCTCCCAGCCTGTGAATGTTCTTCTAATGACCCCCCCTGTTGGTGGCACCCTTCCCCTCTTCCCTGCTACACACACACACACACACAGAGCCACAGCAGTCTTCCCAAATCACAAATTTGATTACATCACCCCCACTTCAAACCCTTCAGAGGCTCCCTGGTGGAATTCTAGCCCCACCCCAGACACTGCTTGCCCAGCCTCACCTCAGTACACAGGTCCCCAGTGACCTCAGGGGCCCCCTGACTTGCTCCTACTTCCCACTTGTCTCCAGGCTCATTTTGACTGTTTCCCAAGGAAGCCTTCCCTCCTTCCAACTACCACAATTTGTTCCTCTATTCCTAGAACATTCTAGGCTAAGTCAACTTCTGACAATGCTAAGCTCACAAGAAGCAAATACATTTTGCTTACTAATGTGGCTCCACCCTCTCTCCCCTAGACACACAGAAGTGCACGTGTTATGAATAAATGAATGACGGGGTGGGTCTCAAAGGGACATACGTACTCTCACCCGTCCCGACCCTTGTGTCTGTAGAATATCAGAAGAAAAACCAGAATTACCTTTCCTGAGGGTCACTTTCTGATGACACCCTTCACTGACTACTGTGTCAGTTCTAGTAAAACCCAAGCTCTTCCAAAGCCCTCCATCCCGGACTCTCTCCAGTGTCCTCACCAGCAGGGGCACCTTCCACCCTGGACCACACAGGGCACTCTCCCCGTTTCCCCACGCCAAAAGCCTCCAGGCATCTGCCCGGGCTGCACCTGCCACCTGAGCCACATTCTTGACTACTTCTCCTGGCTGACACTCTGTCCTCACAAATGAATGTAGAGTCCATTTCTTCCAGGAAGTCCTCTCTGATAATGTCCTTTAGGTCTTGGTTGGGCTTCATCTATAGCAGCAGTACATGGTGACCAACTGGGTGTTTGCCCGCTCCTTTGAGACCACGAACTCTTGGGGGCCACGTGGGAAGGAGTGAGAGATTACAAGAGGGGTGCGGGAAGCAAAAAGCAAAAATCACAGCCCAAGTCCCAAATTCAAGGATACTTTCTCAGGAAAAAGTATAAACAATTTCACACGTGTGCAATTTGGCTACTGTTTTTGTGGCTTGTGGACAGCAAGAACTTGGTGTTCTAGTCCAAAACCAAGATTACATGCAAAGAAATGTATATATTCATATCCAAAGGAAACCAGAGCTGCTCAACAACAGTTTGCAGTTAGAATTGAAAGGAACTTTGATAAAGGCAATCTCTCTCTCTCTCTTCCTTCTTTTCTGGCATCATATAATTTTAGAAGTATTTGCGTGACCAAGAGATGGCTACAGCCCGTGATTCTTCACTGGAGTGTTTGGGGCTGAGGAAGACCAGATTACATTCACTGCGTAAATGCAATCACACCAACACACTGATAGGTGCCGTGGTGGTGGAGATGATGTTCCAAAGCAGGCAACCTTATTCTGTAAGAGAACTCTAAATAGAAAGTAAGAAATGCAATGTTCTGTAGTCAATTTCATTTGCTATATGGGTCATTAATTGATAGTATATCTTGTCTAATGAAACCCAAAAATAAATTGTCAAAGTCGATTTTCTTCATCTGACCATTTTATGCTAACTTTGGATATTAAACCCTCACTCCATAAGTAAAACTCAGGCCTACGCTGCAGCATAGTTACATCCCGTGGAAGAAAGCCGATCAAGGGAGAACTGGAGAGTTTCCCTTCAGAAGCTGCTAAGTCTGGTTTTGCACCTGTACGTGATTTGCAACCACGTCATCGAGAATGGAGAAAACCTAACAACTGTGGGGCAAAAAGCACTGCGGTGCTTCAGAAAAATCAAAGAACGCTGAGCTTTGTGAAACAGTCCTGAGGCACTTAAATCGTACTTTTTCTGAAAGGCTCCAAAACTGACCCAATTCACCATTCCAGGTTCAACAGGGAGGTACCGGAATTAGTAGAGAAAACATGCCCTTGAAGTCTGACAAGGCCTTGCTTGAATTCTGCTGCAGCATTTACTAGCCACTAAACGGACCAATTCCTTAACCCTCTGAGAAGGCTTCCCGATCTGCAAAAGGGGGCTGCCACCGCCCACCTGGGAAGCATGGATGTGAATTCAACACGCAAGTAGGGCGGCCGACTGGTACCTGACACGGGGCCTGGCTAGTTTCCCTCCGCTGCCCTTCTCCCCCTTTAAACTTGCATTGTTCCCCCTGGTAAGGGTCAAGCCCCCGGACCAGACTGCCCGATTCTTCTGTGTATCCCCGGATACATGACTTACCCTTAGGAGGCCAGAAAAACTGCTTCCTCCCCAGTCACTATCAACGTTCTTAAGATTCTGGGTATTTTTAACTCTATTTTCCAGGGAGACTATTCCAGACCTTTCCAAGCACCATTCTCCAGGTTGGCTCCCCTCCCAGCACCCATCCTTTCTCACTTCAGATACTCTGTATGATTGCCTTCTGTTCATGGGAAAGCGAGTCCGGTAGGGTGGGGACTCCCAAGGACTCCACCCTCCCTCACAGGTGAGTGTGACTACCTTCTGCCCACTCCTCACTCCAACTCCAGCTTCTAAGAACTCTACCCTCCAGGACCCTGCAGACTCTGCATCTTCACAAGACACACACGTGGCCACGACCCTCCCTTCAGATTTCTTCCTGGCTGGCCCTGCACACACCCCAGCCCCTTAAAGATAAATGGCATTAGGCTGAAAATCGCAAATACCGCTGACTGACAACCAAAGCTGCATGGTCTGGGCTTTCCTCCAACCCAGGCAGGGCCCTGCCCCCCCTCAGCCTCAGTCTGCAGCTCTCGAGATGATGTAATTCACATGCAAGGCTATGAACACCAGCTAAGAATGACGATTCCCAACGTGTATCTATAGTCCGGCTCCTTCACCTGAGCCACAATCTCATAGACACGAGTGCCTCTTTGAAGTCCTAACTTGGATGACAAATGGCATCTTAAAAATGCCTCATGTTCACCATTTACTCTGGAATTCGATTCCTGGCAGGTACCTCCCAGACTCCCCATTTTAGTAACAGCCCCAGCACCTAACTATGTGTTTCAGGTCACATTCAATTTCCAATGTTCCCTCCCCTAATCCCTGCCCTGGAATCAGTCCTATTATTTCCATCACTAAGCCCATCTCAAATGTGGTTCTACAGGGACCATGGCCGTAACCCCCCAAGTTCACAGCATGGTACACTGACTAACAGTCCTCCGTAGGGTGCTCCCTGGAGGGGGAGGCATCTCCTGCCGCTGGTCACCTCAGAAGGCACTGGATTCTCACAAAGGAGGCCCAGGAGAAGGGACACAAGGTTCTCCCGTGGTCTGAGCTTTGAAGGGCCCGAGGTCTGGGGGAGCTCCTAATTAGCAGCCACACTTGCCAGTGAGCAGATGAGGATGGAGGAACCCAGGCAAGGCTGTTCTCACTCCAACCCCTGGGCTCTCGGGAGCCACGGGAAAGGCCTGTGTCCAGGGCACAGCCCGGCCATCACAGATCCCAGCCAGCATTAGCCAACACGGACAGCCTAGACTCCATCTAATTGTGACACTTACTTCTGTTCTGTTCCCCACCCAGAATGTGATGGACTCATTCAGATATTATGGCCTGTCTCAAGCGATACAAATTCAGTGATAAATGAAGTGTCCACATTTGGACCAGAGCATGAAAGGAGAAACAAGGCCTCATGTTCAGCATGATGGTGGTGGCCAAACCCTTCCACCGAGTGAGATGAAGCATGATGGGGGTGAGAATCCAAGGTCCTAGGTCGGCCAAAACATCTTCCTTCAAGGTTGGCTGGGGTGTTGCAGACTCCCTACCGCAAACTAACTACACGGCCGTCAGTGGTGTACATCAGCTGCAACAGACACGGAGTCAGCTATTTATGCCAACATGGGTTAAAAGTAAAGGCCGGGGCAGGGAGGCCTGCACGGCTGCTGAGGCAAAGCACAGACCCGGCTCTGAATGCCCACTGGCTGGAGAAGAGTGGAAGCTACGGTCCCCTTTAGCGGTCGCTGTGTCAACAAGATCCAGGTGAGCCAGCTACTTAGGAGAAGGCCATGTTTTCCTGATACTCAGAAAAACCAGCCTCGTAAAGGAAACACAAGAGTGGCATGGATTTTAGACCCCCCTAAGCCACTTTATGAAGGCAAAGTAAAGTAAATGGCACAGGGATGTTGAATGCAAAAAAAAAAAAATTAAATAAGTAAACGGTGACTGCTTCCTCCAACAGCGTCCCCTGCAGCTGCACACCCATGAGCCTGCCACTTTCTCACCAGTGACCGCTGGTCAGGAAGTGCCATCACGCACGTCACACAGTGACAGCCAGGAACCGCGTGAAGAGCACGTTTGTGTAAAAGCAGGAATCGAGCAAGATGCTGCAGAATTTGACTTTACAAGTTTAAATACTCCATGAAAAGAATCCCTCAGCAGCCGCCTAAATCAATTCGAATCTCACTTCTTCAAAACAATCAAACAAATTTAATAAGGGCGCATTTGTCACCAAATATAAGGAGGACCAAACAGGTTCCTCAAAGCAAGGATTTTAACAGGTATCAAACACCAGTGGGTGATGTGCTAACAAAGCAAATATTCCAAAAAATTAGAAAATAAAAAATGACTAGGATAATACATGGATCAAGGCAACTGTTAAGTTTTTGCTCTTTAAAGTGATGGAGACAGTACGGAGGGCAATCTGGATATTTCCAATGCAGGGTGTGCACAGCCCACATTTTCAGACGCAACAACATGCTCACTTGGCCGTACAAGAGAAAAAGAATAAAGAAAAAGGAAAAGAGGAACAAGAGAAAATTAGAAACACACAAGAACAAAAATGATTTTGACAGCATGTACAAGAATTTATGTGAGTGTGTGAGGCCAGGGATGCTGGGACGGTGAGACCCACACTCATCTCCTGCTCCGGGGAAGGCAGGGGCCTGAGGGGAGTGGCGCTGCCGGGGGACCCCAACATGATCAGCGCCCCTAACCAAAACTCCACCTATATGCGTCTAGGCAGATTTTGAGCTACAAATTGTGGTCGCATTTCAGGCTGGACAGTTTTACTCACTTCCACCAAGAGTAGCAGGAGAGAATTAGGCTGTTCCTGTACCAAAGCATTGTTTAAAAAATTAATGACTGTGGAATAGTAAAAGCAAAAATTCAGTAAAAGTGACTGGAGGAGAATGTGCTTGACCCGAGCTCACTGGCCACGTTATCTCACTGACGTTAAGATGCTGGCTGAGCCCTTATGGTACCAAAACAGACAGACCCACCAGGAGGGAGGTTTAATGCGCTGCTGTATTTTGATGCCGAGAGCCATGCCTGGTACACGAGGTTCTGGGTAAACAATGGTGACAGTGTCAACCACTATGGGCTAAGCACACATCCAGCTACTCCGCCAAATCCCAAGGGCAGACTTCAAAAGGCAAAAACAAGTTGGCATTCTCTGGTGGGTCTGCAGAGTCAGAGCCAAGCAGTTGCTGAGCAAAAATATCACCAGTGCCTCCTATGACAAAAGAGGAGGCACTGGCCTGGGGCTGGGGCAGGGCTCTAGGCTTCCACTGCTCACCAACCAATCTGTCCAGGGGGAGAACGTGGTCTCTGCGTATGTTGCACCTATGCACCTACCTTGACTGACGCCTGGGGGCTCAGCAGGAGGTGACATGTTAGGTGAACGGAGCCAGCCTCGGTGTAGCACGGTGCTGGCAGCTATGCCCTCAGCAGCGCCCAGGCTCCTAAACCTGACACCTCGTCTCCAAGGAGCAGAAGGGGAGTGCGGGCATGAAGATCACAGGGCCCTGTGAGGACAAGTACAGGCCATGACATGCCTTGCCCATTCCTTAAGCCATAGAGTTATGTCCGGGAGGAACAGAAAATTCATCCAGAGCCCGCTAGGCACCTCACACACGTGGGGGACTCGGGTCCCCTGTGCCTATCACTCACAGGGCTGGTCTGGACATTCTTTTTATCAATTCTCTGGCATCTTCTCCTCCAACTTACCAACAACCAGAAAGTAGAATCTGATCTTAGTTAATTTCAAGAATCACAGAGCACCGCCTCCACAGTGGGCCCGGCAGCCATGCCAGGTCCTCCGACCGTCACCTGTCAGACCGCCATGAGTACTCTCCAGACTCAAGGCCTGAGGCCGTAGGCCGTGGGCACACAGCTTCCCTCACTCTCCCCAGCAAAGGGGGACCACCTCTCGGCAAAGACATGTCACCCTCTTCTGCACGAAGGACAGCACTATAGATACACGGGGAAACAGAGCAGATGGTGGGGGGGGTAGGCAGCCCAGAAGAGCTCGTCTGTAATTCCGAGACAAAGTGGGGCCGTTGACTTAATCACAGGGACAAAGTGAGGATGAACATTTCCCTGCTCTTTCCCATACTCCGTGATACGCCTTTCCCTGCATAAGGTGTTCATTCGGAGGTCCCTGGCGGTGATTCTGATGTCCTAACATGGCATGCTGGCTGTCGGGCAGGAATAGAGGGCCTGAGCCGAACAGGTGCTGGGCCTGGGAGGCAGGAGACACCGGCTCCAGCCCCAGCTCAACCAGCGCCTCGTTCTGCCTCTCGGGATTCAGCATCTCATCTACAAGCAAAGGGATGAGACTATCTTAAGACAGGCTGCCCAACATAAATGAAATGAGAGCCATGTAAAGAAAGTTTCCCAGTTGCCACATTTAAAACGGTAAACAAAGAAACAAACCAAGAAACAAAAAACAAATACTAGAAAATGATTTTAAGAACAAATCTTAACCTACTGTATGTAAAATACTATCATTTTGACATGTAATCAATATAGGAAGTGATAAGATAGTTTACATTCTTTTTATTAGACAAGTCTCAGCGTCTGATGTTCATTTGACCTACAGCAAATCTCAGCTCAGAGCAGCCTCCTCCCCAGCTCTCCTAGCATCAGTGGCTGTGGCTACTCTATTGGACAGTAACTCCAGGGGTCCCACCAGGGTCCTGGCTGAAAACCTGGAGTAAGTGTCCACAATAACCCTAAAAGGATCTCTCTGAAACAAAGGCGGATTCACTTTTAAATGTCTGTAAACCGGCGGGCTGGACCTCCCTCCACCCTTGGCTACAAGAGAGTCCTCTTCCTTGCTGATCCCTTTCTGGATGTAGGGAAGAAACCCGGCACACAGCCAGGGTGGACTGGCCTCCAGGTAAACTTACCTGCTTTCTGTGTCCAGTCCCATGATGTCCTCCTTCTCAAATGGGATGCAGAGAAGGAGGATCTTGTCCCCAGAATTGTCGGATGCACAGTCCAGCCTCTTGGACTTGGGCAAGATGAAGAGTGACTCAGTGAAGTCCTTGATCCTCTTCTCCACCACCCTGCAGTCCTCGTAAATTGAAGGCCACTTTGGTGCGCGGCTGCTCGGCCACCTCCCCATGCAGCAGAAAGTCAAAGAGCTGAGAGTCATAGAGCGTGGTGCCATACAGCTCCTCTGCACGTGGAGCTTTTCGAAGCCTTGGCCGAGAGGCAGTCAGTAATGATGACAAGGCCCAAGACCTTGCGGTGGGTCTGGAAGTCGCTCCACCCATTCTTGGGCGCATAGTGGTGCCTGTAGTGGATACAGTTTGCCCACTGGGAGCCGCACGGACTGATCTGACTCACCAAGGTGATTCACTTATAGATGCAAAAGAAATTCTCCTCTGAGATGATCCCCACCTGTTCGACCACCACGGGGAAAGTCTGGTGGTCCTCAGCACACTGCACGTAGTCAGGGATGCTCATGCTGCAGGCCCTGACGAGAGGGGAGAGGAGATCGAGGTACATACTGTACTGTGGGCTGCAGGCCCATCTGGGTTGCGGTGACCTGGTGTGTACCAACCAGAAGGCAAGGGAAGCTCAAGTAAATCCGGGGGTACAGTTTGTCCTCAGAGTCTTCAAATGGCTACCGTAGCTCGGATCACATTACCCAGCTTTTGGTCTAGGCTTTCTGCCCTGCAGAGAAGGGTCATTTCTTGTTTTCTGTTTCCAAGCACCTACCAAGGCCCTGATGCAAAGTCACTGCTGAAAAATGCTGAATAAGGAAGTGAACAAAGGAAGTGCTTTCCCCAACCTCCTTCAGCAGAATATAAAGAAAAGGACTACAGTGGGATCAAAAGATCTGGTTTTCTATCCAATTTATTTGAACTCCTAAGCTTCAGAATAATGGATAAGAAAACTTGCCTTGGGGAGGAGGGTACAGTTCAGTGGTAGAGCACGTGCTTAGCATGTACGAGGTCCTGGGTTCAAACACCAGTACCTCATTTTAAAAAATGAAACAAATAAATAAACCTAATTACCCTCCTGAAAAAATATTTTTTAATTCAAAATTCAAAAAAAAACCTTGCAATTGACACAACATTGTAAACTTGACTATACTTCAATTAAAAAAAAAATCTTTGTCTTACATGAATATATCTGGATTACAGAAGTTTGCAAATGTAAAATGCCTAGGGTACCACCTGCATAAAAAGGGGTGACTGTACAAATTTAGTATCGCTCCTTTATGAGCTATATTTCATTTGGGGGGGTTATAACTTCTTAGAGCTAATTTTCTCAGATTAAAAAATATAAACAATACCTGATTCTCAGGACTGCTGAAGAATCAGATAACCCTATGAAAACATCTGGCCCACAGAGGTTACTCAATAATGTTTGTTGAATGAATGAATAAACCAGCAAAATGAATGCTGCTCCCTGCCACAGACCATCATAATGGTACTGCCTGGAAATCCCAAGCCCACGTTCCACCCGTCTCGACACTAACCATGTGGGTGACCTGGTCAGGCCTGTGTGATTCTCTAAGCCCCAGTTTAATCGTGAATAAAATTAGGGCAATAAAACAAACCTCAAATTGTTAGTGAGTCAGTAATGAATTGTACCCCAAACTTGCAAGTTGGAACCATTAAGGAAAACTATACAAAGGGTCCATAGGCCCTCTCCATATTATCTCTTACAACTACATGGGAATCTACATTATATCTCAAAATAAAAAGTCTAATTTTTTAAAGAGGCTATTGAGGTTAAATGAGCTCACTGTCTCAAATAAGGAACACAAAGCACAAATAGGACAATGCCCAGCACATGAGATACACTCAGTTAACATTCCCACTCAACCCATTGGTCCCTCCAACTTCAGAGCAAGAGGATGGGTCCTCGTGGCAAGAGGCCACTGCACCTGAAGCTAACAAAACTAATGGTGCCCACTTCCAAGAGCTCCTGTCATCACCCTTGTTCTAATTTTCTATTTGTAATATTTTTCTTTTTATTAAATAGAAACTCCCAATTGCATAGCCTTCACCTGACCAGACATCATGATGGCAGCCCTTCAAAACCTGACCACAGAGATCATGATGGCAGCCCTTCTTGGTGAAACAATAAAATGAAAAGCCATTTCCACAAGACCTCTGTGTAAATCTACAAGGGAACTTAATCCTGGACTGAGGAAGAGGACTGGGGAGGAGGGGGCAATCAGGTGCACAGAGAACTATGGGCCACCTGTCCCACGATGGACTTTAGACTCAACCCTCACCCTCCAGGAAATTAAAAATACACACCGACAGAGTGCTATGGACAAGATTTTTTTTTTTTAAACAAATCCCTGAATCCCTAGCAGGTCTTATTTCTACCGAAACACAAATGGATTATGTGTATAATGTTTCACAAAAGCCCTAAAATATTATCACGCCAACTTGACACATCAAGAAAAACTGAGGTAGAGAAGTTTATCACATTGTACATGATTAGAGAGAGGCCACGTCAGACACCGTATTTAAATCCAAGCCATTGCTCCAGTGCTCATACTAGAAAGTGTGACATACTGCTCCTTTCCTGCCCTCTCCCTGCAATAAATCTCTGGAGTCTTTTCTGTGCCACCTGGAATCACAATCACATCAATTTTCCACAAAGTGCTATGTCACTCCTTGGAGGCTGTATCAAAATCTAAAGGGTTGGGATGGGAGGAGTGATTTGCATTTTCTGTTTCTCAAAGGAAACATGGCTTTAAAAGAAACTGAAAAGCACATATCTAGTCTAAGCCCTCATTGTGCAGAGAAAAAAATGGAGGCTCAGAAGAGATGAGGAAAGGGCCTTATTAATAAATATATCCTCAGCGTAGCACCAAGCCAGCCCTGGGCACTGCTGGGGGAGGATCTGGGAGGCCCAGGAGAATGAGTGTTAGAAAAAGGAAAGTGAATTAGCATAAAAGGCCCTGTCTCTACACCACCATACCATGAAATTCCACCAAATTACCAAGTATGGGTGCAGCCAATATTAAGGTGGGCTAAGCAGGTTATAGAAACCTGGAAGTCTCAACCATAGTGCAAATTCCAACATTTACTTTGTTTTTTTCCCAGTTCAAGCATCAACTCAGTGGGAACTCTGTACCAGGGACTACACGAGGCCTGGAGTTCTCCCAAATACAGACCTCTATTACCACGTGTACAAACCACATAAAGGCCACCAGAAGAAAAGCTCCCACAAATGGAATTACTGAAACTGAAAGCAGCCAACCAGCATATATTACTAAGAAAAATGGTGCTCCTAGAAATGGACTCATGGACATAGAAAGCCAACTGTGGTTAGCAGGCAGGAAAGGGAGGATTAACAGATACACGTTAATAAATATAAAATAAATGACAAGGACCTACTATATAGCACAGGGAACTATATTCAAGTTCTTGTAATGAGTTGTACTAAAAACAATCTAAAACATATGTATACACATATGCATATGTTTATAACTGAATCTCTGCTGTACACCTGAAACTAACATTGTAAATTGACTACACTTCAATAAAAATTAATTTAAAAAAATAAGTAAAAATAAAAGCAACGCCTTTAAGAAAAAATAAAAGAACACTCTAATCCCCTTAGCTGTAGCTGCTGAAGAATTTTGGTTGCAAGCACCAAGTCCACTGGATCACTCCAGCACTGGCTGCCACTCTTTCTGACCATCAGAGAGTCACTTGGCTTCACTGAGGTTAATTTTCTCTTCTGTGAAAGGCTACAGTTGCAACTAATGATGTATAGAATCTCATCATTCACAACCCCAAAAATTAGTGAGGACTTCCCATGGGCCAGGCTCTGGAGAGATGAAAATATAGGGTCCCAGATATATTCATGGGTAGAAGAAGTTTATGCCATAAAGACATTAATTCTTCCTGTTTTGATAGACAGATTCATTGCAATTCTGATTAGAATTCCTACCAGATTTTTCATGGAATGTAACAAGTTAATTTATGGCCAAGAATAGCCAAGAAACTTCTTTAGAACCACCACTGGGGAGGGGTGGATAGGTCATTCATTTCCACTGGTCTTTCTGATGTGATGAAAATGTTCTGGAATAATAATTGTTGCACAACTGTAAATATGCTAAAAGCTGCTGAATTGTACCATTTAAATGGATGGACTTCATGGTGTGTGAACAATATCACAATAAAGCTGTTATATGAAAAAATATTTCTTGACAATTATTTTTCCCTCTATACTACTTAGTCTGCCCCACAATTTAAGAAAAACAAAAAACCAAAACAAACCAAACTGTGCCAGGAGCTCTTTAGGACTGCAATGTCCCTGGGTCTCCAACGCCTCTGGTGGTGCTGTTCCTGTTAACACACCAAGCTGGGCTGGGCTAGTTAGGGAATGTAACTGTCTTTTTAAAATGGATGGTCACACGTTTCACCCTGGGAGAGGGAATGAAGGAGGATGTCACAGCCTTATGCCTTCAGCTCATTTTTAACTGAACAAAGCCCTGCTTTCAACACTGTAATCCCTCACACTATAAAAACACATGACACCAACAAGCACCGCCATCATAACACCTGAAAGTGTTCAAGGAACTTACCTGGGGCAGAAACACTGAGGGAGGAGACAGAAGCTCGCTTGGCACTGAGGATCCCTTTTCCCGACTCCACCAGTAGCTGGGTTTTACAGCCGGAGGCTCTCAGCCCAGGGAGCAGCTCAGACGCCACTGAGCTGTCCCTCAGGGAGCGGGAAAGGAAGACCAGGGCAGCCCCGGAGTCGCAGGGCAGGGAAATGGGTGGAAACGCGGGCTGCAGCCCCGCTCGGAGGCCATCCCCAGCCCCAGCCCCAGCTGCCCCGTCTGGGTCCGCAGACCCCGCCCGCCTGGGACGCATCCCGCCCAGTTGTGGGGACGGGCCGGTGGCCGAGGAGAGGAAGTCCGGGAGGAGAGGACTCGCGGGCGATAGAGGGGAAGGGGACGCCAGCAGCGGACTGAGGGGAGCCCGGCTGGGTGAGAGGCGGCAGGTGCACACCTGGCCCCGTGAAGCTGTGGCCGGGGTGCTGGGGCACTGGGTCACTGGGGCAGGTGGCGCGGGCAGAGGGGTCTGGCCTGAGCAATTCAGCTGAACACAGGCTGACTCACGCCCTCGTGGTCTGTGACACGCGGACCGCCCTCCCGCAGCCGCCTGACCCCTTTCCCGGGAGACCCCACATTGCACTTCCACAGCCAGAGGCACCGGCCCCGGGCAGGACCTAAAGGCCTGCCGGGCGACAGAGCTGAGAAGCCTTTGGGGCTAATCCCTGCTCGGAGCTTGAGCTTCGAACCCGCGGTCCAGATTACACCGACCGCCCATGCGCAGGAGGGCCAGCAATCCGCTCTGGGTTCTGCGAGAGAAAGTGGGGCAGTGAGGGAGGGAAAAGATGAGAGGGGGAGGAGAGGAGGGAAAAAGTGGAGGGAGACAGATGGACAGGAAGAGCAGAGAGAAGGGAGGGATCTGGAAAGGGTAAGGTCCTAGCGGGGATGGAGAGAAAAAGCTTTACCTCTGGTGGCACCCTGAAGAAGGCGGCAGTCCTGCCTCTGTACCCTTCTGTAACCCTTCAAGGCCCGCAGCTCAAGTTTTACCTCCCTGATCCAGCCCTCCATCCGATGCTGCTGCAGAACCCCTACGGGTATCACACCTGTTGCCCCCACGCGGAGCAGGGTTTTCTGTTGGTCTCGGAACCAAGCACCCGCAGGTGTTGTCGCTCAGAACTACCTTGGGAAGAGTACCTATTCCCCTTTTACACACTGGGAAACAGGCAGGCACGATCTTTGCCTTAGCTCCACTGTCCCAGGTTTTGGGCTGGCAGGGAGCGGGGTGGTTCAAGATCAGAGCCCCAGACAGAGCAGACTGCCTGAGTGTTGGTGCATAGTCCCCATCCGTCCTGGGTAAACCACATTCCACCCTAGTGGAACCATCAAGGGCTCACAGTAGTTCCCTGGGTGTGGGAGAGCTGTCCTCATGTGAAGGAAAAGCCCAGCTGGGCTAACAAGCTAAGCCACAAATCTAAGTGTGATAAGTGTCGGTTTACTGATCTAAATTCTGCTGGGCTAACTCGTAAATCTGAAGTTTAGTGTCAGTTTACTGGGCTAACAAGCTAACTCGTAAATCGAAGCTCAACAAGTGTCTATTACAAGTTGATAAGCACCAGTGTGCTGATTCCTTGCTTTTTGTTGCTTGAGCCTTATAGGCTAATACACCCTTACTTGTAATTAACCCTTTAAAACTTCATGTGTATGTCTTGGAGGTGGGTGCTCAGAACTTCGGAGCAGAAGCCCCTCTGAGCCCGCCGGCATAATAAATCTGAGTACGCCAACACTCCGAGTGGTGATTGTTCCTTGGCTGGCCTGTTGTTTCCATAACACTCAGTTCCAGTGCCCAGCTTGCTAGGTAGATAGGAGTGTTACCAAGTCCAAATTCATTCTCTTCAGTGCAGGACAGGCCAATAAGTTGGGAGACCAGGTGTTGGGGCATGGAATAGCAAGTTTCTGTAGACCTAGATGGCAAACTAATGTCCTGGAAAACCATCTCCCCAAGTCAGAATTCAGGCTCTTTTCCTACGTGCTTGGTTGTTGCAATATTCTTGGTGTAGGAATTCCTTCTTGTTAGAATCCTTTGTTCTTGCAGCTATCTGCCTGGGTCAAATCTCTGTAAACCTCTAACAAAACAAACGTTATTTTCTATTCTGCAATTTCTTATCTTTTTATGAATGAAAATGTGTTAAATATACTTAAAGATCAGAGCCTTCAGAATAGGTTCTCCTGTATATTTCAGGCTCTAAGCAACATTGTTTTACAAGCAAGATGAAGCCTAGGAGACAGAGCATAGGGTTAAAGTCAAAGGAAAAGGTCTAATATGGAGTCAGATTTGTTCTGTTCTATTACCCAGGCAGAAGCCACTTGAGGATTTAAATCCCTTTAAGTTAAAAATAACTAAAACTTTAAAGGAATTTACATACATAGGTGGGAATGTGCATAGCATATCTGGAAAAGCACCCAAAGGATAGTAAACAGTGGCATCTCCAGGGAGGGCTGAAAGAAGAGAGGATGAGGGAAAACTTCTTTCACTTGTGTATTTTTGTGCTCTGTTTGAATTTTTTTTTAACCATTTGCATGTATTTCTTATTCAGTTAAAAAAATGTGTAATGGAGCAAAGGAGTAACTAGCTCAGCAAATACAGCAGCTATGGAATCACTGAGTCATCACTTTTGATTTAAGCCAGGAAGCATTTATTGACTCTCACTTATGTGCCCAGTGCTGTTTTAAGACTTCTATTATTATTATTATTATTATTATTATTATTATTATTATTATTATTATTATTATTATTATTATTATTATTATTTTATGAAATAATAACAAGGTATCCCTCACCCCTGCCCATGGCTGGTGGAAAACCAACTGAGTTTTTATTGAGTTGTTTTCCAAGGAGTAGAGATGAGTTATAAACTGAACACATCTTCAGGGCAAAACAGGCGGAGTGGTTTTCCAGCAGGCCAGAGAGCTATGAAGGGTTTTCAATAGAGGCCCCCAGAGGCTGAGAGGGAAAGCCTCGAGGACCCTACAAAAAGCTGCCCAAACTGCCTTCTCCATGGCACTACTGAAATAGGAAAGAACAAATCTGACTCCATATTAGATCTGTTCCTTTGACTTTAACAAAGCCAAGTTAATACTCTCCGGTCTTTTCATGGGTTATGATGTCACAGAGGAGATGGACAGGTCAACAAGGAACCACTCTGCCGTGATCATGGAGCCGGGGAGCGGGATGGGCGGCAAGATGTGTGACGCAGCTGTAGCCATGCCCGTGTTTCTAGGCAGGTACCCAAAGTCACCTCGACAAGGTGTCAAACACTTGTGCCCACGTCCTCATCACCTGACATGTATTAAAGAGAAATGGAAATGTATAAAAGGCCAATATACTTGGTGAGTACACCATCCAAAGAGCAAAGTCACATTTTGACAACTGGCCATCTCGGTTCCCTGGGCTTCATTCTTGGAGAACCTTAAAAACCACTCCTCTGTCCTTAAGAAGTGCTGCATATTTGTCCTATCTTTGGCTCAGGGATGGAGCACGTTCAAGTGAAATTTAATGTCTGCACAGATTTGACTGTCTTTCTCCAGGTTCACTTGTCCATTCTAAAGAGGCCTGAGCTAAGTCCATCCTCCGTAAGATATATTCCCTCCAGTGACTGCTCATTGAGCCTGCAATTAAGGGCCAGCAGAACAAGAATGTCCTCAGCTAAAAAGTTCACCCACCCTTCACTGCTTTCTTAATCTCCTCTCCTGGCTAATTGCAACAGACTATCACCTCCCTCCACCAAGCTCCCCAACTGTGTCAGTTTGTCTCCCCAAAGAGAAGGTAAGGTCCATAAAAGAGGAGACAACTCCATAGTCACCTCTGAATTCCTAGCATAAAGTAATGTTAAGAAATAGAACTATGATTATGGCTTCTTTCCTTTAAAACCTTTCTGGTTATTTGAATGAGACCTTGGAAGACAGGTGTTTGCAGTCAAGTATTTTGATCCACAGGACTCTGGAGGCCTTTTTCGGAATGGCTGCTCACTGATTCATTCAAACCACAGCTTCTCATTCCAGGAGTAGCTGTGATTCTCTGCCAGGAGTTTGTGGTTACTCTCATGCCAGAAGAGCTTTAAACTATATCCTTACTTTGGATTTGTTATTTTTCCCCTCTTCCAACAAAATTGACTTTCCTTACTGTCTTACCTTGATGAATTTTTTTTCATAGTTAACCCTTTAGTAAACCATGCTTCTCGGGATGGGCTTGGCCTTACATATGATCAGTCATCCAACTCCCAGTGTGAGAGGACTCGGGCTCACCTCCTACCCTCCTGTCAAGGCAACTGAAACTCAGTACAGGAGCCAACAGGCACCCCAGGGCTTCTAAGGCTTGCGTATCACCCAGAATCCCTGCTTTCTGGTTTGTCTTGGCTTCTGAGGATTTCCCCTCACTTTCTTCACAATTAGCTGTGCAGCTTGAAAGATGAAGAAGGAAGGTTTTATTTCTTAATCAGCATTTTAAGAAACTTGTGTAATGAAGGTTTTCACGAGTTTCTACAACCATCCATTGCCGAGACAGAAAACACACTAGATATTTTCTAAGTTTAGCTATCATGTGTATTTTTTCTTTTATTTTGTTTTTTAACTGCAAATAGACATTTTTTAATTAAAAAAATAAGGCCCCAAATAGGATAGAGACTTGAAGGGGCATACAAAATTAAAGGGCAAAGACAGAAAAATGATAAATACTCTACAAGTTTAATATAATACTTACACTATGGATCAGATCAGCAATTCTCAGTAACAGCTAATTGAAATATGTCCATGAGGTAAAACGTCTCTCCTGTCAGGAGATGTCTAACAGAAAATAGAATTAAAACAACAAACTAAAATTCTAAGTCTGGCGAGGTACAGAAGTCTACCAGCTAAATGTGTCTTCTTCTGGAAAAGAGGGAGGCTCACCAGCTCTTTACTGTGGAGCCTGAGCCCAGGGGATGGCGGTGAAGTGAGCTCTGTAAGTACCCAATAGCAAACTTGTGATGAATAAAGAGATGTGAGCTTTGATGACAGAGATGATACTACTATTCACTTGTCCTGTAAAGTATGTCTTCACGTTCAGTGATCAATACCTCGGAGTCCTCAGGGATTAAGATTATAGGAAAATTCACAGCCCGGGCCCAGACATCCTCTTTGAGCTCATGACAATGCACTTAGATGTCTCAAGGGCAACTCGAGCTCCAACTGCAAAGAGCTGACTTCAGGGTGCTCCTCCCATAGCCGTCCTACCCAGGGCCCCTGGTCGGGGGGCAAGGTCTCCCTGCCTCTCCCAGCTCAGGCCCATCACTCACAGATGTGACTGGACCCCACCTTCAGGGCCCAGATTTCCTCAGTCACCGAGTCCCACCACCCACACCTACCAGGTACTCACTGGCACTCACTCAGCACTGACTGTGTGCTGGGGACCACGCTGCACACTGTTCACACGTTATCTCACTGGATCTCCACAGCAGTCCTGGGAGGTCGGTACATCACTTCTTCAATTGATTAGATAAATTGTTTCACTTCCTTGAGTGCATCATCTAAAGTGACACAGCTACTCAGCCACAAAAGTGGGACTGAAAACCACTTGAAAATTCTACACTCCTACACCTCGCTGCCACCCTAATCTGACTCATCACATCACCTCCTGCAGAGCCTTCTAAATGTTTCTAAGCATTCTACAAGACAAAAGTGATCTACGAGAGCACCCCACTCCCCTACTTAAGATCTGTCAATGACGGTCCACTGCCCTTAGGAGAAAGCCCCACCAGGCCTGAGCACAGCCCAACGGCCCGGCATCCGCGTTCCCTGTGCAGCCTCGCCGCCTCACCCACCACGCAGATCTACACGTGCCGTGTCCAGGACAGGGATGCTGACTCCGTACAACCCGGGGCTCGTCTCAATCAAACAATGATCACCTTCTTCAGTGTTCACCCTCTTCAATGCTGACGGTCAGAAAAATATTTTCTCAGGATGAATCAATATCTTTTTCCTTACAACTTCCTGTCATTGATAATGAGCTCCATCCAAAATACAGAAGACCTAATTCTCAGTCTCCTTATCTGTAAAATGAGAATAACAAGGAAATATATGAAGTTTTAAGTGAAATAATATACATGTGAGGCTGAGGGACAATTCCCAACATACAGTAAGCACTCAATATGTGCCTACTTAATATTAATAGGAATATATTGCATTCCAGCAACCTTAACTCAATGTTTAATGGCTTTGTCCAACAGACTACAGACAAACATTTGGACGAACACCTTTGAGCAGATCAGCCCAAGCGTGCTGGGAGAGGTAAGCACTGACTCCAGTTACAGCTGCAGCCAACCAGCCCTACGGGGCTGGGGCAGTTTGCTCAAACTCTTACATGTTGCTTGAGAATTTAGTTGTCATTAATGAATAAAGACAGGTGTTCTTTAGTCAAAATTCCTGAAACATATATCTTCAAATATTGATGCAAATTTAATTTCAAGTACAACACTCTCACTAGAAAATATTTGAAAATGATAGTCTTAGCTCCTCTGCACATCAAAAGGGCATGATCTTAATGTATCTGACTACACGAAAAGTGTTGTTTAAAGGAATTTAAGATGAAGCCATCCTAAATAAGCTCTAAGTATCATCTTCACAAAGCCCCACCCAAGGGTCTCATTTCTCACTTCCACATAGGTGTTCAGGTAGCTTAACCTGGGTCTTGGTTTCTTATAACACGGGGGTGGGAAGAGTTGTGGATAGATTTATGTAGCAAATATAAACCTAGGGTATTTGCTGTGTAGAAATCCTAGAAATAAACAAATTAATATATAGTCCTACCCTCAAGAAGCTCAGCCTTTCCATTTACAACAGCATTAAAAATAAAATGAGAGATACATTTAACAAAAATTTACAAGATTTGTACATTGAATATTTTGATGTATCACCGAAATAATACTTAAAAGATCTACATATATGGAACACATCCCATGTTCATGGAATGGTAGACAATATTGTTAAAAATGTTAAGACTCCCCAAAGTGAGTTACAAATTCAGTGGAATCCTTATCAATATTCCAGCTGACTTCTTTGCAAAAATTGAAAAAGTGATCCCAAAATTCATATGGAAGTGCAAGGGGCCCAGGTCAGCCAAAACAATCTTGAAAAAGCAGAGCAAAGTTGGAGGACTCACTTTAAAGGGTACTAAAAAGCTATAGTACTAAGTCAGTATGGTACTGGCATAAGTTTGGATAAATAAATCTATGAGACATAATAAAAACCCAGGGGGAAAAAACTTACATTTACAGTCAGTTTTCCACAAGGGTGCCAACAACACTCCATTGAAAGAATAGTCTATTCAACAAATGGTGCAGGGAGTGCTGAGTATCTGCAGGCAAAAGAATGAATCTGGAATCTGGACCCCCATATTTTAAATAAATAAAAATTAATTCAAAATTGATCACAGACAGAAACGTAAAAACTAAACCTATAAACTTTCCAAAAGAAGACGCAGTATAGATCTTTGTGGTCCTAGGACAGGCTTTGGTTTCCTAGATACAATACGAAGAGCACAAGTGATAGAAGAAAAAAGCAGATAAACTGGACTTCATCAAAATTAAAACCTTTTTGTTACAAATTACATCATCAAGAAAGTGAAATGACAGGGGTAGGGGGTATATCAAGTGACAGAGTGCATGCTTAGCAAGAAAAATAAAATAAATCAATACATCTAATTACCTCCCCTGTAAAGAAATTGTTTTAATGCTTAAAAAAACTAAAGTGAAAGGACAATCTGCAGAATAGGAGAAAAATTTTGCAAAGCATGTATCTAAGAAGAGACTAGTATTCAGGATATATAAAAAATGCTTACAACTGAACAATACAAAGAAAATCGACCCAATGTTTAAATTTGCCAAGGATTTAAATAAATACACAAATGGCCGATAAGCACATGAAAAGAAGCTCAGCATCACTAGCCAAATCAAAATCAAAATGAGTTCTCATTTTACACCCACTAGGACGGTTATAATCAAAACATGGACAATAACAAGTGTCGTTGAGGAGGCAGAGATACCTCATTTGCGGCCAGTGGAAAGGGACAATGGTGCAGCTTCTTTGGAGAAGTCTGGTGTTTCCTCAAAATGTTAGAGATATATGGCTCAGCAATTCCACTCCTACATGTAGAGTCATCCCTCAGTATCCTCGGGGGGTTGGTTTCAGGAACCCCCCAACCTGGATACCATAATCCAAGGAAGTTCGATTCCCTTTACCACCAGCCATCTGGATCCATGAAGTGGAAACTACAGATATGGAGGGCCAACTGTACAGCCAACAGAATGAAAACATATTCTCACAAAAACTTGCACATCAATATTCATGGCAGTATCATTCAGAGTAGCCAAAGGTTACAAACAATATCCATCCATCAATGAACGGATAAACAAAATTACCAAGAATAGGCCCACAAACTTTTGGTCATTGAATCTTTGACAAAGGAGGTGAGAACATACAATGGAGTAAAGACAGCCTCTTCAGAAAATGGTGTAGGGAAAACTGGACAGCTGCATGTAAATCAATGAAGTTAGACTACTCCCTCACAGCATACACAAAAATAAATTCAAAATGGCTTAAAGACTTAAACATGTAGACAAGACACTATAAACCTCTTAGAAGAAAACATAGGCAAAATATCTGACATACATCTCAGCAATGTTCTCCTAGAGCAGTCTACTCAAGCAATAGAAATACAAGCAAAAATATACAAGTGGGATGTAATTAAACTTACAAGGTTTTGCACAGCAAAGGAAACAGTAAGCAAAACTAAAAGACAACCTATGGAATGGGAGAAAATAGTTGCAATAAATGAGACTGACAAGGGCTTAATTCCCAGAATATATAACACCTTTTACACTTGATAAGAAAGAAAAACAAACAATTCAATTCAAAAATGGGCAGAAGGCCTAAGGAAGCTTTTCTCCAATGAAGACATCCAAATGGCCAATATGCACATGAAAAAATGCTCAATATCATTATCAGAGAAATGCAAATCAAAACTGCAATCAAATATCACATCTCACCAGTCAGAATAGACATCATTCAGAAGTTCACAAACAATAAATGCTGGAGAGGCTGTGTAGAATAGGGAACCCTCCTACACTGTGGTTGCAGTTTGGTGGAGCCATTGTGGAAAACAGTACAGAGGTTCCTCAAAAGACAAAACATTGACCTCCCATATGACCCAGCAATCCCACTCCTGGGCATATATCCAGAAGGAACCGTAATTCAAAAAGACACCTACACCCCAATATTCAGAGCAGCACTATTTACAATAGCAAGACATGGAAACAACCTAAATGTCCACTGACAGATGACTGGATAAAGAGGTTGTAGTATATTTGTACAATAGACTACTATTCAGCCATAAAAAAATAATAAAATAATGCCATTTGTAGAAACATGAATGGACCTGGAGAATGTCATTCTAAGTGAAGTAAGCCAGAAAGAGAAAGAAAAATACCATATAAGATCGCTCACATGTGGAATCTAAAAAAACAAAGAAACAAAAAGATAAACTTATCTACAGAACAGAAACAGACACACAGACATAGAAACCAAACTATGGTTACCAGAGGGTATAGGTTGTGGGAAGAAATAAATTGGGAGTTCAAGATTTGCAGATACTGAGTATGTATAGAGTAAACAGCAAGTTTATACTGTATAGCACAGGAGAATATATTTAATAACTTATAGTAACTTATGTTGAAAAAGAATATGAAAATGAATACATGTATGTTCCTATATAAATGAAGTGTTGTGCTGTACACAAGAAACTGATGCAAAATTATAAACTGACGCAACATTATAAACTGACTAGAATTCAATGAAAATATTTTTAAATAGAGAAAAAACGAAAAAAAAAAGAAAAAGGATATTATAAAACCAAAAGAATAAAGTACTGACTGAGGCTACAACATGGATGAACCTTGAAAGTTTATACTGAAATAAGCCAGACACAAAAGGGCAAACAGTGCCCTTTTAGGTGAACTGTATCTAAGCATTTATTGTACTATTCCAGTAAATTTTCTGGAAGTTTGAACTCTCAAAATCAAAATAAAATGTATTATTAATTAAAAACCTAAAATGATTCCTCACAGGAGGGCTTTAATTATTAAATGCAGAAATGCATGTAAAGCTCCTGGAACAACACTTTGCACGTCCACACACAGTCACTGCTGTCACTGCCACTCAGAGGGTGGTGCCAGCGCTGATGAGGGCTGCCTCCAGTTGCTCCCCTGCAGACAGGAGTGAGGGCCTGGGCTCTGACAGGAAGGGTGACCATGAACATGGGTTAGACAGAGCCACGCCCCAGACTTTGTATTACCCAACTTTCTTATACAAACTGCTCCATGTAACATAAACACGCTACAGGGATGTATCTTACGACACAGGGAATATAGCCAAAGTTTTACAATAACTATAAATGGAGCATAACAATAAAAATTGTGCAACTATTGTACACCTGAAACATATCATATTGTAAATCAGCTATACTTTTATAAAATGTTAAAAAATAATTTTAAAATGTTATCACTTCAGTATTCAATTCGGTTTTTAAGTAACTAATAAACAGCTTAGAATGTATAAAACATTTAAGTGTGATGTTTGTTTACATATTTATTTACTTTCAGCCTCCTGCTAAAAGAGAAATTAAACAATTTTTAACACAGCTTAACAACCATAACAACAAAAAGACAAAAGTTAGAGTGAAGAGAAAATGGAGATTCAATACTTAAATGAAACCAGGGGGAGGTAAACTCATAAAAACGAATGCCATGAAGTCAGGGTAAGTGTTAAAGTCCGACTAGAAATTCAGCCGTAAGATTCTTGGCAGCTAAAGCAAAAAGTAAAAGATGATGGGGCGGGTGGTAGAGCTCAGTGGTAGAGCGTGTGCTTAGCGTGCACGGGGTCCCGGGTTCAACCGCCAGGGCCTCCTCTAACAGATAAATACACCTAATTACCTACCCCCCCAAAAGAGGCCCAAAGAAAAGAAAAAGAGAAATTTCTTTCCTAAGAAAACCTGATGTTAAATTTAGATTAAATACTTGAAAAAAAAAGAAAGAAAAATAGAAAAAGATGAGTGACACAAGCGATAATGCCCGTGAGATAAATCTGCGGTGGCTGCTGGCACGTCCCCATGTCCCACGTGGGAAAATCTGAAACATACTTCTCACCACTCAGAGTCATCATCAGCCCACCCCACCCCTCTCCCTGTTAAATGCAGGAGCACAGGCAGGGCCCGGCCTTTGCTCTCTCTGTGTCAACACAGAGAGACAGGATGTAAGGGGCCAGAGCACAGCCATTCAAAGAAGTCCACAGCAATTAACATCAAAATGGTGAAGGATTCAACCCCCAGTAGGCCTTGAGGCTCAGGATGAAGAGATTTTACTTCTAGCAGATCTTGAGCTTCATTATACACCCATTGTAATAGTAACATGGTGAATAACACGCCCCAAGGCAACATGGCCATCCCAAGGCTAGCCACAAAATGTCAAAGGGTGGGAAATGGCCAAATCCCTGGGAATCCCAGCCCCTTGCCCTTAGGCTGCTCCTTCTAATTATTAGCATATAAAACAACCAAGCCCATGAAAACCAGCAACACAGCGCCACCTCGTGGTCATCACTCTCTCTCCCTCTTCGGAGAAGGCCCACAATTTGTCTGTGGAGTGTGTACATACTTTTAATCTGAGCACCCAACCCCCACACCTCGTGGCATTTCTCCTGCCTTTCAACGTGTCTCTGTGAATAAATCTACCTTTACTCAACAGTGGCTTGCTCTTGAAATCTTTCCTGCATGAAGCCAAGGACCCACGTCTGGTGGGGCACATTCCAGGGGCTCAACCAAAGCCTGGGACACAGCCCTTCCCATGCCCCACATGTGTTTTCTTGTATCAACAGGACTGGGATGTGAAGGGAGTTCTGAGGCCCCAGCTAAGGGACAGAAGTAGCCCCCAGGACCAAAATGGCGGGCAGCCCCTCCCCCAGCAGGGGCCCTGAGGTCAGCCCGGTTCTCTGTGGTTCTCTGTTGTGCTGACTCCCCAGCCACAGAGCGTTCTCCCTAGGCCTGTCCCCACAAAACCCTTCTCTCCAAAATGCAAGCACATCATGTCACAGTCCTCTTATTCAACCAGGAAATTTTCAGACCACTATTTCCTTCCCTAGTAAAGAATCTATCTGTCCTCCCTCCCATCCCACCACTTCTTTTTTTGAGAACTCTGTACTCCCCATACACCATCCTGAACACAGGTGCCTTGCTGGCTGGGACAGAGATGTTTCAGTCTCACACAGCCTGCATCCTTTCACTTTCCCCTTTCTACCTTAAAAAGCCTTTCCTGAGTCTCCCACCCCTCTGATTCTGAACTTCACAAAGTGCTGAGGTTGCAGTCACTGTGTGCATACATCCCAGGTTTTGACTAGGTTTCCTTCACAAGATCTTCATTAAGGAGCTTCATCAAGAAGTTTAAAGAGTCTTTTCTTACATCGGAGTGGAGGAGCCTGCATAAAATTTAAATGGCCTTGAAGAGAGAGTTAACCAGGGACAGAGAGGTCATAGGTCTTAGTCAACAGTGTCATGAGGCAAAATGTTCTTCGAAGGCTCAGAGTGGCTTCTGAACACGGAGTCGGTAGGGAGGAGGTGCCAGGCTGTGAGTGGGATGAGTGACACTGGGTACGCTACCCCAGCTGGGGAAGTATTGGATTTTGTTCTAGTTTTCCAAAGAATTTCTTAACACCTTTTCTCTTATTGTCACATACCATTTCCTACGGATTAAGAAAATCAATGTCAGTCATTTGGGCAACTTGGTAGAAGCTACACGATGCCATTCACAGGGCTGGGATGTAACAGCCACACCAGTCTAAGTTGAAAGACCAGTAGGGGTATTTCCAAGGTAATCACAGGCATGCAGCAACCTCCCCAGCTTCAATTACCTCATCTCAAAAGTGGGGCCAATAAAACTACCAAGCAAAGTGCGTGATGATTATGGCCGACATCTGTTTACTAGGTAAGTGCCCGTGACAGCTGACACTGGATTAGGAATGAGTATGATCAACGAGGCCCAGTCAGCCTGGTTACATGCACCCTGCCTTCATGCCTTGGTGCAGGAGCGGAGTTTGTTTAGCTGAAATGAACGCCCCCAGAGCAGCCCCGAAGGGAAAGCTCCTAGCTCTGCACGGCGAGACGTGTTCCTTTCCTTCTCTGAGCTGATAACAGTTTGCAGTCGTCTGTTTTTACATTTATTCCTTTAGTACCTGCCTCCCCTCCGGAGTGTTTGCTTAAGCAGCACAGGTCCAGGTTTGTGTTGCTGCCTGCCGGATATTCTGGGCTGGGAGACAGGCGACTCCACGTCTGGATCTGGTGCTGAACGGAGAGGGCAGAAAGCCCAGGGGCCCATGCTGAACAGAGGCCCCTGCACCCAAAATTATGGTCTGACTTTGGGCAAATTACACCGTCTTCTTTACCCTAAGATTCCTCATCTGTTCATGAAAATAACTGCCCATGGCACGTAGAGTTTCAAGGATTAAAGGAAATCACCAAATTCACAACCTATTCAAGGGGCTACCAGTACGTCCTCAACAGGCACATGCTACCTTTACGGCTGTGACACACGCTAAGCGGGGCGGAAGGACACAGTGAACACTGCTAAGTGCCTGTTAAGTGTTTCATGTGTGTTATAATACTGTTTAAAACTTACAACAAACCCAGGAAGAAACGAATATTATAATGCATATTTCACAGATTCACCAACAGTTTAATGGAGGTTACACTCTAGTCCAAGGTCCTTTGGTGAGGAAATGGCGATTTAAACCTGAATCTGAGCCCAGGCCTGGGCTACACCTCTCTCCAATCCACCTCACCACTTGCCTATGAAATCCACCTGTCCAATACATGTTTGCACAGGCCAGCTCTTAAATGCAAATTGTGCCACCGTTTGTCAATGTTTGTTAATTACCATAAAGTGCTCTCAGAAACCGCTACAGAAAAGACAGGTTGACCCACATCCCTGCCAACAAAGAAGAGATATTTTGCCTTGCGTTCTCCTGTAATGTGCAGAAACCCTTCCCTACACCACCAAATTCAAATGTATGCTTCCTCCATGTTTATGTTTGCACACGGCTTATTAAAGTAGAAGGTACCTGCAGTAATTCCATCTCGGTTCCTTTCCAAGTTTCCAGATTATCCACAGTCTGTGAATGAAAATACTACAATGTGAATTAAAATACTACAACCATGTCAGTAAACAAAGAATGCTGAAACCAAGTCATCAAGGCTGCCGCCACCCCCCAGTGCGGACAGACCTGAAGCCCAGCCTCTACAGCCACTCACAATGCTGCCCTCTGAACAGACTGAGAATAAGAAGACAGGATAATTGCCCTAGATAGCTAGGTGCTTGTCTAAAGAATGAATCCAGTGAGGTCAAATGATACATACAAAGGCACTAAATTCTTTAACTTGAGATGCCTGGATTTCTTTAGATAACAAGCAATCTTTTATTCTTCCAACTCCCTGGTCTTTGTTGTAAAGCTCCTATATAATCCCAGTTCCTCCCCTACTTCTTGGGAGCAGACCCTCAGACAGATTTGAAGGCTGTCATCCCGCCTCGAGTCCTCCCGCCTAATAAAGTGTAACTCTAAACTTTCAGGCTACACATTTCTTTCAGTCGACAAGTCCCAGAATAGACACAACTCATCAATTCTGTAATGGAACACACTGGATCAGGAACCAAAAGCGTGTTCTAGTCCAGAAAAACTACGGGTCCCTCTTTCTTTCTGTCATTATACAATCCCACCAGAACTCATTAATTTTCTGTCTGCTCATCTGGCAACCAAACTCAGAGAAGAGTCAACTCAGCAGAGTGCTCTACTCGGGAGAACACCCCGCAGCAGCACTGCAGGCTACCTGCCCTCCCGCACGCTCTGCCGACCCATAGTGTCCTCTGTGGAGACCAGGCCAACAGAGGTGTTCCCAACAGCTGCAAAGTCCCACAGATTAAATAAAAGCATTATATTTTCTACGATATGTTATGTATATTACCATCTCTGAAAACAGCTTTGCCAGAAGCCCCAATTTTCCACATTAATCTGCATAGGCAATTCCGGCCGCCAAGGGAAAACAAGTCTTATGACGATGCTAAAGGCTCCAAAGTCCTCTCCAGGAGCATCAACCAAACTGCCTGCAGGCCTGCAGCTGCAGGCGGCTACATGTCTGTTTTTAAAGAAACCCCTTCCTGCCCTCGGGCGCTACAAAGTCCCTCTATGCCCTCCCATTTCAGGGTAAGAGCAGCCACTGCAGAAACTTGCAGGGCAGCACTGACAGGACTGGACACAGAGGATCAGAGCTAAACTAAGCCTTCTGATGACACGAGCTTGTCACTGTGTCATTTTACAGATGAAGGTATATACAGAGAGGTGGGGTGATCTTGCTCAAAGTCACACAGCTAATAAGTGCCAAAGTCTATAACTCAGCTCCACCCTCTGGCGTGACGCTCCAGCTGGGACACCCACAGGGTTCTCTCGTGCCTGCCTGAACAGTCATTTACTGTCACTCATAACCCACCACGGTTTCTGACCCTAGCCTGACTTTTCAGCCTCTTCTCCCTCTAGTTTCTCAGGAACAAGGCTGCTCGGGCCACTGTGTGACTTCGGGCTCCCCAAACCCTCAGTGCTCAGGGTGGTCTTGCCTGTGCATCCAGCACCCTGCTCAGAGGCTCTTCCTCCCCTGCAGGAGGACGTTTCCACTCTCCACAGGGACACCCCCTCAGGGAAGCGCTCTTCTCGCCCTCAGCACGGCAGGTGTCCCAGGCCACATCCCGAGCTGCCCCATTAGGACTGCCTGTGCCCAGGTCTGCTAGTCAGACCAGCAGCCTCAGAACCAGGGATTATGCCCGGGTCTCCCTGCAAACCTACTGCCCGCCTCACAGCCCCCAGCCAGTAGGTCACCTGGAAGTCACAGCAAGTGCCCCACCCAATCCCGAAATCTCTTCATTTGCCAGCACCGCTGATGACTGGTCTCCAAAGTTTGGTCAGTTTCACACAAAACAGCAGCTTCCACTGAAGCTGAGGGTTTTCACTTCTGCTCCCCATCCTTACTGGAAACGTCAAGGGAAACCAAAAGACCTTTTCTCAACCCTTTTCTGATGACACCTTCCCACCCACAATACTCACATGCTCAAGAGATTTGGGTCCACGTGATTTTGTTTCCCTTATGCTAAGTGGCTCAAAACACTGCAGGATTCTTTCTCTTTTGAGAGTATTTGTTTGTACTGAGTTTATTGACTTTAATCTCTTTTTGTCTCTCTCTTAAGTGTCCCTAGCAGTTGCCACTTCTTACTCCCTTCAGCAGCCTCCCTCCCATCATCTAGTCTAGGAAATCATCTGTGATGAGGGGCCCGGGGGCAGTCACAGAAGATAGAACAAAGGTACAGAGAGGCTACATAATTTGCCCGAGAAGATCAGCTTCAAGCCCCAAAACTGTGTGTCACGTCCCTCTGTTTAACACTTATGCTAAACTAGTTAACTTTTTATAGATTATGGTTATAAACAGATGAGGTATCAAAATACATAGAAGGACACACATCAACTCTAAGATGTTTATTAACCCCACTATTTTGTTTCTATTTATTTTATTTCTATTAAAAAATATTAGGAACTTCTGCAGTCAATATAACAAAATGTTAATGGGTGTTAAATCCAGAATATAGAGGCGTAAGTGTATCATTACTCATAATTATTTGTATGCTCACAAGACAAAATGATTTGAACGTCTCTCTCCCCTCCCCCTACTCGCTACTGGCTCTCACCTGAGCTCCCAGACCACACATTTAACAGCCTTTCACTTTATCCACAGCTGAACTCATCAGGGTTCCCCCAAAGCTCCCTCTGCAGCTTTCCCTCCTCAGAGCACAGCAGGACCATTATTTACCTCATTAATCCACCCAGAAACCTGGGCCTTACTCCATCCTACCTTCACAGACATCATTCATCCTTTCCTTTTTACCATCTAAACATGCCTAAAATCTGTTCATTTTTTTCCCGGTGACTGTTCCACTGACTGTCCCACCGCTCAGGTAGAAGCCACCAACACTGCCCACCTGGACTCACGAGTCTCCCAAGTGGCCTTCCAGCTGCTCTCCCCTACTTGAGACAAATTGGATTTTGTCACTCCCGTTCTTTTATGACTCTTTTCAAACCTTGTGTTCTTAGAAGAAACTCCAAGTTCTTCACATGGTGAAGGTGTTTGCCATGAAACTTTGAGCTCAGGGAGGGCAGGACCCCCCTCCTCCTTGGCCCTCCTCTTTCCCCAAGGCCCCGCCCTCTCCCTCGGCTCCACCCTCTCCCCCTCAGCCCCGCCCTCTGGCACAGCGCTGGCTCAGGAGGACCTGCTGAGATACACCAGCCTGTATTCTAACCCTGGTGTTCAATACTTAGCAAATTGCTTCACTTATCCATACAAATCCAAGGTAGATTAGAAAGATTTTAGATGTTGAGCTAGACTATTGATTTGGGGATTTTGCACTAGCAACCTGCAATTACATGTTCTAATGTTTCTGTCTTCTTAAAACCACACCCAGATTTAAGGAGTTATTTGTGGAATGTCTTCGGAGTAAAAGGGACTGTACTTTAACAGACTTTATGTTGTATAACATGAACAACCCGGACAGGGTCACAAATGGAACTGCCTCACAAGTGACAGAAGACAGGTGAGAGGCACAAAGCAACAGGTCGCAAAGACGGTAAGAGCAAATTTGTTTTGCCAACCCCCCCAAAAATGCCTGAAAGAACCAAAAATTCTGAATTTTGAAAGTAAAAGATTATCATATAGTGAAATAAAATAAATAATCCTCTTCATCAGGGTTTCAAGATCTGACTCCAGATTTTTTAGCAGGCCATACTGAATCCTAGCACAGAAAAATCAGATGGACTAGTGGTGAGTAAGTTCCAGGAAAATGGCAGTAATTCCTCCACTTGTGTAAGGACATACACTCACCTGCCGAAGGTGAATGTAGAACGCATTCTGGAGAAATTCAGTAGCTTCCAGGCTCCGCTTCTGGATGCCGAGGACACGGACAGCTTGGAAGCATGCTTCTAACAGTCACCAGAATTCTTACACTGCAGGGGGAAAAGGAGGCCCTCAGTCGATAGCAGAGATGTTCCTGTCGTTTATCACAGGCGGTGCCTCAGGGACTCAGTGCCCTGCAGCAGCCCGGCCCCAGGCGAGGACACGCAGCGTGGCCCACCCAAGCAGGAGGTGCACTGTGCTTGAGAAAGCCCATCCCCGATGGGGGCAAGAGTGGCTGGTGGGGTTGAGTGAACATATAAATGCCCACAGAAATATGCCTGCATTCATTCAAGTGATACAAGCAACAGTAGCAGGCTATTTAACATAATTTCAATTGTCAGTGGAAATTTTGCCATTCCTTTCCGCTTGTCCCCTGCACTCTGAAACAGGCTTAGGCTCTCTCACACCTGCAGCTCTGAAGCAAGAGTTGTGAAGTCATTTTACTTTGCTGCAAGTGTCCTCGGTCCCCTTGTAACTGTGTCTGTCCTCACTTAACACAGTCGGATATCTTCCTGGATCTCTGCCTGAGTTCCTTTCTCCTCCTCCTCAGATCCTGAGATAAAGGACAAGTGAAGGCACATGACCAGAAAAGGCACTGTGGACTTGACTGAAATCCACAGTGACCCCCTAAGTGAGTGCTGCCCACCCCTTACATTCGATTCTCAAGGTTCTGCCCAGGGTGAGATCCAGCCCAGAGAGGTGGCCCAGGCCAATTGAAACCTACGTGGCTTGGGCACGGCAACAGGTGCAGGAGCTGGTTCCGTGGTCAGGCCCCTCCCCAACTCTGCTCCCCTCTCTCCCGAGGCCCCGCTGCCAAGCACTCAGGCTCCGTGATCTTATGTCCTTCTCTTCTACTCTACTCCAAAGCCTTTTCCTTTTCCTTTTTTCCCTAATTATCCCCAGCTGGAGTGATTTTTCAATCGCAGTATCTGAAAAAATTTCCTGCAGCCGAAAATGAGGTGTCAAGAAGTCAAATCACATATGCTACTTCCTGAAGAGTGCCGCTGGCTAGGGGGACCCTCACCAACACTCACGTGGCATCAGACATGTTTCAGGGTTGGCCACCCCCAACAAGAGTGTGCTGTGACCCCTATGCCCGCACAGCATCTCTGCTCACAAAAATATAGTTGGCCCACTTATCGGTTATTAAGAAGCAAAAATACAAAATTGCTCATGTTTCTTACTAAAATTATCTATGAAGCAGAAAAGGGAATTGTAATAGAAAAGAACAATTTTGACCCCATGTTAGGTCTGTTCCTTTGGCTTTAAACCTGTGCCCTGTTTTCTATGCTCAGACTGGCTAGCTCTGCACCATTTGTAAAAGAAAGTTGCCTTTAGACTGAAATATCCAGGACAGCCTATTCTCCTGGCCGTGATCTTCAAGGATGCTAATTCATCTGCACTTATGTAGAGATGGCAAGTTGCAAAATAGAGAATAACCTTTGTTTTTTTTTTTGGAGGTTTCACAGGGGCAACATGATTTGATCCGCATGGACAGCTGCAAGAACAGCGGATTCAAAGGACAAGCAATTCATACAGCAAGAAGTTTCCAACAACTAACCAAAACCCCGCCCCTTTTTAGTATAAAAGGAGACACAATTCTGACTTGTGGAAGATGATTCTCCAGGACATCAGTCTGCCATCTTCTGGATCTGCCAGCTTTGCAAATAAAGTCACTATTCCTTGCCCCAACACCTCATCTCCCGGTTTATTGGCCTGTCATGCAGCGAGCACAACGAGTTTGGACTCGGTAACAAAATGACTGCATTGGAGGTAGTATGTCTCCACTGTTTCCTCGTTTCCAATATGTAACATGCACATTACTTATGATCTAGTGCAAATAATTCATCAAAGACAACCACAAAAAGAAACTATACTCACCCAGCTATCAACACTGAAGACAAAACCTGTCAATTTTATAAGCTGTTTAAGAACACAACCGAAAAACCTAACATAGGGAGTTGATTCCACGGAAATAAAATTATTTCTACTCCTTCAAAACTTTTTCTTTTCTTTTCTATTTTATTTTGTTTTGCTTATTGAAAAGAAAATAAAAGTCAGATCATTTTATTTCACGTATTTTTGTTATAGCTACATACTTTAAATACTACAGAGACTTAAATTTCAATAAAAAATTGTTCATATATTAGTATAAAGATATATACACAATCAATGGGGATTAGGAAAGGAGTGGACATTTACTAAAAATCCACTGCAATCCAGTCTTTTACAAGCATATCCTGGAATATAAGCTCTATTATCCAGGGGACCTCACCCACATTCTCACTGCTGAGTCCCTTAGTAATCAACTACTAAGGCACCAGCATAGAACCATGTGATCTGTATTTTAGGAATAAATGAGGGAATTCATTCAATTCTAAAACAAAAACCCTAAAATAAATACTGAACTTATTTACAGATAAAGAAAATTGGTCCCTCAAAAAGTAAAGTTTCTTCCTCAAGGTCACAAAGCTAATAACTGGTAAAGGCAAGATTTGAACTAATCTGCCTGATTCTAAAAACTAAGGTGGAAATCCCATTAGACTGGGGAGGGTCCAGCTGCGCAGCCTATCACCATATCTTTGTTCAGATCTAGCCTTAGGCAGCCTGAGAGAGCACCCCATTCCTGTGGAACTCGAGGGCAAATGATAACAATAAGGATTTTATATCCAGCAATTTCTTAAGTCTCATGTATATAAAGTGTCAGCAGGTCAGCAGAAAATCTCTGGAAACCATGAGTGGGTCCAGACCTTTTTGCTGATTAGAAACTCAATCTATCAGGACATAGTGACCTTCCCATGAGAGGCCACATGGACATAAACTAAAGGCAGCTGAACAATGAAAACTAGCAAGACCCTGGAAATCAAGCAAGACGGATCCCTGCCATCCCCCAACCAGTTGCCTCTTCATCCACATGGACACGAAGACAGAAGACCCGGGTTCTTGTCCAAGTTACACTATCATGGATTCTCACCCATAAAAAGGTACAAATCTATGCTGTCATAAGTCCTTTCCAACTCAAATATGATGACACCAATATCTCAGCAGAATATCTATGTCTCCACTTCCCCTCTTCTAATAGGAGAATATTTCTATGGACACAAAGCAGAAATCCAATTTAAAAAACCATGCACGAAGCCAGGTGAATTTCTGCTTAAGAGACTTTCCTCTCAAGCTCAGTGAATGAAAACTCAGAAAAAGTGGTCCTTCTCCTTCAGCAAACGGGAGGCATCCTGATTGTGTGTGTGTGTGTGTGTGTGTGTGTGTGTGTATAAATCAAATATAATCGTCTGGGATGTGTACAGATTTTTTTTAATGTCACTGTAATTTCATGGGGATGAGCCAACATTTAAAGTAATTTGAATCTAGTGTTCTGAGACAGTCTCAGTTTCTTTTGGTGGAGGAGGTGAAAGGGGAGAGTAAAGGAGGAAAGAGGTAAATGAAACAAAGAAGTAAGAATACTGCTAGGGAAAGGCAAGACGTTAATTTTGTTCCTCATTGCATCACAACAAATTAGGGACTGGCTTTCCCCCGATGTCTTACCGAGCACTGAGTTGAAGAAGAAGAGGCGACAACCCATTTCTCACTGAGATTGTGGCTGTACATGGCATCTTATAGACACAAATCATTTACACTGATCAAACACTCTAGCAGCAGGCTGTAATTCTCCTGTTTTGAGAGACAAGAAAACAGGAGTTCAAAGAGGATGTATAACTTGACAAAAGTCAGAGGACCAGTAAACAAGAGAGGATGAATTCAAACTCAGATCTGAATGTAGAGTCTTATCTTCCCACTCACAGGACTGGAAAATCCTTAACACACAGGCTCCCCAGCTCCCCTGCAGTGTTCCTGGCGCCAAGCATTTCCCATGGTAATGGTCTCCAGTTCTCACAGACACAGCGCTCTGTGCAGCCAATGACCTTGATCAGACCTTGATCATCTACCTGCCACGCCCACCAGGCTTCACCATACAGGCAGGAAAGCTGGCTTTCAAGTGCATACAAAGCCACCTCCGGTCTAACCTGGGCTCTTCTGCAGCTTCTCCAGCCTAAAGGCAGCCATGAAACTGCTCATAGTCTGTACATGAGCCACACTACCTCTCTCCATCTGTCTCCCCACCTATACTACTTAGCTATGACCATTTTGACAATCTTGGAAACAAATTTTTAAAAACAGAAAAGAAAGGATTCTGGAACAAGTGCTTAATACTTACAATTTTAAATGACAAGTTACAAATTGAGTATTGACAAACCGAATCTTCCTTTCTAAATGTCAGTTTTAAGCATTTAAATATATAATAGCAAAAAATTCTCACAAAATTAACAAAAACATAAACAATAAACTGGAATAAATTCAAAAATAATGCCCATGTTCTAAATGGAGAAACTTCAGGACTATACTGAGGGTTAAAGTAAGAGGTATGAATGTAGAGACATAAACATATTGCATGGAGGAAAGCAGTTTGGTAAAGATGTAAGTTCTCCTAAGAATAATTCAAAACTTACTAAAAACTCCCATGAAATTTCCAATCTGATTTTTTTTAACTTGAACAAAATATTTTGGAACTCTTCAGGAATAATAAAGTCATAATACTAGACAAGAAAATGTGGGATGGAAGAAAAGAATCAAAAAAAATCAGACTGCCAGTTATTAAATAAATTTTTACAATATGTAAGCTATGGTGCTGGAGTAAGGAAGGGAGATTGACAGAAGGGAACCATGAGCTCAAAAAGAGACTCTAGTGTATGTAATTATTTTGTACAGGTGGGATTTCAAATCAAAGAGAAAAGTATGAATTCAATAATTGTCCTGGGACAATCAGAATCACCTAGAAAGAATAAATTTTATTCCTGTCATAATGACCACAAGATAAATTGCACATAGTGATGTAAATAATAAAAAGTACTAATAACAGCAAATACAACCCTTTGCTCTTATTAACTCAACTTCTCCTCACTATAACAAGTACTATTATAATCACCACCTTAGAGATTAAAAAAACCTACATAAGAGATTTATTCCATTATAAGGAAGTATTTCTAAGAATGTCAAAGTTAAAACCCATAAGGAAGACATTTATTATCTTAAGAATAGTTTGAGCCACAACAAGATTAAAAGGAAATCTTGTTTCTGAACAAAATGAAAGGAAAGAAATGACAAGAAAAAGCTCTGTGATACATGTTGATGAAGTCACGAAGTAAATTTTCATAGCATACAAAGAGCTGTCACAAAGCAACAAGAAGCTCCCTCACTTAAATATTTCCAAAGGACAAAATGAATCATTCATTTTAAAAAATTCAAAAGGCTAATGAGTGAAAAAAGCTCAAAACTTCACTGGTCATCAAATGCAAACTAAAACAATGAAAAAGCACTTTTGCTTATCATATTGGCGAATATTTTTAAGATATTCTAGTTAGTGTCCATCTGTGGGAGAACAAATCATGAGCGACTTTTTCAGAGGATGACATATCAATGGATATGTAAACTCTGAAAAACGTACGTACGCACTGACTCAACTCCAATTCTAGGAATCGTTTCCTTTAGGAAAAAAAAAAATCAGTCCAAACAGATGTATTCATCAGGGCATTTACACAGCACTGTTTACAAAGGTGGGAAGAAAAACTGAAGTGAAATCATATCCAGCGATAGAGAATTGGTTACATAAGTAATTGTGCATTTTTTCATTCCCCAATGGAGAAGGAATTTCTAGAGTCACTTGAAAGGAGTCTGTGATGAATGTAAATGTCACATCCAGGGACTAAATTTCCAGAAGCCTTAACTAAAGGAATATACATACAAGATCACAGGAATGTCTGTACAAGAAGGATGCAAGTCAAACATTTTTTCTGACAGTGGAAAGTGGAGAAAACTTAACTGTCCACCATTAAGACAATATTACGGTAAATCACGGCGAGCTGCGGTTGCTGAGGGATCCGGCGTTTCGCCGTGGTCCAGGGTCTTGTCCACAGCAGTCTCCCACCAAATGTGTCCGTGGACAAGAGACGACACCCGCACATCAGGAGACCCCTCCAATCTATCTGAAAGGACAGGGTGAGTCTGGAGTGGGAGGACGTCTATGATATACCCCTGAGTGTATAAAGCGAGCTGCAGAAAAACATATAGTATGGTCTCATTTTTAAATAAATCATATATACACACAACTATACATTGATTTCTCATATGTGTATATATATGTATCTCATAGGCATAAAGGTCATGAAATATATATACGAAATTTTCCACAGCTTTTACTCTCAGGAAATAATGGGAAGGGAGTTAGGGGCCTTCCTGTACCACCACAGTTCTCTTTTCAGTATTTCAGTTAAGTATACTTGGAATTTAAAAGTTTATTTAAGTCCGAAGTAAAATGGACGATGCATTCCTTAAGACAGAATGCTACACTGGTCATTAAAAATCATGCCAGGGGAGATAGAATATTGTAGAAAAACATGTAATAAGCCGAATGGAAAATGGAGATCTCCGCACAGTAAACAGGGACAGAGTGCTCACTGGTTTTTATGACAGAGCTGATACACACTGACGAAAAGAACAGAAAATAAATGTTAAATTGTTAATTATTATCTCTGAGTAGCGGGACCAGGATAGACTCTTTTGCCCCTTTTTTCAGACTTATTATATTAAATGCAAATTATTTTTCATCTGAAAAAAGCATTTTTAGGCGTGTAGTACCACGCATTGGGGAATAATACATGAATACTTACAGAAACAAGTAACTAGGAGACACCGCAGCAGCGCTACACAATGTAGAACGGGCGATCCTGATTAACATCGTGCAGTTACATAAGGACCCACAAAGTGAGAGCACCTGCTGTAACAGGGCGTAGCCCCCTTCTATTTGTCAGTTGTGTCTTCAGGTCTGAGGCAGTTCTGAGCACGGCCAGTGTCAGTGCTGGTGTCTGGATGAATGCTACTGGAGGTGAGGGCACCTGCAAGCGGAGAGGAAGAACAGAAACCATCCTCTGCCTTTTCTGTCTTGTTTCTTTGTTACTTTAAAAGAGAGGAATAAATAAGATAAACTGTGTATCTCCCCTACTGAAATTTCAGTAATGAAACCTTTTTTAAAGGCTTCACAGCTTATATTCTGCCTATAACTGTCTTTTCAACAAAGCATCATATTTATTAAATGTGAATTGACTCAGTTAATTAACTCTCTGTTGAAACATTCTAGTAAAGAACATGAAATGCCTTATGTAAAAGAACCACACCTGCAGTGACTAGCACAGCTGTCTTGACGGCAGTGCATTCAGCCCGCACCATCCTGTGGTCCTGAGCTCCTGATGCTGGTAAGAGAGCACGCTGCCGCCTCAGATGGAGAGATACTGTGAAAGAGTTTGAACTCTACAGTACTGACAAAACATAACTGACAATTCCCAGGCTCCTTTGAGGCTGTCATTTTCTGTTTCTGGCCAACCCCCATCAATGAGCAGAACCACCCCATTCCCGAGTCATGGGACTCACGTGGGAAGCAGTTTTGGAGAAATTACCAGGTATAGAATGTAACAAACTATACATAGATCTCTGAAAAAAGAAAAGATGCAATACTCTGATTTTGGAAGAAACTCAAAATATTCTCCTAAGCCTTAGTAGCTGGAAAGGCTGGGCATCTCCTAAGCCACTTATTTATTTCGCAGCCAGTGAGCATCTCCCACAAACCCTGTTTCCCTGTGTCTGCTGGGAGCCTCAGGCACACTGTTGCTGTCGATCTTATAAGTCACAGGGCAGACGTGTGTCTCTCATGCCTGCAACCCTCACACAGGCTTGCCTCCTAGCCTCACTGTCTGAACTTGGCCCCATTTCCTCACCTGTTTATTTGGTATCTGTTCTGTAAGCTGCCTGAAATGCTTTTTGGAACATGTCAGAAGATTCAGTGTGTAGATAAATGGACAGATGGACAGGTGAGAGATGGGCAGACAGACAGAGAGACTCCAAGAAAAGGGGAACAAAGAAAATTTCCTATGCAGAACCCTCTTCTAGTCAGGGAAGAAAACCACCACGGAGAAGTGTGAAGAGGCAGGTGGCTTAGGACTATTTCCTGGATTCCATGAAAAGTCCCACCAAGAGAGAGGGTAGAACTATAAATAATAAAAGAAAAAAGCATGCATGCTTGAAAAATATATCTACAATATGTACTTTCTAAAGAATAGATTCAAATCAGCACGGCCCAATAACACAATCCTTGGGTATTTACAGAAGTGAGAATCCCATCTCCAAACCACAAGGCATCCCTTCGGAGCACTAAGAGTCTACACGGGACGGTCATAAAGCTGTAATCACAAAAGCTATGCTATCCTGCCCTTACGAGGAATGAGCAGCTGTGCTCGGGCTGCCCACGCGCCATTTACACCCCACAGCACCTCTAAGGGGGAGGGACGCCTAGCAAGCCCGTCTTTGCAGGACAGGAAACAAGTCCAGGAGAAGCTAAGCTGACCTAACATTTCTCCATCTCTCATGACTGGTCACTCCAGAGCAGGACTCGAACTCGGACCCACGTTTGTAATCACGGTACTATCGGGCTTTGCATGCTTTTTGTGTGTATAATACATTTGTTTCTGGCATGAAAGGATATTTAATAAATGATCGGTTGTCCTGTCTATCTCATTAGCTCACAATCAATGTTTATAGTGTTGAATTGTACTCTTTTTCCCTGGAGAAAGGAATGGAACTAGCGGGTGTTAGAATGAGGTGGGGCTCCATTCTTTATCTGGTACCTCATCTCATCCAAGTCCCCAACCAGGGAGAAGGAGCAAATGTTCTCTTCATCTTTTAAAGAGAGGGCTCCACTGATGGTGACTTAACTCCAAAACCAAGTCTGGGGAAGGGCACATTCAGCAACCAGAGCATTATCACCTGTAGGAAGGCGAAAACAGCTCACGGGAGGGCTCAGGGGGTCAGCCTGATTTAATTTCAATCGATAAAACAGTAACACACTCTAAAAATACTAGCATGCAATCGATTGGCTCTTTCTTGACATCTAGCAATTTTCCACAGCCCACATGTAAAATGATCGTGAACAAGTGAAAGGAAGTGTCTATAGACAAGAAAAATCAATGCCACATGTAGACTGAAACCCAGGCTGGAGGAAAGGAAGAGAAAGGGCATAGTAAAGAAGTGGGGAAAGGCTGGGGAAATAAAATCATCACAAGGACTCTCAAGCATCATCCAACAATCATACAATCATTCAAGAGAGAGAGAGAGTTACTCAGGTCCTATTCTGTGCAAGGTTGTAGAGCGGGCAAAGCAAGAGCGCAGCGACCATGGTGGCAGCAAGTGGCGGGGCTCAAATACACTTCTGATCCTGGTACCTTGCACACTTGTCCTCAGTATAAAGGCAAAAAACAAAAAGTAAAATAAAACTCTGTAAACTCAAAGCATTGTTGAAAAAAAATTAAAGAAGACCTAAATACCTGGACAGACACACCACGCATATTCCTGGATCAGAAGACAGAGCTCTTGGAATGGCAGTGCTCCCCAAAGCGATCCGTATATTCAACGTGGTCTCGATCACAATCCCAGCGGGCTCCTCTGCAGAAACTGACTAGCTGCTGCTACAATTCATATGGGAATTCAAGGGTCTCAGTAACCAAAACGTACTTGAAAAAGAAGAACAATTTAAGAGGACTTGTTATTCTCAATTTCAATCCTTACAACTGTATCTTCAGGTGAGATTAGAGGCCATTGTGAAGTTATTACTTTGTTTATTCTTATTTTCTAAATACTCTACAATGAATATAACTGTTACAATAAAAAGAATAAAAAGTAAGGTTTGTTTTAAAATATACACACCGATTCACTCATTGGGAAAAAAATATTTTAACTATAAAGAGGTAAACAAATATCTAGTGAAAAAGGACTACTTAAAAACAAGAGTGTATTTACATTTTTCATTAATTGAAAACTGAAAAGCACAAACACATCAAGTTTCTAGGGAGACCGATGCAACAAATTAAGTTATTTTCAAAAATTCTAATTGAACAATGAAAACTCAAGAAAGGGAAAATTGTGATTGACACCCAAGTGCAAACACATGGAAAGCAAAGGCCTAGAAATCACAGTTCCTTGAACTCTGATACTAACTCAATAGAAGAGGAAATTCCTCACTAAGGGGACAGTGGAATCCCATGCATAAGACAGCATACACAGTACAAACTGCACTAGAATCTGAGGTGATTTTCTTAGAAGAATTCCAAAGTTACAACATTGCTGAAAAACTATAAAAACACTGAAAGACAGATTAAAACACACAGTCATATATATTATATAGAAACATATGAAGTCTACTCCCATGTTGCATAGAAATACAAACATATTTGTTCATTTATGGGCACTGAATATTTTATCCCATGTAGAATATTTCAACTAAAACAAATAATCAATAATACACAACTCTTGTCAAATCTTCTTGATAAGTTACTCTGCTATGTAACCATAATGTGTCTAAGATAGATCTAAAATTAGTGAAAAAGTTCTTTGTATGGTTTCTTGAACTCTTCTCAAAATTCCAAACTTAATTTTAAAATAGATCTGAGCAGTATTTCTATATTAACTTTTCCCTCGTGGAATGAACAACACAGTCTGTTGTCAAAATTCTGTCCTTAGAATGATTCACGAGCACCGTATCCTAACAAAACTGCTGGACAGCAAGGCACTATCCAGACACTGTGACCAAACAAACGAAACACAAGGAAGACAGTGACCCTATTCTGGAGGGCTTACCGTATGTTTCAACACCGGGTATTTATTTGATTGGTTTGATTGGTTAGCAAAATAAAATCAATCAAGTACTTTCTGCTTTGAGCATTCAGTAAGTCATGACTCTGTTGTTAGTGTCATGAGAAGGAAAGACTTAAGCATGACTTGATTAGGTCAATTGGCAAAAGCCATCACTGGGGAGTGAGTAATAAAGAAGTTAACTGATAGAAATGCTTCTGCCTACAAGAGACCTAAAATAAACCTACACTGATCTCTTTAAGGAAATGAGGAGATGAGGCCCCAATGAGAAAAACAAAAACTAACAAGAAATCCAAAAAGTAAAGACTTTTTCATTAACGGTTCCAGGAAGTAGTGGAGCATGGTGGTGAGGATCACAGATGCTTGGGACAAACATGAGGGTCTGAATTCCAACAGCACTGTGTAGCTTTGACACTGATAAGTCAGTGAAATTTTCTGAATCTCAGTCTCCTATCCATAGACTGGGGACAACAACAGCACCTGTCTCCTAGAACGGTCCTAATAATTAAGTTATTTTATATATAAAAGGTTAAATAAAATACTTCAGATATTAAATATTACCCCAAAAGCACAAGGAAAAAAGAAAACAGAGATAAATTGGAGTTCATCAAAATTTAAAACTTTGCTTCAAATGTCACCATCCAGAAAGTGAAAAAACAACACACAGGAGAAAATTTTTTCAAATCATTTATCTGATAAGGAATTTGTATCTATAAAAAAAAAAAACAAAAAGGAACTCCTACAACTCAACAATAAAAAGGCAACTCAATTAAAAAATGAATAGAGGATCTGAAAAACATTTTTCAAGGAAAATATACAAATGGCCAAAAAGCACAAAGGAACGATGTTCAATATCATTAGCTGTAAGGGAAATCAAGTCAAAACCACTAGGAGAAACCGCTTCACACTCACTACAATAGGTTATAATCAAAAAAAGTGTAACAAGCACTAATGAGGACACAGAAGAAACGGAGGTCGCAGCCGTTGCTGATGAGGATATAACACAGCGTAGCCAACTTGGAAAAATGCCTGTCAGGTCCTTAGAGAGTTGAACATTTGGTTTCTGAATGACCAGGCAATTTTGCTTCCTGAGCACACACGTAAGAGAACTGAAAACAAATGTTCACATAAAAACTCCTACAGGAATATTCACGGCGCCATTACTCATCACAGCCAAAAAGCAGAAACAACACAAATGTCTATCACGTGATGAATGGGTAAACAGAGGGGCCCAGCCATACAGTGGAATACTATTCAGGAATAGCAAAGCATAGAGTACTGACCCAGGCCACAACTTGGACAAATATTGAAAACGTTACTCAGTGTGAAAGAAGTCAGTCACAATAGATGGTTCCACTTACATGAAGTAACTAGATTTACATGAAATTTCCAGCACAGGCAAATCCACAGAGAGAGAAAAGTGGCTTTCTGGGGCTGTGGGAGGATGGGGAAGATGGGAATGTCTGCATATGCGTAAGGGGCTTCCTGTTGGGGGGATGAAAATGTTCTAAGATTGACTGGGATGAACAATTCTGGGCATAGAGTAAAAACCGCCGTACATTTTAATGGGTGAATTGTTATTAAAACTGGTAAGAAAAAAAGCACCTCCAGCCAGTTACCTTCCTATAGTAAATGCAAATTGCTAAATTTTATTACAGGAAGAAGAAACTGCCCTCAGCATGAAAGCAGAAGTTCAGCAAGTGTGAGTTAACCGAAATTGGAAAAGAGCATTTCACTTGAAAGAGTTGCTGAGTGTACACAAAATATTAAGACATGACAAGGAAAATCAGTTTGACATCACGAAGAAGCATTCTGCTTCAAATGCAGATCAAGGATTCGGCAAGCCCAGCTGCTAGAAATGACCAGAGAAGAAACCTGGTTCTTTAAACAAGGGCCAGAGCCAACAAGGAAATAATGGTGAGGAAAGCAGGGGGCCGAAAATCTGGAACAGTTTGCTACAAATACTTTCTCCACTGAAAATTCAAAAACAAAATGAAAGTGATGTGATATTGTGTTGACCTCACGTGAATGGGCTTCCTCCGGTGCTCGACAGTTTTGTAACCCCGAATGAGAGACTCAGGAGAATCAGAATGGCTCCTGGGAGTCCCCAAATAACTGCCCACCAGCACGCTGACCACCATCACATCTGCCAGGGTGGAATTGCAGAGAAGAGACCAACTTCTGAAAGGCACAGGAAATATTGACAAGGGAAAAAAAGGCTGATGTCAGTCTTGGGACAGAGGCCCTGAGAGTAGAGGCCAGAAGGCTGCAGGTGAACTGGAGTGGCCCTGGGGCAGGAAGGGACCACGGGGGAGCAGATCTCAATTCTCTTCTCTCTCTCCCTAGGGTAGGAGAGATAAAGTCTGCATCCTTCTCACCTGGAACTGTGGGTTCTGGCTGGCAGAAGTCTTACCGACATGGAATGAATGACTCAAGACTGTGGAAAAAGGAAAGAAAGCGAGAGGGAGTAGGGAGCCAACTCCAAGAGCCTCTCAAATGCTCCCATATTTATTGTGTATAATCAAAGAAAATAGTCTTTAACAGTTGTGTGATAGTAAACAGGAACTTGGGGAAAGACAGGATGAGACAGAGCTTGTAGAATCCACAATGAGTAAAAAGGCTTAGTTTACCTTTAGGGTAGTCATGGGGAGAGGGGAACAAGATAAATTCTTTAGATATTCATTAAAAGCAGACCAACAGTCCAGCCAGGTCCGTGTTTTGGGGATAATAGACTAACAGCACGCACGCCCAGCATTTATAGCTGATGGCCTGGGTCATTGCTGTGCAATGAACATAGTGCTATCTAAAACATCAAATATGCAAGCAAGGCATTGTCTCTGCTTTTTATGGCAAGGAGACAGGAGTGAGGATGCACAGATGCTTGCTTGGAAGCAGTTACTAAGCACACTTTTTCTTCTTAAAGTTGACATGCATCTGGTGTCTGTTAAATTTGTTAACCCAATCATGGGTTATCACATGGAACCATTATGGAGGACACCCTAGGATGACAAATCCTGGCTCTGGGTCTTTTCCTGCCAGCTTCGGCCATTCCAGCAGGGTCTAGACACATCCCTGAATAACGATCCCACAGAACCACCCAGACTCTTAACTCCTGGTGCTTGGAACTTAATTTTAGCTCTACACAGCTTAACATAGAAAAGTTTCAGAAATAATAGATATTATATTCTTTTTATATCTCATCATAGAACTGATTTTTCTGATTGCTCTAAGCTGCTTCTACTTGGTAAATCACCTAATTCTGCAGGTGAATTCAGTACTTTCCATTGCGCATAACTAGACAGTCTGGGCCCTCTGACTTCTATTGGTCAAATAAATACCGATACACCTAATTGATTTCATTGTTCATCAATTTCAGCCTGGAGGTGAGGGAGTGTCACTCTGTTCCTCAGCCCACCCTCTATTCTCTTCAGCAACTCAGGCCTCCTGAATACAAAACGTAGCATCTGTTTCCCTTCATCTACACTTTCCACAAACGCAACAGGAAACATCAGCCTAGAGAATGAATTCAACACAAATGTTAAAACAAATATCTACAAACCTGAAGCAAATCTATCTCCGAATCATGATACACAATGTCATGAAAGTAAGGGTGTCAGGTACAAAGCACGCGTGAGCCTGACCACCTCATTTCTATTCTTCAAAGGAAGGAAGGTTTTCATGTTTTTTATTATCATTCTTTGTCATTGTTTCTGATTAAGCCAAAAAATAGTTCATGAAATAATTAAGCACTGCAATAAAAGATTTTCGCTGTATCAATTACAGAAGGCATTCAGAGGGGATAGGAAAACCCACCTATGTAAAAAATGCAAAATTTCTTCCCCTGTTAAGAACACGTATACAAAATGCAACAGAGAATTCAAATTCATGTGGAGAGGAGCAAAAGCCACAGAATCAAAGTCATTACTATGAGTCAATTCAAAATTCACTGGACAAACATGCTCAATGCATTCAAAGAATTTTAAAGGCACACTGCAAACCATTCACTTAATGATCTACAGGCTAGAGGAAGAATTTCCCTCTTTAACAGACAACAGAAATCAATAGGATGCCCCACCAAACGAGGACCAAACAACAATCAGGTTTTTAACAGTTCTGATAAATCAGCATGTTCTAAACATCAAAATCCAGAAATTTTAAACATTCATTCACACCACAATGAAATAAGCACTTAAAAAAAAAAACAATAACCCGAAGAATCTAAGCACAATTTTCATGTACCTGGATCAATGGGAAATTCTTGTAACGCTGGAAGAAAGAACAGGCTATAGCCTTTTACTTAAAAAACAAAACTACATTTAAATATAACTGCTAAAACACATTTCATCATTCATGTTGCCTTGAAAAATCTGAGGCACTCGTATCTGATCAGAAAGGCAATTCATAGTAATAGTATGTTACAATTCAGTGCCAGTTTGCTTTAGTAGAAAAAAGAAAAACTACTGTTTCTCATCCTGCACAAAGAGTAAAGAACCTTCCTCCTCTATCTCCTCCTATTTTCTAAGCTCATTCTCCCCAACCCTTCTGAAACAAGTATGAGAACCTTTTATTCCCACCAATATGCCAAATGACAAAAGAGTATGAATTTATTTGTATAAATATATGCCTACGCCTTGAACTGGAAGAGAAAGGTATCAGAAGGCTATATGGAACTTATTTCTACCTTCCTGAAATCACACACACACACACACACATTCACAGAGACACATACATGTACACACTGAATTACTGGGCAATTCAGAAGCTGAGGACTTCCAATTTATAGAAGATAACTTTGTAGTTAGTTTAAAATACAAAACTGTCAGCTTTTGAAAGCCTTCATCATCTGCTAAATCATCCAAATATCAACGAGACCCAATTAGCCTTCTCTGTAGAATATAATTTCCCATGATGGCAAAACAGACCCTAAGTAGTGGATCCAAGACTCGTGTTTATCACTACCTATGATCGTTTTTAAACACGTAAACAGATTCAGAAAGTATGTCCCAACAACATTTATTCTTATTGAAATAGCATATGTATTCAATTGTCTATACAGAAAATAGGTCCCATGATGGTGTTTAAGAGCTATTTTGTGTATTGAAATACTTATTTTTAAGTTCAGACAAGGAGGGTCTGTATTACTCAGTTGTAGAACACCTGCTTACCATGCACAATGTGCTGGCTTCAGTCCCCAGTACCTTCATAAAAATAAATAAAAATAAGTGCTTATTTAAAAATAAGAATAAATTTATAAAAAGAGTAAATGCAGACTAAAAACCACTGCAATCTAGGAGCCATAATTTTAATAAAAAACAAGATTTTCTATCAAATATTCACTATATGACAATCACAGAGACAACCACAAATCGCCCCTGACCACCATCAGGTGTGATTCTCAGCAACCCTACTAAGTAGACACCGAAGAGAAACCCAGCATTGCGGATGAAGAAGCGGAACTCGGAGGAGCCGGGGATGCTGACCGTCCTGCTCCCCGTGACACCACGTCAGCCCAGGATGAGGGCTGACAGAGCTGCACTGAGGGGACACCCAGCTGCAAGGAACCTTGGTGCACTGGGGAGTCCCAGAAAACACTCAAAACTGTTCAGTGAAGAACCAGCTCAAATATATTACATTGTGCCACATCCTTTAAACAGGGAACATGACTGAGACCTTTTTGATGCCTCCGTGTCCTTTCTGCCATTATCAATTATTTGCCCTCTCAGCATGCCCAGTCATGAATTGGACCCCATATGAAGTGCACTCAGATGGCAGAGCTTTTAAAGCTGTTTTATGAAGTTTGTAAGACTCTGTCTATGCCTCACACAGGCGGTCATCCATCACTTCTCACCGGTGTGGATGTACCACATGAAATCACACCTTTCTGCTTTTTAAAATCCCTCCATGTAATCCAGACTTTTCAACAGCAAAGAAGCAGCTTAACCAGAAACAGCGGATAGCTTTTCACCAAATGGAATCGAACAGCCCATCGGACTACCTTGAAGCCCTTTTTTTCTATTAAACCCACTTCCAAGGACTTCATTATTTTCTGATTAGTGGACTTGGCCTCTGACTGGCCTATTTTGAGAGCTCCCAGCCTCACATCCGGGGGTGGGAGAGGACCCTGCTGTTCGGGGAAATCAGTGCGGAAGGCGGAAATCTTCCACCCAGGTCCGCACGGGTAGAAGTGCCACAACGTGCTCAGAAATTATACCGTCAGCAACCCTGGGATCCCATGGACTGATGTCACATTAACCAAACTCATGAGAGACTGATGCAAGAAAACCAGAAATTGAATTTATTAATGTAACAGGAGATGTGAAACTACGAACCAGACTGAAATATCAGAGTTCAACTATGAGTACAGATTCTCCTCAGCGGCCCAATCACGGGCAGGCAGTCACATGGCAACCATGGACAGAAGCAGAGCAGGAAGGGTTTCTAGATTAACTCAGTGGACTAAATTTCTGTTATACGAACAGATCTGCTGCCCAGAAGACATTTAACGCCAATCACGGTGCACTGTCCGTGGACAGTGGCTGAGACACGACTGTGAGCACCTGTGTAACTCTCCTTTCCCTGTCCTTTCTGGGCTAAGTGATGCACAGAGGTACAGAGATCCAGGGATGCAGATACCTCTAAACACCCAAAGCCCATCCCTGGGAGCCTGGAAACCAGACAGCCAGGGTTTAAATAACAGCTCTGCCACTTAGTAGCTCTGTGACCTTGGCCAACTTACTTACTCTCTCCATGCCTCAATTTCCACATTGTAAACCTGGGATAACAATCAAATATCCCTTACTCACTTGTTGTGAAGTTTGAAGGATTCATTTCTGTAAAACGCTCAGAAAAGAATGTAGCACATTTTTGGTGCTCAACAAATGTGAATTTAATAAGAAAGTGATTTACAAGTCTCCCTACTAATCATCTTCTGTGTTTCATGGCTAGTCTGACTCCCAAAGGAAATCCTTATTTCCCCTCTTATAAACTCTTGGGGAGCACCCTTCTGTTGCATCCCACCACCTGTTTAAACTGAGAGAAGGGATGCCTCCTCCACACTCCTCTGGTCCATGGAGAGTGCTTCCCCCTTCACACCCCTGACCCCTGGCCAACGGCTAGCACTCTTCACAATAACAGATTGAGGTGTGAGTCTGGAGAGACAAGCAGGGCATATGAAACCTTTCCTTTCCCTCCAGTGTTGGCCACCCTTGGGAAGCACCCGGGATGCTCAGCTCCATGGCAGGGCAGCCCTGTGCAGGATGGGGCAGATCATCTTAAGGGAAGGCTCGCTGTGGCCCAGAGCTAACTGGGACTGCATGAGTCTCTAATTCTGGGACACAGTATCATGACACGCATTTTCCCACAGCCCTGAATTTCATGGAGAACGTGGCTTCATCAGTAATAAAGGAGACATTTATCGCCTGTCTGTTCTTCTGTGTCATCTCTCAGTTGGCTGCTGGAGAAAACATGTGTATAAGTATTGGGTCCACTTAAGCCCCAATATATATGAAGTACCAAAAAATTCTGTGGCTTAACATTGCTTCAGGGCGACTGCGTAACGGTCCTGACTTTGCTGATGCTAAATTATGCGTATAGGAACTATGGAACCTCCTCAAATACTTTCATCATAAAACCAGCTTTTCTTATTTTCCTGTTTCTTAGTAATTGCCAAAGACTGTAAAATGATGGCTTCATACAAAACAGGAGCTAAACTTTATGAGCCCTTTGACATTCCCACTGTGCTAAACAATTTACATAATTTCTGATTCTCACAATTCTGCAAAGCATATACGAGCATCCCCATCTCACAGACGAGGGAGAAACTCAGAACAAACTGACTCAGGCTCACGTGGCTCAGTGGCAGCGCGTGCACGCAAACCCAAGTCAAATCACTACACCCCTTCTTCTATGTACAAAATCACCTCCCACCAAATGACACACAGCGGCTGGGTCAATACTCAGGGAACTCAGTACACTTTTCAGCTTTAAGGTGCTCAAGAGGCCGCTTCTAGCTGCTTTATAAAATCCCGGCTCACTGGTTGCTAACACTGGAATAAAAGACCGATTTTGCCATTGTTTGCACAGCAAGTCTGAAATGTTCACAGCGAGATGACAGAATAAAACAAAGATATAAGCAGAATAATTTTTCCAGGTAGACAGACATAATGGACATTGTGCTATTCTGAAGCACTAAGCAAAGGAATCAAAGCAAAAAAATATTTGTTAAGCCTTCTTTTACAAACAGGAAAATTAAGACTGTATGAAGGTGCAACAGCGCCTCCTATGGCTAAAAAGACCTTCCAGGTTGCCGGGAAAGATGCAACACAAAAATTCCTTGTTGAATCAGAAACAAGAATCAGATAACTAAAAGCTTATGTAGCACATACTGCAGTTTGCTTCGGGGAAGGGAGGGGTATTCAGTATTTAATCTGACATTGCTAATACTCTTGAATATAAACAAAAGACACAGGCTCATGGAAACACATCTAAGAAGAGGAAAGAATCCAGTCCAGCCACTTCATTTTACAGGAGGGGAGACTGAGATCTGGGATCTGTCCTTCCGGCAATCAGCAGCAAAGCTCTCTCTCCTAGGCCTCATGTCATGCACTGTAGCAAAAACCAACAGATCTGTACTAGACCTCTATTCATAAAAGTCACGTCTGTATTTTTCCAACAGTAGGTAATCTAAGTATCTTGCAAAATACTTCTCAAAGAGCCAGGAAATCATACAAGTGTATTGAAATACAAAAACTTTTATTTGCACATTAAAACAGCATGAGCTTTATTCTATTAAAATAAGTGACATGTCAAATCAATGTTTTGATATTTTAAAACCTATTAAGCATGCAGAAAAATAAATCAAAATTTCTTTAATCACAAAAGAAAGAAGCTTATTCCCTTAAAATAATCAATGTGGATTTTTCTAAACTTAATAGTTCTGGTCAGATTTCTACGAATTTCAATGTCTGAGTGGATGGTTACACGGCAACATGAATTCTGAGTTGTAACAACACACATTCTGTGTAAATAATCTTCAAGGCCGTCTGCTTAAGGTGATTTAACTAGTCCCTGTCTCACTAGAATGATACAGATTTCATTAAACCTTCATACTGCACACACACACAAAACCCTGAATCCTTGTTACTTTAAGCCATATTCATATATTCATATATATGCATATTGAATATGCATCAGAAACAAGCCACCCTCTTTAGTATTCAGAGTTGATCCTTCTAAACTATCTGTCCTTGTGACAGCATATTTTTACTAAGCAGCTCTTGGGTGCTTCGTATACAAGGCGTCTACATCTCACAGTCAAACAAGGTAAACGGCATCACTCAAATTTCACAAATGAGGAAATGTACTTAAGCCATGAAAACAACTTACATATTCATCATCAGGAAAGAAAAGAGTAAAGATTTTACTTACAATATTCACTGACAAAACTTTCCTCCATACTAAGACTACATAGAACAAATTCAGTCTTTGTAAATTTTTCTGTCAATAAGCACCACTAGAGAAAAACAAGCAACATCATTAGCAATGGTTGGACTTTCAAAGCCCACTCTTATTTTGCACTATAATCATTTTTAATGTTTTGTTTTTAGTGTTTACAGAGCACTAAAATAAAAAAATATAAACTTTTTAAGTCATTGCCTGAGAATGCAACATTTGTGAAAATGTACAATTTCAATTTATGCCACTCTGTCTCACATTCTCACTGGTGTGTCTCCTTTGAAGGCTTCATCAAACTGAGACCGCTAAAATCGTTCATTTATGGACTCACAGGAGTTCGGGAAACCACTCAACACGGGGTTGATCAGAGGAGAAATTGAGAAAGCATCCTGTGCAGCCTGGGTTCCAGCCCTGAGTCTGCCAGCGCCAGCTGTGTGAGATTTTGGACAAGCTGCCCCATCTCTCAATCCCTCAGCTGCAAAAAAGGAGACACTGATACCTACCCTTAAACACCTGCTATGAGGTAAAACATGAGGAAAGCATTTTAGCCTTAGGGAGGTGTCCACTCAGAGCAAGCTTGGTCATTATGATGATGAGGATTACTTTTAATAAGTTAAGGCAGACAAAAACTTAGAAATCACCATAAAGGAGAAATATTTTAGGTCAATGAGCATTTCCTTTTGAAAGGATTGCAGAATGTTTTATAGAAATTTTTAATAAACCAAATTTTGTCCACTAATTATAGATTTACAGGTTCATGGACATGTCTCCAGAAAAAGAATTAGAGGCCTCTAATCTCTGAATACTAAGAAAGAAAATTTAAAAAAATCACGGGGGAGATTATACCTCACTTGAGAGAGTATGTGCTCAGCATGCATGAGACCCTCAGTTCAGAAACCAGTAACTCCATTTAAAGACTTTTTTTTCAAGAAATGGAGAATTAAATAAAATTTGGAGGAATACAGAAGTTTTTTAGAGACTCAACTCAGATTAAAGATGGGGGAAAAATATCCATTTCTCATAGGAAATCTTGAGAACTATGTAAACCGGATCTGAGTTGTCTAATCTTTTAACATTATTCATGAATTCCTATTACCAAGTCTTAAAACTGCCTGATAACCCACAGTGCTGATACTGATCATAACAGCTGCCAACACGGATCGAGCTCCGGCTAGGACTGCTCTGTTCGGCCATCTCAGCCCTGAGGCCTCACCAGGCTGAGAGCACTAAATTTTGTCATTCATGAGTATCTCGTGTAAGTCCTCCCTTTGTGCTCCTCCCTCTCCCCTCACCAGCCCCTCTGAGGGAAGCACTGTTATCATCTTCCCCACCCGCAGATAAGGCCACTGAGGCACAGAGACTAAACCTGCTCCAGGTCACATCGGCATAAAAGGACGTCTATATTTCTGCTGTTTTACTATTGACAAAAGAATCTGAGATATCAATTCAAGGGAGACTGTTAAATAATCAAGTCTGTCAGGACTTCACCTCAAAGAGCAGATAGTATAGATTCCTGATGTAGGATGAGGCTGCCGCCACAAACTGACTCAGCTTGAAATTAATATCCAAGATGAAGCAGCGGATACACGTAAATATTCACGATTGTCAACTCCGCTCACGGGTCTGGGCCCTTCACTGCCTGAACGGGGGTGAAATCCCCACCCCTGTCAGGGATGGAAGCGCGGCTCTTCCCAGTGTCACCCAGGCTTCACGGGCTGTTTCCCCCCACAGGCTCTCCTCAACGATTAAAAATCTCTCAAGATTTTTACACCATGCAAATCTCAAAGACATTTCTGCAGATAGAGCACTTCCTCAGGCTTAAAAATTTTTTGCTTACACTCAGCAAGGGGGAAAATAACACATGACTCTGCAAAGTCTCTGAGCCTCACCACTCACAGGAGTAGAATGGCCTCAGCACAAGATGACTTTTCACGGATGAGAACAAAATAAATCCGCCCCCAACCACAGGTACTCCCAGAGACAGCGCTCAGCAGTCTTCTGCACACTCACGGTTGTGCAGCCCTCACCACCATCTATTTCCAGAACACTTCATCACCCCAGAAGAACACCCCTGTCACTAGCAGTCACTCCCCAACCCCCCTCCACCCATCCCCTTGCAACCATCACTTGCTCCCTGCCTCTGCATGTGCCTATTCTGAGCATTTCAGATCACTGAAGTCAACAATATGTGACCGTTTGTGTCTGCTTCCTTTCACTTAACGTGCTGTTATGAAGGCTCGTCCATGTTGAAGTGGTATCAGCATCTCTCTCCTTTTTTTTTTTTTGAAAGTGTTAAAGTTTATTAGAAGGTGGTAAGTACTATCAAAAAGAGTAGAGAGGAGCATAAGTGATTGGGTTTCAAAGGGAAAAGGGCGGGTTGAGCAGTCAGGGTGGACTTCCCAGAGCAGGTGGCTTTTTCATATTCCCCTTTATTTATTTTTTCTTTTTTATTCACTCTTACGTCTGAATAATGTTCCACTACATGGAGATACTACATTCTGTTCATCCATTCAGCAGCTTTGTACGGACGAGGTCCAGAAGAATGAGTGTAAGAGGTGACTAGGCAGGGATGGCATTAAACAAAGGGCAAGATGTGCTTTGAAAAAAAAAAAAGCCAACAAACAGAGGCACAAGGAAATTCAGCGTGTTTCTGAGAAAGTGCATGCTTGCTTCAGCATGACTGCCGTGCAGGGCTGGGTGGGGGGATTGACAGGAGACACAACGAGGGAGTCACCTGAGAATATTCCCCATGCAAGCAGCTCAGCCATTTCTCCTCCTTCATCCTGTATTTTAGAGCCATTTTTGATAGGTTTTCTATTTCAAGTAACAGTACTTTTTACACATCTGATCATCTGCATCAGATCACCTTACCTCCAAGCCACAGAAAGTCATTCACTGATTGGAGCAGCTCCAAGACATAACGGTGATGGACCAGGGAGTCCTGCAGCATCCCGGCCTGCAGGCACAAACCCCCACATGTTCCATGGTGATGTCCGGAAAGTAAAATGCATGGAAATATCTCACTGCTTGTGCACGATATCTGCCCCCAAATTGCCCCAAAATCATGCTGGCAAAGCACTACTGAGCCCTCTCACTACAAAAAAAAAAAAAAAAAAAAAAAAGATAGAGAGAGAGAGAACAGAAAAGAAAAGAATAAAGCTAAGTAGGCAAATTTAGGGTTTCCCATTGAAAACCAGCAAGCATCACTGCCAGTATCTCAGCTGGAATGGTCCTGTCTTCAAAAACCACTGCGCAGTTACGTTGCAAACGGGATAGACATATATGTATTCCACGTAGATGATATTACAGTAGGATTTTTTTTTCGAAATTTCCAGTTGCAACATTAACACAAGAGAGTTTATATTTCAGCTTTAAAAAAATCAGTTATCTTCCACTTTCTTAATTTTGAACCTATTATTATTTTATAAAGGGTGCTATGCTGCACATTATAAACCAACTGTTTGGTTTCTGCCAACAAGAACTTTATGACTTCAGTATTTCAGAGCAAGATTTAATGATGCTTTGAGAAGTGGGGCCTGGGGCGCTCACTAACAGCTCTTTAAATACTGACAAGGATGTGCTGTTTAAGTAATGCAAAGGCTCTAACTCTACATTAACTCATAATCCAAAGAAACTACACCAAAGCCTTACTTTATCATTTTTAAATTTTGCTATTCTTTTGAATATTAAATTTCTTAAAAGATAAGATTTTTTTTTGAGAAAGACAGCAGCTGTATTAAATTTCCTCTCACCAAGAAAGCAATCTTTATCAAGAATAAATACCCCTATGGAAATCCAAAAGACGGGACGTTTCTAGCTAAGTGAACATGCAGATCTCAACACAAGCCTAAATCCTATCAGATCTCACTCGAACGAGCTCAACAAACTCCTGGACTACCCTGAAACTTAGCTCTTCTGTTCCAAATGTTGGCTGAGCTAAGATCATCACACAAGGCAGGGAAGAAGAGAAAAGTCCACCTGGCTGCATCCGTTTTCTTCCAGCCACAAGGTGCCGCTAGGGGGTCACAGTTAATAAGCCCTCCCCATGAGGAAATCCGGCATCCACACTGCCCCTGCCGTCCCCAAGCAGCCCCGACGCCCCTCTCCCACTGGTGGCACCCCAGCCTGTCAATGGTCTTCTAATGACCCTCCCAGTTGCTGGCACTCTCCCCCTCTTCCCCGCTTCACACACACACACACACACACACACACACACACACAGCCAGGACAGCCTTCCCAAAGCACAAATTTGATTACATCACCGCCACTTCAAAAACTTCAGAGGCTCCCTGGTAGAGTTCTAGCCCCACCCCCGACAATGCTCGCCCACCTTCACCACAGTACCCAGGTCCACAATGACCTCAGGTGCCCCCTGACCTGCTGCTACTTCCCACTTGCCTCCAGGCTCATTTTGACGGTTTGTCAAGGAAGCCTTCCTTCCCTCGAACCTCTGCACTTTGGGTTAGGTGCCCCTGCTGTGTTCCTAGAACATTCTACGCTAAGACAATTTCTGACACTGATAAGCTCTCAAGAAGCAATACATTTTTCTTACTACTGTGAGTCCACCCTCTCTCCCCTGGACACTCAGAATTGCATGTGTTATGAATAAATGAATGAAGGGGTGGGTCTCAAAGGGACGGGCAGAGTTGCTCTCGCCCACCCCGACCCCTTCTTTCTGTAGAACATCAGAAACAAAACCAGGAGTACCTCTCCTGAGGGTCACTTTCTGCTGACACACTTCACTGCCTCTTCTGTGTCAGTTCTAGTAAAAAAGCAAGCTCCTCCAAAACCCTCCATCCCTAGGCCCACTCCAGGGTCCTCCCAAGCAGGGGCACCCTCCACCCTGGACCACACAGTGCACTCTCACCGAGTCCCCACCCCACAAGCCTCCAGGCCTCTACCCGGGCTGCTCCTGCCACCTGAGTCACCCTCTTGATTCCTTCTCTTGGCTGACTCTTACTCTGTCCTCATAACTGAATGTAGAGCCCATTTCTTCAAGGAAGCCCTCTCTGATGATGTCCTTTAGCTCTTGGCTGGGCTCCCTCTACAGCAGGACTGCTTGGCGACCAACTGGTGTTTGTCCACCTGCTCCTCGGAGACCATGACATCTTGGAGGCCACGTGGGAAAAAGGAGTGAGACGACAAGAGGGGTGGGAAGAGCAAAAAGCAAAATCACAGCCCAAGTCCCAGATTCAAGGATTCTGTCTCAGAAGAAAAGAATAAAATATTTCATACGTATGTCATTTGGCTATGAGTTTTGTGGCTCATGGAAAGCAAGAGGTTGGTGTTCTAGTCTAAAATCCAAGTTACATGCAAAGAAATGTACATATTCATATCCAAAGGAAACCAGAGCTGCTCAACAACAGTTTGCAGTTAAAATCAAAGGAACTTTGATAAAGGCAATCTCTCTCTCTCTCTCTCTCTCTTTTTTTTTTTTTGTATCATATAGTTGTAGAAGTATTTGTATAACTAAGTGATGGCTACAGCCTATGATTCTGCACTGGAGTGTTTGGGGCTGAGGAAGCCCAGATTACATGCACTGTGTAAATACAATCACACCAACACACTGACAGGCGCCATAGTGGCTGAGCTGAAGTTCCAAAGCAGACAACCTTACGTTGCAAGACAGCTCTCATTAGAAAGTAAGGAATGCAATGTTCTGTACTCAATTACATACGTTATATGGGCCATTAAGCGATAGTGCATCTTGTCTAATGAAACCCCAAAATAAATTGTTAACGTCGATTTTCTCCATCTGACCCTTCTTTGCTAACTTTGGATATCAAAACCTCACTCCATACGGAAAGCTCAGATCTACGCTGCAGCAGGTTACATCCCGTGGAAGAAAGCCTATCAAGGGAGAACTGGAGAGTTTCCCTTCAGAAGCTGCTAAGTCTGGTTTTGCACCTGTACGTCATTTGCAACCACGTCAGCGTCAAAGGAGTAAGACCTTACCTCTGTGGGGCGAAAAGCACTGCGGTGCTTCTGAACCATCAAAGAACACTGAGCTTTGTGAAACAGTCCTGAGGCACTTAAATCGTACTTTTTGTGAAAGGCTCCAAAACTGACCCAATTCACCAATCCAGGTACAACAGGGAGGTACCGGAATTAGTAGATAGAACATGCCCTTGAAGTCTGACAAGGCCCTGCTTGAATCCTGCTACAGCATTGACTAGCCGCTAAACGGACCAATCCCTTAACCCCTCTGAGAAGGCTTCCCAATCTGCAAAAGGGGGCTGCCACCGCCCACCTGGGAGACATGGATGTGAATGCAACACGCAAGTAGTGCGGCCGACTGGTACCTGACACGAGGCCTGGCTAGTTTCCCTCCGCTGCCCTTCTCCCCCTTTAAACTTGCATTGTTCCCCCTGGTAAGGGTCAAGCCCCCGGACCAGACTGCCCGATTCTTCTGTGTATCCCCGGATACATGCCTTACCTTTAGGAGGCAAGAAAAAGAACTATCTCCTCCAACGTCACTATCAATGTTCTTAAGAGTCTGGGTTTTTTTAACTCTATTTTGCAGGGAGACTATTCCAGAACTGTCCAACCACCATTCTCCACTTTGGCTCCTCTCCCAGCGCCCGTCCCTTCTCACCTCAAATCTTCTGTCTGCTGGCCTTTTGTTCGTGGGAAAGAGAGTCCGCTAGGGTGGAGACTCCCTAGGCCTCTGTCCCTCCCTCACAGGTGAGTGTGACTACCTTCTCCCCACTCCCCACTCCGACTCCAGCTTCCGAGGAGGTTCCCCTCCCGGACCATGCAGCCTCTGCATCATCCCAAGACCCGCACGCGTGGCCACAACCCTCCCTTCAGATTTCTTCCTGGGTGGCCCTGCCCACCCCGAAGACTCTTAAGGATAAATGCCATTGCTCTGAAAATCCCAAATGCCACTGGCTGACACACAAAAGCTGCATGGTCTGGGCTTTCCTCCAACCCAGGCACAGCCCTGCCCCACCTCAGCCTCAGTCTGCACCTCCCGAGATGAGCTCATCCACCTGCAAGGCTGTGAACACCAGCTAAGAATGACGACTCCCAACGTGTATCTGTGGTCCGGCTCCTTCACCTGAGCCCCAGGGCCATAGACCCGAGTGCCTCTTTGAAGTCCTAACTTGGATGAAAAATGGAATCTTAAAAATGCCTCATGTCCACCATTTACTCTAGAGTTCGATTCCTGGCAGGTACCTCCCAGGCTCCCGATTTTAGTAACAGACCCAGAACCCACCTAGGTGTTTGAGGTCACATTCAATTTCCCCTGTTCCTCCCCCCGGCCCTGCCCTGGAATCAGTCCTGTCATTTCTATCGCTAAGCCAGTCTCAAGTCTGGTTCTGCAAGGACCACGGATGGAACCCCACAAGCTCATAGCAAGGTGCAGTGCGTCACAGTCCTCCGAAGAGAGCTACCTGGAGAGGGAGGCATCTCCTGCCGCTGGTCACCACAGAAGGCACTGGATTCTCACAAAGGAGTCCCAGGAGAAGGGACTCAAGTTTCTCCTGTGGTCTGAACTTTGAAGGGCCCGAGGTTTGGGGCAGTTCCTAGTTAGCAGACACACCTGCCAGTGAGCAGATGAGGATGGGGGAACCCAGGCAAGGCTGTTCTCACTCCGACCCCTGGGCTATCGGGAGCCACGGGAAAGGCCTGTGTCCAAGGCACAGCCCAGCCTTCACAGATCCCAGCCTGCATTTGCCAACCCAGATAGCCTAGACCCCTACTTGCTACTCTTACTTCTATTCTGTTCCCCCCCAGAATGTGATGGACTCTTTCAGAAAGTCTGGCCTGTCTCAAGCGAGACCAAGTCAGTGAAGGATGAAGTGTCCACAATTTGACCAGGGCATGAAAGGAGAAACAAGGTCTCATGGCCAGCATGACGGTGGTGGCCAAACCCTTTCCCCGGGTGAGATGAACCAGGGTGTGGGTGAGAATGCAAGGTCACTTCACGGCTGACTGTGGTGTTGGAGACTCACTACCGAAAACTAACGACACGGCCGTCAGTGGTGGACGTCAGCTGCAACAGACACGGAGTCAGCTCTTTACTGCCAACATGGGTTAATAGTAAAGGCTGGTACAGGGAGGCCTGCATGGCTGCTGAGGCAAACCACAGACCCGACTCTGAATGCCCACTGGCTGGAGCAGAGAGGAAGCTACGGTCCCCTTTAGCGGTCCCTGTGTCCACCATATCCAAGTGAGCCAGCTACTTAGGAGAAGGACATGTTGTTCTGATACTCAGAAAAACCAGCCTCGTAAAGGGAAAATAAGAGTGGCATGGAGTTTAGACCCGCTCCTGCCTCTCTATGAAGGCAAAGTAAAGTAAATGGCACGGAGAAGGTGAATGCAAAAACAAAAAACAAAAAAAACATAAAACCGGTGACTGCTTCCTCCAACAGCATCCCCTGCAGCTGCTCATCTCCGAGCCTGCCACTTTCTCACCAGTGACCACCGGCCAGGAAGCTTCGTCACGCACGTCACACAGCGACAGCCCGGAACCGCGTGCTAAGCACGTTTGTGTGAAAGTCAGAATAAAGGAAGATGCTGCAGATTTTGACTTTCAAAGTTTAAATTCTCCATGAAAAAATCCCTCAGCAGCCGCCTAATTCAATTCGCATCTCGCTTCTTCAAAATAATCAAACAAATTTAGTAAGGACGCATTTGTCACCAAACATAAGGAGGACCAAACTGTTTCCTCAAAGCAAGGATTTTAACAGGTATCAAACACCAGTGGGTGATTTGCTAAAAAAGCAAAAATTCCAAAAAACTAGAAAATAAAAAGATGACTAGGATAATATATGGATCAAGGCAACTGTTAAGGTGTTTGCTTTTTAAAGCGATGGGGACAGCACGGAGGACAATCTGGCTATTTCCAATGCAGGGTGTGCACAGTCCACTTTTCAGACGCAACAACATGCTCACAGGGCGGTACAAGATAGAAAGGGAAATAGAAAAAGGAAAAGAGGAACAGCGAAAATTAGAAACACATAAGAACAAAAATAACTGACAGCAATTACAAGAATTTACGTGACTTTGGTGAGGACAGGGACGAGGGGACGGTGAGACCCACCCTCACCTATTGTTCCAGGGAAGGCAGGGGCCTGAGGCGAGGGGCGCTGCCGGGGGACCCCAACGTGGTCAGCGCCCCAAACCTAAACTTCACCTAGATGCGTGTAGACAGCTTTTGAGCTACAAAATGTGGTCGCATTTCAAGCTGGACAATTTTACTCACTCCCACGAAGAGTAACAGGAGAGAATTAGGCTCTGTTCCTGCACCAAAGCATTGTTTAAAAAAGTAATGACTGTGGAATAGTAAAAGCAACAATGGAGTAAAAGTGACTGGAGGAGAGCGTACTTGACCCGAGCTCACTGGCCGCGTTATCTCACTGGCGTTCCGATGCTGGCTGAGCCCTTACGGTACCAAAACAGACAGACCCACCAGGAGGGAAGTTTAATGCGCTGCTGTATTTTGATGCCGAGAGCCATGCCTGGTACACGAGGTTCTGGGTAAACAATGGTGACTGTGTCAACCACTATGGGCTAAGCACACAACCAGCTACTCCGCCAAATCCCAAGGACACACTTCAAAAGGCAAAAACAAGCTGGCATTCTCTGGTGGGCCTGCAGACTCAGAGCAAAGCAATTGCTGAGCAAACATATCACCAGTGCCTCCTGTGACAAAAGAGGAGGCACTGGCCAGGGGGCTGGGGCAGGGCTCCAGGCTTCCACTGCTCACCCACCATTCTGTCCAGGGGGAGAATGTGGTCCCTGCTTACGTTGCACCGATGCACCTACATTCACTGACGCCTGGGGACTGAGCAGGAGGTGACAGGTGACGGGAATGGAGCCAGCCTGGGAGTGGCACGGTGCTGGCATCTGTGCCCTCAGCTTTGCCCAGACCACTACATCTGCCAGCTCATCTACAAGAAGCAGAAGGGGAGAAAGCCGTGTAGATCACAGGGCCCTGCGAGGACAAGTACAGGTCATGGCCACGATATGCCTGGCCCCTTCCTTAAGCCATAGAGGTATGTCCGGGGAAAACGTGAAAATTCATCCAGAGCCCGCCAGGCACCACAAGCAGGTGGGACTCGGGTCCCCTGTGCCTGTCACTCACAGGACTGGTCTGGACTATCTTTTTATCAATTCTCTGGCATCTTCTCCTCCAACTTACCAACAACCAGAAAGTAGAATCTGATTTTAGACTCACAGAGAATCGCAGAACACCTCCTCCACAACGGGCCGGGCAGCACGTGCCAGGTCCTCCGACCGTCACCTGTGGGACCGCCATGAGCCCTCTCCAGAGTCAAGGCCCGAGGCCGTAGGCCGGGGGTCAGAGATTCTCACAATCTCCCCAGCAAAGGGGGACCACCTCTCGGCAAAGGCATTTCACCCTCTTTGCCCAAGGGATATCTCGATAGATACACAGGGAAACAGAGCAGAAGATGGGGGGGTAGGCAGCCCAGAAGAGCTCGTCTGAACTTCCAAGTCAAAGTGGGTCCGTTGACTTAATCACAGGGATAAAATGAGGACGAATCTTTCCCTGCTGTGCCCCATAATCCGTGACACGCCTTTCCCTGCGTAAGGAGCTCATTTGGAAGCCCCTGTCAGTGTTTCTGTTGTCCTAAATTGGCATGGTGGTTGTCAGGCAGTGAGAGAGGGCCTGAGCCGTGCAGGTGCTGGACCTGGGAAGCAGGAGACACTGGCTCCACCCCCAGCTCAACCAGCGCCTCATTCTGCATCTCAGGATTCAGCGTGACATCTATAAGCAAAGGGATGAGACTTTCCCAGGACAGGCTGTCCAACAGGAATGAAATGTGAGCCATGTAACGAAAGTTTCCCAGTTGCCACATTTAAAGAGGTAACCCCCCCAAAAAAAACCCTAGAAACAGATTTTAAGAACATATCTTACTTATTCTACTGTGTGTAAAATACTATCATTTTGACATGTAATCAATAAAGAAAGTAACAAGATAGTTTACATTCTTTTTACTAGACAAGTCTCAGCGTCTGATGTGCATTTGACGTAGAGCACATCTCAGCTCAGAGCAGCCTCCTCCCCAGCTCTCCTAGCATCAGTGGCTTTGGCTAATCTATTGGACAGCAACTCCAGGGGTCACACCAGGGTAATTGGCTGAAAAGCGGGAGTAAGTGTCCATAATAACCCTAAAAGAATCTCTCTGAAACAAAGGCGGATTCACTTTTAAACGTCTGAAACCCGGGGGGTTGATCCTCCCTCACGCCTTGGCTACAAGACAGCCCTCCTCCTTGCTGATCCCTTTCTGGATGTAGGGAAGCAACCCTTCATATAGCCAGGGTGGCCGGGCATCCAGGTAGACTTTCCTGCTCTCTGTGTCCAGTCCCACGAAGTCCTCCTTCTCAAACAGGATGTAGAGCAGGAGGATCTTGTCCCCAGACTTGTCGGATGCACCGTCCAGCCACTTGGACTTGAGCATGATGAAGAGAGACACAGTGAAGTCCTCGATCCTCTTCTCCACCAACCTGCAGTCCTCGTAAATTGAAGGCCACGTCGGTGCGCGGCTGCTCGGCCACCTCCCCATGCAGCACAAAGACAAAGAGCAGAGAGTCATAGAGCGTGGTGCCATACAGCTCCTCTGCAGGTGGAGCTTCTCGAAGGTCTTGGCCAAGAGGCAGTCGGTAATGGTGACAAGGCCCACGACCTTGCGGTGGGTCTGGAAGTCGCTCCACCCATTCTCGGGCGCATAGTGATTACTGTAGTGGATACAGAATGCCCACTGCCAGCCGCACGGGCTGATCTGCCTCACCAAGGAGATTCGCTTATAGATGCACAACAAATTCTGCTCTGAGATGATCCCCACGGGTTGGACCACCACGGAGAGAGTCTGGTGGTCCTCAGCACACTGCACATAGTCAGGGATGTTCATGTTGCAGGCCCTGATGAGAGGGAAGAGGAGACCGAGGTACATACTGTGCTGCGGGCTGCGGGCCTCACTGGGTTGCGGTGACCTGGTGTGTACCAGTCAGAAGGCAGGGGAAGCCCAAGCAAAGCCGGGGGTACAGTTTGTCCTCAGAGTCTACACATGGCTACCGCAGCTCGGATCACATTACGCAGCTTTTGGTCTAGGCTTCCGCCCTCTGCAGAAAAGGGTCATTTCTTGTTTTCTGTTTCCAAGCACCTAGCCATGCCCTGATGCAAAGTCAGTGCTCAAAACTGCTGAATAAAGGAATGAATAAAGGAACTGCTTCCACACCCCTCAGCAGGATATAATGCAAAGAAACACAGTAGGATCAAAAGACCTGGATTTCAACTCCAATTTATTTGAACTCCTAAGATGCAGAATACTTGATAAGAAAACTTGCTTTGGGGAGGAGGGTACAGTTAAGTAGTAGAGCACATGCTTAGCATGTATGAGGTCCTGGGTTGAATCCTCAGTACCTAATTTTAAAAAAAATGAAACAAATAAATAAACCTATTTAATCCCCTCAAAAAATATTTTTTGAATTCCAAATTCAAGAAAAAATAACACACCTTGCAATTGACACAACATTGTAAACATGAGTATACTTCAATTAAAAAAAAAATCCTTGCCTTACCAGAATATATCTGGATTATGGAAGTTTACAAGTGTAAAATGCTTAGGGTACCACCTGCATAAGAAGAAGGAACTGTAGAAATTTACTATCCCTCATTTATGAGCTATATTTCCTTTGGGGGTATATAAACTCTCAGAGCTAATTTTCTCAGATTAAAAAAAAGAAGGAAACATTACCGGATTCTCCATACTGCTGAAGAATCAGATAAACCTATGATAGCATCTGACACACAGAGTTTACTCAATAAATGCTTGTTGAATGAATGAATAAACAAGCAAAGTGAATGCTGCTCCCTGCCACAGAGCATCATGATGGTACTGCCTGGAAATCCCAAGCCCACGTTTCACCCGACTCTACACTAACCATGGGTAACCTGGGCAGGCCTGTGTGCTCCTCTTAACCCCAGTTTAATCATGAATAGAAATGAGGGCAATAACACAAACCTCAAAGGGTTAGTGAGTCATTACTGAATTGTATCCCAAATTTGCAAGATGGAACCTTTAAAGAACCTTGGGCAAAAAGTCCGTAGGCCCTCTCCATATTATCTCTTACAACTACATGGGAATCTACAATATATCTCAAAATAAAAAGTATAATTTGTTAAAGAGGCTATTGAGGTTAAATGAGCTCACTGTCTCAAATAAGGAACACACAGTACAAATAGGTCAATGCCCAGCCCATGAGATACACTCAGTAAACATTCCCAATGAGCCCACTGGTCCCTCCAACTTCAGAGCACGATGATGTGTCCTCATGGCCAGAGGCCCCTGCACCTGAAACTAACAAAGCTAATGGTCCCCACTTTCAAGAGCCCCTGCCACCGCCGTAGGTCTAATTTTGTACTTGTAATTTTTTTCTATTTATTAAATAGAAAAACGTAATTGCATAGCCTTCAGGTCACCGAAAGCTGACTACAGAGATCATGATGGCAGCCCTTCTTCGTGAAACAATAAAATGAAAAGCCATTTCCACAAGATCTCTGTGTAAATCTATTAGGGAACTTCATCCTGGACTGAGAGGAAGAGGACTGGGGAGGAGGGGGCAATCTGCGGCACACAGACGCATGGGCCACCTGTCCCACGATGGACTTTAGACCCAACACTCACCCTCAAGGAACTTCAAAATAGACACAGACAGAGTGCTGAGGGCAAGATTTTTTTTCTTTTTAAAGAAATCCCTGATTCTCTCGCAGGTTTTGTTTCTACCGAGAAACAAATGTCTTATGTGTATAATGTTTCACAAAAGACTTAAACTATTATCACCCCAACTTGACGCATTAAGAAACTGAGGGAGAGAGGTTTATCACGTTGTGCAAGATTAGAGAGAGGCAAAAAAAAAAAAAAAGATTAGAGAGAGGCCACGTCGGACACTGTATTTAAACCCAAGCCCCTGTTCCAATGCTCACACTAGAAAGTGGGATATACTGCCCCTTTACTGCCCTCTCCCTGCAATAAATGTCTGAAGAGTCTTTTCTGTGCCACCTGGAATCACAATCACTTCAATTTTCCACAAAGAGCTATGTCACTCCTTGGAGGATGTGTCAAAATCTATATGTTGAATGGGAGGAGAGATTTGTATTTTCTGTTTCTCAAAGGAAACACGGCTTAAAAGAAACTGAAAAGCACTTTTCTAGTCTAAGTCTTCATTGTGCAGAGAAGGAAACGGAGGCTCAGAAGAGATGAGGAAAGGGTCTTATTAACAAATATTGCCTCAGCGCAGCACCAAGCCAGCCTTGGGCACTTCTGGGGGAGGATCTGGAAGGCCCAGGAGAATGAGTCTTAGAAAACGGAAAGAGAAGAAGCATACAAGTCCCCGTCTCTACACCACCATACCATGAAGTTCCACCAAATTACCCAGTATGGGTGCAGCCAACATTAAGGTGGGCTAAACAGGTTAAAGAAGCCTGGAAGTTTCAACCATAGTGGAAATTCCAACATTTACTATGTTTTTTTCCCAGTTCAAGCATCAACTCAGTGGGCACTCTGTACCAGGCACTACACGAGGCCTGGAGTTCTCCCAAATACACAACTCTTATATCACGTGTGCAAACCACACACAGGCCCACCAGAAGGAAAATGCCCACAGATAAGGTGGAATTACTGAAACTGAAAGCAGCCAACCAGCATATATTACTAGCAAAAACGGTCCTGCTAGAAATAGACTCATGGACATAGAAAGCAAACTGTGGTTAGCAGGCAGGAAAAGGGGGATTAACAGATACACATTAATAAATATAAAATAAATGACAAGGACCTACTATATAGCACAGGGAACTATATTCAATTTCTTGTAATGAGTTGTACTATAAACAATCTAAAACATATGTAGATACATATGCATATGTTTATAACTGAATCTCTGCTGTACATCTGAAACTAACATTCTAAATTGACTACACTTCAATAAAAAGTAATTTTAAAAAATAAGTAAAAATAAAAGCAACGCCATTTAGAAAAAATAAAAGAATACTCTGATCCCCTTAGCTGTAGGTGCTGGAGAATTCTGGTTACAAACACCAAGTCCACTGGGTCACTCCAGCACTGGCTGTCAATCTTTCTGACCATCAGAGAGTCACTTGGCTTCAGTGAGTTTATTTTCTCTTCTGTGAAAGGCTTCAGTTGCAACTAACGATGTATAGAATCTCATCATTCACAAACCCAACAATTAAAGAGGACTTCCCATGGGCCAGGCTCTGGAAATATGAAAATATAGGGTCCGAGATATATTCATGGGTAGAAGAAATTTATGCCATAAAGACATTAATTCTTCTTGCTTTGATAGACAGATTCAATACAATTCTGTTTAGATTTCCTACCAGAGTTTTTATGGGTAACAAGATAATTTATGGTCAGGAACAACCAAGAAACTTCTTTAGAACCAGCACTGGGAAGGGGTGGATAGGTCATTCATTTCCACTGGTGTTTCTGAAGTGATGAAAACGTTCTGGAATATTAATGGTTGCACCACTGTGAATATGCTAAAGCTGCTGAATTGTAGCATTTAAGTGGGTGGACTTCATGGTGTGTGAACAATATCACAAAAAAGATGTTAAATGAAAAAATATTTCTTGACAATTATTTTTCCCTCTATACAACTAGTCTGCCCCACAATTTAAGAAGAACAAAAAAACCAAAACAAACCAAATTTTGCCAGGAGCTCTTTAGGACTGCAATGTCCCTGAGTCTCCAAAACCTCTGGTGGTGCTGTTCCTGTTAACACACCCTAGCTGGGCTGGGCTAGTTAGGGACTGTAACTATCTTTTTAAGATTGAAGGTCACACAATTCACCCTGGGAGAGGGAAGGATGGAGGATGTCACAGCCTCATGCCTTCAGCTCATTTTTAACTGAACCAAGCCTTGCTTTCAACACTGTAATCCCTCTCACTATAAAAACAGTGACATCATCAAGCACCGCCATCAAAACACGTGAAAGTGTTCAAGGTACTTACCTGGGGCAGAAACACTAAGGGAGAAGGAAGCTTGCTCAGCACTGACGCTCCCTTTTCCCGACTCCACCAGGAGAAGCTGGGGTTCACAGCCGGAGGCTCTCAGCCCGGGGAGCAACGCCCACACCACTGAGCTGGTCCCCAGGTAGCGGGAAAGGGAGAGGTGTGCAGCCCCGGGGTCGCGGGTCAGGGAAAGCGGGGGTGGGGGACGCGGGCAGTAGCCCCGCTCGGAGGCCAGCCCCAGCCCCAGCCGCCCGCCCCCGTCCGGGTCCGCAGAAACCGCCCCCCCGGGACACAGCCAGCCCAGGGGCGGGGACGGGCCGGCGGCCGAGGAGAGGCAGCCCGGGAGGAGAGGACTCGCGGGCGGGAGAGGGGAAGGGGACGCCAGCCGCGGACTGAGGGGAGCCCGGCTGGGGCGAGAGGCGGCATGTGCACACCTGGCCCTGGACAGCTGTGGCCGGGGCGCCGGGACAGGAACCAAAGTCCTACCGGGCGAAAGAGCTGAGAAGCATTTGGGGCCAATCCTCGGCTTGGAGGTGCAGCTTCAAACCCTCGGTCCAGCTGGCACCGACTACGCATGCGCAGGAGGGCCAGCGATCCTCTCTGGGTTCTGCGAGAGAAGGTGGGGAAGCGAGGGACGGAGAAGATGGGAGGAGGAGGGGAGAAGGGGAAAAGTGGAGGGAGAGACATGGACAGGAGGAGCAGAGAAAAGGCACGGATCTGGAGGGTGGAAGAGAGTATCAGAGATGGAGAGAAATAGTTTTAACTCTGGGGGCATCCTGAAGGAGGCAGCAGTCCTGCCTCTGCACACTTCTCTAACCCTTCAAGGACCGCAGCACATATTTTACCTCCCTGGACCAGCCCTCCACCCAAGGCCTCTGCAGGACCCCTACGGTGATCACACCCGTTGCCCCCAAGCGGAGTTGGGTTTCCTTTTGCTCTGGGAACCAAGCACCCGCAGGTGTTGTCGCTCAGAACTACCTTGGAAAGAGTACATATTCCCCTTTTACACGCTTGGACACAGGCAGGCAAGATCTCTGCCTTACCTCCACTGTCCCAGGTGTTGTGCTGGCGGGGAGCGGGAGGTACAAGGTCAAATCCCAAAAGGAGCATACTGCCTGAGTTTTTGTGCATAGTCCCCATCCTTCCTGGGTAAACAACACCCCACCCTCGGGGAACAATCAAGGGCACACAGTATGTCCCTGGGTGTGGGATAGCTGCCCTCAATTCCAGTGCCCAGCTTGCTAGGAAGATAGGAGTGTTACTGAGTCTAAATTAATTCTCCTTAGTGCAGGACAGGCCAGTAAGTTGGGAGACCAGGTGTTGGGGCATGGAATAGCAACTTTCTGTAGACCTAGATGGCAAACTAATGTCCTGGAAAACCATCTCCCCAAGTCTGAATTCAGGCTCCTTTCCTACGAGCTTGGTTTTTGCAATCTTCTTGATGTAGTAATTCTTTGTTGTTAGAATCCTTTGTTCTTGCAGCTATCTGCCTGGGTCAGATCCCTGTAAACCTCCAACAAAACAAACGTTATTTTCTATTATGTTACTTGTTATCTTTATATGAATGGAAAAGTATTAAATATCCTTAAAGGTCAGAGCATTCAAAATAGGCTCTCCTGTATATTTTAGGCCCTAGGCAACATTGTTTTACAAGCAAGATGAAGCCTTGGAGACAGAGCACAGTGTTAAGTCAAAGGAACAGATCTAATATGGAGTCAGATTTGTTCTTTTCTATTACCAGGGCAGAAGACACTTGAGAATTTAAATCCCTTTAAGTTAAAAATATGTAATACTTTAAAGGAATTTACATACATAGGTCGGAATGTGCATAGCATACCTGGAAAACACACAAAGGATTGTAAACAGTGGCATCTCCAGGGAGGGCTGAAAGAAGAGAGGATGAGGGAAAACTTCTTTCACTTGTGTATTTTTGTGCTCTGTTTGAAATTTTTTAACCACATGCATGTATTTCTTTTTCAGTTAAAAAAAATGTGTAATGGAGCAAAGGAGTAGCAAGCTCAGCAAATAAAGCAGCCATGGAATCACTGAGCCATCACTTTTGATTTCAGCCAGGAAGCATTTATTGACTCTCTCCTATGTGCCCAGTGCTGTTTTAAGACTTCTTTTATTTTTTTTCATAAAATAATAAAGTGCTATTCCTCACCCCTGCCCATGGCTGGTGGAAAACCAACTGAGTTTTTATTGAGTTGTTTTCCAAGAAGTAGAGATCAGTTATAAACAGAACACATCTTCAGGGCAAAACAGGCGGAGTGGTTTTCCAGCAGGCCAGATAGCTATGAAGGGTTTTCAACAGAGGCACACAGAGGCTGAGAGAGAAAGCCTCCAGGACCCTACAAAAAGCTGCCCAAACTGCCTTCTCCATGGCACTACTGAAATAGGAAAGAAAAAATCTGACTCCATATTAGATCTGTTCCTTTGACTTTAACCCTGTGCCCTGTTTCCTAGGCTTAGTCTTGTTGGTTCTGCACCTTTTGTAAAACAATGTTGCCTAGAGCCTGAAATATACAGGAGACCCTATTCTCAAGGCTCTGACTTTGAAGGATATTAACACTTTTCTATTCACATAAAGATAACAAGTTACAGAATAGAAAACAACATTTGTTTGTTGGAGGTTTACACGGATGTGACCCAGGTGAAGAGCTGCAAGAACAAAGGATTCTAACAACAAAGAATTCATACACCAAGTTTGCAACAACCAAGCATTCCCACTTCCCATTTTTAATATAAGAAGAGCCTGAAATCTGACTTGGGGTGATGGTTTCCCAGGACATTATTCTACCATTTCTCAGCTGGCTTTCCAAATTAAAGTCTCTATTTCTTGCCCCCAAAACCTGGTCTCCTGATTTATTGGCCTGTAATGCACGAGCAGAACAAGCCTGGACTCGGAAACACAGACATTGAAAGTACCCATTTGGTATATTAAATGACCTGCTTCTACTCATCTTCCTGACGTTTTATTCTCTTGACCACTCCTGCTATGTTTATGAAAAACCTGTCATGTGGACACATTTCCACCTCTAGCCACTACCCTTCCAGGTAAGAACTGATGCCAAGAAGGCAATGGAAGTTGCTAGAAGGTATTACCTGGACAAAATAGAGCAGAAGTGGGTTCTGGCTGATGTTCAGGAGCAGGCTGGAACACCTGACAAGATGTTATAAGTACGGATAGACAGCTGGGCACCAAAGGAGAAGCTTCTAAACTTCCATGAGGGACTTGTTGGATAGGAAGGAAAAGTCCCAGACTATAGCTCGGATCCCACCACGAGCTTCCTGGGCGAATCTGGGCAAGTAATTTAAAATCTCTAGGCCCGTGCTGTCCAACATGGGAGCCACCAGCAACATGCAGGATTATGAAGTTATTCTGTAGCCAGACAGAATTATAAAAAGACATTTTATTGCAAAGGCCCAGCAGGTATAATATTTAAAAACGTTATTGGTTATCTTGACCTAACGAGATATTTTTGTATGTGTAGGTTTCTGTGGTTTGTAAGGCCTGTGACTAATGATTCCGTTACAGTGAAGTATTTTGAAATTATAAGTTACTGGACACAGTACCCTCATATCACAGTTGAAAAAAACTGATCCACATAAGCAAGGTGATCTGACTTATTAGTTATGAGCAGGGGCTCTGGGGCCAGCCTGCCTGAGTATAAATTCTCACTCTGCCTCCAGGGGGTTCTGTGTGAATCTTGGACAAATTATTGTTGTTTTTGTTGTCGTTGTTATTATTTGTGCCTCTTTTTCCTTACCTTTTAAGTAGCGAGGAATATGTAGACTCTATCTCCTACTGTGTTGGCAGGATTAAATGAGTAAACGTCTGTGCTGCCCACTTCCCTGGGTTTCAGCATTCTCCAGGCAATCAGTGCCAAACTCAGAGGCATTCTCCACTGTCTTCGTCAGTCTGGGGTGCTGTAACAAATTACCGTGGGTCGGGTGGCTTAAACAACCAGCATATTCCTTATGGTTTGGAGGCTGAGACTTTCAAGGTCAATGTATCCTTGAGAGGATTGCCAGCTCGAAGATGGCTGTCTTCCCAATATCTTCATATCCCAGAGAGCAGAGAGAAGCAAGCACTCTGGGGGCTTGTATAAGAACACTAATCCCATTCATGAGGGCTCTACTCTCATGACCTCATTTTATCCTACTAATCACGTCCCAAAGGCCCCACCTCCCAATACCATCACCCTGGGAGATGGGGTTTCGACATATGGATTTTGAGGGGATGCAAACATTCAGTCCACACATCGGCTAAGTCTCCCCAACATGCAGTCATCAAACCTGTAGCTAATTTCAAAGTAATATTTATGTCTCTCTGCCCATTTCCATTCCTACATCCACTATCACTGAAGCCCTGTTACATTTTATTCCTTATTTTTCTGGTAGAGATTTAATTGATTCCTCTAACTCCAATGCTCCCCTCGCTCCAGTCTGCTTAACAGCCCTGCCAGGTAGGTCTTCCTTAAAACACCTTCCCACTTCACCTGGTTGTTTTTTAGTTGTAAATGTCAGAATCCTCTCCACACCCCATCCTATACCTTTAATCCGTTACACTACGGCTCACTATGTTATTTTCCTCTTACCAATGTAAGAAATTTCCATAAGCTTAAGAGCTTAAACCAGCACAGACTTATCAGCTTATGGCTGTGGAGGTCAGAGATCCAACACAGTTCTAATTGGGCTAAATTCAAGGTAGCAGCAGGGTTCCTTCCTTCTAGAGGGTCTAGAAGAGAATGTTTCCTTGTTGTTGTTGTTTTTTTCCGGTTTCCAGAGGTCACCCACCTTCCTTAGCTTGTGCCCCACGACTTCCTCCATTTTCATGGTCAGCAGCCTTTCTGAACATTGCTCTATGGCTACACCTCCCTCTGATTTTAAACTCAGCTGGGAAATGTCCTCCATTTCAAGGACCCCTGTGATTACATTGGGCCCACCTGGACAATCCAGGCTACTCGCCCTATTGTCTCATCTCAGGATCCCCTTGTCCCATCCCATTCAGGCATTATGAATGTGGCTGTGACACTCACCTGTGTAACATTTCCTCTCATGAGCATTTTATGGTTCAAGGCACATATGAATGACTTTTTGTTTTTCTTCCTTAGCCTTTCTACATTCAGTATGTCTGGTGAGATTATATGAATCCTTTTTATTTGTCCCCCTGCACTAATCTTTAATAATGTATCATGGGTTTAAAATGCTAACTGATAGACAATTTAGAAGACAGAAATCCTCTAAGATTTTTGTCCTAAAATATCTGTCATGCATTTTGCCATGTACAGTAACATGTCACAGGTGGCTACCCTGTGGCCGGGGAGGGACATGATTCTGCCATCACACTCCCCTCATTCTCACCAATGTGCTGATCACCTAACCAAGGACCTATGCTCCCCGCTTCGCTCACTTCCTCCTCCTTTCCATTGACTACCCTGTTCCCATCGCTTCCTTCATTCAGCACATCAGGATTTCATGACCACATTCTCCTCTAAATGGAATGGGTATCTTGAATCTAATGTCTGACAACTCTTCTTCCTGTATATGCACACACTGACCTGCACATAACCCCGTCCAGCTATTTATTTTCCTAGAATCTCCCAGAGGAATCAGTTCCATGATGATGGTGATGATGATGATGATACTGACAATGCTGACAGGGACCTCTCAAGGATTCTGATAAAGAGGGAATCAATAAAGGGAGGGAATCATTGCAAAATTGCCCCAGAGACAGGCTTAAATGTAAATAACTGCTATAGTGTTTAATGAAATTGACTAATATTTAACTATTTTTAAAACTTTATATCGCTGAATTTAAAATTTTAACGGGAATTCTCATTCACCAGTAACCAAGATTCAACTCTAGGACCAAAGTCTAAGGATTTCAATCTTCTAACAAATTGTCCACTAGGCTTTTAAACACGTGATCCTTTTAAAAAGGTTAGTGCTGGGCTGAAAATAAGCAGGATTCTTATAATCTCACCAGACACAGTGAATGTGGAAAGACTAAGGAAGAAAAACAAAAAGCCATTCATAACATCTTGAACTTCACGTTGCTCACAGGAGAAAATGTTAGCCAAGGTGAGCGTCACATCAACATGACGCCTGAGTGGGATGGGGAAGCTGATCTTCCTCATCAGACATTTATCCTGATTTGTTAGATGCCAACACAGTTTCCTCATTGGATTTGCTTCTAACAAGTATGGAAGAATTTACGTTCTACCAAAAGCAGTCTAAACATTTTCCCCTGCTGTCAGGTCTCTGGACTGAATGTCCCCACAAGAAGGACATGAATATGTTTCATAGGGAATTCTTCCTGAGAAGCAACAGGATTTTCGAGGGAAGAACTGCAGGCCCCCCATGGAGGGCTGGAGGAGTGCTAGAGGGGGCACTGGAAAAAGAGCAGGAGTGAGTTCAGATACTACCGCTCAGGTTGCCAAAGACAGCTTTGCTATCTCTGAGGATATGACATTCTCCCAAAAGTTCCATGAGTGAAGGTACCTGTGAACACTAAGCAGTTTGTTAAGAAACAGCAGCACATAATTTGCGTCACAGCTCAATTACAGTATGTTTTGATATTTGGAAAATAATTAGCCCATTTTCCTTTGAAACTGCAGCAGTAGCAATAGAAATAAAAAAGGCTGAGCCGTCTTGGAGACAACAATCAATAAACAATTCTAAATCTGCAGGATTCCTTGACGATATGCAAGCAATGAGCTAGATGTGTGCTGCAGATACCTCTTACTGCAGGGCTCACTCCTGCAAAGCATAGAACTAGTTTTCTCAGCAGACAGAGGGAACCAAGTCAAGATTCCAAATCTTGAGTGATTTACTATATGGCAGGAAAGATCACACAAGTTCATCCAGCCAAATATGAATAAATGTAATCAAATATTATCAAATGTGATTGGAGCACAGATGAAACAGGAATTCCTTTCACCTGGGATCTAGAGAGACTTCTTCAGAAAATGTGGCTTTGTAGATGGCCAAAGACATGGGTGGAAATTTGGCAGAACAGGATGTAAGGAATTTTAAAACTGATTCTAAAATTCATAAAAAATTCAAAGGATCCCAAATATCCAAAACAATTTTGAACAATAAAAACAAAGTTGGAAGACTTGCACTATCTGATTTTCAGCCTTTTTTTTTTTTTTTTAAACTACAGTAATCAGAAAGTATGGTGTTGGTGTAAAACAGGAAAATAGAATAATGGAGCAGAATAGAATGTTCAGAACTAAACCAACACTTATATAGACAATTGATTCTCAAAAAGGATGCAGTGGAGAAAGGATCTTTTCAACAAGTAGTGCTGGAAGAATTAGATAGTGATATGCAAAAAAAAAAAAATGAACTTTGATCCACACCTCACAAAATATACAAAAATTACGTCACAATGGATCATAGATCTTAATAGGAAATCTAAAACTATAAAACAGCTAGGAGAAAAAGCATAGGCTTAAGTTTTATGACCTTGGGTTTGGCAAATATTTCTTTGCTATTACACCAAAAGTATAATCTATTTTAAAAAGAAACTGATAGAGTGAACTTTATCAAAATGAAGACTCTTCAAAGCTGTTCTAAACACTGCTAATCAAATGAAAAGACAAGCCATAGACAGAAGCTATTTGCAGATCATATATCTGATAAAGGTCTCTCTTTGTATCTGATCCAGAATAAAGAGGTCTCAAAACTCAATAATAATGCAAACACCTGAATGAATGAATGAGGCCAGAAAACACACTTCAGTAAAGATATCCAGATGGATAATAAGCATATGAAAAGATGCTGATTAAAGATGCCATTAGTCATTAGAGAAATGCTTTTAAAAACCACAGTGAGATACTAGTACACATACATACAAGAATGAATACGATTAGAAAGACCGACCTTACAAAGTGCTGGTAAGGAAGTAGAGCAACCAGAGCTGATACACACCACAAGGAATTTACAATAGTACAACCATTTTGGAAAAGTCTTTAACAGTTTCTTTAAAAAAGGTAAATACCTATCTACCATATAACCCAGATATTCCTCATCTGGTGCTTTAGAAAAGAAAAGCATATGTCCATATAAAGACTTGTAACCAAATATTCACTGCAATTTTATTTATAATAGCTCAAGTTGTAAATAACCCATGCATCCATCAAGAAGTAAATGGAGAAACAAATGATGGTCTATCCAAACACTGCTCACAACAAACTCTTCAGTAAAAACTCAGCACTAAACAATACTCTGCTATAAGAAAAATAAGCTATTAATACAGCAACACAGATGACTCTCAAAATAATTACACTGAATGAAAGAAGTCAGACAACATAGAGTAGATACTGCATTAATCCATTCATACAAGGATCTTGAAAATGCAGACCAATATGTTGTGATGGAAAGCAGATCAATGGATTCCAGGGGAAGAGATGGGGAGGGAGGGAGGGACAACAAATGGCAGGAGAGAAGCTTTGTGGGTGATGGGTATGTTCACTCTCTTGAATGTGGTCATGGTTTCTTGGGGATATACTTATGTCAAAACTTATTAGCTGTACACTTTATACGTGTGAAAATTACTTTGCCAAGTATACCTCAAAGCTGTTTTAAGAAAAAAGGCAATTCAGTCCTGATCCACCTCAGCGCCTGATTGGAGCGACATGATCAGTCCCTCACCCTGTTTGCCTAACAGGAAGGTAGAAAACCTCTCACGGAAAATAACATATGGATTTTTCATTTGCAATGTCTGCCATGTAATAAAGAATTTCAAGACATGCAACATGTCAAGACTATATAACGGATAATATGAGAATAAGAAACATTAGGCAAAGGATGCAAACCCCCAGGTGATGTAGGCATCAGAGTTACCAATAAAGGCTATAAAATACTTTTAATATATTCAAGAAAATAAGGAAATTATGGGAGAATAGACAACAGGGTAAAGACTTTCACCAGAGAAATATACTGGAATGTATTTTTAAGAGAAATCAAACAGATACTCTAGAACTGAAGCTTTCAGCTCTGGAAACAGGTAAACAGAGCTAATTAGGATCCCTTTTAAGTAAAACTTTCAGTAATGCCGGGTAAAATACAACAACAAATGTAACACAGAGCTAACTATGGAAAGAGAAGTTCCCAGGTGACAATACAAAGAGGACACTTAAAGCCCAGAGTGGTAATCTTGTGAGCTGATGCCACCACACCCTGGAGGGAAGGGGTTTTAATCTGCACATAAATAGAGATACAATGTCCATTTAGGAAAAAGGGTCCATACCAGATGTAGAAGACTCTTCCTTTATATCTATATAGTCAGAGACAGAGATGTAAAGTGGCAGCAGAGGTCACAGTGACACAGGGCCCTGGGCCAAGGAGTGTGAACACCTCTGCAAGCTGGGAAAGGTAGGAAGACGAATCCCTCCCTAGAGCCTCGGTGTGGAATGTAGCCTTGGCCACACGTTGGTTTTAGCCCACTGACAATGACTTTGCACTTCTGCACAATAGAACAGTGAGATGATGAATGTGTATTGCTTTAAGCCACTGAGTCTGTGGTCCTTTGTTACAACAGCAAAAGGAAAGAAACTCAGGAACCAACATGAACATGAACCCCAAGCTGCCTGCTGTGCTGGCAAGAAGTTCTTTGTCTCTGAACCTGGGGGAGTCTCCTGTCTTCTGGCAGCATCCACAAACAACCTCATGCTAACTTGACAGCTTGCAGAGGGTTCAATCTTAACCCTGCACAGTTCTTGATATTTAGTTAATAAAAATGATGGTGTCATCATGGGTAATTTTCCATCTTTTAAATACCCTTCAGTCTTCTAATAAAGCTACCTCTAATTGAGAGACAGTGTAAATAGTTTTCAAACTTCATAATAAATAACTGTGGTTTTATTTGGTTACTTAAATTATGAGTAATAATATTCACATTAGTAAAAGTTATTAAATTCAACATTGTTTAATGAAAATATCATTTCTTTTTGCATGAACATGTATTAACTACAATAAATGTTCCATGCTTTGTTCTACGATTTACTGTTAGAGCCTTAAAGAATAATATTTTCCTCAAAAGATATTATGGCAAAGGGATTTCTTTTGGTGGAACAGTTCCTACATCAAATCTGGTGCATGGCTCAGGCCACTGGGAACCTAGAAATGATAGATATTAGGAGGCATTATAAACACAAAATGATTTTTAAAGGAATTAAACAACTGGATGTGTGAAAACAAAGAATCTGAGAATATTCTAGTGAAATAAATGTATTTTTCAGCTTAAGCAGACACTGGGTGAATAAATCTAAAATGAAAAAACCACCCAGAGATCAGCAGTGAGTCATGCATGCAGTGTGACTGATCAAAACCAAGTTGTTTCCAAACCAGTGTGCAGGCTTGATGCCTTCATGAATCAAGTCTGTGTGGCACCAGGCCATCTCGAATACATGTTGATGAGGTATTTATAAGCCCTTCACCATCCCAGCACAAAGCCCACACATGAGCCACAAGACCATCACCTACACATCTGCAAAAGACACAGCATGGTGAATAGCACTTTTCTTGTTCAGTAGCCGGTGGCAGGGCACTGTGAGCAGACAGAGATACAGGGACACAGAGACACAGAGGCACTTCCCCTCACTCAGCTGATAACCTTCCGTGCATTCCTGGGGACAGGATTGTCATAAAATGCACCATGGATTGATCCTCCTCCTAGGAAAGGAACGGTAGGTCTGTCCTCAGGTTGGAGCAAGGGTGGCCGGAGGATCTCAGAAGAGCTGTTTCAGCACAAGCAATAGAAATGTCTGCCACCGTGACCACGAGAGACAGGTCTCCTGCCATCCCGGTAGGCACTTGGGCTCCTGACAAAAGCTGGGCTCAGTAAAGGCTTGAGTAGAAGGCACAGACCTGAGGGATGCCCCAGCAAGAGACAGGAGGTAGGGCCTGGTTTATACTGCTCTGGGTGTATCCCAGCCTCATCCGAATACGAAATCAGAAATTTGCAAAACAGCAGAGCTGGGATGGATCATGTACTCCAGACTCCTCACCTTACAGTTTAAAGGGTGGCAGCCCTGGGAGGCAAAGCAACGTGCTAAAGGCAGAGCGTGGAGGTGGCAGCGCCAGATGAAAAGCACCATGGCAACCCCTGTTCAAGGCCGCTGACACTGAGGACGGGGCCAAGGTTTCCAACGAGGAGAATGAGACAGTGTAAATACTTTGTTCCCCCCAAAACCCCAAATGTTTACTAAGGCACAAAAACTCACCTTAACTAGCTCTCTTCTGAGGGGGCTCTCTTCTGTCTCCGTCTTTCTGTCTGTCTCCATTTCTCTCTCTCAGACACAAACACATACAATTTTGTGAAAGGGGACTTCCTGCCATACAAAGACAGACTTCACATCTTCAGAGAAACACTTCACAAAGCACATTTCCAATTCAAGTCTTTGTGTGAGGTCTGGGCAACTGGCTTATTTTCTAGAACAATAGGTGGTTCCAAAATCAGGAGATCATCTTCCCCAAAGGAAGAGTTCTGGTCCGTGTTGATGAAGCTGGGGGTGTCACATTTCATGAGCCCGTTCGGCTCCTCCTCTGGCCACCTGCTGCATCTGATGGCTTCCTGGAGCCGAACATCACTGTCAAGGGCTATGGTTGGGATACCAGCTTTGGCCTTGTCCAAGCGGTCCACTTCATTGACGTAGCAGTGAAAGAGGGACCTAGATTCGTCATTGTGCTGCCAGAGAACCCCTTGGGCACCAGCGGTCTTCCAAAGTCCGACACAAAGCTGTTCAGTCTGAATCTCTTTTCGGGAGGCTCCGCATTGCAATAAAGAAAACCAAAACAAAAGATCGCTCACACTCTAGCTCGGTGACCTGAAGACATATAGTTTTTGATATCTGCCGAGAGCAAATCCCTGCACAGAGCATGCTGACAAGCACTGGAAGTGAGAGACATCACTTTCGAACACATACAATTACACCCAAGGCAAAAGTCTCGTGAGGGCCCTTGGACCATCCTGAAAAGACATCGCTCCCTGAGAATCCTCAATACTGGTGCATCGCACACCAGTGTTTCTCAGTGGGACACTCAGATCATCTTCATCAGAATTAGTTAAAGTGCTTCTTAAAATGCAGAATTCTGGGGTGCACACCCTCAGAGTCTCCAGAATTAGGGACCGGCAGTCTGTATTTTCATAGCCACCAAGATCACTAAACATGCTCAGGTTTAGCACCGCGGTCTACATCGGGTCACCTGAGCATCGACAATGCTGTCTCATGGGGTGGGGGGGGTGCCATGTGTGTCAGTGTGCTGTCCTACCCACGTGTCTCCCCTGATTCTCAGAACTGACAGTGCAGTCCCATTGGGCAAGAAATACCACCATTTCACAATGCATACGCAGGGCGCCTGACTGACAGATACAATCAGTGCTAGGAAAGGGGACAAAACTCAGGTTCCTCATCGCTTGTTTCACTTACTGTGGGACAAATGATCAATTCAAGGGTAATAAATCAGTGTATGAGTGAATAACATGACTCTCGTTAGTCCCACGAGTGCCTGGAAGAGCGAGCCTGGGCACACTGAGAATCATAACAGCCCATCTACTTAATTGTCATCCTCCCCAGATTTATGTAAAGGTTACTTCCACCCAGGCCGTGACCCCTGAAGGGCAAGAATCATGTCTGAACACACTCTCAAATCCAGAACAGAACCTGACAACAATTAGGCTCTGGGGTCTGTGTTTAGCGAGTGTGGAATCTCAGTGATGCCAGCTCTTAGACCTTGCCTTCCCATCCCACCCCTCACGATATGGCCCTTATGACCAGCTCTCCCGGGGCTGGGGCCACGGAACCCATTTACAGGACTGGAAGAATCTGATCATGTAAACCATCCCCCAGATAATCATCAAGAGTCACCTGCATTTCAGGGATCAGTAATCCCAGAAGCTTTGCAGTTCAGGCAGGTGAGGGATTTTTATATCAGCTGTGTCTTCTACTGTGACTGCCTGGGTGACATCAGACAAGGAATTCTCAAAAGCCTGAGCTTTTCCTTTCAGGAATAATCTAAATAACAAATCTCGTTGACCACTCAACAAGTGTGATGTGAAGATCAATGATTTACACAGGAGTACAACATTCACTAGGTCATGGATTTAGAATCAGAGAAAAATCATTTGAGAAAGATTGACAGAATGTAGCTTTAATGCAAATTTAAGTATTCTTACCTTTCAGTAAATCATCTTCTTCCCCAACTTATCACTTCACCCAAGTTTAAAAGATGTTTGAGAACAGGGATGAGTGTGCCAGCAATCTGGGACGCAATAACCTAAAATGTCACCTAGGAAAAAGAGGGGAGTAACACATTTTTAAAAAGCATGGTGAGGATGGCGGGGCCATCCCCCAACTCCAGACTAAGAAGCTCTAAGTAATAGATTTCCTGCCTGCCTGGGGCATCAGCTGATGTGAAAACCCACCCAGAAACCTCACTGTCCAGCAGCTCCTCCGTAACACAGGCTACACTTTCTCAGAATTAAGAATTGGGGCCAGTAACCACTTCGCTGAAGAATAAAGACAAAGAAGAAGAAGAGAGTTCTGCCCCTCTCCAGGGGAGAGCCCAGACCTTGGGCTGCATGCACTGAGCCTACCTCCCAGGAGAAGGATAAACTGGAGAAGGGCGTCCTGCGAAACTGGGACAGCAAATGTTGAGATGGGAACAAATTGACCGGCTGGCCAGGGACAGCCCCCTCCGTCGCTGCCTTGGCGGCTGCCTCCGCCCCCTCAGCACATCCTGCCCACTTCCGGTGGTTAAACTGTCAGGGAAACAGTGCTTTGCGACCTGGGGCAACAGAGGCTGCCCCCAGGCCAAGCTGCGGGGGAAATGGGATCTAAACCACCAGCTCCCAAGCGGCAAGCTCCATACCCCCGCCAACAACCCGCCGCCCCCGCAGCCTACAGCACCCCCGGGGCAATATGTCCTGGAGAAGTGTGACCCGGGAATGAGGGGCAGCAGAGGCCACCCCCACGTCAGGCCTCCAGAGAGATGGGAGCTTATCCTCCAGCCCGCCAGGGGCAGACCCCCCTCCTCTCCAACCCCTGATGTCACCGCACCCACCTCCCAGGAGCAACCTGACCGGGTGTGGGGTTTCAGGCTAATCTTGGGCGGGAGAGGCCGTCCCCAGGCCAGGTCAGGGGAGAGGAGAAGAAGTGGCCCCATTAGGCGGGGCAGCCGGCCGTCGCAGCTGCCTCTGCCCCTCGACAACATCGCGCCCGCCTCCCAGGAGCAAGCTGACCTGGAGACGGGCATCCGGCTTCTTGGGCAGCAGAGTACGCCCCCAGGTTTGGCCGTGGGGAAGAGGAGAGAAAATTGACAGGCTCCGCGCTGCAGGTCCTCTACCCCTGCCGTCGCCTCCCCCACACTTTAAAGGCACTTCCCAGGGCGCCCCTCCCCCAGCAGGCTAAATGGGACAGGTGTGTCTGGTGATCTGAGGCAGGAGAGGCCACTCCCACACCAGGCCATCGGGGAGACGGGAGCCAATCCACCAGCACCCCAAGGCAGCCCCCTACCCCCAAAGCAGCGACCGCTCCTGCCCCCTGACCTCACGGTGGCCGCCTCTAGGGAGCAGGCTGACCTGGAGATGGACGTCCGGCGAACTAGGGACAACAGGGACCGCCCCCAGGGCAAACCACGGGGAGAAATGGGAGCAAATGGACCGGCTCCATGGGAAAACCTGCCGCTGCTGCCACCACCCCCAACGTAACACGCCCGCCTCCTGGGGCCAGGCTGACTAGGATACACGTGTCTCTTAACCCAGGGCAAGAGACACCGCCCCCAGGACAAGCCGCGGGGAAGATGGGAGCAAATGTGCCCGCTCCCCCGCTGCAGGCCCCCGACCCCCGCCACCCGTGCACCCTGACTACCCTGCCTCCCTCCCCCAGCAGGCAAAGTGGGAAAGGGTTGTCCCGGGACCTGGCGCAGCAGAGGCCGCCTGCAGGCCACACGGCACAGACATGGGAGCTAATCCTCAAGCTCCCCCGGGGCAGCCTCCCTATCCTCGCAGCCACCACCTTCCCAGCCCCCTGACTGCACCGCACCCATCTCCCAGGAGCAAGCTCACCTGGAGTCGGACCTCAGGCAAATCTCTGGCGGCAGAGGTCGCCCCCAGGCCAGGCCGCGGGGGAGAGAAGAAATGGAGCAGCTCCCTGGAACGGACCCCAACCCCCAGCCGCCGCCGCCGCCGCCGCCTCCCAGGACCAAGCTCACCTGGAGACCGGCGTCCCGCCTCTACGGCAGCAGAAGCCGCCCCTGGCTCCGCCGCGGGGGAGAGCGGAGCGAATTGACCGGCTTCCGTGCTGCAGCCCCACTATCCCCGTGGGCCCTGCACCTTAACCACACCGCCTCCACTCCCCACTCAGCTTGCTGAGTGGGACAGGTGTGTGCAGCGACCTGGGGCAGCAGAGGCCGCTCCCAGGCCCGGCAGCAGGGAGAAGGCAGCTATTCCATCAGTTCGCCAGGGGCAGCCCCGCTCCGCCCCCTTGCCGCTGCCACCGCCCCCTGACCTAACCGCCCCACTACCCAGGAGCAAGCTTACCTGGAGTCCAACATCTGGCGAATCTCCGGCGGCCAACACCCCCCCAGGCCAGGCTGCAGGGAAGAGAAGAAATCGACCGGCTTGCCCGGGCAGCCTCCCACCCACCGCCGCCGCCGCCGCCGCCGCCGCCCCCTCCGCCACCCCAGACCATTGCACTAATCTCCCGGGGTCAGGCTGACTACGAGGATGTGCACTTGCCTTCTGACCCTGGCCACGTGCCTGAGCACCTTCCTGCACCCCTACACTCCCTGTACCTCTGCACCCCTGCCACTCTCTGCCCTTCCGCACTGCCTGCACCCCCGCATCCCCTGAACTGCCTGCACCCTCCACAGCCCCTGCACCCCTGCCACCACTTACACCTTTGCACTGCGTACACTCCTGCACCCCTGCTTGTCCCACACACCACCTCTTGGGCCTGTGGCAGAGTCTCTGCTGTTAGACCAATGCACAGGAACTCACATCTTTGCCAGTATATGATGCATCAGTGGACGTCTGGGGTTGGCTGCAGGAAGGTACATGTTCCCGGTCACTAGCCTGGGCCACTAGGGTGATCTCTGTGAGATCACCCAGGACGGGCTCAGAGATGCTGTTCTCTGGGAAGAGAGGAGTTGAAACCGGTCTTGAGGGCAGAGCTGTGCTCACCAGGTCGTCCACGCTTCATGTTTTACACAGGGTTTCGGAGAAGTGAAATTGATCCGGCCAAGTAAGACCGGCCTGCTGTGTGCCCACCTCAGTCCTGGGCTCTGAGGCAGACCGACTGGCTCCCACCATCAGGACACAGTTTGGGCACCTGAATGGACCCTTGGAGGCATCCTATCACTTCTCAGGAAGAAGTCTGGCTGCTTCCACCCTATGGCCCTCCCTCCCACTGTGCTGGCCTCAGGAAGGTTCCTTATTTGGGGAAGAAGGCAGCCCACCCCCTACCCCACCCCTCACCTTTCTCTAACCCAGGCTGGTGCTTTCTCTGCCCTTCAGAGTCTGGAAAGCCATTTCTCTTCAGGTATGTCCCTTCTGAGATGGACTTGCTTCCACTCAATTCTAGGCGAGGATGCACCATGGAATGCACTGGGTAAGAGAACCAAAATAAATAGTTTCTTCTGTGAGGTTTTCTGTTTATCTACTGGGGCATGGCTGTGTGTAGTTTGCTACAGCTATTCGTGCGAGAGGCTAAAGCCACCCGTTTGTCCTTGTTTTCATCTCCCCGCTGTCTTTGGGTTTTCCCTAGACACTCCTGAGACATTTACTTCTTTTAATTTTATTCCTGTTATTACACAGGGGCCCTACTGACATGGAGGTAAGGTGTTGGGGGAGCGGGACAGAGCAGGGCATTTGTAGTCCTGTGATTAGTTCTCATTGAGCCTGTGCCCTGAGCTGTGACCTCCACAAGTGTGTCTCTTTCCCCCACCCCAATTTGGGTGACACAGAAGGTATTTCCCTTCCCCCAGGTAGGTTAGGCTCTGGTAAAATAATTTCTCATTAAAAAAAAAAAAAAAACACAACCCCCCACAATGGAAGAGAATGTTCTGGGTGTATTTCAATAGAGCTATTTTTTCCTTTCCTGGCAGGAACCATGAGGAGTTTTCCTATGATCTTCACTCTGAGAACAGGAAACGGTCCTGGAGGTAAAATGCATGAAAAAGAGCAGGGGGCCCCTCTGACTGGCCCCCTGGAGTTGTCACACTCGGACTTCCCCACGCTGAGCCTCCAGCTGGCCTCAGGGACCTGTTAAATCTGCCTGCCCCCGGGGTTCTTACAAAAGCGGGTTCTGCCCTGGGAGCTGTGACTCTCCAAGCCTGCCCGGCTGCCTCTCTGTGTTGGGAGCAGCTTTCCCCCTCAGTTTTCTTGTGGATCTAAGAAGAGCAGTGGGTTTGCAGCTCCCTCAGCTCTGGTGTTGTTTTCAGGACAGAAGGAGCAACTTCTGAGCTCCACACGAGCTGGACCAGAGGCTGGAAGCCTCCCCTCCTCTGCCTCCATGCAGACAATCAGTGGCTGTGGTTCTGGCCGAGTTTCTGAAGATGTGGATTTAAACACACACATCCCAGCCCCCACAGGAGCACACAGTCCCATAAATCCCTACAACTTCCACTGGTAACTACGGAACTGATGAGGACACGGGTTTTGGGGCTGCAGAGGCCTGACTGCATGACTTTCTCCGTGGCCTATTAATGTGGTTGTTATGGGCCTTGTCTGAAGTGGCTTGCTTACCGCACCTGGTACATGGGAAATATAAAATAAGTACTAGAACCTCCACTTTTTCTCCCTCTTGGGCCTTCCAACCTAAAAAGTAATACGTGAACTCAGACGGCCTAGTCACCACAATGAGGTCCGACCAGCCCGGCTCTCCTGAGTGATGGACACTGACTTGCGCATTAACTTGGAACAGTAGGGGAACCGCCTTCCTCTAACTGGGCCTCTCCCCACACCAGGCACGCCCTCAGCTGAGAAGGGGCCAACTCCCCCATTGAGGTGTGTGCTGGTGGCTTCAGTGTGACCTGGCCCTGCCGGGACATGAACCTGCAGTGAGGTGGAGTGTCAGGAGGAGGGGGGGTCCCTGCTGGGGCAGCAGGGGGCCCGGTAGCACCCTGTGCAGCCTGGTGCCTGGGGCTCCCCAACATCTCCTACGGCCCCCGGGTCGGGTCTGGTCTGGGCCACTCCATGCACCCTCCCAGTATCTTTTCATTAAGTCCCTTTTTTGCTTTTATCAGCCAGAGGTGGCTTCTGTTGCTTGTTCAGTGAAACAGTGCATCAGGAAACCAGACTATTTCTAAGATCAGTAAAATACGAACTTTGGTCAGCTCGCCGGGCAGACCGTGCAGCACAAATTCCCGCACAGGGCTGTGCAAATGCCTTACGTGAAGGGTCCTCATCATCTGTCTTCAGAGATACAGAAGCTCGTGGTTCAGGTAAAACCTCAGGGAGGGATTGAGGAATCCAAAGCTGGTTGGTTTCAAAGACTAACCGGTCAGACCAGACCCCTGAGCTGTGGTCAGAAGCCTGGCTCAATGTCACGCAGACTCAGCACCCTAAGTGTCCGGTGGGGCCGGTGCTGTTTCCTTTACAGGCTCTCGTTGGGGGGTCACTGTAGCCCCTTACACTCAGCAGGGAATCCAGCCCTCTTAGCCCCCACCCTGAGTGTCCCATGACACAAATCTCGGGAGTGTTTAATTTTCATCTTTGTTTAGGAGGATGAAGGTGGGGCAAGAGGAGAGATAAATTCACACTTAGTGACACCAAGTCACAGCCAGTACCTCCTCCTCGGAGAGCTTTGTGCTCCCACAGTGGTGGCTGGGGGGCTGGGCAGAGCCCCTCCTCTGGTCACAGAGGGACTCACTCCTCTGACTGCAACTGATGGGTTGGACAACCAATCCAGAGGGGACAGAGCATCTTTCCCGGGAATTTGGAACTGACACACAGAAATTAATTTCACTCATCTGGGGATTGGGAGGAGGGTGGGAATCAAATGAAACCAGAGCAGGAGAGAAAGTTACAAGTGAATGAGAGAGAGACAGAGAGACTGAACTTGTGAGAGTAAATAGTGTGAAGGAAGGATAACAATCAGGGCACAGAGGAATTCCAGCTCCTGGCTGTCTAGTGTGTCCCAGCCCATCAACAAACCTGCGGGATGGTTAACATCATTCCAGTTTTGCAGATTAGGAAACAGGCTGAAAGAGACGGGGGTTGGCTTTGGGTGCACAGTTAATTTAATTGCCACTGGACCCCTCACTTCCCACTGCCTGAAGGCACCATGATCCTCACAGGGACCCTGCAGTGCTGACAGCCTAGCACCCTGATCAAAGGGACCCTGCGGGAGTGGGAACCTCTCTGAGTTTGGAGAGTTCCCTGCACCGAGATTCCATGCATCAGCCGGCTCCCGCTCACCCCAGGTTAACGTCTCCCCAGCTGTGTAGTACCCCGACCCGCTTCCCTCCCTGCCAGGCACCCCCGTTCTTACCACCGAGTGTACTGCAGGAATTCAGGCACAGGGATGCCCAAAGAAACACGAGCCCACCGGCTGTACAAACAGCAGACTCCCAGCCCCACCTGGGCTCCATGGGGATAGTAGGTGTCCTCACCTTTCATGTACCTAAGGTAATCTGTTTCTTCAGCTGGAGGCTATAGAAAAAAATAAAAGGTCCAAAACATTGTTCAGTGAGGAATTCCTCCAAGGACCTGACTTCAGAGTCTACAACCAGTTGTGCTGGCCGCTCTTACCCCCGGACTTTGGGTGAGGTGGATTATTGATCAGCACAATCGCCGGTGGCCCAGCACCTGGGCTTGGCTGCCCAGAGGGGGCTGGGGGAATGGGTAAGGCCAGGGCACTCAGGAAGAGCACAGAGGACCTGACATCTCGCCTCCGCAGTTGTAAACCCTTCCCCAAATCTCAAGGCATCGGACAGAGTGCAGCCACCACAATAATGAGATGTTCCCATCTCTTCACTCACTCCTGTTGGTTCACTTACGTGCTGAGCATCCACTGGGTCACAGGACATGACACACAGGATGGCCGATGGGACAGGCTTGGTACTTTCCCCTGGATCCTGTTCAATCTGATGGAAGAATGATCACTCATAAACGGTTTCTCAAAAGGATACATAGACAGGAGACAAACTGCAGAGTGAATCAAATTTTAAAATATAAATGAAGATCCCCCAGTCTCTCCGCCTAAGGTTAACAGCATAAAGAAAATAGATCTTGCCTTTGATCACCAAGGAAGTGGTCACCGTCTCTCAGGAGGAAAGGAGAGTTAATCTTTGAGCAGGACACAGAAGTGCTCCATCGAATTGGACCAGGACCTCTGCTTTCATTCAGCAAATCTGTATAAGCTCCTACTACTTATGGGAATCTAGTAACTATACCCATTCCCAAGGCTCTTGGGCTTTATTAGTCAACAAATAGACACGACTCCCCATCACTGGGGGCTCAGAGTTTTAGCAGAGAAAACAGGCAACATGATGGGGGTAGCAAGAGCTTGGGGAAAAATAAGAGTGATATGAGCAAACTCAGGTGATGGTGGTGGGGTGGGAGGCAGGCAGAAGGGAATAAGGCAATCCTGGCAGATCTCAAGGAGTTATGAACTTGAAGCAGAATAGATCCGGAGGAAGAAGGAAGAGCCGGAGCCAGAGGCCCCCAGAGTGATGGGGAGAGTGTGGGCGGAGAGGCAGAGCAGGCCGGGTCCTCGAAGACTTTGGGACGACTTTGGCTCCAAATGGAATGGTGACCCTTTTAGTGAGTTTTGATGGGTTGGGTGATGTCCAATTTATGCTTTTGTTTTGGGTTTTCTTGGGAGGAGGTTAATTTATTTATTTTAGTGAAGGTGCTGTAGTTTGAACCCAGGATCTCATGCATGCTAAGCATGCACTGTATCACTGAGCTACACCCACCCCCTCAATGTATGCTTTTAAAGGCTCCCTCTGACTCTGTGTGGATGAGATTGTAGAAAAGCAAAGATGGAAGAAGGAGGCTATTTGGTGTCCAAGAAGGGGTTGAAGGTGGCTCCTAGGAGGGTGGGGAACAGGGAGTATGTGGTTAATGAATTCAGAGTAGCCAGAATTTTCTAACAAGCTGGATTTGCTGTCTGTGTGTGTGTAAGAGAAAGAGAGAGAGAGAACATGGTTCCAACATCTGGACCTGGAAAATGGGATGGATGTCCTCTCCATCCACAGGGGATGGGACAAGATGGGGCTGAGCAGGTGGAAAGGGGCTGGAATCAGCTCAGTTCTTCAATGTCATGATTAAGGAGTCTATTAGATATTGCCACAGAAATGCCTAATAGGTAGAGGAGTCTGGGGTTTTTTTTCTTTCTTTTTAACATTAAAAAATATAATTTAAATGTATTAATTTTATTATGTGAATGGATTTGGAATTTTATTTCATGCCAAGGTATATGTTATAATAGCCAAATGGAAAATATATCAGAAAAGGGGAGAAATGAGGGCTTTCACATAAACTGACTGTCCATAACGTAGGTAAAATTTCAATGAAACAGTCTTCAGTGCAAAAACCTCATCTTGGTGTTACATAAAATTAAATGAAAAAGGACTATGTTGATGTATCATTATTTCATGTTACATAGTAGCCCCAAACAAACACACTGTTTAACTATGAGGCTTGTAGAAATACTATTCACTTTATTGACATAAATACAGAAATGCAGAAAGGTTCTAAGGTAGAATAAGCATCTTAGTGGAAATAATAGAGATCTGAGCATTTCACATGATATGTATGGACTGATTCAAAATTTGGAAAAGTAATTTACACAGTAGAACATATGTATGAATGTGAAAGCAAGATGAATGAAAGAAAAAGAATATGAGTATCAGGGAGAGAGTTCCAAATGGAAAAGGCCGTTCAGGGAGTTTTGGACAAATCGAGAAATTGATGGCATGTCAATTTCCAAGTCTGGTTGCTTCCACCAAAAGGATAGCAGTGAGATAGAAGAGAGACCCAGGACCCAACTCCGAGGCACATTCGCCGTAAATATTTGGAAAAAAGTGGAGACGTTGGCAAAAGACCAGCCAGTGGATCGAAAGCAGAGCGATGGGCTGGAGGCCAAGTGAAGCAGGAACACGGGGGAGGAGAAATGGAAGAGCTGGGTCAAATGCTGCCAAAGGGCCACGCATGATGAAGACTAAAAACTGACCACTATATTTAGCAACGTGGGGTCACTGATGGCCTTGACAGAGCAGTTTCCATAGAGCAAGGGATCAGGGGGAAAGCCAGAGTGGGTGCAAAAGGGAATGGCTCAAGAGAATATGCAGACAGTGAGTTTAAACGACTCATTAAAGATTTGCTGCAAAGACATGGGGTGGCAATTGGTGGGGGCCAATTAGAGTCAAGGAGTGCTGTTTGTTTCTTTTAAGAGGATGGACTTTTATATACTGATAGGAGCCAACTAGCAGGAGAACAAAATAGATGAGGTAGTGACAGAGAGGATGGATGTGGGAGTGACAGCCCGGAGAAGATTGTATGGATGGGCCCCCTGGCGACTTTTGGATGATCTGGCTTTCGATGTCACCTGTAATAAGAGGTGGGGCAGCGAGAGTGAGGTCACAGACATCAGAAGGCGAGCGGATGTGCTGGGAGTTGCTGGTGAAAGTTCTCTTCTGTTGGCTTCAGTTTGCTTGGTCAAAGTAGAAAAGTAAACTTACCAGCTGAGGGACGAGAAGGAAGAGTTACTGGAGTCATGAGCAGAAGATACAAAAGAGCCTTCAGGGACAATGGGACAGTGAAAAGAGCAGAGGGAGACGGGGGGAGTGTGCTCCCAGAAAGTTACGTTTTATCTTTGAGGTCCCCAAGTGTTGGATGTGTGATTGCCCTTCCTGCTGTCTACGAAATAAAAATTGAGTATGGTTCAGGGAAAATGCTATTTCATTCTAAGAGGCTGCCTGTTTCTCAGGAACGGTCATCTTAAACTGCAAACACTACAAAAATGTTGAAAAGAAGAACTTGTGTACCCAATGACCCACTATTTTCTATAAATTTGGTTGCTATTTAGTTCCCCTATCAATACCACAGAACCGATACTGCCTAGGATGGAGATACATCGATGCTTAAATGGAAATGAAATCTGTATCTTTTTCCTAAACTCCATGGCTTCCTTAACATCCCATTCCCCTTGGAATTTAGGGGTGTCCGGTATAAGAAATAAGAAACAGTTTGAGAAAATCCCGGCTCAGAATTACACAGCACAACCTCAGCTCAGAAGTATACAGCCATAAAAATGTTTAGAAGCAAAACTCCATAACTACTCTTAAAGAATTTTGCAAACCTGGGCCTGGGCAGATGTTTCCAAACTGGAAAGGTACCCCAATCAGTTGACCGGTACGGGAACCAGAGGCTGGTCAGCCTTTTCTGTAAAAGCCAGAGAGTAAATATTTTCAGTTTTGCAGATCATTTTGTTGTAACCATGCAGGTCTGCAATAAGAAAGCGAAGAGCACTGGGAGACACGAAACAAATGGGCATGCCCACACCCTCCCTTCCACTCAGGGCAGCTTCTCTGTGGTGGGGAGCTTTGCCACAATGACTTGTTTCTTTGTTTCCATTGGTTTCTTTGTTTCCACCTTACTGCTCAAACTCAGAACTTCAAGTGAGCCTGGTCCTTCAGCATCCATGCAGAAAGAAGGCTGAGCGGGGGTGGGGATCCCACCTGACAGAGAAGAGAGATGGCTTGTCACCATGACATGAGACAATCACACCTTCCGGGGTGAAAGGGAACAAAGATAAGGGAGGGGCACAGCAGTGGGACCCCTGGGTCACCTGCCAGGCTTGCTCTCCCTCCACGGCCACCCTGGGGGCCTGGGTGGTGTTGGAACTCAGCTACAGTGATTAGGCTGAGGGGACTCAGGATAAAGGACCCTCCGTCTCCACACCGGGTTCCAAACGCAGCCTCTCTAAGTCTACCCTCTGAATTTCTGGAACTCAGCTGGAAGAATACATGATCAGGCCAGACCCAGAGCCCAAGCCAAACACGACAAGGGTCACGTGGGGTTGTAACCCGGTGCTCAGCGGTCGGGGTCTCCTTGCAAATCTGCAGAAATCCCTGTTCTGCCTCATTCCTGGGAGAAACCCCACATCTCTTCCTGCTCTGTCTGTTCTTCTCTTGAGGCTATTGTCCTGGAGGGATGCAGAGTCCTTGAACCTGGCCCTTCAAACGTACATAAGCAGCCTGTTCAATAAAACAAATTATGCACTTTTTCACATTTGCCAGTTTTTTGATTCCAGAAAGGCTGCGGGACTCTTTCTCACTGTCTCCTGTGCCCCCACCACTTGGTGGTCCTCTCCTCATGGAAACACGATTTCCCACAACTGCACCCTGCCTCCCAGCTTGTCAGAGGGGAGTGACCCACAAAGACACAGGTGTTTGTGAGGATCCTGTCCCCCAGCAGAAAGCCTACTCCTGGAGCCACGGACAGGGATCTGGCCTCCTGAGCCGCTCAGCTCTAATTGAAAGCCTAAACTGGGGACCCCGAACATTGCTGACTGACTTTCTGAGTCACCTGGGCTGGAAGGGCCTGATTTTTCTTTCCAAGAATGGATGTAGCACAGCCTCCATTTTCAGGGCTGACATTCATGACGTATCTAGTTCCCCCAAATGCACCCCAGGAAGGAAAGGCCCTTCCATCCCACTGGTTAGAAACCCAGCCCAGGGGAGTTCCGAAGCACTGCATTGCTGTCAGGTCCAGCATCCCTGCAGAGTGGCCCCTGCCCCTGAATGAGCCCCTTCCCTGGGCCTTCCCTGCCTCGACATGACCACACCCCAGGTGGTGCTGGGGAAGGCAGGGAGTGCAGTGAGGGGAGGAGGGAAGCAGAGCCCCTTGCTCTGGAGTGAGGAGACCACAGAGAAAGGCACACACCACCCCGACCCTATACCCCAAACTCTTAGCCCCGCCAACACAGGGGCCGCTCTGCGCCCTCTCACCGTTGCTCTCCTGTGAGACTGCACCCAACCCGACATCTGGCACCCAAGGCCTACCTCCCCTCTTATGACAGATCCCGTCTTCTTGGAAACTGCCTAGCAGCGCGTATTCAAGGCCGGCAGCGGGCCTGGCGGATCTGCACTTCAGGTGCCCTACCTGGCCAGCCGTGCGTGCCTGGGCTCAGTCCTCTATCTTGCCCACCGGTAGCCTGGGTCCACGTCCGGTGCAAGCGGAGGCCACGGAGCCCAGGCTGATCCCCACACACGGACAGGTGAGGGTGCCCCCGCCCCGCTGCCCCACTGCCCCGCCCACTGGTGGCAGCAACGCCCCAGCCTCCGGCCGGCGCCACCTGCAGGTCAGGACTTCCGGGCGGCCCTGCCCTCCCCGGCCCCGCCCAGCTGTCCCATAAGCCTCCCCCCACCCCCGTCCTGGCTGCGCCCTGGCTCCCATTGGCTCCGCAAGTTCTGCCCTCGCACAACTAGACTCGGGAGGAAGCACGACGCAAGCGCTAGGGGAGGGCCCCGCGGAGTTGCCATGGTTACAGGCGCCACGCTCTGCGCGGGCCGGCGTGCGCTTCTGGGGCGGGTAGCGGGCTCCGGAAGTGTGCAGCTGCCCGGGACCATGGCGGTGCTTGCTGCTGGGGATGGCGGCTTGCTCGGCCGGGCGACTAGTTCTGGCCTGGTCAGTCGGCGGCCGACATCCTGTCTGGGGCGGCGTCCCACAGACGGTAAACGTACGTCCGCGCCGTCGGTGGGGCCGGCGGACATGAACCGGGGTGGGATCGGGGTTGGGGCGGTGGCCGGGGAGGGCTGTGGTGCCGGGGAGCGTGTTGGGGCGGGGCGGGGCAGGGCTTGGGCACAGCCTCAAGCTTTCCTCCCCCTCAGGCCCTGGGGCTGGGGCCGCGAGTCTGGGTCGCCCTTGGTGGCCGCGGCCTCCCAGAACCCCCCGGGAAGGGCAGGCGGAGGACCCATCTTAGATGAAGCGGGGCCTTACCCGGGTTTTGAAGAGCCCCAGAATCAGATGTTGGAATGGGGTGGCTTATCAGCCTTGTTTATCTGCAGGGAAATTTCAGTTCCATCCAGATGTTGGTTCCTTCAGTCAACCTCAGGAAAAAGACACAAGGGTCAGTGCCGATAAGCAGTTATCTAGGGCTTGACTCAAAATAAACTATGCGGGGTGTAGGGATGGTAGATGGGACCCTCCCTCTTGAAGTTAGCAGTCTTCTGGGATTAGAGGCCCCAGTTGAGGATTACATCCTCATCTGCAGTAATGGAGCTTGTGAGAAACACACAGAGAAGGGAGGGGTGTGGTGGCGGTAACTCATTACAGAATCCAGGACCCTTGCCTGGCTCTTGTGTAGAAGAGTCTCGCCTTGGATAGGGCAACAGTTATCAAAGTGTATCCAAGGCCCCTGAGGTGCAAGACCATTTTCATAGAAACGCCGGGATGTCACCTGCCTTTTGCACACTCTTGCTCTCCCGAGTTCCTGCGGGGTTTTCCAGGGAAAACCTGGCCTGCGATATCACAAAACAGGGAATGCAGAGGCAGATAGGAGAATTCAGCTCTCACCAGTCCAAAAGAGATTTGCAGAAATTAAAATCACTGCTATTCTTCTCACTAATGATTTTTCTTTTGAAAAATAGAATTATATTTTGTTTAAGAGTATTAATGGTAACATACAGTAGATTGTTAATATTTTTAAGTGAATTCATACACTTTCTCTAACTTCTTATTTAACTTCTAACACAGGAAATAGTGATAGATTAAACTCACATAAATAGCAGCCTTTTGGAGTTCTCAGTAATTGTTAAGAGTGTATAGGGTTCTGTAGAACAAGAAGTTTGAGAGCCCCTGGAGAACGGGTGCTCAGATGCTAGTCGGGTGCTTAGTGGTGTTAGACGGATGCCAAGATGTCTTCCGCAACTGCTCCCGGACTTGAAGTAATTGGCCACATGGAGATGGGTGGGCAGTGCCTCCACTTTACAAACCAGAAGCTGCTGAATGTGTCTGGAGTCTAGGCCATGGGCTGTGCAGGGATTCCCGTTGTATCTGTTCTATCTAAGCCGGGATTCCTGTGCAGAGGCCTGGCCCTGAAGACCCGCTCTCCTTTGCTCCCAGCCAGGTACCTTCTGTGTGACTTCAACCCTCCAGAGGGCTTCAACCTCCTTAGGAACGTCTGCATCCACATTGCCTTCCTCCTGAAGACCCTGCTGAAGATGGAGGAGCCGGTACTGGTGCTATTCCCTTGGGGCCACCTCTACCACTGGAAGAGCCCCGATCCCTGGTCCGACTCCTTTGACCTCCCAAGTCTCAACAGAAACATCCCTGACATTGAGTACGAGCAGTTCGTTGCAGGTGAGGTGGTGGTCATTTAACTGGGGCCAGGTGGTCTTTGTTCTGGTTCCGATCTGAACATCGGGCCATCTTACTTTGGGCTTGTCGGTCTGCTTAGGGGCCCTGCTCATGTTTCCTACACTGCAGGTGAATTTGGTTTTTCCATAGTTTTTTCGGGAAGTCAATTTGAAGTGTATGAGCTCTATGTCCCCTCCCCTCTGAAAACCCTGGCCTCCTGGTGAGATGCAGCGGTGACAAGGAGGCCACTGCCACAGAGGCCCTTGTCCCAGAAAGAGTCGCTCGCTGTGCAGTCAGGGCTGTTCTTACCTGTAGGAAAACACGATGTGTGTGTAGCATGGGCCACGTGCTGGAGAAGATATGTAACTGCCCATCCAGTATAATTTGGTCCTGCTCAAGCTACCCATTTTAAATTTTGTAAGAGGGAAGAGTTCAAGATTTTCTTTGAATAAAGGTATTAAGAGATTATCAATTTTTTTTTAAATTGAAATGTGTTTGATTTACAATGTTTTGTTAGTTTCAGTTATACAGCTGTTTTGTTAGTTTCAGGTATGCAGCATAGTGATTCAGTTGTACATATACATAGTCTATTCTTTTTCAGGTTCTTTTCCATTATAGGTTGCAAGATACTGAATATTCTTCCCTGTGTTCTACAGTGAAACCTTATCGTTTGTCTGTTTTACGTATAGTAATTTGTATCTGTTAATCCCAAACTCCTAAGTTTGTTTTATAAGTCTGTGAGTCTGTTTTTTGTTTTATAGATAAGTCCATTTGTATCATTTTTTAAAAAATTCCACATATAAATGATATCATATGATACTTGTCTTTGTCTAACTTATTTCACTTAGTGAGATAATCTCCAGTTCCATCCATGTTGCTGTAAATGGCCTTATTTCCTTCTTTGTTATGACTGAGTAATATTCTGTTATATCTAAATACCGCATCTTTATCCAGTCATCTGTCAGTGAATGTTTAGGTTGCTTCTATGTCTTGGCCATTGTAAACAGTGCTCCTGTGAAAATTGGGGTGCAGGTATCTTTTGGAATGAAGGTTCCCTCTGGATATATGCCCAGGAGTGGGATTGCTGGATTAGGTGATAAGCCTTTTTTTTTTTTTTTTTTTGTCTTTTGAGGAATCTCCATACTGTTTTCCACAGTGGCTGCAACAAACTACATTCCCACCAACAATGTAGGAGGGTTTCCTTTTCTCCACAGCCTCTCCGGCATTTATGGTTTGTGGACTTTTGAATGATGGCCATTCTGACTGGTGTGAGATGATAACATTGTAGTTTTGAGTTGCATTTCTCTGATAATTGAACGATATTAAGCATTTTTTATATGCCTATTGGCCATCTGTGTGTCTTCGTTGGAGAATTGCTTGTTTAGTTGTTCTGCCCATTTTTGGATTTGGTTGTTTATTTTTTTCTTATTAAGTTGTATGGACTATTTATATAGTCTAGAAATTAAGCCATGGTCAGTCTCATCTTTTGCAAATATTTTCTCCCATTCCATAGGTTGTCTTTTAGTTTTACTTATGGTTTCTATTGCTGTGCAAAAGTTTATAAGTTTAATTAGGTCTCATTTATTTATTTTGGCTTTTATTTCTGTTGCTTGGGTTGCTTAGATTGCCCTACGAAAACATTGCTGAGATGTATGTCAAATAATGTTTTGCCTATGTTTTCTTGTGAGAAGTTTATAGTGTCGTGTGTAATATTTAAGTCTTTAAGCCATTTTGAGTTTGTTTCTTTTTGGTTTTTTTGCGACTCTATTGTATGCTTTTGATTTGTGGTTACCTTATTCTTCAAATATATCAGCCCATTACTATATCTATTTCCTTTAGACTGATAATCACGTAGGCTCCAACACATCCTAAGAATAACGAAGAAAAAAAAGAAAGAAAAAAATTACATTTTCTTGCTCCCCTCTCCCATTCCCAACTTTTTTTATTTTGATGTCCTTTTTCATTTTTACATCTTTATGTTTATTCTCTTGCAACTCGTTATTGCATTTCCAACTATGGTTTTCCTGTTTCTATAACATCCTGCTTCCTTTCTGTTTAGAATAGAACTTTTTAATGTCTCTGTTAGGTTCAATATTGCTGAGTTATCTCACCTCCCCCTCCCCCCTTCCCCCCAGGCCTCTGAATCCTCAGTCCAGGGAAGCTAAACCATTCTAGCCTTCATCGGTTCTGGGAAAGCAATCTTCAGAGTGGGAAAAGACATTGAAAAATAATATTCTGTGAGTTGCATTCTACCCTTGCCCAGAGATGAGAAACATCTGAAGGTGGAGGAAAACAGTTGGAGGTGGGGAACACAAAGTCTTTTCTCCTTTTGCTACTGAAGAAATGATTGCTTTTGTAATTAGTGATGATGCCCTTTAAATTGGTGAGATCGAGATTCCACAGCTTCAGCGCCTGTGAATAACCAGCTGGGAGAAAGCTCTCTAGGGCCCCTGCAGTGGGAAAGGCAGCCCCTCTGAGCACCTGTTGTTCTGTATTCTTCCTGCCTCCACACGGGTTCCCTAGGCACCGTGCAGGACGATGCAGTTACCCAAGGTGGAGGACGGGGAGACCCCTGCTGTGTGGCGAGCCACAGAAGCCCACACTTGAAGGACAAAATGTAGAGTAGTGGGGCGGTCATAGGAACAGGGGATGGTTGAGACCCAGGATGGTGTCCTGGAGTCCAGCAGCCAAGGCTGGTGGGGCAGATGGGGCCCTGGGGCATGGGCAGTCCTTGAGGGATCTGAAGCAAAGATAGGAACCAAGAGACTGGATTCGTGTGGGGGTACGGCACCCCTTGGAGGCTGCGGGGCAGCTCAGTGGGCCCAGGGGGAGCGGGCACTTCCCCAAAGCTGGGTTGACAGGTCACAACCAACTCACTGGGGACCGAGAGGCACTGAGTCATTTTTAACTTTTTGTCCCTCTTCCTGGAAAAGAAACTGCTGCCTGTTAAATAGCCTGTGTCGTTAGTGAGAATTAAAGACATGAAGCAAGATTGCCTCAAAAGTCATCCATTGTGTAGTTGTTAATAAGGGTCAAATGAAAACTTGAATAGATGAAATGAAGCATTCATCAGAGGATTTGAAACTCCTTTAAAATAAAAATTCTTGCTGCCTTTGTTCTTCATTTCAGGGTTCACTTGGTGATAATAATCATAACCAAAGCAACAGCAAACCCTTACAGAACTCTGTCCTGCTGTTCCAGGAACGCTGTGTTCATGACAACCCAATGAGTTGGCACCACTATGAGTTCCACTTTAAAGGTAAGGACATTCATTAGTCACACGGCTAATAAATGGCAGAGCTGGGACTTGAACCCGAGCTCTCTGGCCCCAGAGACCCCTCTCAGCCCCTTCACTGCAGCTCATCACTTGTCATGCCCGACACAGGCCAGCATTTACGAGCAGCGTGACCTTGGCCAAGGCTGCTTCACTGCTTGGTCTCTGATTCCTCATCTGTAGAATGGGGGTGTGGGCAGTGAACTCTGTGAGCTCAGTGGTCACTTCCTCCAGCTCTGCAATTCTACTGCTTTGAGTTAGTATAGTAAGTATCCGAGCCCCTACATGGCCCACACATGGGCTGGCGCTTTGCTAGGCCCTGGGTTACGGAGCAAAGTAAGATCCGCCTGCTCCTCCGAGGAGCCTGTGTCCCTCCACGGCAAACAGCTGCGAGGCCCAGGCTCCCTCGCTGGCGGTCGGGGGCTGGGCAGGAAAGTCTGATAAGAGAAGATGGAGGCAGAGCCCCTCCGGGAACAGTGGTGGCCACACAGCTCTCAGGAGCGAGAGCCTCTGTCCAGGCTGCTGAGAGGGGGATCCTCATGAGGCCAGTAGTCCCCCCAACCTAAGCCCTCAGGACAAAGATCCAGCCATCCCTGCAGTGTCACCATAGAGCCAGTCCATCCTCATCACTGTGCCTCTGTGCTCCTTTGTCCTGGGGCCTCTCTTCCCCCTACACCCAGAAGACTCTTCTCCCTCTCTTCTCTGAGTGCCCCCTCACTTCACCCGTGGTCCCTGCTTCCTGGGCCACCATCACTGGAGTTGACGCTTTGCACCTTCACAACCCCCGTTTGATCAGGAGCCTGGGTTGGCCTCCTTGTGCTCACTTTCCACCTTCAGATGATTGCTCCTCCCCTCGTGGGAGCACATGGAAAACCCAGATCCTTTCCTAGCAGTGCCTGCCACCCTGGCCTCCCTGCTCATCTGCCTCAGTCAGGAGCACCTGGACCACCAGCTCTGTATTGCCTCGCCTCCTACCATCAAGACGTCAAAGTTCATTCTCCTTCCACCACCCAGTATGGTCATTGTAGGGTCTTCTTCTCTGTCAGCCTGAGCCAGCCACCCCCCATTCACCCTACCCCCGGGCTCATACCCGGGCGTGTCTCCACCCAAGGTCCAGCCTCTCTCCTTTAAGTGCCCACCTCTAGCCGTCCAGCTTCTTCTCCACCAGCCTCCCTGGCCCTCCTTCACCCTCACTGGGGCATCATGTGCTGACTCCTCTGCTTTCCTGCCTGTCCACGTTCCTCTTACTTCCACTTCCCCACCTTCCAGCTCTGCATCCACAGTCAGCACTCTCTTTAGGACAGACAAAACCCCCTTGAGCCTTGACCTTTTCAGTTCCTCACCAGGCCGACTTCCATCTCGGTTCACCCAGCTCTACTTGTTCTGAGCCTGCAGGCAGCAGGCTCTCCCAGCACAGATTTCCAAGACTACAAATCAATGCCCACCATGTTGCCGCTGCCAGGCAATCCTCCAGGATTTCTCTAGTGAGCACATTTCCCCACTTATCACTCAGTGGTGTCAACATTCTCTGCTCTCTGCACACCTCTAACCTTCCCTCTGTCTCTTCCCTGACTCCCAGCAGATGGCCTTGCCTCCTGCTTCAGAGAGAATGACATGTCACTGGAAAGGAACTCGCTCACCTGCAGCAAACCTGCTCACCTCACCTTTTATCTGTCCCTCTCCCACCTGGACTCTAGCTGTAGTTGTTCTTAATTCAGTGAGTTTAGTTGACATATATATACACAGTTAAAAGCATAGCACACTATCGGCTACCTTCTAGGGGTTACTTTTTCAATTTAACATGGAGTGTGTGATTCATCCACTTCATTGCATGTACCTGCAGTTCATTTGTTTTAACTGATCTTAAATGTTGTGTGTGTGAAAGTAACACAAGGCAAGGGTAAGCCAGGATTCAGGATGCTGGTTACTTCCTGTGAGAAAAGGCCAAGAGCAGGATAGGGAAAGAGGACACAGTATGTCACTGTCAATATTCCTGTTATGATGCTGGGTGATAGGTTCATAACTGTGTCTTATAATATTAATTTTAATACATAAATACCTCTGACAGGCACCTAAGATGAGAATGTGTCATGAACCAAGACATACAATGGGTAATATTACATCATTATTGTTATGTAATCTTGTTATATTATATATTAATCATAATCTTACATTATTTGTTATGGGTTATATATTATATAGATGCATGAATTATATATTATGTGTATAAACACCTACATATATATTATATACTATCTGCTAATAAATAAACAGAAGATAATATGCTAGTATATCTTCTATTATGTATTATTTAATAAATAATAACATACTCTATCCTGTTATATGACATGGAACATAATCTTTAATAAAATAAGAAATCTGTCAATATATATTGGTAATTAATAAAATTAAAAAAAACAGCCCGCAGCTTTTACGCCGACACCGCTCCAGCTGTCACTGTGATTTCTCTTCCCTTTCATGGCCGAGGCCCTCACAGTGCTGTCCGTTCCCCCTTTCATCTCCTTATCCTGAACCTTCCTCCTCCTCCCATCCCATGCTGCCTTCTGCCCCGTGGCCCCTCTAGTCACCAGCGGCCTCTGGGGCACTGACCTGTGGGCACGGTCTCAGGCCCCAGCTCACCTGCCTGTCCGCCGCCTCTGCCACCGCTGGTGGG